>NC_091951.1:21097100-21779858 GCF_031021105.1 Erythrolamprus reginae | reverse complement strand
TATGTGAACTCAAACTATTTACATTGATTCAAAGTAGCTTCACCGTACTTTCCATTCCCACTTAGTTGTCTTCTGTTTATTCTGTTTTCTTTCTGCGCACTAGTGAGAACTCCTTCTTGTTCCTGTTCTTTATCTTTGGAAGTTCCTTCATTTCCGCTTTCTAAGTCTATTAAGGGTTGTTCTTGGCTTTTACTTTCTAATTCAGATCTTTCTTCTACCATAAATTCCTCGAAAAATTCGTGTGTGACATTAATTCACTATCTATCTATCAATTTCCCACCTACATTTTCAATGGGAGTTAATAAATGAAATTCAAAATTTCGCTAAACACTTGAAATGTTGCCTCATGTGAATTTCCTTGTGTACAATAACTGTTGATTTATGCTTGAAGTAATGACCGTAGAATTAACATTTCAAAGATTTCTCAATGGTGTGAGTCTGCTGGTGTCTCACCAGGCTGGAATTATAACTAAAACCTTTCCCACAAAAAGGACATTCAAATGGTTTCTCTCCTGTGTGAATCCTCTGGTGTTCCACCAGGCTCCAACTCTGACTAAAACTTTTCCCACACTCAGGACATTCAAACGGTTTCTCTCCTGTGTGAATCCTTTGGTGTTTCACCAGACTGGAATTATGACTAAAATCTTTCCCACAGTCAGGACATTCAAAGGGTTTCTCTCCTGTGTGAGTCCTCTCGTGTCGCACCAGTCCGGAACTCTGACTAAAACTTTTCCCACAGTAAGGACATTCAAAGGGTTTCTCTCCTGTGTGAGTCCTCTGGTGTTGCACCAGTTTGGAATTCTCACTAAAACCTTTCCCACAGTCAGGACATTCAAAGGGTTTCTCTCCTGAGTGAGTCCTCCGGTGTGTCACCAGGTGGGAAGTCTGAGTAAAACTTTTCCCACAGTCAGGACATTCAAAGGGTTTCTCTCCCGAGTGTGTCCTCTGGTGTGCCACCAGGCTGGAATTATCACTAAAACGTTTCCCACAGTCAGGACATTCAAAGGGTTTCTCTCCTGAGTGAGTCCTCCGGTGTGTCACCAGGTGGGAACTCTGACTAAAACCTTTCCCACAGTCAGGGCATTTAAAGGGTTTCTCTCCTGTGTGAATCCTCTGGTGTTGCACCAGGTTGGAATTATTAATAAAACCTTTCCCACAGTCAGGGCATTCAAAGGGTTTCTCTCCCGTGTGAGTCCTCTGGTGTTGCACCAAGTGGGAACTCTGACTAAAACCTTTCCCACAGTCAGGGCATTCAAAAGGTTTCTCTCCTGTGTGAGTCCTCTGGTGTTGCACCAGGTTGGAATTATCACTAAAACCTTTCCCACAGTCAGGGCATTCAAAGGGTTTCTCTCCTGTGTGAGTCCTCTGGTGTTGCACCAGGTTGGAATTCTTACTAAAACTTTGTTCACAGTCAGGACATTCAAAGGGTTTCTCTCCTGTCTGAATCCTCTGGTGTCTCACCAGTCCAGAACTCTGAAAAAAACTTTTCCCACAATGAGGACATTCAAAGGGTTTCTCTACTGTGTGAATCCTCTGGTGTCTCACCAGGCTGGAATTATCACTAAAACTTTTCCCACAGTCAGGACATTCAAAGAGTTTCTCTCCTGTGTGAGTCCTCTGGTGTCTCACCAGGCTGGAATTATCACTAAAACGTTTCCCACAGTCAGGACATTCAAAGGGTTTCTCTCCTGTGTGCGTCCTCTGGTGTGTCACCAGGTGGGAACTCTGATTAAAACTTTTCCCACAGTCAGGACATTCAAAGGGTTTCTCTCCTGAATGAGTCCTCTGGTGTTGCACCAGGTTGGAACTGCGACTAAAAGTTTTCCCACAGTCAGGACATTCAAAGGGTTTCTCTCCTGTGTGAATCCTCTGGTGTTGCACCAGTTTGGAGTTCTCACTAAACGTTTTCCCACAGTCAGGACATTCAAATGGTTTCTCTCCTGTGTGTGTCCTCTGGTGTGTCACCAGGTGGGAACTCTGATTAAAACTTCTCCCACAGTCAGGACATTCAAAGGGTTTCTCTCCTGAATGAGTCCTCTGGTGTTGCACCAGGTTGGAACTGCGACTAAAAGTTTTCCCACATTCAGGGCATTCAAACAGTTTCTCTCCTGTGTGACTCCTCTGGTGTTTCATGACTGAAATTGTGACTGTGTTATTTTACACAGTCATCACATTCAAATGTTTTCTCTTTTTTGTAAGCCTTGGGTGCTTCACTAGACTGGAATTCTCTCTTTGAAATTTTCCTCACAGAAAGGATATTCAAATTGTGTTATTGCTGTGTCTGCATCCTTTAGTGTCTCATGACCTGAGAATTTCTAATGAAATGTTCACACAATCTGCACAATCATGTTTCCTCCCAAATGTGTGTCTTCTGGCGTACCACCATGTTGCCATGTTCATTAAAGACTTAATATATTGGGGGTTCTTTTGTGGCTTCCCTTTTGTGTAGTTTGTTCCAAGAATCACAAGGGAGCTGTTCTGACCAATTTTTGCTACATTGAGATGGTGTGCATGGCTCCTCTGCTGTCTAGCTCCTCATTGCATATACAGCTGTGATTTGCAATATCTTGTTTTCCAAAAGTGTGTTCATCAAAAATATGGACAATGCCTTGTTTAGTGGTGCTTTCATTCAAGCCATTTTCTTCCTCAGAGGGAGAGGCCTGCATTCCTGTCTGCTCTACGTGGCTTTATTATTGACCTTTTCCTCTCAACTGACTTCAAGATATCTCCCTTTTTTGCTGATGGAGGAAAAACGATGTAACGTATCCTTGAGTTCTGCATAATCTGCTTATTTGAGCTTGAAATCTTTCTTGATTTTCTCTCTCTTGTCTAACAGCTTCTGGAAGAGGAGGAGAATTGTATGGTTTTCCAAAAGAAATGGAAAATATTTTGATTTTTTTTTGCTTGATTTCCTTTCCTTTTCAATGTTGCGTGTGATTTACAATTGTCCCAAGTGCTCTTATTGCCATCCTCTTTCTCTGTAAAGAAAAGTAGAGCTTTGTTTATAAAATAATTAGAAATCATTTGAAAAAATAAAAAAGTATATATTACAATGAAAAAATCAAAAATGACCCAATGCTAATCACTTACATTATTTATGTTTTATAGAAGACTATCGAGATCCATGTTCAAATATCCATTCAAATCCAGTTGTTTAATTAGGTCAATCAAGCATTCTTAGCAATGCAAAGGACTATCATCAAATATATCTTGAACTGCTGCAAATATATAATGGTAGATACCGTGTTTCCCCGAAGATAAGACAGGGCCCGTGTCATGGTGGGACGCAATTGGGGGGTGGCAGGGCAGGTGAGGTGGAGCAGGGTGCGGAAGGTTGGGGTTGGGCGTGAGAGGGGCGTCTTACCTGTACTGGAGTTTAGCAGCTCTGTTTGTCTCTCGGATGGTCTCTTTACAGAAAAAAACCTTGTACGGTATAGAAACTCTTCTCAATGTGAGAAGTTGTTAATGGCTTACCCTCACGACCAGAGTTTCTGTATTTTCAAGCTTTTTTCCCCTAAAGAGACCAGCCGAGAAACACACATAGGTATTATTATTATTATTATTATTATTATTATTATTATTATTATTATTATTATTATTATTAAAAAACAAACTTGAAAAGTATTCCAATACTGGAGGAGTTTGATAAAGACGAGAGTGTCAGCTTAGTTTCCAAAGCAACAGTGAGTAAGACAAGAAGCAATGGATGGAACTTACCAAGGAGAGAAGCAACTTACAACTTCATGTCTGCATAAACTTCCTAACAGTGAGAACACATAACCAATGGAACACCTTACTTTCAGGAGTTGTAGATGCACCACTAGAAAAACACAGGAGGTTTTTAAGAGGATGTTGGAGAACCATTTTTCAGAAGTGGTGTAGGGCTTCCTGCCTAGGCAGGGGGTTGGACTAGAAGACCTCCAAGGTCGCTTCCAACCCTGTTATTGTGTGTGTCTTTTGGTGTTTCACCAGGCTGGAATACCAGCTAAAATGTTTCAAAGCGTTTCTTTACTGTGAGTCCTCTGGTGTTTTACCAGGCTGAAATGCTCACTGAAACTTTTTCCACAATCAAGACTTTCAAAGAGATTTTTCTCGTTCAAATCCCCCTCTCCCGTATGTGAGTCCTCTGTGGTCTCATGAGGTGGGAGCTTCCAATGAAACTTTCACACAATCTGGACATTGTTACATCATGTGATTCCGCTGACGTTTCACCATGTTGCCATGCTCACTAAAGGATTTACCACATTGGGAGCATTTTTAAGACTTTTCTCCTGTGTGGACCTTTTTGTGCGTAATCAGCTGTGGTTTGCAGTTTCTGCATTTCCCCTCAAAGGTGCATCCATGGAGCTTTCCCAGCACTTATATTCTTTGAGGTCAAAGATATGTGTGATTCCTCGTTTATTTTTTAAAATATTTATTTTCTCACCAAACCTACACAAAACATACATACATATACCATATTATCGAGAAATCCATAGTTATATATTTCTATCCAAAATATCATGAACATATATCCTTGGTTTTCTCTTTTTATACTTTTATCTCCAGTATGCTTTGCTTCAATATTTTGTACTACCTGCCTCCTTCTATCTCCCTCTCTTCCCTAGCTACCTTCTTTCTCCCTCTCTCCTACTTCCCTCCTCTTTCTCTCCCTTTTTACTTTTTCTGTCTCCCTCTCACCCTTCCCTGAGTACATCTAACCATAATCCATTTTATGGATACCAGACTAGAAGAGCCGGGGTGGCGCAGCAGGTAGAGTGCTGTACTGCAGGCCACTGAAGCTGACTGTAGATCTGAAGGTCAGCGGTTCAAATCTCATCACTGGCTCAAGGTTGACTCAGTCTTCCATCCTTCCGAGGTGGGTAAAATGAGGACCCGGATTGTGGGGGAAATATGCTGGCTCTGTTAAAAAGTGCTATAAGCCAACCTGAGTCTGAAAGAGAAGGGCGGCATAAAAATTGAATAATTAAAGAAATTCAGCGTTGGAGTTATTTCTTAAACTTATACCTTTCCCTTTATCTTTATTTACATTTTAAATATATTCTTCCAGATATACAGTGTTCCCTCGATTTCCGCGGGGGATGCGTTCCGAGACCACCCGCGAAAGTCGAATTTCCGCGAAGTAGAGATGCGGAAGTAAATACACCATTTTTGGCTATGGACAGTATCACAAGCCTTCCCATAACACTTTAAACCCCTAAATTACCATTTCCCATTCCCTTAACAACCATTTACTCACCATTATTGCTGGTACTCACCTTTGAATAAGACACTTAATGATCCTGATATTTATAAACGTAATTATTTATTAACAATAATCATTTTTTTATTATTTATTTGCAAAAATTATTAGTTTGGCGATAACATATGACGTCATTGGGTGGGAAAAACCGTGGTATAGGAAAAAAACCGTGAAGTATTTTTTAATTAATATTTTTTGAAAAACCGTGGTATAGGCTATTCGCGAAGTTTGAACCCACAAAAATCGAGGGAACACTGTATCTACTATTGCTCTAATGCTGAATCCATCCTCCTATTTTTGTCGCCTGGGCCTACCACCTCTAATTTTCAATTTCCTTCCTAATTAATCGCAATGACTTAACTTCCAGAAATAGTCATTATTTCTTGTGCCTTTGATTTTAGGCCATATTTTTCCCTCCCCTCAATTGGTATATTTACTCATCATTTTTGTTTAGTTCTATCATTTCTAGATGCCCATAGTTTTTAATTTCTTCTCCCCATTCATATCTCCCTTCCAATGTTCTAACATTTTAAAATTTTGTTTTAACTCATTCTCCAGAGAGGGGGCGATAGCAGTCAGTGGGTTGACCTCATCCGTCAACAAATGAGGACTGAGCCCATACTATAAAAGCTTGTAGTCTTTCAATCCCTCCGCTTTTCCCCTCAGTCCTCCACAGTGCAGGACACGTGGTTCAATCTACCTCACTGCTTTCTCCTCTCTTCCATTACAACTACCAGTCTCCTGATCCCACGTATAGCTAAAATGCACAAAAATTACAGCCCAACGTGTTGGAAATGTAAAAACACTCAAGGCACCTTCTTTCACCAATGGTGGTTATGTCCAGAGACAAGAAAATACTGGAAGAAAATAAATAATTGGTTGTGTCAAATAAGAAATACAAAAATAGAATATACGCCATAATTTTTTCTATTGGGTATTATGAGAGGTACCTATTCTAAAAATGTAAAATATTTAAGTTTGCATATTACAACAGCTGCAAGGATTGTATTTGCACAGAACTGGAAAAATCCGCAAATACCTGAAGACAACGAGGTCATCAAGAAGATATACCACTGTGCAGAGATGGACAGATTGACAATGGAACTTAATAATCGAAAAGACTCGGACTATTATGAAACCTGGACAAAATGGTACCAATGGACAAAAAAAAGAAACTTAAAAGAAGCATTGAAATAAAACATCAAGAAATCTAAAAGTAATAAAAGACAATGTCGATATACGATGTAGATTCATCTGTAAATATGATTATGTACTTTTTTTAAAAAAGGGAAAATTTAATAAATATATATTTTTAAAAAGAAGAAGAAAGAATTGCTTTTTCCTCCCTTCTGGCTGCTGTCACAGGAAGGGCTATTCAGGGGCGAGGGGAGGTTCATCTTTCCGTGCTCGACCCCCGCCCAGGCCTGCCAACCTCTTATCGGCTACCTTTTTTCTATTTCTACGAGCCAAAGCTGGGCAGAGGTACCTTCTTCCCCCATGCCTTTGTAAGTCCTTCCCTCACAGCCTCTCTTCCATTTTCGGGTTTTCTCGGCGCCTGGCTTTGATTAATTGCTTCCTTCCCGCCTAACAGCTGATTGGCTCCGGTGGCAGTTGGGCTCGGCAGCAATTTGCCTTTTACTGAATAATTTCTCAGCTATGGTTTCTTGGGGCTCTTGGCAGGGTGCTTGTTCACTGCGGAGCACTCCTGCCACTGCCTGAGCCTGGGCTCTTAATGATAATCATCAGCAGCAGAAATTACTGGTAATTTAATTAATTGATTCAAGGGGGGGGGGGGTTCTTTCAATTTCCAAAATTTTCACTGATTGGTATTAAAAGAAACGAGAAGAAGAATAAAATAAAAAAAGGAGACTATATCTGAGTAGAGCTAATCCCCTCAGGAAAGGCCTCCCCCCCTTTTCGAATTCTTAACTGCTGGCAGCCATTTTATAATCACAGCTTTGCATCAGCCATTTTATCTGGGCCTTTACTTCAATGGCTGGCAGTAACCAAATGGCTCAAGGCTCAGAGGTACAATCCTTATTGCCCTCTGCTCCTGAAGGGGAATCTAACTCTCCAGGTGCCAGTGCCTTAGGCTACTCATTTGCTCATTCCAGGAAACGTGTCTTAAAGACAAAGAAGGGTAGGCCGAAAGCCAGCAAGGCCTCAAAAAAATCTGAAACTAGGCTGCATAAGGCCTTAACTAAAATCTGTGACCAGGCTTCAAAATCTCATGCTGTCACGAGTGGGGGATACCTCTCAGCAATTCTGCCCTGATGGGATCTAATCATTTAGTACTGGCAGATACTGATATTTGGGGCTTTTCTTTAACTCTTTTACTCCTCTCCTCTTTCTCCTCCCCCTCCTCCTGATTCTCTGCCTTCCATCTTATTTCAAACTCCTGCTCCTCCTGCAATGTCTGTCCAGGCCTTTCCCTCTATTCCATTCTTACAGGATCCCAACAATGTACAAGCCATTATCTCAGCAGCTCTTACTCAGAGTATTGCACAGTGCATGCAATTCATGAGGGGAACCCAAACCTCTGTTGCCACTGCTCCTCAAGCCAATATGCCACCTCTCGTGAGTCACCCTCAGAACCAGAACTGACAAAATATGTCTATATCTACCTATGTGGCAGAATTCAGGAATCCTTCTGAGGAGGACGAAGGGGGTCCTGATATAGAGCTATCCAATGATGAGGGCATAGACCCAGAACCCCCAGCAACGGTGGGGCTGTTCCATCCACCCTCTTTTGCTCTTTATTTAAAGCTCGCAACGTTGGCAACATTTCTGCTGCAGCCCCTTATGCCATTCCTGGGTCAGATATCAATCC
This sequence comes from Erythrolamprus reginae, assembly GCF_031021105.1. NCBI lineage: Eukaryota > Metazoa > Chordata > Lepidosauria > Squamata > Dipsadidae > Erythrolamprus > Erythrolamprus reginae. The sequence goes on along the minus strand of NC_091951.1, from coordinate 21,771,786 downwards.
CCTTTTCTCCTTATGTACGCTGGAGGCCCAGGTGACACCATGTCCACCCCTCTTTGTCCATGCAGTCCATGGGCAGTGGCAATCCCCTTCAACAGGGACTCTATCCTTGACCAATGATAGGAAATTCATGGGGCTACCTTTGAAAAGTGTTCGGAAACTTCAGATCGTGCAGAATGCAGCTGCGAGAGCAATCATGGGCTTCCCTAGGTTTGCCCATGTTACACCAACACTCCGCAGTCTGCATTGGTTGCCAATCAGTTTCCGGTCACAATTCAAAGTGTTGGTTATGACCTATAAAGCCCTTCATGGCATCGGGCCAGAATATCTCCGGGACCGCCTTCTGCCGCACGAATCCCAGTGACCGATTAGGTCCCACAGAGTTGGCCTTCTCCGGGTCCCGTCAACTAAACAATGCCGTTTGGCGGGACCCAGGGGAAGAGCCTTCTCTGTGGCAACCCCGACCCTCTGGAACCAGCTCCCCACAAAGATTAGAACTGCCCCCACCCTCCTCGCCTTTCGTAAACTCCTTAAAACCCACCTTTGCTGTCAGGCATGGGGGAATTGAAACATCTCCCCCGGGCCTATACAGTTATGTATGGTATGCTTGTGTGTATGTTTGCTTTTAATAATGGGGCTTTTAGTGTTTCTTTTAAATTATTAGATTTGTTATATATTGTTTATGTTCTGTCTGGGTTTTCCCAGACCTCCACACCCACTGAAAAAACAGCCAGACACTCTGGTAAAATCCAAAAGTAATTTATAGCAGGAAAAAATAAGCACAAAGGAAAACCTGTCTTCACAGCAGACAGGTTACAATACTTTACAACAGGGTCCTGATGTCCAGTCAATTCCAAAAGCTTCTTGCTGGCACCCCCCCCCCAAGGTTTCAAGAGTCCAAGGCACAAACCAGGATTGTAGCCACCAAAGTTCACAGACAGGTCTCACGAATCTCCAAGATAAAACTCCACAAGCCAGGAAGGGTGGGGCCGCCTTTTATCCTTTCCCAAGAGCACCACACCCAAACCCAGCTGTGACCTCTAATGCTGGAAATATCTAGCCAATTGCGTTCTTCTCTCGTTAGCTCTCCTCTGTCGCATATCTATGAAGTCACTAGCATCTTCCCCCAGGGAATCCAGGCTGCTTGCTGGGGAGAGCTCCCCCTGGTGGAACTCTGGCTGTCCTTCATCTTCAGCCTGGGATTCAGCGTCTTCATCAGTCTGCCCCTCCTGGTCCTCAGCCTCTGAGCTGGACACCGACAGCAAATCAGCCATTCCCGGAGGGGTCCCAGGCTGAACCACAACATGTTTATTATTGCTGTGAGCCGCCCCGAGTCTATGGAGAGGGGCAGCATACAAATCTAATTAATAATTAATTAATTAATTCTTTACCGTTGCCCCAAAATTAGCTCCCACACTCAGCGCTCCAGCAGTTACGGCTCTCCTATCTCCCACCAATCTTCCTGGCGATGCAGCAGAGCTGTTATGGCTGGAGGACAAGAGACTTGAGCAGATCCTCGTCATGAATCATCAGACGGGCGCCTGGGCCGTAAGGGCAGCCACTTTGGCTTCCTTCTTTTCTAGAGCTAACAACCTTGTTACAAGACTTGCAGGAAAGGATTCCAGCGGCAGATACCAGATCTCACCAGGACATAGCCAAGATGCTAGTAGCCGCTCGCTTCCCTACAAGCAGCCAGGTTCCCATCCTCTAGCATGGTCACATCAGTCATAGCTCGCAGACACCTTTGACTGCTTTCCTGGCAGGCTGACGCCAAATATACTGGACATAAGCACTAATAGATGCAGACACAGGAATAACACCATTTGAACATCCTTTCTGTGACAGAGAGAAATACAAATACAAATCTTATATAAAACAAACTTATAAAAAAGGGTAATAATTTTCCAAATTATATATCTTTCCAACAATTGACCCACTAGAGTCTAATATATTTCCCTTTTCTTTATTCTTTTTTTCCCTGTCAATGTTAATAACTAATTCAATTAGTTCAATTTATTTATTTACAGTGATCCCTCGGTTAGCGCGGGGGTTATGTTCCAAGACCTCCCGCGCTAACCGATTTCCGCGTTATACTGGATGCGGAAGTAAAAACACCATCTGCGCATGCGCGCCCTTTGTTCCATGGCCGCACATGCGCAGAAGGTGGAGCGACGCAAGTTCGGAGGCTGGCAATGCAATGGTGATTTTTCCGGGCTCCTCGCCGCTACCCACAGGGCAGCGCTGGCGGCAATGGCAATGGCAACCCTCCCTCCTTCCCTCCTTCCCTTCTCTCCCTCCCTCCTTCCCTCCTTCCTTCCTCTCACTGGCTTTCTTGGGGCAGCGCTGGCGGCAATGGCAATGGCAACCCTCCCTCCTTCCCTCCTTCCCTTCTCTCCCTCCCTCCTTCCCTCCTCTCACCGGCTTTCTTGGGGCAGCGCTGGCGGCAATGGCAATGGCAACCCTCCCTCTTTCCCTTCTCTCCCTCCCTCCTTCCTTCCCTCCTTCCCTTCTCTCCCTCCTTCCCTCCTTCCTTCCTCTCACCGGCTTCCTTGGCCAATCAGCAATCAGTATGACGTCATCGGGCGGGAAAAACCGTGGTGTAGGAAAAAAAACGCGGACTTATTTTTTAATTAATATTTTTTGAAAAACTGCGTTGCAGCGTTTCGCGCTAATCGAGAACGCGCAAATCGAGGGATCACTGTATTTGTTTGTTTGTTTATTTGCTGTCCAATCCCATAGGATTCAGGGCTTCTTACAAAAACATAAAACAATACAATATAGTAGAAAGAAGTAAATATTAAAATTATAATACTCTAAAATTATAAACCATAAAATCCTGTAATATAAATTTATGCTCAATCCAATAGACCTAACACACATATCTATCCAATCAATACAGTTTGGCCGTGAAAGGTGGTAGTATTCACAGCCCCCAGGCCTGCCAGCAAAGCCGGGTCTTCACGGCCTTTCGAAAGACCAATAGGGTCTTTCCAATATAATTCAGTCCATCAAATAACAAACTAATATAAATTAACTTATTAAAATACCTTTTAACTAAAATACTTATACTAATTATACAAACTGATACACAGCTAATATTGTTAACAAAATTAGGTATAATAAAATAATTCATAAAAAATTACATGACATTCCACCGTCAATCATCCATTATTTTTTAATCTCTCAAATATTCCATTATTGTAAATATTTCCCTTCCAATTCTACTCTCTTAACCTTTCCCCCCCTTTCTTTTATTTTTGTACTAATAACTTCCCCAACTCATTTTCTTCCTTTTGAATATATTATTTGTGTAGGTATATTCTCAATCCCTCTTAGTCTCTTCTCACAATTAGCCCCTCATTTTTAACTGCCTCTTCTGATACCATTTTGTAAAATTCAGACTTTCCTTGTGGACTTTGGACTTGACTATCTATAGATTTGAACACTGGGCCTTATCCAACAAAATGAAATTAAAGAGAGAAAAAGTAGGTTGTACACTTAGCGAAGAAAAACCAAATGGCAAGGTACAGAATAGATACAATCTAGTTCAATAGCAGTAACTGTGAGATGGATCTTGGAGTCCTATCGTAGTGAACAATCCCCTAAAAAGAGCAAACAGTGTGATTGCAGGGGCCACAAAAGCAAAAACTGCCTTAAGAGAGGGCTAGATTTAAGATCATGTGAAGTATTAGTATTAATTTATAATGCTTTAGAAAGATCACCTTTAGGATTACTGCAACTTGTTTTCATTGACACTATTTTAAAAAAAGTGTAATAGAGTCTCTATAGAGGGCAGAGAAGAGAAGAAGGGATAATTAGGGGGCTGGAGATCAAAATATATAAAGAGTTGCAGGAATTGGGTATGTCTAGTCCAGTGAAAGGAAGGACTAGGTATGACATGGCAGCCATCTTCCAACACTTGAGGGGTCAAGAAGAAGGGGGTCAACTTATTTTGCAATGCACCAGAAGGCAAGACAAGAAGCAGTGGTTGGAAACTAACCCAGGAGAGAAGCAGCCAACAACTAAGGAGAATTTTCCTGACACTGAGAACAATTAACCGATTGCCTGAAATGGTATTGGGTCTCCTGCTTGTGCAGGGCGTCGGAATAGAAGACCCGCAAGGTTCCTTCCAACTCTCCCACCACCCCCAGTGATGGAGCACCCACAACCCCTGGAGGGAAGCCATTCCCAGAGAATCAACCTTAACTTGAGAATTTTTCAATCTTCCACCAGCAGAAAATTGCAGCCACGTGTTTCAGAGTGCACCACCAGTGGGATTAAATTTGGCAGGGGAGGAACCTGCAGCACCAGCATCTGACACGCTTCAGCCCGGTTGCTTCTCTGCTTCCAGGCCGTGGAGGAAACCAAACAGCCCGACTTGCTCCCGGACTCCCCCCCCCTTCCCTCAACTCACCTTCCAGCTGATGCTTCGATCCGCTCTGCACCCCACCATCCTCCAATGAGTCTTCCGGAAGAGGAAGTTCCTCCGCGTTTCTTCTCTCTTCCGATCTCTTCTAGTAATTCGGTACTCGATGGTTTTAACTCCTGGATTAGGCACGTTTCTGGCACCGATATGGCCTATCTAATTGCCATCTGATAGCAGAAGAAAAACACTCTTGTCCCCTCTCTACCTAAGGCGTTTGCAAGGGGGCGGGATATTTTCCCCTAAATTTATTATTTAAAGGACATATTTTTATTTTATTTATTTGTCAAAACGTATACATGATAACAGGTATAAATATAAACAAAACCAAAATAGGTATAGATAAATTTGGACAATACTACAGTAGGACAGGGATGGTAGGTGCATTTATGGACGCCCCTTACAGACCTCTTAGGAAAGGGGTGAGGTCGACTGTAATTTAAGGTTAAAATTTTTGGGGTTTGGGGAAGGAACCAAAGAGTCAGGCAGTGCATTCTAGGCATTGATCACTCTGTTGCTGAAGTCGAATTTTCTGAAGTTAAGTTTCAAGGTGTTATTGAGTTTCAATCTATTGTGTGCTTGTGTGTTGTTGCGTTTGAAGCTGAGACATTCATTGACAGGCAAAACTGAAGTAGACCCAGAGACAGGGTTTTGAGCAATCGGTACTTTTATTCAGCTCAGAGAACAAGTGACAGCTCAGCAAGGTAAAGTGACAATTCAGCGAGTACCGACTGGCTCTGCAGGGAGAAACCGCTTCTTTTATACATTTGCGGTTCCCGCCAAAGCGAGAGCCGGCCGCGTCTGAGCCAATCAGGAGCAACTTCCTGCTTGGGCTCAGACAGCGCTGGAAAAGAGGAACAAACTATTTACAGCGTTACAAGGTAGCCATTCCAGGATACAACACCCCTCCCCTCATAGTTGGACTCATCCATCAAGAAAGCCACGTGACGAAGTCGTCCAATCGGTGAGGCCTTCGAGGCTCTCGCGCTGACCTGCGCAGTCCATTTTCTCCTTCGCCACTGACTGTGGACGATGGCTCGCCGCTGCTCTCCCGGTGCGGCGGACTTGGCCTGGCGGGCCCAACGAAGGCCTCGGAGGACGAGGATGGCTCGGCGTCGCTGGATGGTTCCCCCTGGCCCGATAAGTCTCTTTGCGTGTTTCTTAGTTCGGGCAATGTACAAAAGTCTGTTGAAGGGGGAAAGTCCGAGTCAGCGGGTTGTTGCAATTGGTTTTCAGTTCGTTTCCGAATGTGGTCTATGTGTCGTTTCCACAAACGACCATCCTCCAGTTTAACAATATAAGTCTTGGGTGCGTTTTGCTTAACAATAATTCCCTTCATCCAGTTTACATTTCCATCAAAACATTTTACATATACATTTTGACCCAAATACATTTCTCTTTCTGGTTTCATGCACATTTGGTTATTATTCACACAGAACCTTGGATTTAACCTGTCTAATGGTGACCTCAACTTTCTCCCCATCAATAACTCTGCAGGGCTTACATGTGTGTGCGAGTTAGGGGTAATGTGCTGGGTTAATAAGAATTGGTCCAAGTTCTGTTGCACATCTCCAGGGCCTGACCTGTGCAATGCCTCCTTTGCCACCCTTACGTAACGTTCTGCCAACCCGTTAGCCCAGGGCGAGTAAGGCGAGATGAGGGCATGTCTGACCCCTAGGCCATCTAGGAATAATTCGAATTGCCTGGCTGTTAGTTGTGGTCCATTGTCAGACACTAATAGATCAGGGCAACCATGGGATGCAAACAGTCTGCTTAATACCTTGATAGTGGCACTTGTGGTTATGTTGTTCATTGCTATTATTTCCAACCATTTGGAGAAAGCATCAACCACTATTAGGAAGTACTGAGACCCCACTGGGCCAGCAAAATCAATGTGGATCCTAGACCAAGGGCCAGCAGGCTGTTCCCACTCAGCCGGAGTTGTTTTGGGGGGACTGGGCCTAGACTCTTGGCACGGGTCACACTTTGAAACCCAACTTTCAATATCAGCATCAAGCCCTGGCCACCATAAATGCCCCCTTGCTAGGCTCTTCATCCTGACAATCCCAGGATGGCCCACGTGTAACATTTTGAGTACCTTTTCCCTTAGGCGTTTGGGGATGATCACTCTATCCCCCCACAGCAAACAACCTTTTACATATGATAATTCAAGCCTTTTGTTCTTAAAATCACACAATTCAGGTTTAACAATATCATTTTGCCATCCCTTTAGAACACAGTTCACCACTTGTTTAAGGATTTGGTCTTGCTGCGTGTGTGCAGCTACCTCTTTTGCTGTGGTTAGTGGGTTTTCCTCGAGTTCTATCATTAGCACATCTGTGGCAGGAACAGGGTCTTCTACCAAGTCTGCTATGGGGCATCTGCTGAGGCCGTCTGCATGATTGATTTCCTTCCCCCCCTTGTGGGTGAGCTCATACTGATACCCTGAGAGGAAAAGGGCCCATCTGATTAGTCTTGGAGACATAAAAGGTGGAGTGGGCTTGTTGGGGGCTAGCAGGCCTAGTAGGGGTTTGTGGTCAGTGACTAGCTCAAAACTTCTCCCAAAAATGTAATTGTGAAACTTCTTTACCCCTGCCACTAATGCTAGAGCCTCCTTGTCTAACTGGCTATAATTCCTCTCTGTGCTGGTCATGGTTCTTGAAAAGAATGCTATTGGGGCCTCTGTCTTATTCGGTAGAACGTGAGCTAAGACTCCTCCTATGCCGTATGGCGAAGCGTCGCACGTGAGCCTAATGGGTAGTGAAGCACTATATTGGACTACTACACTTTTAGAAGTTATTAAATTTTTTATTTGAGAAAAAGCTTCACGTTCAGTTTCCCCCCATGTCCAGCGGGCTTCCTTCTGGAGTAAACGATGGAGAGGCTCTGCTACTGTTGCCTTCTGCTTTAAAAAAACGGAATAAAAATTAAGGAGGCCCAAAAATGCCTGCAACTCATTCTTATCTTGTGGCTCTGGGGCTTCTCTAATTGCTCTCAGCTTCTCTGTTGTGGGGTGGATACCTTCCTTATCTATTTTATACCCAAGGAATTCAACACTGTCAGTTCCCCAGACACATTTATCAGGCTTGATTCGTAACCCTTTGTCCTGTAGCCTCTTAAGTACTTCCCTTATTCTTTTGTTCACTTGTCCCTGGTTTTCCCCTGCAATTAAGATGTCATCAAAATATGGGATTGCCCCATTTACCCCTGACAATAGGCGTTCCATGATGCTCTGGAATATTCCTGGGGCTATGCTTACCCCAAACTGTAACCTCGTGCATTTGAAAGCCCCCCTGTGTGTTACAATCGTTTGGGCGTTTGCTGTTTGTTCATCGACCGGAAGCTGCTGGTAAGCCTGGGCCAGGTCGATCTTTGCGAACCTTTTCCCCTCCCCCAGGGAGTGTAAGAGTTGTTGCACGACCGGGATGGGGTAGGGGTGGTGTTGGAGTGCCTTATTCAAGGTTGATTTGTAATCAGCGCAAACTCTTAAAGAGCCATCTGGCTTCAATGGTGTCACTATGGGAGTTTCCCATGGCCCCTGTTCCACAGGGACCAAAATACCTTGACTAATGAGTTTGTCCAGCTGCATGTCCAGCTTGGGGAGAAGCGGAAGGGGAACCCTGCGAGGTTTCAGTCTGACCGGTGGGACCTTGGGGTCGATAGAGAAAGATATAGGGGGTCCCTTATACAATCCCAAGGTGGGGCTGAACACTTCAGGGAACTCTTTCACAAAGTTAGGCATATTATCACAGTTCACATTACACACACCCGAAATTTCGATCCCCAACGGTTCCATCCACGCTAGACCCAGCAGGGAGTGTTTGGCCCCCGTCACAATAAGCATGGGAAGGGTACATTTCACATTCTTAAAGGCAATAGGTACATTTGCTGTTCCCAGGACCGAGATTACCCCCCCTTGGAAGTCTCTGATCACCAATGAGGTTTGAGTTAAGTCAGCCTTAGACACATTAGGCATGTATAGTTTAAATTTTTCCCAGGGCATGATGGTATATCTCGAGCCCGTATCCAGCTCCATTGAGCAAGGCTGGTTATTTAGTAACAATGAGATAACAATTTTAGCCCCCTTTTTGGTTGCCGTGTTATTCACGGAAAATTTAGAGTTACCTCTATTGTAGTCGCGGTTAGCGCTTGAGTAGTTCCTTTGACCCGAGCTGCGGAACGGTCTCCTTTCTCGCGATTGGGGGGGTTGGTTTTGAGGTCGCTGGTATTGTTGTGTGGCAAACGTTTCTTCTGGTGCCGTTGCCCTGCATGCGATGGCGATGTGGCCTCTCCGGTTGCAACGGTGGCAAGTAGCGTCTCGGAAGGGGCATCGATGGCGCTGGTGATTTCCCCGGCAGCCCGCGCAGGGGGCTGGGTGAGTAGCTCTAGGATGTCTCGGCTGGTCTTGCAGGAGGAGGCAGTCGTCCCCGTTTCTAGTCGGCTGGTTGAGGTCGTCTGTTCCCACGGCGCTGGGAGACTCGGCGTTGATTTTGGCAATGATTTCTCGCCTTCCGTGCTCCTTTAATTCTCTTGCCGCTGCGTCGGCTGCTTCCGCGGTCTGTGCTAATTTAATTACGGTTTGTAGCGTCGGCTCTTCTTCGGTGAGGAGTTTGTTTCTCACCGTGTTGCTCTTCATGCCGAAAACCAAGGCGTCGGTAAGGCGAGCTTCCGGGTCTTGAAACTTGCATTGAGCAAGTACCGTTCGAAGCCGCGTTGTGAATTGGCTGATTGACTCGGTTTCTCTCTGAGCCATCATGTGAAATTGATGCCGGTAAACCATGGCTGGTCTGGTTGGTTTAAAATGGCTCGCTAGTTTCTGTTGAAGGACGTCCCACGCTGTGGCTCTTGCTTGTTCTGGTTCGGTGAGAGTTTGGGCAAGTCTACGGATCTCTGCGCCGCAGTAGTTGAGAAAAATAGCCCGTCTGCGATCGGCTCCGGCGTCCTGCATTCCCGCCGCCTCGAGGAATATCTCGAAGGTGGCCATGTACTCGTCCCATGTCATTTTCTCGGAATCGAAGAGTTCTGGAGCCTGGCCGATTTGGATTTTGTCCATGTTGCACGCGAAGTTCTTCCGTTCGTTCGTCACCAGTGAAGTAGACCCAGAGACAGGGTTTTGAGCAATCGGTACTTTTATTCAGCTCAGAGAACAAGTGACAGCTCAGCAAGGTAAAGTGACAATTCAGCGAGTACCGACTGGCTCTGCAGGGAGAAACCGCTTCTTTTATACATTTGCGGTTCCCGCCAAAGCGAGAGCCGGCCGCGTCTGAGCCAATCAGGAGCGACTTCCTGCTTGGGCTCAGACAGCGCTGGAAAAGAGGAACAAACTATTTACAGCGTTACAAGGTAGCCATTCCAGGATACAACACAAAACATTATGGCAGATGATTTTATGAACTACATTTACATCAGATTGAAGGCCACTTACCTCTAATTTTTCAGAGCCCAAAATTTGAAGAATGACACAATCATCTTTATTAAGGGTGACTCTCTGTGGAAATCAAAACCTCTCTACATCCCAAGACTGGTTTCCTATGGCTCCCAAGGATGTATTACATGGTAGCACCATTAGGCCAGAAACTGTAAGGCAGCCAACTTCACTCCTGTGGTCTGCATCCAAGAGCAACCAGTATACTGTACCTCAGGGAGGAAATTTTATATCCACTAAATACCATGTTCCTCTGTAAATTGACCTACAAGGAAGTCTCCAGAGAGAGGAACAGTGTGCAGCAGGGTTTAGAAAATGGGATCTAGGAAAAAGGGAGTGATAGCCTATATATGGTGGAAGAAATGTTTCCAAAAGGATTTGTAAAAAAGCAAAAGAGTACCCATCAAATTAAATGACTAACTGACAACCAGACTTAAAATAACAACAACAATAACAATAAAAACAACAAGAGAGTTGGAATGGATCCTGGAGGTCTTTTAGACCAACCCCCTGCTTTGGCAGGAAACCCTACTACACTACTTCAAACAAATGGTTATCCAACATCTGCTTAAAAACTTCCAGTGTTGGAACATTCACAACTTCTGGAAACAATCTGTTCCCCTGATTAATTGTTCTGTCAGGAAATTTCTTAGTTCTAAGTTATTTCTATCCTTGTTTAGTTTCCACCCATTGCTTCTTGTTCTACCCTCCGGTGCTTTGGCGAATAGGTTGACTCTCTCTTCCTTGTGGAAACTCCTGAGATATTTGAACACTGCTATCACGTCACCCCTGGTCCTTCTGTTCATTAAACTAGACATACCCAGTTCCTGCAATCGTATTTTATGTTTTAGCCTCCAGTCCCAATCACTTAGGTTGCTCTTCTCTGCACTTTTTCTAGTCTTTAATCAATGCATAAAGTACAAAACATACATATCTACAAGACCAACAGAAAAAAGGGGGGATATTTTCTCCTAAATTTATTTTTTAAATGACATATTTTTATTTTATTTATTTGTAAAATGTGTACATGATAATAGGTATAAATATCAACAAAAGCAAAATACGTAGAGGTAAATTTGGGCAATATTACAGTAGGACAGGGATGATAGACACATTGGTGCAATTACACCTTACACACCTCTTAGGAAAGGAGTGAGGTTGTAGTCTAAGGTAAAAGTTTTGCGCTTTCAGAGGTATTCTGGCCCGATGCCATGTAGGGCTTTATAGGTTATAATCAACACTTTGAATTGTGACCAGAAACTGATCGGCAGCCAGTGCAGGCCATGTGGAGTGTTGACGAGACATGGGTGTCAATGTTCTCTCAAATTTTATTTCTGTGTGGCCGGAAAAGTATAGTGTCTGAGCGGCAGTCACTTTGGGACTGAACGGCATAGAAAGAAAGATAGATAGATAGATAGATAGATAGATAGATAGATAGATAGATAGATAGATAAACAGATAGATAGAGATAGATAGACAGACAGACAAACAGGAAAAAAATTCTCTCTCTTTCTCTCTCCACCCTCCTGCTCTTTTTCTCACTTTCTCCCTCTTTCTTTCTATCTCGCTCTGTCTGTTGCTCTCTCTTTCTCTCTCCCGTTCTCTTTTGCTATCTTTCTCTCTCCCTATCTTTCTTTCTACCTCGCTCTGTCTGTTGCTCTCTCTCTCTCTCTCTCTCGTTCTCTCTCTTCCTTTCTTCTCTGGAGGTCGCGGAAGGTTTTTCTTATTTTGAGGCATACCTGAAGCGCTCGGGGAAAGCGCCCCGAGCGAAGGGGCTGCAATTCGAGAGGGGCGGGGCGGGCGCTCCCGGAGCACTCAGAGAAAATCCTCTTATAGCCTGGGAGTGCTTCGAGAACACCTGCCCCTCCTCTCTTGCAGCCCCTTCACTAGCGGCCAGATGAGGAGAAGCTGCAGCCGCCACCGCTGCGGGAGGAGCTGCGTCCCAAGGCAGGAGATGGAGGAGAAAGCCGGAGAGAGGGGCAGATCAGGCGAGCAGCGGTGGGAGGCCAGGGGCAAGAGGGGCTGGAGGCACCTGGGGTGGGGGGCAGGGGCGGGCGGCACCTCCCGTTGCACGGCCTTAGAAAAGGCTGCCTGGGAAGTTATTTTGGGGTGCGCGGCCACGCACCTTAGAAATAACATTGATAGGCGTATCAACTATGGCCCATGGTTGCTCTCGCAGCCGCATTCTGCATGATCTGAAGTTTCTGAACACTTTTCAAAGGTAGCCCCATGTAGAGAGTGTTGCAGTAGTCGAACCTTGAGGTGATGAGGACATGAATGACTGTAAGCAGAGACTCCCTGTCCAAATACGGTCGCAACTGGTGCACCAGGCGAACCTGGGCAAATGCTCAACATTACAAAATCAACATTACAAAGATAAACATTACAGAACATAAGCTTTAGCGGATGACAGAGTCTATAGAGAATCCATTAACTTCTGGATTGGAATTACTAAGGGAAATGGAAAATTTTGGAAGAGTAGCAGGACTCAAAATTAACAAAGATAAAATGAAGATGTTAACTAAAAATCTGTCTAAAAAACACATAAAGAAATTGGAAGAAAGCATAGGAATCAGGTTGGTTAAAAAAGTTAAATATTTGGGAATCTGGCTAACAGCTAAATGTACTTCAATAAAAGAAGATAATTACCAAAAATTATTAAAGGATATCCAGAAAGATCTATTAAAGTGGTCTAAATTATAGATATCCGTTACGTAGAATTTCAGTAATTAAGATGAACGTACTCCCAAAGGTCCTTTATTTATTTCAGACAGCCCCAATTAGAAATGAACAAAAATTCTACAAAGAATTGGATAAATCGGTTACAAAATTTATTTCGAAGGGGAAAAAACCCAGAATTAAATGCAAACTTTTACAAGCTGCAAAAAAACAAAGAGGCATGGGTCTACCAAATTAGAAGCTATACTATCAAGCTGCCTCTGCTTTATGATTAAAAGATTGGGTAGTATTAGTAAACAAGAGACTGTAGGCCACACGATTGAGCTAAATAAATGGGAAAACCTTTGGAATTACAATTATAGATGCCTCCTTAAAAATGAAATGGAGGAAGAGAGAGTCAAAGAGGTTATGATTAAATGGGCCCAAAATATAGCCCACACAATTGAGCTAGATAAATGGGAAAACCTCTGGGATTATAATTCAAAACTTACCATCTCTTCTGCATATAAAGAAAACCTTTACAAAACTTTCTATCGTTGGTATCTTACACCAGTTAAACTAGCAAAAATTTATAAAGGAATGTCTCCAAACTGTTGGGAGTGTAAAGACGATTTAGGCACATACTTTCATATGTGGTGGACCTGTGGGAAAGTTAGACAATTTTGAAAATTAAAATGGAAATGGATAAAGGAAATAACCGGAATAGAGATCAAATTTGAACCAGAAACACTCATATTGGGAATGGTTGATATGAATATTATAAAAGATGATAAATACCTAATACTCATAAACTAACAGAAGCTTACATCATTAAGAATGGTAAAGTCACTGCAAAAGTTGATGTAAGTATATGGTATTAACACTGTGTGATCTTGATTCTATCCCTTTGTTAATGCAGTCTAGAACCGTGTTGGCTTTTTTGGCAGCTGCTGCACATTGCTGGCTCATATTTAAATGGTTGTCCACTAGGACTTCAATATCCCTCACAGTTACTACTGTTGAGCAATGTACCACATATATTGCACATGTGAATTTTGTTTTTCCTGCCTAAATGTAGAACCTAACTTTTTTCACCATTGTATTTCATTTTATTTGATAGAGCCCAATGTTAAAATCTGTCAAGATCCTTCTATATCTTTTGGAGATTTGGCTATTCCTGTCAGTTTGGTATCATCTACAAATTTGTCCCCTCTTTTCTCATTACTCGTTCCATGGAGGGTCTTATCTTTCCCCGTATAAAAGTTTCTGTTAATTTTATACATTATTAGCAATTCTTAAAATTCTAACTTAAAATTTTCCCCTCACCGTCTTACTACAAAAGGTTATAACAATGTAAAGAATAATAAAATATCTTTTATCTAAATTTAATCTTATATCATATAGCCAATTAAAAATTCTCTCTCTATATATGTATCTTTAGTAAAAGAAGCTATTCATAATATATCACCTACATCGTAAAATAAATTTCTATATGTTTACAGTATATCTAAATAATAAGTAATTTTTGTGTTATATCATTATATAGTGCTACCACCATTTCTCATCTTTGCCATCTGGCTTGCAAAGCTTGAATCAAATTCTCTCGTTTCAATTTTTCCAAAATTAACCAATTACTAATACATAATATATCTCTTAATTTTCTATCCAATCATAAAACTTCCCCCAAATTTTATAATAATCTGAGTCTTGTTTATCTTTAAATTTTAAAGTCAATCTACTCATCTCTGCACAATCCATAGTTTTTCTCAAAACCTCCCTTTCCGTTGGTATCCTATTCTGTTTCCAACATTGTGCATATACAACCCTAGCTTCTGTAATCATATGTATAATTAAATATGTCTCTTCTTCATCAAAATTATCTGGTAAAATACTCAGAAGGTATATCTTGGATCTAAGATCAATAGTCTTTCTTAAAATCTTCTGAATCCAATGTTGAATTTGGGTCCAAAATTTACGTGCTTCCGGACAAGTCCATCACATGTGATAGAATGAGCCAGGTAACTCACTGCATTTCCAACAGTTCATGAATTTAATAAAAAATTATATGACAAAAAAAAATTAAGAGTAAGAGATAATTTGGGAAGAGCTAAATTACCAAAAGTGCCTGAGAATATTAAAAATATGTTTAATGAAAAAATAACAATGATGGAGCTAATGGAGATGGTAAAAAGAAAAAAAAAATACAAGACCCCCAGAACCAGATAGATTACCAGCAGAGATTTAACAATTCTTACACAACATATTAAACCTGTCAATGTTATGCGAGTGAGGCCATTTTCCACTTTCCTTTTCTACCCACCTATAAATTTAATCCAGAGAAATGTGAGAGTAAACTAAATCAGGCCAAAATTCCAACAATCAATTACGGTATTCACCTACATTTTCAATGGGAGTTCAAAAAATGAAATTCAAGACTTCTCTAAACTCTTGAAATGTTGCCTCATGTGAATTTCCTTGTGTGTAATAAGGGATGATTTATGTTAATGTCCACAGATTGGACATTTCAAAGGTTTCCCAATGGTGTGAGTCTGCTGGTGTCTCACCAAGCTGGAATTATGACTAAAACCTTTCCCCCAAAAAAGGAAATGCAAAGGGATTCCCTAATGTATGAGTCCTCTGGTGTTCCACCAGGCTCCAACTCTGACTAAAACTTTTCCCACACTCAGGACATTCAAAGGGTTTCTCTCCTGTGCGAGTCCTCTGGTGTTGCAACAAGTGGGACCTCTGACTGAAATCTTTCCCACAGTAATGGCATTCAAAGGGTTTCTCTCCTGTGTGAGTCCTCTGGTGTTGCACCAGACTGGAAGTGCAACTAAATCTTTTTCCACAGTCAGAACATTCAAAGGTTTTCTCTCCTGTGTGAGTCCTCTGGTGTTGCAACAAGTGGGACCTCTGACTAAAACTTTTACCACAGTCAGGACATTCAAAGGGTTTCTCTCCTGTGTGAGACCTCTGGTGTGTCACCAGGTTGGAATTATTACTGAAACCTCTCCCACAGTCAGGGCATTCATAGAAACATAGAAACATAGAAGATTGACGGCAAAGGGTTTCTCTCCTGTGTGAGTCCTCTGGTGTTGCACCAGACTGGAAGTGCAACTAAATCTTTTTCCACAGTCAGAACATTCAAAAGTTTTCTCTCCTGTGTGAGTCCTCTGGTGTTGCAACAAGTGGGACCTCTGACTAAAACTTTTACCACAGTCAGGACATTCAAAGGGTTTCTCTCCTGTGTGAGACCTCTGGTGTGTCACCAGGTTGGAATTATTACTGAAACCTTTCCCACAGTCAGGGCATTCATAGAAACATAGAAGATTGACGGCAAAGGGTTTCTCTCCTGTGTGAGTCCTCTGGTGTGTCACCAGGTTGGAATTATTACTGAAACCTTTCCCATAGTCACAGGGGAGAAAGAGGAGAGAAAACTAGTGCTCTTTTACAGTTTGTATTTTTTGAATTCAAGGAGGAGGGGATATTACTGGTTGTAAGGGACAAATTTATTGGCTGATTGTGTTTAAGCACAGACCACTCACACATTAGGCTGGAGTGGGTCTAGACTGGGAAGTATAAAAAGGTGGGGAAAGCCATTTTAAATTGCACTTTCAGAACACAGAGAAAGAGGAGAGAAAACTGGTGCTCTTTTACAGTTTGTATTTTTTTAATTCAAGGAGGAGGGGATATTACAGACTGTAAGGGACAAATTTATTGGCTGATTGTGTTTAAGCACAGACCACTCACACATTAGGCTGGAGTGGGTCTAGACTGGGAAGTAGAGAAAACTTCAAACCAAAATCAGCAAAGTTGGGTAGCAATAGGGGTTGGTTTTCTTGCTAAGTACTTGTATTTCTATACATTGTTAAGATGACTGGTTTGGTGCAGTGTAACACTTGTTTGGCTGTTGTGTTCCGTAGTACCTTGTGGAACTTGGGGAGCTGCCCTCTTTGCATAAGGACATATAGTTTATATGGCGATATCTCTAGATTGCAGTCCTTAGTTTGTAGCTTGCAGGCAGAAGTGGAAAGATTGTCCCAGCCACGTGCTGTAATGCAGCCATGTGTGCAGCCTCCACTTCCAAAGCGCCTCCCGAGGAGGAGGGCTCTGTGGACAACTGTTGGTTCAGGAAGATTACGTGCAGTTGAGCAAAAACATAGCAATTTTGGTCTCTCTGTATCCAATTCCTATAATGTTCTTGTGGATTTAAATAGTAAGGATGTTGTAGGTATTAGCAAGGCCCCTCAGGTGGAGAATGAGGGGATGTTCAAAGGAGAAGTTGTTGTAAATGAGGTGCATAGTGTCACCAAACCAAGGGCAGTTAGTAGAAATAAAAAGAGGACACATTTTCTTGTGGGTGATTCGATTGTTAGAGGTGTTCATTTGGGATAGAGTAAGGATGTGGTGAAGGTGATGAGGTGTCTCCCAGGAGCCACTGCCAGCAGGGACAGGAGGCGGATTACAAACATTGTCAAGGCTGTGAGTAAAGGTAATAACGTTGATGTGGTGGTGCATCTTGGCACAAATGATTTGTCCCAGAGAAATGTTAATTTAGTAAAAAGAGATTTTCAATGTCTAAGTGTGGAGCTGGGTAAAATAACTGATTCAGTGACTTTCTCAGAGGTGTTACCGGTTTGTGGCCAGGAGGATAAAACAACTTGTATCAGAGAGTTTAATGTGTGGTTAAGGCAGTGGTTTAAAGGTGAAGGTTTTGTCTATGTAAGTCATGATGTCAGTAGGTGGTCTAATAGGGAGTTGTTTAAGAGGGATGGTTTGCATCCATCATACAGAGGTACCCAGGAATTCAGGACTTTTTTGGACAGGCATTTAAACTAGGTAAAGGGGACAGAGATGTACCAGATGTGGAGGATTTCTGTCCCCGACCAATGAGGATAAATCAGTTTCTGGAAGCTAATGAAAAGGGAGCTGCAAATAAAATAGATGTAGTTGTTGATGATAAGGGGCAAACTAATAATGAAAATAATGTTCTTCGGGTAATGTGCACGAATGCTCAAAGCTTGAGCAACAAGCTCTGTGAGTTAATGGCCATAATATCTAGAGATAATTTGGATCTGGTTGCCATAACTGAGACATGGCTTAAGGATTCTAATGAATGGGAAATATCCATACCAGGATATACAGAATAGGAAAGATAGAATAGAGAGAAGGGGAGGTGGAGGAGCCATTTATGTTAAAGAAAGTCTAAAAACAGCACTAATTCAAAATACATGTCAAGATCTGGAGACTCTATGGATTTGCATGCAAAATAAAGAAGGTTCTATCATTAGAATTGGGGTGATATGTAGGCCTCCAGGGCAATCTGAGGAATATGACAACAAAATGGTGGATGAAATTACCCAAATGGCAGCAAAGGGAGATTTTATTTATTTTATTTATTATTTGGATTTGTATGCCGCCCCTCTCCGAAAACTCGGGGCGGCTCACAACAAGTGAAAAGACAATCCAATACATTAATCCAATTAATTAAAATATTATAAATTTAAGAAAAACCCCTATACTAACATACACACACACACAAGCATACCATATATAAATTCAACGTGCCCAGGGGAAGATGTTTAGTTTCCCCATGCCTGACGGCAAAGGTGGGTTTTGAGGAGTTTACGGAAGGCAGGAAGAGTAGAGGCAGTCCTGATCTCCGGGGGGAGTTGGTTCCAGAGAGCCGGTGCCGCCACAGAGAAGGCTCTCCCCCTGGGGCCCGCCAACCGGCATTGTTTAGTTGACGGGACCCGGAGGAGGCCCACTCTGTGGGACCTAATCGGTCGCTGGGATTCGTGCGGCAGAAGGCGGTCTCGGAGATATTCTGGTCCAGTGCCATGAAGGGCTTTAAAGGTCATAACCAACACTTTGAATTGTGACCGGAAACTGATCGGCAGCCAATGCAGGCTGCGGAGTGATGGTGAAACATGGGCATACCTGGGTAAGCCCATGACTGCTCTCGCAGCTGCATTCTGCACGATCTGAAGTTTCCGAACACTTTTCAAAGGTAGAGATATTGTGGTTATGGGTGATTTCAACATGCCTGATGTTGACTGGAATATCCCCAGTGCCCTTACATGCAAAAATAAGAATATAGTAGAGGCCTTTACAGGAGCAGCTCTGGCACAGCTGGTTAAGACACCAACTAGAGGGGAGAATATTCTAGATTTAGTTTTTACGAATAGGAATTGGGTTTCAGAGGTCAAGGTGGCAGAAAATTTAGGTTGCAGTGACCATCTATGTTTGTGGTTTGATGTAAAAACTCATTTTGAGCAATCCTATAATGCAACCAAAGTATTGGATTTCAGAAACACAAATTTTAATATAATGGGGGAATATTTAGATAATGAATTAAAGGGGAGGGATAAAATGGCAGGAGCGAGCTCCCAGTGTATTTAGATAATGAATTAAAGGGGAGGGATAAAATGGCAGGAGCGAGCACCCAGTGGACTGTATTAAAAAAGGCCATCTTAAAAGCCACTGGACTGTATGTAAGACAAATAACTAAAGGTAAAAGGAAGAAGAAACCGTTATGGTTTAGCATTGATGTAAGGGCTATAGTCAATGAAAAAGGCTGCCTATAGGAGGTAAAAAGAGTCTGGAAGTATAGCTGATAGAGAGGTGTATAAAATGAGACAGAAGGAGGTGAAACAGATAATATATGCTGCTAAAGCCTCAAAAGAGGAAGAAATTGACAAATCTGTAAAGAAGGGAGATAAAACCTTCTTCAGATATATTTGTGATAGGAAGAAGAAAAACTGCGGCAGCACGAAGCTTAGTACCGGGAATAATACATGCATTAATGGCAATAAGGAGATCGCTGACCATTTCAATAGCTACTTCTGTTCAGTTTTCTCAAAAGACACCTTACAAAATAATACTATAGAGGGATATAGCATTTCTTCCAGCTGTACGGATTCAGCTTCAGTGATCTTAGAAGCCGATGTCTTAGAAGAACTTGAACGATTAAAGATAAATAAGGCAATGGGTCCAGATGGCATCCACCCCAGAGTTCTTAAAGAACTCAGATCTGTCATTGCTACCACCCCCCTGACTGATTTGTTTAACCAATCCTTGTTAACAGGAGAAGTTCCTGAGCATTGGAGAATGGCCAGTGTTGTGCCTATCCAGAAGAAGGGCAGACTCTACTCAAAAAGAGGATAAATCAGCACCTAAAAAACAATAACTTATTGGACCCAAATCAGCATGGCTTTACTGAAGGCAAATCATGTAAGACTAATCTCATTGATTTCTTTGACTATGTCACAAAGGTGTTGGATGAAGGTGGTGCCGTGGATATTGCCTACCTGCACTTCAGCAAAGCCTTTGGTACGGTTCCACATAAAGAGCTGATAGATAAATTAGTGAAGATTGGACTTAATCCCTGGATAGTTCAATGGATTTGCAGCTGGCTGAAGCGTAGACAGAGAGTTATTGTTAATGGCGAGTATTCTGAGCAGAGTCAGGTTACAAGCGGTGTGCCACAAGGGTCTGTTCTGGGTCCTATTCTTTTTAATATGTTTGTGAGTGACATAGGGAAGGTTTGCCTATTTGCCGATGACTCTAAAGTGTGCAATAGGGTTGATATTCCTGGAGGCGTCTGTAATATGGTAAATGATTTAGCTTTACTAGATAAATGGTCAAAGCAATGGAAACTGCAGTTTAATGTTTCCAAATGTAAAATAATGCACTTGGGGAAAAGGAATCCTCAATCTGAGTATTGTATTGGCAGTTCTGTGTTAGCAAATACTTCAGAAGAAAAGGATTTAGGGGTGGTGATTTCTGACAGTCTCAAAATGGGTGAACAGTGCAGTCAGGCGGTAGGGAAAGCAAGTAGGATGCTTGGCTGCAAAGCTAGAGGTATAACAAGCAGGAAGAGGGAGATTCCGATCCCGCTATATAGAATGCTGGTGAGACCACATTTGGAATACCGTGTTCAGTTCTGGAGACCTCACCTACAAAAAGATATTGACAAAATTGAACGGGTCCAAAGACGGGCTACAAGAATGGTGGAAGGTCCTAAGCATAAAACGTATCAGGAAAGACTTCATGAACTCAATCTGTATAATCTGGAGGACAGAAGGAAAAGCGGGGACATATTCAAAACACTTAAATATATTAAAGGGTTAAATAAGGTCCAGGAGGGAAGTGTTTTAATAGGAAAGTGAACACAAGAACAAGGGGACACAATCTGAAGTTAGTTGGGGGAAAGATCAAAAGCAACATGAGAAAATATTATTTTACTGAAAGAGTAGTACATCCTTGGAACAAACTTCCAGCAGACGTAGTAGATAAATCCACAGTAACTGAATTTAAACATGCCTGGGATAAATATATATCTATCCTAAGATAAAATACAGAAAATAATATAAGGGCAGACTAGATGGACCATGAGGTCCTTTTCTGCCGTCAGACTTCTATATTTCTATGTATCCATTGTAAGATAAAATACAGGAAATAGTATAAGGGCAGACTAGATGGACCATGAGGTTTTTTTCTGCCGTCAGTCTTCTATGTTTCTATGTCAGGGCACTCAAAGGGTTTCTCACCTGTGTGAGTCCTCTGGTGTTTCACCAGGCTGGAATTATTACTGAAACTTTTCCCACAGTCAGTACATTCAAAGGGTTTCTCTCCTGTGTGAGTCCTCTGGTGTTGCACCAAGTGGTGACTCTGACTAAAACATTTCCCACAATCAGGGCATTCAAAGGGTTTCTCTCCTGAATGAGTCGTCCGGTGTCTTACCAGGTAGTAACGTTGACTAAAACCTTTCCCACAGTCAGGGCATTCAAAGGGTTTCTCTCCTGTGTGAGTCCTCTGGTGTTTCACCAAGTGTTGACTCTGACTAAAACTTTTCCCACAGTCAGGACATTCAAAGGGTTTCTCTCCTGTGTGAGTCCTCTGGTGTTTCACCAAGTGTTGACTCTGACTAAAACCTTTCCCACAGTCAGGGCATTCAAATGGTTTCTCTCCTGTGTGAGTCCTCTGGTGTGTCACCAGTTTGGAATTATTACTGAAACCTGTCCCACAGTCAGGGCATTCAAATGGTTTCTCTGCTGTGTGACTCCTGTGGTGTCTTACCAAGTGTTGACTCTGACTAAAACTTTTACCACAGTCAGGGCATTCAAAGGGTTTCTCTCCTGTGTGAGTCCTCTGGTGTTTCACCAAGTGTTGACTCAGTCTAAAACTTTTACCACAGTCAGGACATTCAAAGGGTTTCTCTCCTGTGTGGGTCCTCTGGTGTATCACAAGGCTGGAATTATTACTGAAACCTTTCCCACAATCAGGGCATTCAAATGGTTTCTCTCCCGTGTGAGTCCTCTGGTGTGTCACCAGTTTGGAAGTATTACTGAAACCTGTCCCACAGTCAGGGCATTCAAATGGTTTCTCTGCTGTGTGCGTCCTCTGGTGTTGCACCAAGTGTTGACTCTGATTAAAACGTTTCCCACAGTCAGGACATTCAAATGGTTTCTCTCCTGTGTGTGTCCTCTGGTGTTGCACCAAGTGTTGACTCTGACTAAAAGTTTTACCACAGTCAGGACATTCAAAGGGTTTCTCTCCTGTGTGAGTCCTCTGGTGTTTCACCAAGTGTTGACTCTGACTAAAACTTTTACCACAGTCAGGGCATTCAAAGGGTTTCTCTCCTGTGTGAGTCCTCTGATGTTGCACCAAGTGTTGACTCTGACTAAAAGTTTTACCACAGTCAGGACATTCAAAGGGTTTCTCTCCTGTGTGAGTCCTCTGGTGTTTCACCAAGTGTTGACTCTGACTAAAACTTTTACCACAGTCAGGACATTCAAAGGGTTTCTCTCCTGTGTGAGTCCTCTGGTGTGTCACCAGGCTGGAATTATCACTGAAACCTTTCCCACAGTCAGGACATTCAAAGGGTTTCTCTCCTGTGTGAGTCCTCTGGTGTGTCACCAAGCTGGAATTCTGACTGAAACTTTTCCCGCAGTCAGGACATTCAAAAGGTTTCTCTCCTGTGTGAGTCCTCTGGTGTTTCACCAAGCTGGAATTCTGACTGAAACTTTTCCCGCAGTCAGGACATTCAAAAGGTTTCTCTCCTGAGTGAGTCCTCTGGTGTGTCACCAGGTGAGAACTATCAATAAAGCTTTTCCCACAGTCAGGACATTCAAAGGGTTTCTCTCCTGTGTGAGTCCTCTGGTGTGTCACCAAGCTGGAATTCTGACTGAAACTTTTCCCGCAGTCAGGACATTCAAAAGGTTTCTCTCCTGTGTGAGTCCTCTGGTGTTTCACCAAGCTGGAATTCTGACTGAAACTTTTCCCGCAGTCAGGACATTCAAAAGGTTTCTCTCCTGTGTGTGTCCTCTGGTGTTGCACCAAGTGTTGACTCTGACTAAAAGTTTTACCACAGTCAGGACATTCAAAGGGTTTCTCTCCTGTGTGAGTCCTCTGGTGTTTCACCAAGTGTTGACTCTGACTAAAACTTTTACCACAGTCAGGGCATTCAAAGGGTTTCTCTCCTGTGTGAGTCCTCTGGTGTTGCACCAAGTGTTGACTCTGACTAAAAGTTTTACCACAGTCAGGACATTCAAAGGGTTTCTCTCCTGTGTGAGTCCTCTGGTGTTTCACCAAGTGTTGACTCTGACTAAAACTTTTACCACAGTCAGGACATTCAAAGGGTTTCTCTCCTGTGTGAGTCCTCTGGTGTGTCACCAGGCTGGAATTATCACTGAAACCTTTCCCACAGTCAGGACATTCAAAGGGTTTCTCTCCTGTGTGAGTCCTCTGGTGTGTCACCAAGCTGGAATTCTGACTGAAACTTTTCCCGCAGTCAGGACATTCAAAAGGTTTCTCTCCTGTGTGAGTCCTCTGGTGTTTCACCAAGCTGGAATTCTGACTGAAACTTTTCCCGCAGTCAGGACATTCAAAAGGTTTCTCTCCTGAGTGAGTCCTCTGGTGTGTCACCAGGTGAGAACTATCAATAAAGCTTTTCCCACAGTCAGGACATTCAAAGGGTTTCTCTCCTCTGTGAGTCCTCTGGTGTGTCACCAAGCTGGAATTCTGACTGAAACTTTTCCCGCAGTCAGGACATTCAAAAGGTTTCTCTCCTGTGTGAGTCCTCTGGTGTTTCACCAAGCTGGAATTCTGACTGAAACTTTTCCCGCAGTCAGGACATTCAAAAGGTTTCTCTCCTGAGTGAGTCCTCTGGTGTGTCACCAGGTGAGAACTATCAATAAAGCTTTTCCCACAGTCAGGACATTCAAAGGGTTTCTCTCCTGTGTGAGTCCTGTGGTGTGTCACCAGGTGGGGACGCTGACTAAAACTTTTCCCACAGTCAGGACATTCAAAGGGTTTCTCTCCTGTGTGAGACCTCTGGTGTTGCACCAAGTGTTGACTCTGACTAAAACTTTTCCCACAGTCAGGACACTCAAAGGGTTTCTCTCCTGTGTGAGTCCTCTGGTGTTGCACCAAGTGTTGACTCTGACTAAAACTTTTACCACAGTCAGGACATTCAAAGGGTTTCTCTCCTGTGTGAGTCCTCTGGTGTTGCACCAAGTGGTAACTCTGACTAAAACCTTTCCCACAGTCAGGACATTCAAAGGGTTTCTCTCCTGTGTGACTCCTCTGGTGATTCATGACTGAAATTGTGACCGTGTTTTTTTACACAGTCAGCACATTCAAATGTTTTCTCTTTTTTGCGAGTCTTGGGTGCTTCACTAGACTGGAATTTTCTCTTGGAAACTTTCCTCACAGAACGGATATTCAAATTGTGTTATTCCTATGTCTGCATCCTTTAGTGTCTCATGACCTGAGAATTTCTAATGAAATGTTCACACAATCTGTACAGTCATATGTTTCCACCCTCATGTGTGTCTTCTGGCGTACCACCATGTTGCCATGTTCACTAAAGATTTAATACTTTGGGGGTTCTTTTGTGGCTTATCTCTTGTGTAGTTTGTTCCAAGAATCACAAGGGAACTATTCTGACTAATTTTTCCTACCTTTAGATAGTCTTCTCCTGTCTAGCTCCTCATAAACAGCTGTGATTTGCAATATCTTGTTTTCCAAAGCTGAGTTCATCAAAAATATGGACAATGCCTTGTTTAGTGGTGCTTTCATTCAAGCCATTTTCTTCCTCACTGGGAGAGGCCTGCATTACTGTCTGCTCTACATGGCTTTATTATTGACCTTTTCATTTCAACTGACCTTCCAGATATCTCCCTTTTTTGCTGATGGAGGAAAAACCATGTAACGTATTCTTGAGTTTTACATAATCTGCTTATTTGAGCTTGAAATGTTTCTTGATTTTCTCTCTCTTGTCTAACAGCTTCTGGAAGAGGAGAATTGTATGGTTTTCTTTGAAAAATGGAAAATATTATGATTTTTTCGCTTGATTTTCTTCGTTTTCAATGTTGCTTGTTATTTACAATTGTCCCGAGTGCTGTTATTGTCATCCTCTTAGTCTGTAAGATTCAAAGAAAAAGAGAATTTTAATTGTTTATAAAATAATTAGATATCATTTGAAAAAAGAAATATATATATATTACAGTGATAACAAACACCTCTTCATACGAACTTTTTGTGATATGAACCCAGAGTTTAAGATTTGTTTGCCTTGTCTTAAGAACCATTTTCACCTTACGAACCCGAGCCCGGGTGTGTGTGGTCTATTACAGCGCATGTGCTCTCTTACTGCCCCGGGGATTCCCCTGCCTTGTGACTGTCACCACCCGGAATTTCCTATTTGGTTGCTGCCCCCGCTGGGATTCTCTTCCGGGAGGTTTTGTTCGGCTGAGCTGCATCGAGAGGAGCTAAGCAGCCGGAGACCCTGGAAGTCCACTGGCTAGGGCGGCCGCGGCTGAACCAAGTCAGGAGCAGAAGGGTAAAACAGCCGTTCCCGGAGACCTGCACAAAGGCAGGAGTGGGGCAGTTCAGCCTTTTCCCAGTGCCAGCGGAGGAAGCCTCGGCTTTGCCAAGGGACGCCCAGTCGGCTGGAAGCTACCTGTCAGCCTAAGCTTTTGTTGCCTGCGAAGAAGCCATAGAACAGAGCAAAAGCCTTCAGGAGAGCGGAGGGCGAAGTTCTCCCTCCCTGCAGGGAGCAGCCCTTGTTGAATTGTTTGCTCGGTTCTGCGGCTTCTTCGCAGGCAATAAAAGCTTAGTCTGACAGGTAGCTGCTGGGAAACCCCTGGGCTCCACTGAAGCCCCTGCCGCTTCCGGGAAGGCTCCGTGTTGCTCAGGATGCCGTGGTGGCAGCACGATTCTCTTTCAGGTGCCTGAAGGCCTTGCCGTGCAGAAGCAAAAGGCTGGGTTCTATCCTGCAATGCCCTCCAGGGGCACCAGCCACCCTCCTGCCCTGGGGATGGCGCGCTCGGGCCCCGCGCTGGAGCTGTGCCTTGTGCCATTTCTGAGCTTGAGAAGGTTCTCAAACCAGGAGGCGACAGAGGAAGAAGAGGAGGAGGAAGAGGAGGCGTGGTTCCGAATTCGGTCCACCTTTCTCCGCCCCTGCAATGATAGGAGAGGGGGCCTTTTAAATCCCATCTACACCCACCGCCCAGTGACCCCCCCCTCAGGTTCGTCTTCTTTTCCCATAAGGCTTTTCCTCAAGGCTTTGCATTGCCGGGGAGCTGTCAGCCGGATGGGAGGCTGGGAGGGAGATGGGAGGAGGAGAGGGAGGTAGGTTAGGAAGAGGTGCGGCCAGGCCGGCTGCGGGGGAGGAGAAATGCAGGCAGGACCCAAAGCCGGGCACAAGGCACAGCTCCAGTGCGAGGCCCGAGTGCGCCATCCCCGGGGCAGGGCAGGAGGGCAGCTGTTGCCCCGGGATGGCATCGCAGGACAGAACCCAGCTTTCCCGGGAGTAGGAGTATCAAACAGATCAGGGAGACTCCAGATCCCCTCCGGAGGGACTATTAAGAGGAGGGGGAGAGAGGCAGGGAGGAAGGGAGAGGGCGAGGGAGGGAGAGAGGGAAGGAGGGAGAGAGAGGGAGGGAGGAAGGAGAGAGAGAGGGAGAGAGGTTTATGCTTGAAGTTACAAGTAGGGGTGGCGGCGGCAGCTCCAACACTTGGGCTCTTTTGCCTCCTTTGGATCGCCGCCATCGCAGACAGAGTCGGAGCAGCGCCTGCTAGCCGGTCTCTTTGGCTTGGCTGCAAAACTGCAGAATACGATCGGCCTATTGCGGTTCCCCTGCTGCCGCCCGGCCCTCCAGACCCGGCCGCTGGCTTGCTCCGCCCTGGCCACCACTCAGACCCGGCCACTGGCCCATCGTGGTTCCCCCGCCACTGCCCCGTTGCCCAGACCCAGCCGACGGCTTGCCCGCCACCCAGGCCCGGCAGCCTATCTATCGTGGTTCCCCCGCCGCCTCCCCGCCGCCCAAATCAGGCAACCGGCTTGCTGCAGTCCACCCGCCACCCAGGTCCAGCCGCCGGCCTACCGTGGTTCCCCCATCGCCACCCAGATCTGGCCGCCAGCATGCCATGGCCCACCTGCCACCCAAGCCCGGCCGCCGGCCTATCGCGGTTCCCCCGACCGTCCCACGGCTACTGCCCAGTGCCTGGCGCCCTCCCACTCCTACTTCATCACACAAATTGTATGGGCTGATGGCGGGGCTTTTGCTGCTGCCTCAGAGCCTTTTTGGCCCGAATCTGATAGCTGCCTTCTCCGGGTCCCAGGTGGGAAAAAGGAATGTTTCCTGGGAAGCCCCCGCGCTTCTGGCCCCGAAAACATATTTGTGCACGTGAGTGGTGTTGCAGGCCAAAAAAAAAAGAGAGTAAGACAGAGAGAAAAAAGAGAGGAAGGAAGAGAGAAAGAAGGGAGGGAGAGATAAATAGAAAGGAAAGGAGGAAGAGGAAGAGCAGGAAAGAGTGAGAGGGAAGGAGGGAGGGAGATAGAAAGAAGAGAGAGGGAGGAAAAGAGAGAAAGAAAGGAAAGAAAGAAAAAGAATGGGAGTAAGAAAGACAGAAAGAAAATGAAAATCTAGTTTGAAACTAGCTCAACTATTTAAGTGGCATTTTGATATTGATAGAGTTGCCCCATTCTGAGGTCACTGTTATAGACACACAGTATTTTATTTTGAAATTCTCTGAGGCAAAATATGGTGGGTTTTGTAAAAACCCAAATTTCTTTACTGCAGATTAAGATTAGCCAAAAAATATCAATCATCCAATTTTTTAATATGCTTTAATTTTCATGTTTCTCACCTGCATAAAAACCTTTGGTAGCTTATAATTAAAAAGAAAAATAACAAATATCAAAAGAAAAATGCAGGCTACTGAAAAACAAGATAGTTTCTTCCCTTTGGCAAGAGTGGTGGAAATTTGAGGAGGGAAGATTGATTATTAAATACGGATTGACTATGGAATGATGGTAAAAGACATATTTAGGTGTTGTTTAATATTAGGATGTATTAATTTGTAAAATTGGATTAGAATTTAGAACTATATAGATTTACATAGGTAAAATTAATGGAAGATACATAAGATAAATAAGGGGATATGTACTGTATAATTTTATGACTTTGCATTATGAACTTAAAATATTCTTGTAAATGTAGAAGATTGGTGAAAGTTAATAACAGTAAATGCTAAGTGCCTGAAAATTAATTGAGCTTGAGATTAATTAATTGAGATATTGAATGAAATTATAGAAAAGTAAATATGGAAATATATTAATTGATGCATTGGTGTTCAGATAGATTTTCATAGTATTATTAGATTACTATAATACTATGATAAATAATTAAGAAATGAAGATTTTAAAGCATGGATATATTAATAGTTGTGTTTTTTGGTTTTGCTGGTTGTTTTAGTTTTAATGGTACAGTGTTCCCTCGATTTTCGCGGGTTCGAACTTCGCGAATAGCCTATACCACGGTTTTTCAAAAAATATTAATTAAAAAATACTTTGCGGTTTTTTTCCTATACCACGGTTTTTCCCACCCAATGACGTCATATGTCATCGCCAAACTAATAATTTTTGCAAATAAATAACGAAAAAAATTATTGTTAATAAATAATTATGTTTATAAATATCAGGATCACTAAGTGTCTTATTCAATGGTGAGTACCAGTAATAATGGTGAGTAAATAGTTATTAAGGGAATGGGAAATGGTAACTTAGGGGTTTAAAGTGTTAAGGGAAGGCTTGTGATACTGTCCATAGCCAAAAATGGTGTATTAACTTCCGCATCTCTACTTCGCGGAAATTCGACTTTCACAGGCGGTCTCGGAACGCATGCCCTGCGGAAATCGAGAGAATGCTGTAACAGTTTTCCCTCTAATTTTTTGGGGGGGTGGGCGGAAAAGTATACTGTCTGAGCGGCAGTCCCTTCGGGACTGGGCAGCACAGAAATAATAAATAAATAAACAAACAAACAAACAAACAATTAAAAAACCCACCCTGTTTTGCCTCAGAGAATTTCAAAATAAAAGACTGTACTGTGTGTCTATAACAGTGAGCTCATAATAGGGCAACTCTATCAATATCAAAATGCCACTTAAATAGTTGAGCTAGTTTCAAACTAGATTTTGATTTTCTTTCTCTCTTCCTTACTCCCATTCTTTTTCTTTCTCTTTTCCTTCCTCTCTTTTTTCTATCTGTTTCTCTCTCTTCCTCTCTTCCTCTCTCTCTACTTCCCTCTCACTCTTTCCCTCTCGGCTTCTGGGCAGGTTTGAAAAACTCTGAGTTGATGATGATTTTTAAGTGAGCGATTGCTCACTGCTCAGCTTAGAGGGAACTATGCACTGTAATAGATTTTGGTTTTCTTTTATTATTAATTTCTTTTAATAAAAAAGAAGGGAAATTTATTTATTTAGATATACATACATACATACATACATACATACATACATACATACATACATACATACTTCTATGCCGTCCAGTCCTGAAGGGACTGCCGCTCAGACACTATACTTTTCCGCCCACAACGAAAAAAAATTAGATGGAACACTGCTCGTCACGGAACGAATTAAGTTCGTAAGATGAGGTATCACTGTACAATCAATAAATCAAAAATGCCTCCCATATTAATCACTTACGTTATTTATGTTTCATAGAAGACTATCAAGATCCATGTTCAAATATCCATTCAAATTCAGTTGTTTAATTGGATCAATCAAGTATTCTTAGCAATACAAAGGACTATCATCAAAGATATATCTTGATATATCAATGATATCTTTGATTATGATAATGATATGTTGGTTATGACCTTTAAAGCCCTTAATGGCAACGGACCAGAATATCTCCGAGACAACCTTCTGCTGCACGAATCCCAGCAACCGATTAGGTCCCACAGTGGGTCTTCTCCGGGTCCCGTCAACTAAACAATGTCGGTTGGTGGGCCCCAAGGGAAGAGCCTTCTCGGTGGCGGCCCCGACTCTCTGGAACCAGCTCCCCCCAGAGATTAGAACTGCCCCTACCCTCGCCTTTCGCAAACTCCTTAAAACCCACCTTTGTCGTCAGGCATGGGGGAACTGAGATATCTCCCCCGGGCCTATACAATTTATGTATGGTATGCTTGTGTGTATGTCTGTTTAATAATGGGTTTTTAAAATATTTTAAAGTGTAAATTATTAGATTTGTTATAAACTGTTTTTATTGTGTTGTGAGCCGCCCCGAGTGTACGGAAAGGGGCGGCATACAAATCTAATAAATAATAAATAATAATAATAATCTTGACTTGCTGGGGATATATAATTGTAGATATCGTGCTTCCCTGAAGATAAGACAGGGGCCCGTCTCGTGGTGGAACTCAATTGGGGGTGGCAGAGTGTGTGGGGTGGAGCAGAGGGGGCAAGGGTGGGGTTAAGTGTGAGACTGGTGTCTTAGATGTACTGGAATTTAGCAGCTTTGTGTGTGTCTCTCGGCTGATCTCTTTACAGAAAAAAACCTTGTATAGTACAGAAACTCTTCTCAATGTGAGAAGTTCTTAATGGCTGGCCCTCGCGACCAGAGTTTCTGTATTTTCAAGCTTTTTTACCCGTAAAGAGAGCAGCCAACAGACACACAGAGGTGCCAAACTCCAGTACCTGTAAGATGCCCATTTCGCGGTGGGACACAATTTAGAGGTGGCAGGTTGGGCAGGGCAGGGCAGAGCGGGGCAGGGTGGGGGCAGTCCATGCTTCCTACATGGGACACGGAGTTCCATCACATTCCAGATGTTGTATCCACTGACCCTCCTCCGGCGGTAGGAGAAAGAAACTCTTGAGGGCTGCCTGAGGAAGAGCTGACAGCCATACTTCTAGCAGAGCTCAGTGGCAGAAGCAGCCGGCTATGCACTTCCTTGTTCCCCTCTCTCTTTTTTTTTTAAAAAATAATAATTTTCTTGAATATATACATTAAAAACAGGGTACAGAAAAGCAAAAGGGAATATATATAATGTACATTCTAAGATTTATAATTTACTTATATAGTACACGTAGGTGGGGAGGGAGAAAAGAAGAAAGGTAGGGGGCTGGGGAAGAGGGGAAAGAGATATAAGGGGAAGGGGGATAGGAAATTGGAGCAAAAGAGGAGTATTAAGAAGAGAAGGCCAGCGTTAGAGCTGGGGCTTTCATGCTTTGCGGCCTGTGGTTTAAGCACATAGGTGGTGTAGATTTCCCTAAAGTTTTATCCATATGTTTTTGATGTAATTGTTAGTGCCAATACGTATCAGTGGTTTAAGGGTTTGTTTTCTTTGTAATTTAAAGTTCGTGTCAATCGATGTTTACAGTTTGTCGTTTCAATTTGATGTTATGATTTGTGACGTAGGTTGCTAGTTTTACAAGTTGTTTTTGTTGGATATTTTTCTTGATGAATAATTTTTAAGTAATTTCTTTTTTTTCCCCTCTCTCATGCATGTCCGCCTCTCTCTTGGTAACGAGGATGGGGAGAGTGCACGACAAAAAAGATTGCACGATTAAAGAGCAACAGAAGGAACCCTTCTTCTGAATGCAATAAATCTTTCCCTTTCGCTCCAAGAGTCTCATGAACACTCATTTGTGGCCAAGTTTTGAAGAGAGAAAGATTTCCTGTGATCAGCATGTTTGGAAAAGACAAATTAGGGCAGCTCAGCCCAGCTAGAAATTTGGCTGTCAGCTCGGCTGTCTTACGCAGCCCACGAGAGTGTATTTCCCCTCCCGCTTTGCTCGAGAGCTGGAGGCAGAGGAGGATCCATATCCTTCAGGGCATTCAAATGCACCACCATTGCCTGCATCTCCCATCTGAAGGAAGGGAGGTGGAGGATGAAGAATCCCCAGTCAGTGAGTGAGCAGGAGGCATTTCAAATTGACATAGGCAGGGCCCAGATGAGCGAAGGGTTTGAGAAGCAGACGTCCCTGTCGCTGTCCCTTTCGGCTCTGCCTCTTGCCGACGCCTCCCTCACTTGCTGGACTGGCTCGGCTGCTCTGGGCTGCCTTCAGCAGTCTTTTGAAACATGCTCACTGTTTTGCATCCATCATACAGAGGTACCCAGGTGCGGAGTTCTGGTGAGGAGTTCAGAACTTTTTTGGACAGGCATTTAAACTAGGTAAAGGGGACAGAGATGTAACCGATGTGGATGATTTCTGTCCCCGGCCAATGAAGATTAATAAATTTGTTGAAATTTGTGAAAAAGGAGCTGTAAATAAAATAGATGTAGTTGTTGATGATAAGGGGCAAACTAATAATGATAATAATGTTCTTCGTGTAATGTGTACGAATACTCGAAGCTTGAGCAACAAGCTCTGTGAGTTAATGGCCATAATATCTAGAGATAATTTGGATCTGGTTGACATAACTGAGACATGGTTTAAGGATTCTAATGAATGGGAAATATCCATACCAGGATATACAGTATAGGAAGAATAGAATAGAGAGAAGGGGAGGTGGAGGAGCCATTTATGTTAAAGAAAGTCTAAAAACAACACTATTTCAAAATACATGTAAAGATCTGGAGACCCTCTGGATTTGCATGCAAAATAAAGACGGTTCTGTCATTAGAATTGGGGTGATATGTAGGCCTCCAGGGCAATCTGAGGAATATGACAACAAGATGGTGGATGAAATTACGCAAATGGCAGCAAAGGGAGATATTGTGGTTATGGGTGATTTCAACATGCCTGATGTTGACTGGAATATCCCCAGTGCCCTTACATGCAAAAATAAGAATATAGTAGAGGCCTTTACAGGAGCAGCTCTGGCACAGCTGGTTAAGACACCAACTAGAGGGGAGAATATTCTAGATTTAGTTTTTACGAATAGGAATTGGGTTTCAGAGGTCAAGGTGGCAGAAAATTTAGGTTGCAGTGACCATCTATGTTTGTGGTTTGATGTAAAAACTCATTTTGAGCAATCCTATAATGCAACCAAAGTATTGGATTTCAGAAAAACAAAATTTAATGCAATGGGGGAATATTTAAATAATGAATTAAAGGGGAGGGATAAAATGGCAGGAGCGAGCACCCAGTGGACTTAAGGCAGAAAGGCCATCTTAAAAGCCACAGGATTGTAAGGCAAATAACTAAAGGAAAAAGGAAGAAGAAACCGCTATGGTTTAGCAATGAGTTCACTGGAGCTGGAAGCAATGCTATATCTATCCATAGTATTATATTGTAAGCTGTCTTGTGAGAAAACTGAACAGAAGTAGCTATTCAAATGGTCAGCGACCTCCTTATTCCCATCAATGTATGTACTATCCCCAGTACAAACTTTGTAATGCTGCAGTTTTTCTCCTTATATATCTGAAGAAGGTTTTATCCCCCTTCTTTACAGATTTGGCAATTTCTTCCTCTTTTCAGGCTTTAGTAGCATATATTACCTGTTTCGCCTCCTTCTGTCTCATTTTATTCAACTGTCAGCTATACTTCCAGAAGAGTTTTTTTCATTAAAGCGGTTTCTTCCTTTTACCTTTAGTTATTTGCCTTACATATGGTCCAGTGGCTTTTAAGATGGCCTTTTTAAATACAGTCCACTGGGCACTCGCTTCGACCATTATATCCCTCCCCTTTAATTCATTATTTGTATGCCGCCTCGAGTCTGCAGAGAGGGACGGCATACAAATCTAATAAATAATAATAATACTAAAAATATTTAAATATTCCCCCATTTCATTAACATTTGTTTTTCTGAAATCCAATAATTTTGTTGCAGTATAAGATTGCTCACAATCAGTTTTTATAACCTGGCTCAATAGCAGTAACTATCAGATGGATCTTGAAGTCCTACCCTTCAGAGAGGGGCGGCATACAAATCTAATTAATAATAATAATAATAATAATAATAATTATTATTATTATTATTATTAGTGAACAATCCCCTAAAAAGAGTCAACTGTGTGATTGCAGTGGCCACAAAAGCTAATGCAATCCTAGGCTGTCTTAACAAAGGGCCAGATTTAAGATCATGAGAAGTGTTCATATCGATTTATAATGCTTTAGTAAGATCACACTTGGATTACTGTGACAAGTTTTGATTGCCACATTTTAAAAAGTGTAGTAGAGACTCTATAAAGATCGCAGAGAAGAGAAGTAGGGATGATTAGGGGGCTGGAGGCTAAAAGATATAAAGAAGAGTTGCAGGAATTGGGTTTGTCTAGTCCAGTGAAAGGAAGGACTAGGTATGACATGAGAGCCATCTTCCAACACTTGAGGGGTCAAGAAGAAGGGGGTCAACTTATTTTGCAATGCACCACAAGACAAGACAAGAAGCAGTGGATGGAAACTAACCCAGGAGAGAACCAGCCAACAACTAAGGAGAATTTTCTTGACCCTGAGAACAGTTAACCGATTGCCTGAAATGGTATTGGGTCTCCTGTTTGCGCAGGGGTCGGAATAGAAGACCCGCAAGGTCCCTACCAACTCTCTCACAACCCCCAGTGATGGAGCACCCACAACCTCTGGAGGGAAGCCATTCCCAGAGAATCAACCTTAACTTGAGACTTTTTCAATCTTCCCACCAGCAGAAAATTGCAGCCACCACTTTTACAGAGTACAGCACCAGTGGGATTAAATTTGGGCAGGGGAGGAACCTGCAGCACCAGCAGCTGACGCGCTTCAGCCCGGTTGTTTCTCTGCTTCCAGGCCGTGGAGGGAACCAAACAGCCCGACTTACTCCCGGACTCTCCCCCCGCCTGCCCTCAACTCACCTTCCAGGGGCTACTTCGATCCTCGGAAGAGCACAAAAGCCGCTCTCCACCCCACCTCTCTCCCACGAGCCTTCCGGAAGAGGAAGTTCCTCTGCGTTTCTTCTCTCTTCCGGTATCTTCTACCAATTCGGTGCTCGATGGTTTTAACTCCTCTCTTAGTGACGTTTCAGGCACAGATGTTGCCTATCTGATTGCCATGTCCTGAGAGCGGAAGAAAAACATTATTGTCCCGTCTTTACCTAAGGCGTTTGCAAGATGTTTTCACTGTATAAATGCCAAATCGTTTTTCACTTCTAGCAACTGACCTTTTCACGTGACCCTAGTGAAATGTGATGGTACTTGGCTTATCAAGATTAGATATGTGCTGAGCCGTAGATGTATTTTTTTTAAAAAGTTTTATTGAATTTAAAACAAAGCAACCCAAAACAGAGCAACTAGTATACCTGAAGGTAGAAATTTTATATATGCTAAATGCCATGTTCCTCTGTGAATTGACCTGCAAAGAAATCTCCAGAAAGAGGAACAGTATGCAGCAGGGTTTAGAAAATGTGGTCTAGGAAAGACGGAGTGATAGCCTATACTGTATATGGTAGAAGAAATGTTTGCAAAAGGATTTATAAAAAACAAAAAGCAAAAGAGAATAGCTCATCAAACTATATGGATAGCTGACAACCAGGATAATAATATTATTGTTGTTGTTGTTGTTGTTGTTATTATTATTATTATTATTATTATTATTATTCTGGTTGTCAGTTATCCATATAGTTTATTATTATTATTATTTCCTTGTGAAACAGAAACATAGAAGATTGACGGCAGAAAAAGACCTCATGGTCCATCTAGTTTGCCCTTATACCGGTACTATTTTTCTGTATTTTATCTTAGGATGGATATATGTTTATCCCAGGCATGTTTAAATTCAGGTACTGTGGACAATGTTCCTTCTAATTTTTTTTCGGTGTGGGCGGAAAATTATACTGTCTGAGCGGCACATTTTCATGCCTGAGCACAGATGTCACCCAAGACAACTTGTTGCATAATTATTTGGTGCTCAGTGCTTGGGCATAATAAGGTCCCTTCCCACTATGTTATTCTGTTATTTTATATTTCAATTAATATCATTATCCTCTTACAAATTCAGATAGGCCATCATGCCTACTCCTCCTTCTTATACATTCTTCTTAAAAGAAACTAAAAACCCTTATACAATCTTTTCCTAATTAATAGGGGGGGAAATTCCTAATAAAACAAAACCTAAATCCATTACTATTAAAACTAAAACAACCAGCAAAACCAAAAACACAACTATTAATAAATCCATGTTTTAAAATCTTCATTTCTTAAATATTCATCATAGTATTATAGTAATCTAATAATACAATGAAAATCTATCTGAGCACCAATGTATCTATTAAAACACTGCTCAAAAAAATAAAGGGAACTCTTAAAAAACAGAATATAACTTCAAGTAAATCAAACTTCTATGAAATCAAACTGGAAATGTAAATTAGCATATTACTTAATGTTCAATTTTATAAGAGCTCTGTTTTAAGAGAACGGTCTGAGATAGCTTATTTACAATTTTGTTCAGGAAACTATCTTTACTGCCCAAAAGCAATATCAGAAAATCTGACTAAGCCCAACATTTATTACAAAGGTGAGTATCTCAATATACAGTTCACATTAGAGAAACATCTTTCGGCTGTGGCGAGGGGGGCGTTTGCCCAGGTTCGTCTGGTGCACCAGTTGCGACCCTATTTGGACCGGGAGTCACTGCTCACAGTCACTCATGCCCTCATCACCTCGAGGCTCGACTACTGTAATGCTCTCTATATGGGGCTACCTTTGAAAAGTGTTCGGAAACTTCAGGTCGTGCAGAATGCAGCTGCGACAGCAATCATGGGCTTTCCCAAATATGCCGATGTTACACCAACACTCCGCAGTCTGCATTGGTTGCCAATCAGTTTCCGGTCACAGTTCAAAGTGTTGGTTATGACCTATAAAGCCCTTCATGGCACCGGACCATGAATCCCAGCGACCAGTCGCTTGGCGGGACCCAGGGGAAGAGCCTTCTCTGTGGCGGCCCCGGCCCTCTGGAACCAACTCCCCCCAGAGATTAGAATTGCCCCCACCCTCCTTGCCTCTCGTAAGCTTCTTAAAACCCACCTCTGCCACCAGGCATGGGGGAACTGAGATACTCTTTCCCCCTAGGCCTTTACAATTTTATGCACGGTATGTCTGCATGTATGTTTGGTTTTATAATAAGGGTTTTTAACTGTTTTAATATTGGATTGTTTATATGCTGTTTTTATTACTGTTATTAGCCGCCCCGAGTCTACAGAGAGGGGTGGCATACAAATCCAATCAATCAATCAATAAATAAATAAATACCCTTTTGTGACAGTAAGGCCACACTGGGAATACTGCATTTGGTTTTGGTCAGGGGACTGGAGGCTAAAACATATGAAGAACGCTTGCAGGAACTGGGTATGTTTAGTTTTATGCAGTGTTCCAATATCTCAGAGGCTGCCACAAAGAAGGGGGAATCAAGTTATTATCCACGTGAGGGAGGGTAGGACAAAAAGCAATGGGTGGAAACTAATCTAGGAAAGAAGCAACTTAGAACTAAGGGGAAAATCTGTGACAGTTAGAACAATGAATGAATTCATGGAACAGCCTGCCACCGGAAGTTGTGAATGCTCCAACACTGGAAGGTTTTAAGAAGATGTTGGATACCCATTTGTCTGAAGTAGTGTAGTGTTTCCTGCCTAAGCAGAGAGATTGGACTAGAAGATCTCCAAGGTCCCTTCCAACTTTGTTGTTATTATTATTATTATACAAGGCAGTTAGAAAATGTTTCACATTTTAAAATATCTGTACAAGACACAAGAGCCATCTTTAGAGGAACATCTTCCCACCTTGTAGACAGTACTTCCAGAAACTGAGAATAACCATAAACAACGTCTGCATAGAAAGATTAAACATGATCAATTTGGTTTTGATTACATACCCGCCCTTGTAAATCCTCCACAAAAAACCTGGATAGCAGATATTCAGATGACAAATATGCTAAGTATCAAAATGCCACTTAAAGATTTGAGCTAGTTTCAAACTAGATTTTGATTTTCTTTCTCTCTTCCTTACTCCCTTTCTTTTTCTTTTTTTCTTTTCTTCCTCTCTTTTCTGTTTCTCTCTCTCTCTTCCTCCCTTCCTTTCTTTCCCCTCTCTTCTTTCTCTCTCCCTCCCTCCTTCCCTCTCACTCTTTTCCTCTCTCTTTCTCATTTCCTTCCTATTTCTATCTCCCTTTATTTCTCTCTTCCTGTCTTTTTCTGAATTTCTCTTCTCCTTCCTTTCTCTTCCTTCCTTTTTTCTTTCTTTCTCCCTATTTTTCTCTCCCTCCCCCCCTCTCTTTCTTTCTCTTCCTTTCTCTCCTTTCTCTCTCTCTCTCCTTCCCCTTCTTTCTACCCTGCAACACCACTCACGTGCACAAATACGTTTTTGGGGCCAGAAGCGCAGGGGCTTCCCGGGAAACTTTCCCTTTTACCACCCGGGACTGGGAGAAGGCAGAGAAGGCGAAAGATTCAGGGCGAAAAGGCTTGGATACAGCAGCAGGAGCCCCGTCATCAGCTCGAGCAATTTACGTGAGCCCAGCGCTGCCTCCATCTTGGGAACTGGGCGTTAAAACTAACTGATCAACAAAGCAAGAGGAGGAGGGGGAGGAGGCAACACGCCGAGCAGAAGCTGGGAGAGTCCGTCGGGCCCAGGAGGAGTAAATAGCAAATAGTAAATACCCCCAACGCTTTACCCTTAGATTATCTATGGTTGACCTATCTAGATTCCTAAGAGGTCAGTAAGGGGCGAGTACAAGTGCACTAGAGTGCCTTCCGTCCCCTGTCCTATTGCTCTCCTATATCTCCTATACCTTTCTTCCATTCCTATATCTCTTCTTCCATTCTTTCATTGATATGTTCTATTCCTATATCTTCTCTTCTCTTCTTTCTTAGATATATGAGTATCTCCTCTATAACCTTCATCATGTATTTTACTCTCTGTATATATATATATATATATACTCACTAAAACTCTCATTGTGTATTGGACAAAACAAATAAATAAAAATAAAATAAATTTATCGATTGATAGATGATAGATAGATAGATAGACAGACAGACAAACAGGCACAGAGAGAGAGAGAGAGAGAGAGAGCGCACACACAACCAGCACTCCCCACCCCCGTCCTCTTCAGACGCAGATCAAACCCTTAAGCTTCCTTCTTTTAATCTGCCTCACCACCAAGCTGCAAACGCTGCGTGAACCTGTGAACCTTGCACACATTTCTGCAAAGCCGATAAATAGGGCCAGGGAAGCCACTGGGCCGGTCCACAGGAGGAGGAGACCCCAGGAGTGGGCAAGAGGCACAGACGAAACCGTCTTCTTAGCAACCCGGCAGGAAACCCCTGCACCCTTTCCCTTTAGGTGCTTACAAAGGCCACGTGGACTTGTGGCGAAGACAGAGGCCTCCACCGGAAAAGGAGGTCAGGAAGGTGATAACACCATGCAGTGGGGAGGAAGGAGGAAAGGGGTGTGTGTGGAAGAGAGGTATACACTAATCTTGGAAGGTGCCCTTGCAAACTGGGGCACAGGGGTCTCTTCCAAACAGCCAAGCTCAAAAAACCGAAGAGAATCACAAGCTCCTTGAGGATGGAAGGAGACCCTGGAAAGCATCTCTCTACTTGGAGTAGGGATTTGAGCCCCCCTTGCAAGTCTCCAGAGCCAGGCAAAAGTGAGGAAGGGGATCTCCTTCGGGGTAACTGCGAGGCTGCCATTCCCCACCTGGCCTTCTGCATGGGGCAAAGGGATCCCCGCTGCAAAAGCACCTTGTAATTCTGCAAAACTGCAGGAAAAAATATATCTTCTTACTCTTCAAAGGTGACGTCTCAGCATTAGCAGTAAAAGTTAGATTTATATACTGCTTCACAGTGCTTCACAGCCCTTTCTAAGCAGTTTACAGAGACAGCATAGAAACATAGAGGACTGACGGCAGAAAAAGACCTCCTGGTCCATCTAGTCTGCCCTTATACTATTTCCTGTATTTTATCTATGTTTATCCCAGGCATGTTTCAATTCAGTTCCTGTGGATTTACCAATCACGTCTGCTGGAAGTTTGTTCCAAGCATCTACCCCTCTTTCTTCTATTCCTATATCTCTTCTTCTATTCTTTCATTGATATGTTTTATTCCTATATCTTCTCTTCTCTTCTTTTATATATTTTACTATGAGTATCTCCTCTATAACCTTCATCATGTATTTTACTATGTATATATAGATATATACCCACTAAAACCCTCATTGTGTATTGGACAAAATAAATAAATAAATCTAAATAAATAAATAAATAAAAATAAGGATGCAATACACAGAAATGTCGAGCTGGGACGAGCCGCTTGCAGGGTTGGGGTGCGGGGTGTGTGTGTGCACAGAAAAGGCCTCATAATGGGGATTTCCCTTTGGTGGATGCCTCTGAAGAGATGAAGACAAGGAAATCAAGGCGGGAGGGCGAGTGTCCTCTGCATCCCGGGCCCGGCTCCGACCAAATGTAAAAAGCTTTTCTGGCTTTAAAAGAAGGATTGGCAGAGCGCATCACAATAAAACCCCTTTCGTTTAGTTGACGAACCAATGACAGTCCCTCCACCACCACCCCGGCAACTCCTGAAGCTGCCCTTCAGTACTACGTCAGAGGGAATAAACAAAAACTTGGTAGATAATTACAAAATAAAAATAAAAGAGCATGGTGATCAAAAAAATGCTGGACTGTACAACAATGAGCAGACTTCCTTAGAATGTCACTTTTAAAGATGCGCTGCACGCCATGGGCGACTTGGAGGGAAGATGGAGGATGGGGAAAAGGAGCCGGCCGGGCCTTTCGCTGACTTGATTTCGACCCTGCCGAGGCTTCTGTAACGCCCGGACAGCTCTGCGCCGCTTCGGCTTTCTTCTACCCACGGTGGCTGCCGGCTCCACCTACCTCTTCAGAAAGCGTCCTGGCTAAGTGACAAATATGCCTCTCTTTCTGTGGCGACCCCTGGCACGGAGATAGCAAACGGTCACGCCTAGTCTTCATTGATTGGCTGGTTGTAGAGGGGGCTTCCAACAGCATCACCGCGCCTGGTCTCTGCCATATCCCTTGTCCTCGCCGTGGCTGGATGTGCCGGGCGAAGGCTCGAGAG
This sequence comes from Erythrolamprus reginae, assembly GCF_031021105.1. Taxonomy (NCBI): domain Eukaryota; kingdom Metazoa; phylum Chordata; class Lepidosauria; order Squamata; family Dipsadidae; genus Erythrolamprus; species Erythrolamprus reginae. The sequence continues at coordinate 21,730,992 of NC_091951.1, read as the reverse complement.
ATAACTGAGGCGGTGACTGTTCCATCGCGGCTACCTCCGCGCGGCAGTTGGAAACTGCTGAGTGGAGGTCTAGTAACATGTGCGTGGCCACGCAGCTTAGAGGGAACATTGACTGTGGATTTACCAACCACGTCTGTTGGTAGTTTGTTCCAAGCATGTACTATTCTTTCAGTAAAATAATATTTTCTAATCTTGCTTCTGATTTTCCCCCCAACTAACCTCAGATTCTGCCCCCCTGTTCTTGTATTCATTTTCCTATTAAAAACACTTCCCTTCTGAACCTTATTTAACCCTCTAACATATTTAAATGTTCCGATCATGTCCCCCCTTTTCCTTCTGTCCTCCAGACCAGTGTTTCCCAACCTTTTTTGAGCCGCGGCACATTATTCATATTTTCAAAATCCTGGGGAACACTGAATTGGGGGGGGGGGCCTAAAGAAAAGTTTTGACAAAAAAAAATCTTCCTCCATTTCGCTCTATTTCTCCCTCACTATTTCTCTCTCTTCCTTCCTTCCCTTCTTTCTCTCTCTCCATCCCTCTTTCTTTCTTCCTCTCTTTTTTGCTCTCTTTCTCTCTCCCTCCTTCCCTCCCTATATGTCTTTCTCTCTCCCTTGCTCTCTCTGCCTCTTGCTCTCTCTTTCATTCTCTCTCTTTCTCTCTCTCTTGCTATCTTTCTCTCTGTCTCTCTTTCTCTGTCTCTCTTTCTCTCTCTCTTGCTAGCTCTCTTTATTTCTCTCTCTTTCTCTTTCTCTGTCTCTCTCTCTCTCTCTGCCTCTCTTGCTATGTCTCTCTTGCTCTCTCTCTCTCTCTCTGCCTCTCTTGCTATGTCTCTCTTGCTCTCTCTCTCTTTCTCTCTCTTCCTTTCTTCTCTGCGGAGGCCGGCGAAGGTTTTTCTTATTTTAAATGTTCCGGGTGGCAGGGGGATGCGGAGCCCGCACGCACACACCCCCGACATTCCAAATCCTGCCTAAGCTGTGAGAAGAAAAAAGCACTCGGTGAAGGGACTGCATGCAAGAGGGCCCGGGCGGGCGTTAGCAGCCCGATGAGGAGGACGAGAAGCCGCTGCAGCCACCCCCAATCCCCCCCCTTCCCTGGGTACCTTCCAAAGGCCCCTGGAAAAAGGCAGGAGGCAGCAACGAGGCGCGAGGACAAACAGGCAGCTTGGCGGAGGGGAAGCGCTGACAGGCTCTCCTCCTTCCCCACCCCTGCGCTTCTCTCCCGCCCTGGCTTTTGCTTCGCCCGCAGATTTCCCCGCAGTTCAAAAGGAGGCAAGAGGTGGCCTGGATGAAATTGCGGGGAAATCATGGGGCGAAGCGAAAGCCAGGGCGGACTCACAAAGGCGGGCTCAGGCTGCATGAGGAGAAAGAGGCGGAGGGAAAGAAGGCGACGGCAGCGGGACCTGCACCTCGGTGGGCGTCTCCTCGTGGGATAGAATCCTCTCTTTCTCATGCTGCTCCCACCATGGCTGCGCGCTGTCCCGGTGCCCCTGGCTGAAGGTCGTCCTGTGGCTGGTCTTGGGCTTTACGGTTGCTTCCTGGTTCCCTCTCCTCCCTCCGCCTGTGTCTACCGCCAGCGCCTCATTCCTCGGAGCTGCCGCTTCCTTCCAGGCAGCCCAGCCACGCTGCCGTAGAAAGTGCAGAGGTTATTGCCGCCACCTCTGCCTCCACTCAGGGAGCCATCGTGGTTGAGCTGAGCGAGAGCAAAAGGCGCGGTGACCATGGTGGCTCTCTGAGTGGAGGCAGAAGCGGTGGCAATAACCTCTGTGCTTTCTACGGCAGTGTGGCTGAGCTGGACCCACGGCAACGGGCGACGGCTTGGTGGAAGGCGACGGCGGGAGACACAGGCGGTGGGAGGAGAGGGAACCAGGAAGCGACTGTGAAGCCCAAGACCATCCACAGGACGACACTCAGGCAGGGGCGCCGGCAGCGCCCCGCCCAGATGGAGCTTCTCGCGGCACACCTGGCCATGTCTCGTGGCACACTAGTGTGCCGCAGCACACCGGTTGGGAAACGCTGCTCCAGACTATACAGATTGAGTTCATCAAGTCTTTCCTGATAGGTTTTATGCTTAAAACCTTCCACGATTTTTGTAGCCATTCTTTGGACCTGTTCAATTTTATCAATATCTTTTTGTAGGTGAGGTCTCCAGAACTGAACATAGTATTACAAATGTGGTCTGACCAGTGCGCCATAAAGCGGGATCAAAATCTCCCTTTTCCTGCTTCTTATACTCTAGCTATGCAGCCAAGCATTCTACTTACTTTTCCTACCACCTGACCGCAATGTTCATCCATTATGAGGCTGTCAGAAATCACTACTCCTAAATCCTTCTCTTCTGAAGTTTTTGCTAACAGAACTGCCAATTTATTTATTTATTTATTACATTTGTATGCCGCTCACAACACAATAAAACAATTCATAACAAATCTAATAATTTAAAAAACATTTTAAAACCCCCATTATTAAGCAGACATACATAAATTGTATAGGCCCGGGGGAAATATCTCAATTCCCCCATGCCTGGCGGCAAAGCTGGGTGTTAAGGAGTTTACGAAAGGCAAGGAGGGTGGGGGCAATTCTAATCTCCGGGGGGAGCTGGTTCCAGAGGATTGGGGCCGCCACAGAGAAGGCTCTTCCCTTGGGACCCGCCAGACGACATTGTTTAGTCGACGGGACCCAGAGAAGTAAAACTCTGTGGGACCTAATCGGTCTCTGGGATTCGTGCGGCAGAAGGTCCGCCCGGATCCAAGCGATTTTATCAGCGAAAAACATGTTAAACATGTTAAAATCCTCAGCACTACCCTGTAAGGGCTCCCCAACTCCCCCCTGGTTAACAAGGGAGCGGGTCACCCTAAACAGGGTGGCTGGGCAGGATTCCGCTGATGCAATCAAGGCGGCATGATACACGCATCTTGCCACCTTGAGCGCCACTTTGTAAGTCGGATTCCATCGCTTCTCTAGACGTCTCTTCTGGTGTTTCAACTCCCAGAGCTCCTCGTTGAACCATGGAGCTCTATGGGGTCTAGTGCCAAGGAGAGGTTGCAACAGCGCAATCCGGTCAAGAGCCTCCGCTGCAGCCTTGTTCCAGGCCCCAGCAAGACACTCCGCCGAACTGTGGATCAGTGCCTCTGGAATAACTCCAAGCGCCCTCTGAAAGCTCTCTGGGTCCATCAGGCGTCTGGGGCGGAACTGCCTAATCGGTTCCGCCTCCCTGCGGGGAAGCATTGGAGTCAAGCCGCAATAGAAAATGGTCTGACCATAACAAAGGCAACGCTTCTAAGCCCCTTAATCTAAGACCATTGCTCAGTTGTTCAGAGAGGAATACCATGTTGGGTGTGTGCCCCCCCTTGTGAGTCGGACCCTGTACTACTTGAGTCAGGTCCATGGCTGTCATGGTGGCCATTAACTCCTGCGCTAGCCCAGAGGTTTCACCAAGTGACGGTAGGTTAAAGTCCCCCAAGACAATAAGTATGGGGAACCCCACCGCCAACCCGGCTACCTCCTCGAGCAGCACAGGCAGGGCTGTTGACACGCAGCTGGGAGGCAGGTGTGTGAGCAACAAGCCCATCTGAACCCCTAAGTCCAACTTCACCAGGAGGGACTCACAACCCGCAATCTCTGGAGCAACGAGTCTACGCAGACAAAGGCTCTGCCTGGCTATAATAGCCACTCCTACCCCCCTTCCATGGGGTCGAGGCTGATGCCATACCTGAAACCCGGCTGGGCAAATTTCAGAGAGAGGAACTCCTCCCTCCGGGCCCAGCCAGGTTTCAGTCACACAAGCCAGGTCGGCCTCCTCATCCAGGATCAAAGCTTTATTTACCCCCGACCTGGCATTGAGTAGCAGCAGGCTGAGCCCAAGGCCAGAATTATACTCATAACCAATACCCTGGGTTGAGCTCACAGAGCCGAAACAAGGGATCGCTGTTAAGCAGCGATCCCTCCTTCCCCTGGAACGGCTAGCTCTGTGGCTCCCACCATATCTGCCTCTCCCCAGCAACACCAGGATATTCTGACCCTCTGCCACCCAAGAGATAGATGCCCCCTCCCCTCCTGCCTCTCCAGCGTCAGGTAGGCCAATTATATCAGTCATATAATTTCCATTCACCTCATCCATACTATATTCCCACCCACCTCACCCATTCCATCCATACCAATCATTCATTCCATATATGTTCCCAAACTCACCCCAATTATTCATTAATTTAAAAAACCCCAATAATTTAATTAAAATATAAATTGATTATTAAAACACAAAATAGAAAATCTAAAATCTAAAAATCTAAAAAATCTAAATATATATATAGAATATAAGAAATTGGTCAGCAGCAAAGTAGTGTTAAATTCTTAGTTGGTAAGTTCTGGATTATAACAATGTTCAAAGTCCCAAGGGGGAATGTCTCAGCCTTGGTTAAAAAAAAAAAGTCTCTTCTTGATGTTAATTACCCCTTTTTCTAGCTCTTTGGTGCCTCCCAGGTCTCCTCTCACTGTCTCAGTTCTACCACTGGCTTATTTGCCCCCATAGGACCCCCGGCTCTCGCTGGTCGCTCCTCGATGGCTTCTGATGGCGTTGCTGATTTTCGGGCGACATCTCTGGTTCTCTGTTTGCCAGACTGCACTGCATGGCCTCCAAATGCTCTCAGCACCGAGTATCAATACAATACTCAGATTAAAGATTCCTTTTCCCCAAGTGCATTATTTTACATTTGGAAACATTAAACTGCAGTTTCCATTGCTTTGACCATTTATCTAGTAAAGCTAAAGCATTTGCCATATTACACACGCCTCCAGGAATATCAACCCTATTGCACACTTTAGAGTCATCAGCAAATAGCCACACATTCCCTACCAAACTTTCCCCTATGTCAGTCACAAACATATTAAAAAGAATAGGAGCCAGATCAGACCTTTGTGTGCAATAAGGGATAATTTATGCTTGAAGTGATGTCAACAGATTGGACAATTCAAAGATTTTTCAGTGGTGTGAGTCCTCTGGTGTCTCAACAGGGTGAAATTATAACTAAACCTTTCCCGGAAAAAGGACACTCAAATGGTTTCTTTCCTGTGTGAACCCTCTGGCGTACTACGAGATTGCAATTCTGACTGGAACCTTTCCCACAGATAGGACATTCATTATTTTTTCTATTTTTTAAAATCTTTTTCACAAACGTTACATTTATACATATACCATATTATAGTATACATCATAAACAAATATCTTAAATTTGCACTGTTACTTTTACCTCCCATCTGTTTTCCTTCTATATTTCATGTTACTAGCCTCCCTCTATCTCCTTCTCTTCCCACCACTTTTTCTCCCTCTTACCTTCTTCCCTCCTACCTCGCTGTCCCTCCTGTGTGAGTCCGCTGGTGTTGCACCAGGTGGGAACTCTGACTAAATTTTTTCCCACAGTCAGGACATACAAAGGGTTTCTCTCCTGTGTGAGTCCTCTGGTGTCTCACCAGGTTGGAACTTGAACCAAAATCTTTCCCACAAATAGGACATTCAAAAGGTTTCTCTCCTGTGTGAGTCCTCTCGTGTATCACGAGGCTGGAATTATCACTAAAACGTTTCCCACAGTCAGGACATTCAAAGGGTTTCTCTCTTGTGTGAGTCCTCTGGTGTATCACGAGGCTGGAATTATCACTAAAACTCTTCCCACAGTCAGAACATTTAAAGGGGTTCTCTCCTTTGTGAGTCCTCTGGTGTCTCACCAGGTTGGACCTTGAACCAAAACCTTTCCCACAATTAGGACATTCAAAAGGTTTCTCTCCTGTGTGAATCCTCTGGTGTATAACGAGGCTGGAATTTTGATTAAAACTTTTCCCACAGTTAGGGCATTCAAAGGGTTTCTGTCCTGTGTGAGTCCTCTGGTGTGTCACCAGGTGGGAATTTTTACTAAAGCTTTTCCCACAGTCAGGACATTCAAAGGGTTTCCATCCTGTGTGAGTCCTCTGGTGTGCCACCAGGTGGGAACTCCGACTAAAACTATTCCCACAGTCAGGACATTCAAAGGGTTTCTCTCCTGAGTGAGTCCTCTGGTGTATGACCAGGCTGGAATTACGACTAAAACGTTTCCCACAATCAGGACATTCAAACGGTTTCTCTCCTGTGTGAATCCTCTGGTGTTCCACCAGGTGGGAACTCTGACTAAAACTATTCCCACAGTCAGGACATTCAAAGGGTTTCTCTCCTGTGTGAGTCCTCTGGTGTGTCACTAGGCTGGAATTATCACTAAAACTTTTCCCACAATCAGGGCATTCAAAGGGTTTCTCTCCTGTGTGAATCCTCTGGTGTGTCACAAGGTGGGATCTCTGACTAAAATCTTTCCCACAGTCAGGGCATTCAAAGGGTTTCTCTTCTGTGTGAATCCTCTGGTGTGCCACCAGGTGGGAACTCTGACTAAAACTATTCCCACAGTCAGGACATTCATACGGTTTCTCTCCTGTGTGAGTCCTCTGGTGTTCCACTAGGCTGGAATTATGACTAAAACGTTTCCCACAATCAGGGCATTCAAAGGGTTTCTCTCCTGTGTGAGTCCTCCGGTGTGTCACCAGGTGGGATCTCTGACTAAAACCTTTCCCACAGTCAGGGCATTCAAAGGGTTTCTCTCCTGTGTGAGTCCTCCGGTGTGTCACCAGGTGGGATCTCTGACTAAAACTTTTCCCACAGTCAGGACAATCAAAGGGTTTTTCTCCTGTGTGAATCCTCTGGTGTTTCATGACTGAAATTGTGACTGTGTTTTTTTACACAGTCCGCACATTCAAATGCTTTATCTTTTTTGCAAGTCTTGGGTGCTTCACTGGACTAGAATTCTATATTTGAAACTTTCCTCACAGAAAGGATATTCAAATGGTGTTATTCCTGTTATCCTGTTATTCCTGTTATCCTTTAGTGTCTCATGACCTGAGAATTTCTAATGAAATGTTCACACAATCTGCACAATCATATTTTTCCACCCTCATGTGCGTCTTCTGGTGTTATTCTTTTGTGGCTTATCTCTTGTGTAGTTGGTTCCAAGAATCACAAGGGAAATGTTCTGACCAATTTTTGCTACATTGAGATAGTGTCCATGCCTCTTCTCCTCTCTAGCTCCTCAATGTATAAAGAGCTGTGATTTGCAATATCTTGTTTTCCAAAGCTGAGTTCATCCAAAATATGGACAATGCCTTGTTTAGTGGTGCTTTCATTCAAGCCATTTTCTTCCTCACAGGGAGAGGCCTGCATTCCTGTCTGCTCTACATGGCTTTTTTATTGACCTTTTCATTTCAACTGACTTCCAGATATCTCCCTTTTTTGCTGATGGAGGAAAAACCATGCAACGTATTCTTGAGTTTTGCATAATCTGCTTATCTGAGCTTGAAATGTTACTTGATTTTCTCTCTCTTGTCTAACAGCTTCTGGAAGAGGAGGAGAATTGTATGGTTTTCCAAAAGAAATGGAAAATATTTTGATTTCTTGTTTGATTTTCTTCCCTTTTCAATGTTGCTTGTTATTTACAATTGTCCCAAGTGCTCTTATTGCCATCCACTTTGTCTGTAAGATTCAAAGAAAAGTAGAACTTTAATTGTTTATAAAATAATTAGAAATTATTTGAAAAAAGAAAAAAAGTATATATTACAATGAAAAAAAATAAAACAAATGCTCCAATATTAATCACTTACATTATTTATGTTTCGGGGGGGTTGCGCATGCGTCAGTAAATTGAAGACGCTCCGCTGAACGCTCTTCAAATGAGAAAATAAACATTGGATTTTAAACCCTGTCGAACCACCCTAAGTCTCAAATAAATTGTACTAAGAAATAAAGCCATAAATTTGGAACCCGGAGATACCTTGGGCTGATTGAAGGAGAGAGAAACAACTTGGAGACAGTCTGCTTTCCACTCGGAACTGTGAGTAAGCAATAAAGTTAAGAGGAGCGATGGCGGAGAAAGTGGGGGAGGAGCTCACAGAGAGAATGGATGCTTTGCTAAAAACCTTTGTTGTGGTCGGTCAGCAGTTAAAAGAAATGCAAGATGTGGTTACTAAGACTGCAAATGATTTACAAACAGTGAAAACAGAACAACAGGTCCAAGGTAACAGGGTTTCCAAACTGGAAGAAGAAAGGGAGCAAGACCGTCAACGCATAAGTATGTTAGAAGACAGATTAAGAAGAGCAAACCTACGCCTGAGGGGCTTCAAAGCTGATTTTGCTGATAGCAGAAACATGATCCAAAATATGCAACAATGGTTTAAGGAGAATAAAGTTGAAGTCTTGGATCATGAAATAGAGAGAGCACACTGGGTTTTTGGAGCAAGAAGAGACCCAAATCAAAGAGACATTGTAATTAAATTCCTCTCAGAAAGAACGGCTGAAAAAGTTTATAAAGAATTAAGAAAAATCACTAACCTTACTTCTAAAGGAGCTCCGATTCGGGTGTTAAAAGATTTGTCAGTGTCAACCCTACACGCAAGAAGTCAAATGCCCCCGATAACGGAGGCCCTGTTCAAGGGAAATATGTGTTTTAGTTGGCAGTATCCTGCCATTATCGTCGTGTTTCATGAAGGGAGGATGTATCGAGCAAAAACATTCCAAGAGGGAAAAGAAATGCTGGCGAAACTCGGCTTGAATCCAGATCTACAGCAACAGGCAGGAAGAGCAACAGAGGTGCTGGAAGAAGGGGGGGGCAGTAGGAAGAGGAGGAAGTAAAGATTTTATGGAACTTTTACAATCAACACTCCTCGGCAAGCAAGCTCTTTTGGGGAAGGAAAAAGATGCACCGGATCCCAAGATGGAAGCAAGAGTCACCAGGCAAAAAAGAAATGAAATGTTTGTAAAAATCTCTGTTTTAACTGTTTAAATGTTTTTACATATTAAGGGAAAAAAGTTGAGGTCTGTTCCAATTTAATATCTGCTTTAACTTTAATCAAATTAAGGGAGACTTGGGGAGGGGAGGGTGGGGTTTTATTTCCAACTTTAAAAGGGTGTTTGGGGGGGGCACTAGCTTTGGTGGAACCATGCCCCTTAAGGTGCCTAGCTAAAGCACGGGATGTTTTTTCCGCTCTTCTCTCCTTGTGAGAGAATCTTGGGGGGAGGCACCTGGGTGGGGGGAATCTTTAATAAAAATGAAAAAATTAACAGAACTCTGGGTTGCAAGAGGGAAAAAGGTTAAATGGAAATATTATGGGTGATCGAACAATTATGGCATTGAATATAAATGGTTTAGCATCGCCTGTGAAAAGATATAGACTATTGAAATTAGCGAAAGAAAACTATGTGGATTTCTTATTTCTTACTGAAACTCATAAGGGAAGGGAAAAAATGGATAAACTGATAGAGAGTAAAGAATGGAAACATATTTTTGAGTGTAGAGGAGAAACAAACTGTAAAGGAGTGGCCATATTAATAAATCAAAGAAATGTTTTTCAGGTGATACAAACAAAAGGGGATAAAGAAGGAAGATTATTATTTGTAAAAGGAAAAATGAATCAAAAGATGATAACATTAGCGGTAATATATGCTCCAAATGTAAATGCTAAACAATTTATTATGAATGCAAAACGTAAACTGGATTTATTTTCAGAGGGGATGGTGATATTTGCTGGGGATTTCAATGTAGAAATAACAGCTAATAACAAAGAAAAGAAGCAATTAAATTTGAATAAGTTAAATATGATAGATTTACACGCTGATAACTCAAATAGAGGGACATATTATTCAGCAAGACACAATAAGTTTAGTTGTATTGATTATATATTCATGAACAAAACAGGAAATATCCAAGTTAAAAGGGGAGAAATCAAAAGTAATTGGATATCTGATCATGCAGCTATAATGGCAGTTATAAAGATAGACCCTACTGGTAGAGAAAGAATTTGGAGATATAACACAATTGTTTCAGTAAGTGAAGAAAACAAGGAAAAAATTCAGAAAGATATTCAGGAATTTTATGAAATAAATCAAAATGATGGAATGAGACAATCAGTTATCTGGGACACGAAGAAGGCAGTTATTAGGGGTAATCTAATTAGTATGGAGTCTTATATCAGAAAAAGTTGGGGGATGGAAAGGGAAAAAAGAATAAGGGAAATAGAATCAATAAGAGAAAATTTGAGAATAACCAGAAATAAAGAATGGAATGACTTGTTAAAACTTAAACAAAGACAATTAAAGGACATAGAGGAAGAAAATTGGAATAATATGAGAATAGCAGTGAAACAGAGAATTGAAATATGGGGGAAGAAATCAGCATTACAAATGGCGAAATACTTTAAAAAAATAAAAGAAAAATTAATAATAAATGGTTTGAAGGATAAGGATGGGGTAATGAAATATGGTAACAGAGAAGTAGAAAATGTAATAAGAGAATTTTATGCAAAATTATATGAAAAAGAACATGTTATGTTACAAGAAATAGAGGTTAAAGAAAGGCTGAATGAGGAAGAAAGACAAATGTTAAATGCAAATATAACAAGGGATGAAATAATTAAAGTGGTAAAAGGGCTAAAACCCGGTAAAGCACCAGGCCCCGATGGATTTACAGGTGAATATTATAAAACGTATATAGAAATTCTATTACCGCATTTGGAGAAACTGTATAACAATATCCTCATAACATTAGATGTTCCACAAACATGGAAGGTGTCTGAAATTGTAACAATTCCTAAACCAGGTCGAGACTTAAAAGAACCAGGTTCCTACCGCCCAATTAGTCTGCTAAATCAAGATTATAAAATTTTTATGAAAATTTTAGCAAATAGGTTGGAAAATATATTGCCAAGGATAATTGGGAAAGACCAGTATGGTTTTATAAAAGGGAGAAGAATATATGAGCCAATTAGAAATATAGTGAATGTGCTGCACCATGCCACCAAAATTAAAAGGAAAATGGGATTACTAAAGTTAGATGTTTACAAAGCTTTTGATAAAATAAATCATGAGTATTTGTTCCAATTATGCAATAGTTTGAATATGGGGAAAGGGTTTTGTCAAATAATAAAAGAAATATACAAGCACAACATAGCCTATGTTAGAGTGAATGGAAATAGAACGGAGAAAATAGAAATAAATAATGGGACTAAGCAGGGATGCCCCCTATCCCCGATGCTTTTTGCAATGGCAATTGAAACACTGGCAAATAAAATTAGAAAAGATACACAATGGAAGTGATATCAAATAGGAAGTATGGAATTAAAATTAAATTTATTTGCAGATGATGCTATAATAGTCACAGAAACACCAATAGATATGATTAAAAGAATAATTACAATACTTCAGGAGTTTAAAAACCAATCAGGGTTAAGAGTGAATATGGAAAAATCAGAAATCATTTGTTTAAATACACGGCCTAAAGAACAAATTGAAATACAGAAGGTATCGGGTTTAAAACTGGGTAGCAAGAAAATGAAATATTTAGGAGTATGGTTATTAAAGAACCCGGGACAAATGGTGGAATTTAATTATAATTTAATATGGAAAAAAATTCAGAAACAAATTAAGAACTGGAAAAATAAAAATTTGAGAAGATTGGCTAAAGTAAGAGCTTTAAAGATGATGATTATCCCAAAAATGCTATATATTTTACAAGTAATGCATGGAACCTTCCCAATAAGAAAGATAAGAGAATGGGACACTAAATTGAACGTGTGGATAGAAGGTAATAAAAGACCAAGAATTTTTTAAAAATGGCTGATAGCAACGGAGGACGAGGGAAGTTGGGGAAATCCAAACTTGGAGTATTATAGGGACGCATATCATATTGATAGGCTAATGGAATTACAATTATTAGAGGAAAAACCATGGGTAGAATTAGAGAAAGAAATTAATGATATTAAGAATCAGGAATTAATATTTAGGAAATGGAATAAGGTAGAAATAAATAGACTATTAGATCCTACTAAAGCGATAGTAGAGAGTTGGATGAAATGGCAAGATAAATTGAAAATGACAAACTCTAAATTAGCAACGCTGCATGTGATAAATACAAAGAAAGAAAGTAACCTCACAAAGATAATATGGGAACTAAGGAGGAAAGGGATACAAAGAATAGAACAGTTATATGAAAGGGACGGAAGAATCAATAGAAATGAAATAGAGAGGTGCCTGGGACAACAAAACTGGTTACAAATTAATGCGATAAGTACATATTTAAGTAAAAGGAAAAACAAAGAAATATTTATGAGACAAGAAACAAATTTAGAAAAGACAATAAGGGATAAGTGCAAGAATATAAAAGCACAAACAGGTGCTTTATATAGAGAATTATTACAAGTGGAAGAACAAGTAGTAAAAGGATTGACGAGATATTGGCAGGACGAATTAGAAATTGATGAATGGGATATGGAAGGTATAATTGAAAATATTAAAAAAATTAAAAATACAAGAATAAGAGAGATGAGAAGAAAAATATTTCATAAATGGTATTATACACCAGTACAATTAGCACGTTTTCAAATAACAAAGAAAGGAAATTGTTGACATGGGTGCAAGGAAAAAGGAGTATTTATGCATATGTTTTGGGAATGTAATAAAGTTCAAAAATTTTGGAAACAAATACAAGTGGAAGTGAACAAAATTACAAATGGTAATTGGAAAATAACTAAGGAAGCAGCATTATTGATAAAAAATAGTGAGGTAAAAGAATATGAAGAAATCAAAATTGCAGCGATAGAAAGTGCCCAAGCAACTATAGTGCTTGGGTGGAAAGATGACAATAAATGGACGATAAAAAATTGGTGCAAATATATGGTGGATCACATTCACTATGAAATTATGGAAATTAGACTACATAATTATAATGAAGGGAAATTAGCAGCAACAATGAGGCGGTGGGAGAAGGTTAAAAAGTATATATTAACAACATCAGTAAGCGATGCAAATGTAAGAAATAAAATTCAATCACTCTATAAAGAATGAACAATGTAACCCAGAGACAAAGCATATGAAGGACATAAAATTGATTCTTCCCTGGTGAAGGGTTTTTTTTCTGTATGGTGATGGTACACTTATGTTTTCTGTTTTGTTTTTTGTTAAATTCTTTAAAAATCAATAAAAAATTATATATATATTTTTTAAAAAGTCCCAAGGGGGAATGTCTCAGCCTGGGTTAAAAAAAAAAGGTCTCTTCTTGATGTTAATTACCCCTTTTTCTAGCTCTTTGGTGCCTCCCAGGTCTCCTCTCACTGTCTCAGTTCTACCACCGGCTTATTTGCTCCCATAGGACCCCCGGCTCTCGCTGGTCGCTCCTCGATGGCTTCTAATGGCGTTGCTGATTTTCGGGCAACATCTCTGGTTCTCTGTTTGCCAGACTGCACTGCATGGCCTCCAAATGCTCTCAGCACCGAGTATCAATACAATACTCAGATTAAAGATTCCTTTTCCCCAAGTGCATTATTTTACATTTGGAAACGTTAAACTGCAGTTTCCATTGCTTTGACCATTTATCTAGTAAAGCTAAATCATTTGCCATATTACAGACGCATCCAGGAATATCAACCCTATTGCACACTTTAGAGTCATCAGCAAATAGCCACACATTCCCTACCAAACCTTCCCCTATGTCAGTCACAAACATATTAAAAAGAATAGGAGCCAGAACAGACCTTTGTGTGCAATAAGGGATAATTTATGCCTGAAGTGATGTCAACAGATTGGACAATTCAAAGATTTTTCAGTGGTGTGAGTCCTCTGGTGTCTCAACAGGGTGAAATTATAACTAAACCTTTCCCGGAAAAAGGACATTCAAATGGTTTCTTTCCTGTGTGAACCCTCTGGCGTACTACGAGATTGCAATTCTGACTGGAACCTTTCCCACAGATAGGACATTCATTATTTTTTCTATTTTTTAAAATCTTTTTCACAAATGTTACATTTATACATATACCATATTATAGTATACATCATAATTTTTATTAATATTGCTTCTTCACTGCTTATTTGACCCCTATGACAATCATTAAGTGTTGTACCACATGATTCTTGACAAATGTATATTTTATTTATGTACGTTGAGAGCATATGCACCAAGACAAATTCCTTGTGTGTCCAATCACACTTGGCCAATAAAAATTCTATTCTATTCTATTCTATTCTATAAACAAATATCTTAAATTTGCACTGTTACTTTTACCTCCCATCTCTTTTCCTTCTATATTTCATGTTACTAGCCAACCTCTATCTCCTTCTCTTCCCACCACTTTTTCTCCCTCTTACCTTCTTCCCTCCTACCTCGCTGTCCCTCCTGTGTGAGTCCGCTGGTGTTGCACCAGGTGGGAACTCTGACTAAAATTTTTCCCACAGTCAGGACATACAAAGGGTTTCTCTCCTGTGTGAGTCCTCTGGTGTCTCACCAGGTTCGAACTTGAACCAAAATCTTTCCCACAAATAGGACATTCAAAAGGTCTCTCTCCTGTGTGAGTCCTCTCGTGTATCACGAGGCTGGAATTATCACTAAAACGTTTCCCACAGTCAGGACATTCAAAAGGTTTCTCTCCTGTGTGAGTCCTCCGGTGTGTCACTAGGCTGGAATTATGACTAAAACCTTTCCCACAATCAGGACAATCAAAGGGTTTCTCTCTTGTGTGAGTCCTCTGGTGTATGACCAGGCTGGAATTACGACTAAAACATTTCCCACAATCAGGACATTCAAACCGTTTCTCTCCTGTGTGAATCCTCTGGTGTATAACGAGGCTGGAATTTTGATTAAAATTTTTCCCACAGTCAGGACATGCAAAGGGTTTCTCTCCAGTGTGAGTCCTCTGGTGTGTCACCAGGTGGGAATTTTTACTAAAGCTTTTCCCACAGTCAGGACATTCAAAGGGTTTCCATCCTGTGTGAGTCCTCTGGTGTGCCACCAGGTGGGAACTCCGACTAAAACTATTCCCACAGTCAGGACATTCAAAGGATTTCTCTCCTGAGTGAGTCCTCTGGTGTATGACCAGGCTGGAATTACGACTAAAACATTTCCCACAATCAGGACATTCAAACCGTTTCTCTCCTGTGTGAATCCTCTGGTGTGCCACCAGGTGGGAACTCCGACTAAAACTATTCCCACAGTCAGGACATTCAAAGGATTTCTCTCCTGAGTGAGTCCTCTGGTGTATGACCAGGCTGGAATTACGACTAAAACGTTTCCCACAATCAGGACATTCAAACGGTTTCTCTCCTGTGTGAATCCTCTGGTGTTCCACCAGGTGGGAACTCCGACTAAAACTATTCCCACAGTCAGGACATTCATACGGTTTCTCTCCTGTGTGAGTCCTGTGGTGTGCAACTAGGCTGGAATTATCACTAAAACTTTTCCCACAATCAGGGCATTCAAAGGGTTTCTCTCCTGTGTGAATCCTCCGGTGTGTGACAAGGTGGGATCTCTGACTAAAACCTTTCCCACAGTCAGGGCATTCAAAGGGTTTCTCTCCTGTGTGAGTCCTCTGGTGTGCCACCAGGTGGGAACTCCGACTAAAACTATTCCCACAGTCAGGACATTCATACGGTTTCTCTCCTGTGTGAGTCCTCTGGTGTATCACCAGGTGGGAATTATGACTAAAACCTTTCCCACAATCAGGGCATTCAAAGGGTTTCTCTCCTGTGTGAGTCCTCCGGTGTGCCACTAGGCTGGAATTATGACTAAAACCTTTCCCACAATCAGGGCATTCAAAGGGTTTCTCTCCTGTGTGAGTCCTCCGGTGTGCCACTAGCCTGGAATTATGACTAAAACCTTTCCCACAGTCAGGGCATTCAAAGGGTTTCTCTCCTGTGTGAATCCTCTGGTGTTCCACCAGGTGGGAACTCTGACTAAAACTATTCCCACAGTCAGGACATTCATACGGTTTCTCTCCTGTGTGAGTCCTCTGGTGTGTCACCAGGTGGGAATTATGACTAAAATCTTTCCCACAATCAGGGCATTCAAAGGGTTTCTCTCCTGTGTGAGTCCTCCGGTGTGCCACTAGGCTGGAATTATGACTAAAACCTTTCCCACAATCAGGGCATTCAAAGGGTTTCTCTCCTGTGTGAGTCCTCCGGTGTGCCACTAGCCTGGAATTATGACTAAAACCCTTCCCACAGTCAGGGCATTCAAAGGGTTTCTCTCCTGTGTGAGTCCTCTGGTGATTCATGACTAAAATTGTGACTGCATTTTTTTACACAGTCTGCACATTCAAATGTTTTCTCTTTTTTGTGAGTCTTGGGTTTGACTGGAATTCTCTATTTGAAACTTTCCTCACAGAAAGGATATTCAAATGTTGTTATTCCTGTGTCTGCATCCTTTAGTGTCTCATGACCTGAGAATTTCTAATGAAATGTTCACATAATCTGCACAATCATATTTTGCCACCCTCATGTGTGTCTTCTGGTGTACCACCATGTTGCCATGCTCACCAAAGACGTAACACATTGTAATTCTTTAGTGGCTTATCTCTTGTGTAGTTGGTTCCAAGAATCACAAGGGAAATGGTTCTGACCAATTTTTGCTAGACTGAGATAGTGTCCATGCCTCTTCTCCTCTCTAGCTCCTCAATGTATAAACAGCTGTGATTTGCAATATCTTGTTTTCCAAAGCTGAGTTCATCCAAAATATGGACAATGACTTGTTTAGTGGTGCTTTCATTCAAGCCATTTTCTTCCTCACAGGGAGAGGCCTGCATTCCTGTCTGCTCTACGTGGCTTTACTATTGACCTTTTCCTCTCAACTGACTTCCAGATATCTCCCTTTTTTGCTGATGGAGGAAAAACCATGTAACGTATTCTTGAGTTTTACATAATCTGCTTATTCGAGCTCCAAATCTTTCTTGATTTTCTCTCTCTTGTCTAACAGCTTCTGGAAGAGGAGGAGAATTGTATGGTTTTCCAAAAGAAATGGAAAATATTTTCATTTTTCGCTTGATTTTCTTCCCTTTTCAATGTCGCTTTTTATTTCAATTGTCCCAAGTGGTCTTATTGCCACCCACTTTGTCTGTAAGATTCAAAGAAAAGTAGAACTTTAATTGTTTATAAAATAATTAGAAGTTATTTGAAAAAAGAAAAAAAGTATATATTGCAATGAAAAAAATAAAAAATGCTCCAATATTAATCACTTACATTATTTATGTTTCATAGAAGACCATCGAGATCCATGTTCAAATATCCATTCAAAATTCAGTTGTTTAATTAGGTCAATCAAGCATTCTTAGCAATGCAAAGGACTATCATCAAATATATCTTGAACTGCTGAGGACATATAATTGTAGATAGGCTCCTTCCCCGAAGATAAGATCCCCCGTCTTGTGCTGGGACGCAATTGGGGGTGTCAGGGAAGGCAGGGTGGAGAAGAGGGCACAAAGGTGGGTTTGGATGTGAGAGGGGTGTCTTACCTGTACTGGTGTGTCTCTCGGCTGGTCTCTTTACAGAAAAAAACCTTGTACGGTACGGAAACTCTTCTCAATGTGAGAAGTTGTTAATGGCTTACCCTCGCGACCAGAGTTTCTGTATTTTCAAGCTTTTTTCCTCTAAAGAGACCAGCCGACAGACACACAGAGCTGCCAGACTCCATTACGATATATGAGATAAAGGAAAGACAATTGGACAAGGGATGAAAGGCACACTGGTGCACTTATGTACGCCCTTTACTGACCTCTTAGGAACCTGGTGCACTGGTGCACTTATGTACGCCCCTTACTGACCTCTTAGGAACCTGGTGCACTGGTGAACTTATGTATGCCCCTTACTGACCTCTTAGGAACCTGGAGAGGTCAATTACCTGTAAGATGCCCATTTCGTGTAGGGACACAATTTTGAGGGGGCAGGTTGGGCAGGGCAGAGCGGGGCAGGGTGGGGGCACGCCACCCGTCCTACATGGGATATGGAGTTCCGTCACATTCCTGATGTTGTATCCACTGACCCCCGTCCGGCGGTAGGGGAAAGAAACTCTTGAGGGCTGCCTGAGGAAGAGCTGACAACCAAACATCTAGCAGAGCTCAGTGGCAGAAGCAGCCGGCTATGCACTTCCTGGTCCACCTCTCTGGCACGTGTCCGCCTCCCTCTTGATAGTGAGGACGATGGGGAAAGAGTGCACAACAAAAAAGATTGCACGAGTAAAGAGCACCAGAAGGAACCCTTCTTCTGAATGCAGTAAATCTTTCCCCTTTCAATGCAAGAGTCTCATGAACATTCATTTGTGGCCAAGTTTTGAAGAGAGAAAGATTTCCTGTGCTCAGCATGTTTGGAAAAGACAAGGACGTTCAGCTCAGCCCAGCTAGAAGTTTGGCTGTCAGCTTGGCTTTCTTACGCAGCCCACGAGAGTGTATTTCCCCTCCCGCTTTGCTCGAGAGCTGGAGGCAGAGGAGGATCCGTGTCCTTCAGGGCATTCAAATGCACCGCCCTTGCCTGCATCCCCCATCTGAAGGAAGGGAGGTGGAGGATGAAGAGTCCCAAGCCGATGAGAGAGCAGGAGGCATTTCAAATTGATGTAGGCAGAGCCCAGATGAGCGCAGGGCTTGAGAATAATTAATAATAATAATAATAATAATAATAATAATAATAATAATAATTTATTAGATTTGTATGCCGCCCCTCTCCGAAGACTCGGGGCGGCTCACAACAAGCGATAAAACAATATTGTACAGGCACAAATCTAATATTAAGAAAAAACTAAAAACCCTATCAATTTAAAAAACCAAACAACACATACATACCAAACATAAATTATAATAAGCCTGGAGGAAAGGTGTCTCAAATCCCCCATGCCTGGCGGTATAGATGGGTCTTAAGTAGTTTACGGAAGACAAGGAGGGTGGGAGCAGTTCTAATCTCCGGGGGGAGTTGATTCCAGAGGGCCGGGGCCGCCACAGAGAAGGCTCTTCCCCTGGGGCCCGCCAGACGACATTGTTTAGTTGACGGGACCCGGAGAAGGCCGACTCTGTGGGACCTTATCGGCCGCTGGGATTCGTGCGGTAGTAGGCGGTTCCGGAGGTATTCTGGTCCAGTGCCATGTAGGGCTTTAAAGGTCATGACCAACACTTTGAATTGTGACCGGAAACTGATCGGCAGCCAATGCAGGCCACGGAGTGTTGTAGAAACGTGGGCGAATCTGGGAAGCCCCACGATGGCTCTCGCGGCTGCATTCTGCACGATCTGAAGTTTCCAAACACTTTTCAAAGGTAGCCCCATGTAGAGAGCGTTGCAGTAATCGAACCTCGAGGTGATAAGGGCATGAGTGACTGTGAGTAATGACTCCCTGTCCAAAGAGGGCCGCAACTGGTGCACCAGGCGAACCTGGGCAAACGCCCTCCTCGCCACAGCCGAAAGATGATGTTCCAATGTCAGCTGTGGGTCGAGGAGGACGCCCAAGTTGCGCACCCTCTCTGAGGGGGTCAGTAGTTCCCCCCCCAGGGTAATGGATGGACAGATGGAATTGTCCTTGGGAGGCAATACCCACAGCCACTCCGTCTTGTCTGGATTGAGTTTGAGTTTGTTGACACCCATCCAGTCCCCAACAGCCTCCAGGCACCAGCACATCACTTCCACTGGTTCACTGACTGGACATGGGGTGGAGATGTACAACTGGGTATCATCCGCATATTGATGATACCTCACCCCATGCCCTTGGATGATCTCACCCAGTGGTTTCATGTAGATATTAAATAGCAGGGGGGAGAGGACCGACCCCTGAGGCACCCCACAAGGGAGAGACCTCGGAGTCGATCTCTGACCCCCCACTAACACCGACTGCGACCGACCGGAGAGGTAGGAGGAGAAACACTGGAGAACAGTGCCTCCCACTCCCAACCCCAACAATCGGCGCAGAAAGATACCATGGTCGATGGTATCGAAAGCCGCTGAGAGGTCAAGAAGCACCAGGACAGAGGACAAGCCCCTGTCCCGGGCCCGCCAGAGATCATCCATCAACGCGACCAAAGCAGTTTCCGTGCTGTAACCGGGCCTGAAACCCGACTGTTGAGGCCCTAGATAATCGGCTTCTTCCAAGGACCGCTGGAGTTGGAGCGCCACCACCTTCTCAACAACCTTCCCCATAAAGGGAAGGTTGGAGACTGTACGGTAGTTATTAAGCACGGCTGGGTCCAGGGAGGGCTTTTTGAGGAGGGTGCGCACAAGTGCCTCCTTATAAGGAGCCGGGAAGGACCCCCTCCCCAAGGAGGCGGTGACAATCTCCTGGACCCAGCTCCGTGTCACCTCTCGACTGGCCGAAACCAACCAAGAGGGACACGGATCCAGTAAGCAGGTGGCAGAACTCACAGCTCCAATGGCCTTGTCCACTTCATCAGGTGTCACCAAGTCAAACTCCTCCCAGACAGATGGACAAAGACGTTTAGCCCCAGTCACCTCAACTGACTCATTGTCAGCCGATACTGCTATGCAATTGGAGTCGAGTTCCGCTCGGATCCGAGCGACTTTATCAGCGAAAAACGAGTTAAATTCCTCAGCACTGCCCTGCAAGGGTTCCCCAACTCCCCCCGATTTAGAAGGGAGCAGGTCACCCTAAACAGGGCAGCCGGGCGGGATTCCGCTGATGCAATCAAGGCGGCATGGTACGCGCATCTTGCCGCCTTGAGCGCCACTTTGTAAGTCTTAATAAAAGCTCTTACAAGTGTTCGGTCGGATTCGGAGTTACTCTTCCTCCATCGCTTCTCTAGACGTCTCTTCTGGCGTTTCAACTCCCGGAGCTCCTCGTTGAACCATGGAGCTCTACGGGGTCTAGTGCCACAGAGAGGTCACAGTGGCGCAATTCGGTCAAGAGCCTCCGCTGCAGCCTTGTTCCAGGCCTCAGCAAGAGACTCTGCCGAGCTGTGGACGAGCGAGTCTGGTAAAACCCCAAGCGCCTTCTGAAAGCCCTCAGGGTCCATCAGGCATCTGGGGCGGAACCTCCTAATCGGTTCCGCCTCCCTGCGGGGGAGGATTGGAGCCAGGAAGTTAAGCCGCAGTAGAAAATGGTCTGACCATGACAAAGGCAATGCTTCTAAGCCCCTTAGTCTCAGACCACTATTCAATTGCTCCGAGAGGAATACCATATCGGGTGTGTGTCCACCCTCGTGAGTCAGACCCTGAACTACTTGAGTCAGGTCCATGGCTGTCATGGTGGCCATGAACTCCTGTGCTAATCCCGAGGAATCGCCGAGCGACGGCAGATTGAAGTCCCTCAGGACAATGAGTCCGGGGAACTCCACCGCCAGCCTGGCCACCTCTTCGAGCAGCACAGGCAGGGCTGTTAACATGCAGCTGGGAGGCAGGTACGTGAGTAACAAGCCCACCTGAACCCCTAAGTCCAACTTCACAAGGAGTGACTCACAACCCGCGATCTCAGGAGCAACGAGTCTACGTAGATGGAGGCTCTCCCTGGCTACAATAGCCACTCCTCCCCCCCTTCCCTGGGGTCGAGGCTGGTGCCATATCTGAAACCCGGCTGGACATATTTCCAAGAGATGCACCCCTCCCTCTGGGCCCAGCCAGGTTTCAGTAACACATGCCAGATCGGCCTCCTCATCCAGGATCAGATCCCGGATGAGGAGAGCTTTATTCACGACCGATCTGTCATTGAGTAGCAGCAGCTTGAGCCCAGGGCCCGGATTACACTCGTCACCAGGGCTCCGGTTTGAGCTCACGGGACCGGAACAAGGGATCGCTATTAAGCAGCGATCTCTTTTTCCTCCAGAACGGCTAGCCCCGTGACTCCCGCCATATCTACCTCTCCCCAGCAGGACCGGAAGCAGACGTCCCTGTCGCCGTCCCTTTCGGCTCTGCCTCTTGCTGCCCCCTCCCTCCCTCCCTCCCTTGCTGGACTGGCTGGGCTGCCCTGGGCTGCCTTCAGCAGTGTTTTGAAACATGCTCCTATCTGCAATGAAGGAATCAATGCTTGCCTCCTGTTCTTCACAGGCAGGAGCGCGTTTCAAACTGACGTAGTCAGAGTCCAGACAAGCTTAACTAGTCCCGCGGTGTGTGTGTGCAGCTGCCTCTTGCTTGTTCATGCTCTCGCTCCCCTGGCCAAGAGAGTGCCCGCTGGAGAAAGAGTTGGCCACTTTCCCCAGAAAGCATTGGGGGGGGGCCTAGTTTGGGGGCGGGGCTTATTTCAATGCATGTCCGTGAAAAGACCTGTTTGGGCTTATTTTCAGGATATGTCTTATTTTTGGGTAAACACAGTACAGTGTTCCCTTGATTTTCGCGGGTTTGAACTTCACAAAAAGTCTATACCACGGTTTTTCAAAAATATTAATTAAAAAATACTTCACGGGTTTCCCCCCTATACCACGGTTTTTCCAGCCTGATGACATCATATGTCATCGCCAAACTTTCATCTGCCTTTAATAAATATTTTTTTTAATAAACTTTAATAAATAAACATGGTGAGTAATAATCTAAATGGTTGCTAAGGGAATGGGAAATTGCAATTTCGGGGTTTAAAGTGTTAAGGGAAGGCTTGTGATACTGTTCATAGCCAAAAATAGTGTATTTACTTCCGCATCTCTACTTTGCGGAAATTCGACTTTTGCGGGTGGTCTCGGAACGCATCCCCCACGAAAATTGAGGGAACACTGTATATGCCTTGAGAAAAAAACATACACCTACCTACACACAAACACACAGAAATATATATGAAGAAAATCTATCTCTCCCAAGCCTGACAAAATGTCAGAAAATTGTTAATATTAAACCTTCTGAGCTAAATTTAGAGATGTGGGGGGTTTAACCAATGAAATGATGACAAAAGCCTTTGCAAGCTTTGAAGGACCACTTTTCTTCATCATAAATGTGCAACTATTATCAAACAGTTACTGCTGAAGTGTGGTCACAGAACAACTAATAGGATTATCACAAATTTTGTGGATCAGGTGCCCATCTGCTTCTACTCTTCCATAGTAACTTTGAAGGCTCAAGGAAGGAGTACTAAATACATGGAATAAATAAATAAATGAATAAATAAATAAAATAAAATAAAATAAAATAAAATAAAATAAAATAAAATAAAATAAAATAAAATAAAACAGAATAGAATAGAATTAAATTAAATTAAAATAAAATAAAATAATAAAATAAATAAAATAAAATAAAATATAAAGACTACCTGTGCAACCAAAGATGCCAGGAGCTCCTCAACAGCTATTTCTCAGAAAGTGCTGGATGAAGCACAATTGAAATTTTAAAATACATGGTTAGGATAAAAAATACCATACTTTCCAATGAAACTATCACACAATCTGGACACTGTTACATCATGTGATTCCGCTGATGTATCAGCCAGGTTGCCATGCTCACTAAAGGATTTACCACATTGGGAGCATTTTTAAGACTTTTCTCCTGTGTGGATCTTCTGGTGCGTAATTAACTGTGGTTTACAATTTCTGCATTTCCACACAAAGGTGCATGGAGCTTTCCCAGCACTTATATTCTTGAGGTCAAAAATATGTGTGATCACTTGTTTATTTTTTAAAATATTTGTTTTATTTTTTCACCAAACCTACGCAAACATACATACATGTACCATATTATAGAGACATAGAAACATAGTACTCTGACGGCAGAAAAAGACCTCATGGTCCATCTAGTCTGCCCTTATACTATTTTCTGTATTTTATCTTAGGATGGATATATGTTTATCCCAGGCATGTTTAAATTCAGTTACTGTGTATTTATCTACCACGTCTGCTGGAAGTTTGTTCCAAGGATCTACTACTCTTTCAGTAAAATAATATTTTCTCATGTTGCTCTTGATCTTTCCCCCAACTAACTTCAGATTGTGTCCCCTTGTTCTTATGTTCACTTTCCTATTAAAAACACTTCCCTCCTGAACCTTATTTAACCCTTTAACATATTTAAATGTTTCAATCATGTCCCCCCTTTTCCTTCTGTCTTCCAGACTATACAGATTGAGTTCATTAAGTCTTTCCTGATACGTTTTATACTTAAGACCTTCCACCATTCTTGTAGCCCGTCTTTGGACCCGTTCAATTTTGTCAATATTTTTTTGTAGGTGAGGTCTCCAGAACTGAACACAGTATTCCAAATGTTTTCTCACCAGCACTCTATATAGCAGGATCATAATCTCCCTCTTCCTGCTTGTTATACCTCTAGCTATGCAGCCAAGCATCCTACTTGCTTTCCCTACCGCCTGACTGCACTGTTCATCCATTTTGAGACTGTCTGAAATCACTACCCCTAAATCCTTTTCTTCTGAAGTTTTTGCTAACACAGAACTGCCAATACAATACTCAGATTGAGGATTCCTTTTCCCCAAATGCATTATTTTACATTTGGAAACATTAAACTGCAGTTTCCACTGCTTTGACCATTTATCTAGTAAAGCTAAATCATTTACCATATTACAGACGCCTCCAGGAATATCAACCCTATTGCACACTTTAGAGTCATTGGCAAATAGGCAAACCTTCCCTACCAAACCTTCCCCTATGTCACTCACAAACATACTAAAAAGAATAGGACCCAGAACAGACCCTTGTGGCACACCGCTTGTAACCTGTCTCTGCTCATAATACTCGCCATTAACAATAACTCTCTGATGTCTATGCTTCAGCCAGCTTGAAAGCCACTGAACTATCCAGGGATTAAGTCCAATCTTCACTAATTTATCTATCAGCTCTTTATGTGGAACCATATCAAAGGCTTTGCTGAAGTCCAGATAGGCAATATCCACTGCACCACCTTGATCCAACACCTTTGTGACATAGTCAAAGAACTCAATGAGATTAGTCTGACACGATTTGCCTTCAGTAAAGCCATGCTGATTTGGGTCCAATAAGTTATTCTTTTTTAGGTGCCGATTTATCCTCTTTTTGAGTAGAGTCTCCATCATTTTAACTAGAACTGATGTCAAGCTAACTGGCCTGTAGTTACCAGCTTCTTCTCTACTTTCCTTCAATTAATTCAAAATTTATTTGTTTGTTTGTTTGTTTGTTTGTTTCTTTGACCTCTATGCTGCCCAATCCCATAGGATTCAGGGCTGCTTACAAAAATATAAAACAATACAATATAATATAAATAAGTAGATATTAAACTTATAATAGACCTAACACACATATCTATCCAATCAATACAATTTGGCCGTGAAAAATGGTAGTGTTCACGACCCCCAGGCCTGCCGGCAAAGCCAGGTCTTCATGGCCTTTCGAAAGACCAATAGGGTCTTTCCAATATAATTCAGTCCATCATATAACAAACCAATATAAATTAACCTATTAAAAAACCTTTTAATTAAAATACCTATACTGATTATACAAACTTATACACAGCTAATATTGTTAACACAATTAGGTATAAAATAATTCTAAAAAAATTATATTGTTGCGGCAAAACTCAGTTGCCAGTCAAGGGAATGGAGATCACAAGGAGATTGCGTACCTCAGGTTTATTTGATGCATGCATCAGGTTCAGAAGATATAAAAGCAATGTCTGAACAACGTGGATTGTCTTTCAGGGCTCTTTATACATTTCCAAAGGAGTACAAAAACACACACAATATCAGCCAATCAGATACTAGTTGTCAACGTTTCCTTATACAGTATAGAAAGTAAAAAAAGGGTTATACAATGTAGAAGGTGCAGAATGTACAACAAAAAGGAACTTGCGGTTAGTATGTGGGTTAATGCATGAAGCTATGTGCCTTGAGAGCAGGTGTCAGATCTATCTCTGCACCATCAAAGCCATGTCCTTTTCCTGTAGCACAGCTATGTTCTACCAGATGCAAGGCATAGATTATAAACACAAAATGTACTTTTGTACTCTAAATGTCAAGCATAACTATATATGTGGGGCATAGTCAAGGCTTAAGAAATGCAGAATTTGGGCTAGCACTAAATATGAATGTATATCTCATGCTAGCTTCCTCAATATGACATTCCACCACCAATCATCCATTCTCTTTTAATCTCTTGAATATTCCAATATTATAAATATTTCCCTTCCAATCCCACTTTGTTAACCTTTTCTTTTTCTTTCTTTTATTTTTGTACCAATAACTTCCCCAACTCATTCTCTTCCTTTTGAATATATTATTTGTGTAGGTATATTCTCAATCCCTCTTAGTCTCTTCTCACTATCACACCCTCATTTTTAACTGCATCTTCTGATACCAATATTCCCCTCTTGGTTTTTTTCTTGTCACAGTCAATCCCAGTGTAATTATTAAAAATCCCAATATAATCGTCAAGCTGTCTTTTATTTTCAAGTTACTTTTCATTTTTCTTGCCACCGGAAATCTCAGTGTATTCGTCAATCTGTTTTTTCTCTTCAATTCTTTTCATTTTTGTAATCTTCTTTTTCTTCATCTTCATTTCCCACCATTTTTAATTCTAAGTGTTCCTTATATTCCACCCTTTTTTCTGTCCACACCCCCCTCTAAAGTCCAAAAGACAAGTTTTAAAATCTTCATGAATGTATTTTAACATCCCAGTGAATTCTTCATAAACAGACGCCTCCATTTTGTAAAATTCAGACTTTTCTTGTGGACTTTGAACTTGACTATCTATAGATTTGAACACTGGGCTCTATCCAACTAAATGAAATTAAAGAGAGAAAAAGTAGATTGTACACTTAGCCAAGAAAAACCAAATGGCAAGGTACAGAATAGATACAACCTGGCTCAACAGCAGTAACTGTGACATGAATCTTGAAGTCCTATCGTAGTGAACAATCCCCTAAAAAGAGTGAACAGTGTCATTGCAGGGGCCACAAAAGTTAAGGCAATCCTAGGCTGCCTTAACAGAGGGCTAAAATTAATATCATGTGAAGTATTAGTATCAATTTATAATGCTTTAGAAAGATCACATTTAGGATTAGTGGAAATAGATTTGGTTGCCACAACATTAAAAAATAGTGTAGTATAGACTCTATAAAGAGAGCAGAGAAGAAAAGTAGGTCTGATTAGGAGGCTGGAGGCTAAAAGATATAAAGAAGAGTTGCAGAAATTGGGTATGTCTAGTCCAGTGAAAGGAAGGACTAGGTATGACATGAGAGCCATCTTCCAACACTTGAAGAAGGGGGTCAACTTATTTTGCAATGCACCAGAAGGAAAGACAAGACTCAGTGGATGGAAACTAACCCAGGAGAAAAGCAGCCTACAACTAAGGAGAATTTTTCTGACAATGAAAACAATTAACCGATTGCCTGAAATGGTATTGGGTCTCCTGCTTGTGCAGGGCGTCGGAATAGAAGACCCGCAAGGTCCCTTCCAACTCTCTCACAACCCCCAGTGATGGAGCACCCACAACCCCTGGAGGGAAGCCATTCCCAGAGAATCAACCTTAACTTGAGACTTTTTCAATCTTTCCAACAGCAGAAAATTGCAGCCACCAGTTTCACAGCGTGCAGCACCAGTGGGATTAAATTTGGGCAGGGAAGGAACCTGCAGCACCAGCAGCTGACGCGCGTCAGCCCGGTTGCTTCTCTGCTTCCAGGCCGTGGAGGGAACAAAACAGCCCGACTTGCTCCCGGACTCTCCCCCCCACCTGCCCTCAACTCACCTTCCAGCTGCTGCTTCGATCCTCGGAAGAGCAAAAAAGCCGCTCTGCACCCCACCTCCCTCCCGAGTCTTCCGGAAGAGTAATTTCTGTGTTTCTCTCTCATCTTGTCTAGCAATTCTGTACTCGATGGTTTTAACTCCTCTATCAGGCATGTTTCAGGCACAGATGTTGCCTATTTGAGTGCCATCACCGGCAGAAAAACACTCTTGTCCGGTATCTACCTAAGGCGTTTCCAAGACGTTTTTACTGTATAAATGATATCAAATTGTTAGGTATGTGCTGAGCCCTACATTTATTTTATTTTTAAAATGATTTTTATTGAATTAAAACAACCCAATGTACACAATACAAAATACAAAACATACATATCTCCGTGACTGCCTTCTGCTGCACAAATCCCAGCGACCGGTTAGGTCCCAATGAGTTGGCCTTCTCTGGGTCCCCTCGACTAAACAATGTTGTCGGGCCACACCCAGGGGAAGAGCCTTCTCTGTGGCGGTCCCGACCCTCTGGAATCAACTTCCCCCGGGGATTAAGATTGCCCCCACCCTCCTTGCCTTTCCTAAACTCCTTAAAACCCACCTCTGTCCTCAGGCATCAGGAAATTGATTCCCCTGGGCCATTTCCGTTTTATGTGTGGTTTGTGTTAGATATGCTGCCCAGTTACCTACCCAGTTACAGAGTAAAAGTCAGAAGTTCAGATTTGTTTATTGTATGTTGATTGGTTAGCCTCTTTTCGGCGCTAAAATTGTATCAATGTAAAAGCTGCCTGTTGCTGGGACTAGTTTGTATAAATACTGAGAACTGTCATTGTATTGAGCTCTCAATACGCAATTGCTAATTGACTGAGTTAATCTATCTTGTTCCTGTCAGAACAATAAACTTACTTTTGATTAAACTTTTATTGAGAGTTATTACAATTTGTATGAGAAGTATGATTGTTTTTATATTAAGGGGTTTTAAACTGTTTTTAATTATTGGATTTGTACTGTTTTTATCGTTGTGAGCCGCCCCGAATCTTTGGAGAGGGGCAGCATACAAATCTAATAAATAATAACAATATCTACAAGACCAACATACAAAAACAAAAACCGCAACAATGGAGGGTATGTGTAATATTTCACCCTAAATTTATTGTTTAAAGCAGAGGTCCCCAACCGCCGGTCCGCGGACCGGCACCGGGCCGTTGGGGGTTTTCAGCCGGTCCGCGGCGCCAGGGCCCCCTCGGCCTTTCCGCACCACCAGCGGCGCTCCCCCCGCCAGCCAGCCAAGCCCCGCACCCGCCGGAACTGGCTCCTCGCTCTCCCCCCGCCGCCCGCCGCGTTTGCAGGAGGTGGGGAGGGTCGGGCAGCCCGCCAAGGCCAGGAGGGACGCCGCTGCCCCCCCCTTCCCTCTCTCCGCCCACCGCTGCGCCTCCTTGACGCCGAGAGGAAATGCCGGCAAAGGCTTTTCTCAGCGGAGGTCTTCAATGTCGGGGGCGCACGGGCGGTTGCACGCGCTCCCTATCTCCCTGCTAGCCCACTCGGAGTATTCAAAATAAGAAAAACCTTTGCCGGCGAAGGCTTTTCTTATTTTGAATATTCCGAGTGGGCTAGCAGGGAGATAGGGAGCGCGTGCAACCGCCTGTGCGCCCCCGACATTGAATATCACCTTCGCCGGCCCCACCTCTCCTGCAAACCCCCTTGCTGAGAGCCCGGGGCGAAAGTGCTCTCGCAAAGGTGAGGCGGGCAGGGCGTGCGCGCGTCACCGCTGAGAAGAACGGAGAACGAGAGTGAGTGAGAGCAACAGACAGCAAGATAGAGAGAAAGTGAGAAAGAGAGAGTGAGAGAAAGGGGGGGGAGAAAGAGATAGCAAGAGAGAGAACAAGAGAGAGAAAGAGCGTGAGAAAGAAAACAAGAAAGAGTGAGAGAGAGAGAAAGCAGAAGAGACAGAAAGAAAACAAGAGAGAGAAAGTGAGAAGAAGAGAGAGAAAGAGGGGGAGAGAGAGAGAAAGAGAGGGAGAGGGAGAAAGAGAGAGGGAGAGGGGGGAGAGTTAGCAAGAGAGGGAGAGAGAGAAAGAGAGAGGGAAAGGGGGGAGAGATAGCAAGAGAGGGAGAGAGAGAAAGAGAGAGGGAAAGGGGAGAGAGGGGGGAGAGAAAGAGAGAGGGAGAGAGAGAGGAGATAAAGGAAGAGGAGAGAGAGAAAGGAAGAGAAAGAAAGAAAGAGGGATAGAAAGAGAGAGAGTGAGAGATGCTCAGTGAGCCTTTCTTTGAAGTTGCCTTTCTTTCTTTCTTTCTTTCTTTCTCTTTCTTTCTTTCTTGCTCTTTTTCTTTCTCTCTTTTACCTTCCCTTCCTCTATTTCTTCTTTTCTTTCTCCTTCCTACCTTCTTCCCTTACTCTCCCCTTTCATAAGTTTCCTTGCTTCCTTCCTCTGTTCCTGTCCCTTCCCCCTTCTTTCTTTCTTTCCTTCCTTCCTTTCCTCCCTCCATTTCTTGCTTTCCTTTTCCTTCCTCCCTTCTTTCCTCCCTCATTCCCTTCTTTCACTCCTTCCCCTCTTACTCTCCCCTTTCACACCTTTCCTTGCTTCCTTTGCACCCTTCTTCTGTTCCTGTCCCTTCCCTCTTTCCTTCCTTCCTTCCCACCCTCCGTCCATTCATTCACCCATTCCTCTCTTGATCGCCCCTTTACGGCGCCGCTGACAGCTAGCTCCCCCCCCCCACCGGGCCATGGAAAACTGGTCTAGCTTAAAGCCGGTCCCTGGTGCAAAAAAGGTTGGGGACCTCTGGTTTAAAGGACATATTTTTATTTTATTTGTCAAAACCTGTACATGATAACAGGTATAAATATAAACAAAAGCAAAATAGGTGTAGGTAAATTTGGACAATACTACAGTAGGACAGGGATGGTAGGCACAGTGGTGCATTTATGAATGTCCCTTACAGACCTCTTAGGAAAGGGGTGAAGTCGACTGTAGTCTAAGGTTAAACCTTTTGGGGTTGGGGGAAGAAACCACAGAATAAATAATGCATTTTCGGCATTGATCACTCTGGTGTTAAAGTCATATTTTCTGCAGTCGAGTTTCGAGGCGTTTCCATTGAAGGTGTTATTGAGTTTCAAGGTGTTATTGAGTTTCAATCTATTGTGTGCTTGTAAGTGTTGTTGCGCTTGAAGCTGACATATTCATTGACAGGTAAAATATTTTGGCAGATGATTTTATGAACTACATTTAAATCAGATCGAAGGCAACGTACCTCTAATTTTTCTGAGCCCAAAATTTCAAGTCTGGTTTGAAGAATGACACAGTCATCTTTATTAAGGGTGACTCTCAGTGGAAATCAAAACCTCTCTACATCCCAAAACCGGTTTCCCATCGCACCCAAGGATTTATTACACCATTAGGCCAGACACTGTAAGGCAGAGGTCCCCAACCTTTTTTGCACCAGGGACCGGCTTTAAGCTAGACCAGTTTTCCTTGGCCCGGTGGGGGGGGGGAGCTAGCTGTCAGCGGCGCCGTAAAAGGGGCGATCAAGAGAGGAATGGGTGAATGAATGGACGGAGGGTGGGAAGGAAGGAAGGAAAGAGGGAAGGGACAGGAACAGAAGAAGGGTGCAAAGGAAGCAAGGAAAGGTGTGAAAGGGGAGAGTAAGAGAGGAAGGAGTGAAAGAAGGGAATGAGGGAGGAAAGAAGGGAGGAAGGAAAAGGAAAGCAAGAAATGGAGGGAGGAAAGGAAGGAAAGAAAGAAAGAAAGAAAGGAAGGGGGAAGGGACAGGAACAGAGGAAGGAAGCAAGGAAACTTATGAAAGGGGAGAGTAAAGGAAGAAGGTAGGAAGGAGAAAGAAAAGAAGAAATAGAGGAAGGGAAGGTAAAAGAGAGAAAGAAAAAGAGCAAGAAAG
The DNA here is from genome assembly GCF_031021105.1 of Erythrolamprus reginae. Lineage (NCBI taxonomy): Eukaryota > Metazoa > Chordata > Lepidosauria > Squamata > Dipsadidae > Erythrolamprus > Erythrolamprus reginae. Next base: position 21,699,680 of record NC_091951.1, on the reverse strand, counting down.
AAAGCAAGAAAGAGAAAGAAAGAAAGAAAGAAAGAAAGGCAACTTCAAAGAAAGGCTCACTGAGCATCTCTCACTCTCTCTCTCTCTTTCTATCCCTCTTTCTTTCTTTCTCTTCCTTTCTCTCTCTCCTCTTCCTTTATCTCCTCTCTCTCTCCCTCTCTCTTTCTCTCCCCCCTCTCTCCCCTTTCCCTCTCTCTTTCTCTCTCTCCCTCTCTTTCTCTCTCTCCCCCTTTCCCTCTCTCTTTCTCTCTCTCCCTCTCTTGCTATCTCTCCCCCCTCTCCCTCTCTCTTTCTCCCTCTCCCTCTCTTTCTCTCTCTCTCCCCCTTTCTCTCTCTTCTTCTCACTTTCTCTCTCTTGTTTTCTTTCTGTCTCTTTTGCTTTCTCTCTCTCTCACTCTTTCTTGTTTTCTTTCTCACGCTCTTTCTCTCTCTTGTTCTCTCTCTTGCTATCTCTTTCTCCCCCCCTTTCTCTCACTCTCTCTTTCTCACTTTCTCTCTATCTTGCTGTCTGTTGCTCTCACTCACTCTCGTTCTCCGTTCTTCTCAGCGGTGACGCGCGCACGCCCTGCCCGCCTCACCTTTGCGAGAGCACTTTCGCCCCGGGCTCTCAGCAAGGGGGTTTGCAGGAGAGGTGGGGCCGGCGAAGGTGATATTCAATGTCGGGGGCGCACAGGCGGTTGCACGCGCTCCCTATCTCCCTGCTAGCCCACTCGGAATATTCAAAATAAGAAAAGCCTTTGCCGGCAAAGGTTTTTCTTATTTTGAATACTCCGAGTGGGCTAGCAGGGAGATAGGGAGCGCGTGCAACCGCCCGTGCGCCCCCGACATTGAAGACCTCCGCTGAGAAAAGCCTTTGCCGGCATTTCCTCTCGGCGTCAAGGAGGCGCAGCGGCGGGCGGAGAGAGGGAAGGGGGGGCAGCGGCGTCCCTCCTGGCCTTGGTGGGCCGCCCGACCCTCCCCACCTCCTGCAAACGTGGCGGGCGGCGGGGGGAGAGCGAGGAGCCGGTTCCGGCGGGTGCGGGGCTTGGCTGGCTGGCGGGGGGAGCGCCGCTGGTGGTGCGGAAAGGCCGAGGGGGACCTGGCGCCGCGGACCGGCTGAAAACCCCCAACGGCCCGGTGCCGGTCCGCGGACCGGCGGTTGGGGACCTCTGCTGTAAGGCAGCCAACTTCACTCCTGTGGTCTGCATCCAAGAGCAAACATCATATCTCAGGGAGGATGTTTTATATCCACTAAATGCCATGTTCCTCTGTAAATTGACCTGCAAGGAAGTCTCCAGAGAGAGGAACAGTATGCAGCAGGGTTTAAAAAATGGGGTCTAATAAAGAAGGAGGGATAGCCTATATATGGTAGAAGAAATGTTTCCAAAAGGATTTGTAAAAAACAAAAAGCAAAAGGGAATACCCATCAAACTAAATGGCTAACTGACAACCAGGCTAAAAATGGCCACAGCAACAATAACAATATAAACAACAACAGGAGAGTTGGAATGTCCTTGGAGATCTTTTAGACCAACCTAAGCAGGTTAGGCAGGAAACCCTACACTATTTCAGACAAATGATTATCCAACATCTGCTTAAAAACTTCCAGTGTTGGAACATTCACAACTTCTGGAAGCAATCTGTTCCACTGATTAATTGTTCTAACTGTCAGGAAATTTCTTAGTTCTAAGTTACTTCTATCCTTGTTTAGTTTCCACCCATTGCTTCTTGTTCTACGCTCAGGCGCTTTGGAGAATAGGTTGACTCCCTCTTCGTGGCAAATCCTGAGATACTGGAATACTGCTATCATGTCACCCCTGGTCCTTCTTTTCATTAAACTACTAGACATACCTAGTTCCTGCAATCGTTCTTCATATGTTTTACCCTCCAGTACAAATAATTTTTGTTGCTCTTCTCTGCACTTTTTCTAGAGCAGTTGTTCTCAATCTTTCTAATGTTGTAACCCCGCAATACAGTTCCCCATGTTGCGGTGACCCCAATCCCAAAAATAATTTTGGTGGCTACTTCAAAACTGTAATTTTGCTACAATTATGATTCAAAATGTAAATACCTGATTTGCATTATCTATTCGCATTGCTGCAAATCCAACATAATTTAAACATAGTGATTAATCACAAAAACTCTTGAACCATTTCCAAAAACAAGTGAGGGTTGGTTTTTTTCCTCTCTCTTATCCTTTCCAAAAACAGAGGAGAGCTGGGGGGGTTCTCTCTTATTCTTTGGGTGCTTTTTATCATGCTTTAAATCAAGAGTCTCCTCTCTCTTTTTTTCCTCTCTCTTTCCTCTCATTCTCTGCCTCAATTATTTTCTCATTTCTTTTTTCTCCCCTTTTTTCTCCATTTCTCTCTCTCTCTCTTTCTCTCTCTTTTTCTCTTTCTTTCTCTCTTCCCCTTTCTCTCTTGCTGTGTCTCTCTTGCGCGCCCTTTCTTGCTCTTTCTCTCTCTTGCTTTCTCTCACTTTCTCTCTTGCTTTCTTTCTCTCTCACACTCTCTCTCTCTTGCTTTTTTTCTCTCTCCCCCTTTCTCTCTCTCTCTCTTGCTCTCTTTTTCTCTCTCGTACACCATGCTGGCAACAGCAGCATTGGGCAGTAGCCGCGGGGCGTTAGGCGACCCCTGTGTTTTGGTCATTTGACCCCCGCTGGGTTGCGACCTACAGGATGAGAACCACTGTTCTAGAGTCTCAATCAACGCACAAAGTACAAATACATATCTACAAGAACAACATAGAAAAAACGGGTGGGATATTTTCTCCTAAGTTTATTTTTTAAAGGACATATTTTTATTTTATTTTTCAAAACATGTACATGATAACAGGTATAAATATCAACAAAAGCAAAATAAGTATAGGTAAATGTGAACAATAGTACAGTAGGACAGGGATGGTAGACACGGTGGTGCACTTATGCACACCCCTTACAGACATCTTAGGAAAGGGGTGAGGTCGACTGTAGTCTAAGGTTAAAGTTTTTGGGCTTTGGGGAAGAAGCCAAAGTCAGGTAGTGCATTCCAGGCATTGATCACTCTGTTGCTGAAGTCGTATTTTCTGCAGTTGAGTTTCAAAGTCGTATTTTCTGCAGTTGAGTTTCAAAGTGTTTACACTGAATTCGATTCTATTTAGGCCAAACAGCTACTATATTAATAAATGGAGATAAGACAGGTAAAATCAAAAGGAGTCAGACAAGGATGTCCAATCTCCCCACTATTATACATTCTGTACATCGAAATTTTATTGAATATTGTGAGAGCCAATCCAGACATTACAGGTTTAAAAATTAAAGATCAACATTACAAAACACAAGATTTTGTGGACAACATAGTCTATATTATAGAGAATCCATTAACTTCTGGATTGGAATTACTAAGGGAAATGGAACGTTTTGGAAGTTTAGCGGGGCTCAAAATTAACAAAGATAAAATGAAGATGTTAACTAAAAATCTGTCTAAAAAACACATAGAGGAATTGGAAGAAAGCATAGGAATCAAGTCGGTTAAAAAAGCTAACAGCTAAATGTACTTCAATAAAAAAAGATAATTACCAAAAATTGTTAAAGGATATCCAGCTTCCACTGCTTTATGGTTAAAAGATTGAGTAGTATTAGTAAACAAGAGACTATTAACCATAGAAGGACACGACTTACAATATGGATGGCATAAATATTTATGGAACAATGAAGAAAATATACACAGATATTTCAGAAATCATTATATTAGAGGCATACATCCAAAATTGGCTGGAAATTAAGAAAATGTTTTATTTGCAGACTCCAAAATGACTTTCACCCTTAGAAGCAATAATGCATCCAAACTCAATTGAGGCAAATAATACTGTTACATATAAAGAATTATTATTAGAACAGAATGAGCTGAAACCAAGGACAAAGTTAGCAGGTGGGTGTAATTATTGAATGGTGGCCCTATTTTCAATTACAAAATAAATACAAATTTGACTTGGGAAAATTTGTCTTCCAACCAAGTAAACATTAAGAAATGTTTACATTAAGAAACATTAAGAAATTGACAAAATCTTTACAGGCCTGGAGGGAAAAGAAATTTCAAAATTTTATAGATGCCTCCTTAAAAATGAAATGGAGGAAGAGAGAGTCAAAGAGGTTATGATTAAATGGGCCCAAAATATAGCCCACACAATTGAGCTAGATAAATGGGAAAACCTCTGGAATTACAATTCAAAACTTACCATCTCTTCTGCATATAAAAAAAACCTTTACAAAGCTTTCTATCGCTGGTATCTTATACCAGTTAAACTGGCAAAAATCTATAATGGAATGTCTCCAAACTGTAGGAAGTGTAAAGACGATTTAGGCACATACTTTCATATGTGGTGGACCTGTGAGAAATCTAGATCATTTTGGAAATTAATATAGAAATGGATAAAGGAAATAACTGAAATAGAGATCAAATTTGAACCAGGAACACTTATATTGGGAATGGTTGATATGAATATTTTAAAAGATGATGAATACCTAATTATACACTTGCTTACTGCCACAAAAATCTGTTATGCTCAAAATTGGAAAAAGGAATTTACACCTATTAACTCTCATTTTATAAACAAAATAATGGAATTGGCAGAAATAAATAGGTTGACTATGCGCATTAAATATAGGGAAGACACTGTCTTCTATAAAGTTGGGGGAAATGGTATAGCTGGCTATGTAAAAGAAGAAAAAAACTGGAAATATATAGGGCTTGTTTACACTGCAAAGGGTAAATATTTCAAGATAAAAAACAAAAACTTTTTTTCTTAACCTAGACATGCTATAAATGTATATAAATTAAAATTGTTTTTTGATTAGATTCTCAAGACCTAGCCAATGATCGTAACATTTCAATTTTTAGTTAGTTTTACCATAGCTCTGGAATTGAACTTTGAATAAACTAAATCAGGCCAAAACTCCAACAATCAATTATTCACCTACATTTTCAATGGGAGTTCATCAATGAAAATCAAGACTTCTCTAAACTTTTGAAATGTTGCCTCATGTGAATTTCCTTGTGTGCAATAAGGGATGATTTATGCTTGAGGTAATGTCCACAGATTGGACATTTCAAAGATTTCTCAATTGTGTGAGTCTGCTGGTGTCTCACCAGGCTGGAATTATAACTAAAACTTTCCCATAAAAAGGACATTCAAATGGATTCTCTCATGTGTGAGTCCTCTGGTGTTGCACCAGTTTGGAATTCTCGCTAAAACTTTTCCCACAGTCAGGACATTAAAACGGTTTCTCTCCTGTGTGAGTCCCACTGGTGTTTCACCAGGCTGGAACTGCAACTAAATAATTTTCCACAGTCAGAACATTCAAAGGGCTTCACTCCTGTATGAGTCCTCTGGCGTTCCACCAGATGGGAATTTGACTAAAACTTTTCCCAGAGTCAGGACATTCAAACGGTTTCTCTCCTGTGTGAGTCCTCTGGTGTTGCACAAGGTGGGAACTGCAACTAAATATTTTCCCACAATCAGAACATTCAAATGGTTTCTCTCCTGTGTGATTCCTCTGGTGTTGCACAAGGCTGGAATTATCACTAAAACGTTTCCCACAGTAAGGACATTCAAAGGGTTTCTCTCCTGTGTGAGTCCTCCGGTGTGATACCAGGTGGGAACTTTGACGAAATCCTTTCCCACAGTCAGGGCATTCAAAGGGTTTCTCACCTGTGTGAGTCCTCCGGTGTTGAACCAGGTGGGAACGGCAACTAAATCTTTTTCCACAGTCAGAACATTCAAAGGGTTTCTCTCCTGTATGAGTCCTCTGGTGTTCTACCAGGTGGGAACTCTGACTAAAACTTTTCCCACAGTCAGGACATTCAAACGATTTCTGTCCTTTGTGAGTCCTCTGGTGTCTCATCAGTTGGGAACTCTGACTAAAACATTCCCCACAGTCAGGACATTCAATGGGTTTCTCTCCTGTGTGTGTCCTCTGGTGTTTCACCAGGCTGGAATTTTGACTAAATCTTTTCCCACAATCAGAACATTCAAAGGGTTTGTCTCCTGTGTGAGTCCTCTGGTGTTGAACACGGTGGGAACTGCAACTAAATCGTTTCCCACAATCAGAACATTCAAAGGGTTTCTCTCCTGTGTGAGTCCTCTGGTGTTGCACCAGACTGGAAGTGCAACTAAATCTTTTTCCACAGTCAGAACATTCAAAGGGTTTCTCTCCTGTATGAGTCCTCTGGTGTTCTACCAGGTGGGAACTTTGACTAAAACCTTTCCCACAGTCAGGGCATTCAAAGGGTTTCTCACCTGTGTGAGATCTCTGGTGCTGTACCAGGTTGAAATTATGACTAAAACCTTTCCCACAGTCAGGGCATTCAAAGGGTTTCTCTCCTGTGTGAGTCCTCTGGTGTTGCACCAAGTGGGACCTCTGACTAAAACCTTTCCCACAGTCAGGGCATTCAAAGGGTTTCTCTGCAGTGTGAGTCCTCAGGTGTACCACCAGGTGGGAACTCTGACTAAAATTTTTCCCGCAGTCAGGACATTCAAAAGGTTTCTCCTTTGTGTGAGTCCTCTGGTGTATCACGAGGCTGGAATTATCACTAAAACTTTTCCCACAGTCAGGACATTCAAAGGGTTTCTCTCCTGTGTGAATCCTTTGGTGTTGCACCAGGCTGGAATTATGACTAAAATCTTGCCCACAATCAGGACATTCAAAGGGTTTCTCTCCTGTGTGAGTCCTCTGGTGTCTCACTAGTCCAGACCTCTGACTAAATCTTTTCCCACAGTCAGGACATTCAAACAGTTTCTCTCCTTTGTGAGTCACCTGGTGTTGCACCAGGTTGTAAGTCTGACTAAAACGTTTCCCACAGTCAAGACATTCAAAGGGTTTCTCTCCTGTGTGAGTCCTCTGGTGTCGCACCAGTTTGGAATTCTGACTAAAACTTTTCCCACAGTCAAGACATTCAAAGGGTTTCTCTCCTGAGTGAGTCCTACGGTGTGTCACAAGGTGGGAAGTCTGACTAAAACCTTTCCCACAGTCAGGACATTCAAAGGGTTTCTCTCCTGTGTGAGTCCTCTGGTGTTGCACCAAGTGGGAACTCTGACTAAAACCTTTCCCACAGTCAGGACATTCAAAGGGTTTCTCTCCTGTGTGAGTCCTCTGGTGTCTCACCAGTCTGGAATTATCACTAAAACTTTTCCCAGAGTCAGGGCATTCAAAGGGTTTCTCTCCTGTGTGAGTCCTCTGGTGTTTCATGACTGAAATTGTGACTGGGTTTTTTTACACAGTCAGTACATTCTAATGTTTTCTCCTTTTTGCAAGTCTTGGGTGCTTCAGAAGACTGGAATTCTCTCTTTGAAATTTTCCTTGCAGAAAGGATATTCAAATGGTATTGTTCCTGTGTGTGCATCCTTTAGTATCTCATGTCCTGAGAATTTCTAATGAAATGTTCACAAAATCTGCATAGTCATATGTTTCCACCCTCATGTATGTCTTCTGGTGTACCACCATGTTGCCATGCTCACTAAAGACTTAACACATTGGGGTTCTTTTGTGGCTTCTCTCTTGTGTAGTTGGTTCCAAGAATCACAAGGGAAATGTTCTGACCAATTTTTGCTACACTGAGATAGTGTGCATGGCTCTTCTCCTGTCTAGCTCCTCAATGTATAAACAGCTGTGATTTGCAGTCTCTTGTTTTTCCACAAAATATTTGCAATTTTTCCAAAGCTGAGTTAATCAAAAATATGGACAATGCCTTGTTTAGTGGTGGTTTCATTCAGGCCATTTTCTTCCTCACAGGGAGAGGCCTGCATTCCTGCGTGCTCTACATGGCTTTATTATTGACCTTTTCATCTCAACTGACTTCCAGATATCTCCCTTTTTTGCTAATGGAAGAAAAACCATGTAACGTATCCTTGAGTTCTGAATAATCTGGTCATTCAAGCTTGAAATGTTTCTTGATTTTCTCTCTCTTGTCTAACAGCTTCTGGAAGAGGAGGAGAATTGTATGATTTTCTTTAAAAAATGGAAAATATTTTGATTTTTTGTTTGATTTTCCTCCCTTTTCAATGTTGCTTGTTATTTACAATTGTCCCGAGTGCTCTTATTGCCATCCTCTTTGTCTATAAGATTCAAAGAAAAGGAGAACTTTAATTGTTTATAAAATAATTAGATATTATTTGAAAAAAGAAATATATATATATTACAGTGATACCTCGTCTTACAAACACCTCTTCATACGAACTTTTTGTGATATGAACCCAGAGTTTAAGATTTGTTTGCCTTGTCTTAAGAACCATTTTCACCTTACGAACCCGAGCCCAGGTGTGTGTGGTCTATTACAGCGCATGTGCTCTCTTACTGCCCCGGGGATTCCCCTGCCTTGTGACTGTCACCACCCAGAATTTCCTATTTGCTTTCCGCCCCCGCCGGGATTCTCTTCTGGGAGGTTTTGTTCGGCTGAGCTGCATCGAGAGGAGCTAAGCAGCCGGAGACCCTGGAAGTTCACTGGCTAGGGCGGCCGCGGCTGAACCAAGTCAGGAGCAGAAGGGTAAAACAGCCCTTCCCGGAGACCTGCACAAAGCCAGGAGTGGGGCAGTTCAGCCTTTTCCCAGCGCCAGCAGAGGAAGCTAGTGCTCCGCCAAGGGACGCCCAGTCGGCTGGAAGCTACCTGTCAGCCTAAGCTTTCATCGCCTGCGAAGAAGCTACGGAAGAGAGCAAACGAGGAAAAAGAGAGTGATAGCCTATATATGGTAGAAGAAATGTTTCCAAAAGGATTTGTAAAAAAGCAAAAGAAAATACCCATCAAACTAAATGGCTAACTGACAACCAGACTTAAAATAACAACAACAATAAAAACAAGAGAGTTGGAATGGATCCTGGAGGTCTTTTAGACCATCCCCCTGCTTAGGCAGGAATCTCTACTAAAGTGATACCTCGTCTTACGAACTTAATTGGTTCCAGGAGGAGGTTTGTAAGACGAAAAGTTCATAAGACGAAACAATGTTTCCCATAGGGAACAATGTAAAACTGATTAATGCATGCAAGCAAAAAACAACAACGCAAAAACGGTGCTCCGCTGGGTGCCACCGCTCAGCTGTCACCTCTCGAAACAGCCGAACCCGGAAGTTCAGTAAAAGTTCGGGTTCGGCATTCGGGTTCTGGAGGCCGCCGAGAAGCGCCGCTGCCCGGCTGTCACCTTTCAAGAAGAGCTGTGGAGCTGTCGGCTGGTCGGGAGGCTCAAACGGAGGTGGGGAATCCCAATATGGAATTCCAGGGGCGGAGCTTTGACGTCACGAAGATGTCCTTCCTGGAGTCCACGTTTCAGCCGGCCAGGAAGGACATGTCCATGACGTCAAAGCTCCGCTCCTGGAATTCCCTATTGGGATTCGCCACCTCCATTTGAGCCTCCAACTGGCTGACACCTCCACAGCTCTTCTGCAAAGGTGACAGCCGGGCGGCGGCGCTTCTCGACGTTTTCCCAAACCCGAACGCCGAACCCGAACTTTTGCCGAACTTCCGGGTTCGGAGTCCGGGGCAGCAGGTTCGTAAGACGAAAAAAGTTTGTAAGAAGAGGCAAAAAAATTCCCAACCCTGGGTTCATATCTCAAAAAGTTCGTATGACAAGGGTTTTGTATCACGAGGTACTACTGTACACTATTTCAGACAAATGGTTATACAACATCTGCTTAAAAACTTCCAGTGTTGGAACATTCACAGCTTCTGGAGGCAAGCTGTTCTACTGAATAATTGTTCTAACTGCCAGAAAATTTCTTAGTTCTAAGTTACTTCTCTCCTTGTTTAGTTCCCATCCATTGCTTCCTTGTTCTACCTTCAGGTGCTTTGGAGCAGTGATTTTCAACCTTTTTTGAGCCGCGGCACATTTTTTACATTTACGAAACCCTGGGGCACATTGAGTGGGGTGGGGTGGGGTGGCTAAATAAAGTTTGGACAAAAAAATTCTCTCTCTTCCTCCCTTTTGCTCTATTTCTCTCTCCCTCTTTCTCTCCCTGCCTTCCTCTTTCTTTCTCTCTCTCCATCCCTCTTTCTTTCTCTTCCTTCCTTCCTCTTTTTTGCTCTCTTTCTCTCTCCCTCCATACCTCCCTCTATGTCTTTCTCTCTCTCTCCTTCCCTCCCTCTCTTTCTCTCTCTCTCTTGCTTTCTTTCTCTTGTTCTCTTTCTCTCTCTCTTGCTTTCTCTCTCTCTCTATCTTGTTCTCTTTCTCTCTCTCTCGCTCGCTCTTTCTCTCTCTTGCTTTCTTTCTTTCTTTCTCTCTCTTGCTTTCTCTTTCTTTCTCTCTCTCTTTCTTTCTCTCTCTCTCTGAGCTTCGCGGCACACCTGACCATGTCCCACGGCACACTAGTGTGCCGCGGCACACTGGTTGAAAAACACTGCTTTGGAGAATAGCTTGACTCCTTCTGTTTTGTGGCAACCCCTGAAATTTTGGAACACTGCTATCATGTCTCCCCTGGTCCTTCTTTTCATTAAACTAGACATACCCAGTTACAGCAACCATTTTTCATATGCACCAAAGACAAACGTTTGTGTGTGCAATCACACCTGGCCAATAAAGAACTCTATGCTATGCTGTGCTATGCTATTCTATGCTATTCTATTCATATGTTTCAGCCCCTAGTCCCCTAATCATTGTTGTTACTCTTCTCTTCTCTTTTTCATTAAACTGGACATACCCAGTTCTTGCAATGGTTCTTTATATGTTTCAGTCTCCAGTGCCAATCATTTTTGTTGCTCTTCTCAGCACTTTTTCTAGAGTCTCAACATCCTTTTTGCATCGTAGTGACCAAAACTAAATGCCATATTCCAAGTGTGGGCTTACCAAGGCATTATAAAGTGGTATTAACACTTCACGTGATATTGATTCTATCCCTCTCTTAATGCAACCTAGAACCATATTGGCTTTTTTGGCAGCTGCTGCACACTGCTGGCTCATATTTACATGGTTGCCCACTAGGACTCCAAGATCCATCACAGTTACTACTGTTGAGCAATGTATCACATAGACTGTACCTGTGAATTTTGCTTTTCTTGCCTAAATGTAGAACCTATTTTTTTTCACCATTGTATTTCATTTTATTTGATAGTGCCCAATGTTCAAATCAGTCAAGATCCTTCTGTATTTGAACCTATCTTCTGGAGATTTGGTTATTCCTGTGAGTTTGGTGTCATTTGCAAATTTGTCCCCTCCTCCAAGTCATTGATGAAAATGTTGAAGAGTACTGGGCCTAAAACAGAGCCTTGTGGTATTCCAGTGCATAAAGCCCTCCATGTAGATGCAGGTAAAAGTTTAACTTTTTTAAAAATGCCCAAAAAAGTGGAAAATAGTTAGCCTATATTTTGAAAAAGAAGAAATTGATAATTAGGAGATGAGAAAGGATGTATACATTTTAAAATGAGATTAAAAAATAATTGAAGAATTTAATGAAAAATTATATGATAAAGAAAAAATGTCAAAGTAAAAGATGATTTGGGAAGAGCTAAATTACTAATAGTGCCTGAGAATATTAAATATATATATAATGAAAAAATAACAATGATGGAGTTGATGGAGGTGGTAAAAAGACAAAAAATAATAATAACAAGATCCCAGAACCAGATAGATTACTAGCAGAGATTTAAAAAATCTTACAAGACATATTAAACCTGTCAATGTTATGCGAGTGAGGCCATTTTCCACTTTCCTTTTCTCTCCACCTATAAATTTAATCCTGAGAAATGTGAGAATAAACTAAATCAGGCCAAAATTCCAATAATCAATTGCTCTCCTTTTTTAAATAATTTTTATTTTATTTTTTTTTAATAATGAACAAACAAAACCAGACATACAAACTTTCAAATATATAAAAAAACAAAAAGAATTAGCTTAATACTTTACAATTCTGTTTCCATTGATTCATTCTTTTTCTTAAATGTTAGTTCAATTCTTTTTTCTTTTCTATCCAACTATGTATTTCCCCCCAAACTGTGTAGTAGTCTTTATTGTGTTTATTCTGTAATTCATATGTTAATTTGCTTAATTTAGCACAATCTAGTATTTTCCTAATCACCATTTCTTCATTTGGTATACACACGTATTTTCCTTTTTCCAAGTTTGAGCAAACACCAACCTGGCTGATGTTAATATATGTATTATCAAATAGTATTGCTTACTATGCTGTCCTCTAATTATTCCCAAAAGATACATTTCCGGTTTCATTTCCAATTGATAATTTAACATTTCTTTCCACCAGTTTTGAATCCTAGACCAAACTTTTTCTGCTTCCGGACATAACCAGCAAATATGATAATATATACCTATGCCAGATTTGCATTTCCAGCACTTATGTTTGGATGAATTTTGGCTAAACGGAGCATAATGCCACCGATAAAACATCTTATGTAAATTTTCTTTATACGATACCGACAATGTCATCTTATAATTAATTTTCCATAATTTTTCCTAATCGTCTAACTGGATAGAATAACCAAAATTTGTCATCCATGCTATCATATTATGTTTAACTACTTCCTCTGTATTTTCAGAATTTAGTAAATAATTGTACATAATAAATTTTTTATCTGATCCTGTTAAGATTTTATCTATTTCACTAGGTTTTTTACATATTCCAAATTCAACTAGGTCTTTTTTAATATCTGCTTTGTACCTGAAAATATGGTAACCAATCTAACTCCAGGCCTTCACTTTTGAGTTTTTCTCTAGATTTAAAAAATCCCATGGAATATAAGAGTTCTTCATATGTTTTAATTTGGTTTTTATTAATTATATTCAGATGTATTTAGGCTTCCAATGTAGATAACCATCTAGGCACTTCTCTATAGTGTTTATTCCTTACTTTTCTAGTCTGCGGAGGGGCGGCATACAAATCCAATAAATAATAATAATAAAAATAATAAATGTTCAAGTAAGATATTCCATATCTGGTGTTGTCTAAATTGTGAGTGTTTAATATGCTCTTTTCCCCACAGGTGTGCCTGCCATCCCTCACTAATATTATGTCCCTCCATTGCTAAAATTCTATTGCTGCCCAATTTAATCCATTCTTTAATCCACAGTAATATTGTCGCCTGATAATATAATTTTAAGTTCGGAAGAGAAAATTCTCCTCTCAGTCTCGAATCCTGCAGTGCTTTTATACTTATTCTTGTTTTTTTGTTATGCCAAATAAATTTAAACATTATTCACTAGGCTGGGATTTTATATGGACCATTTTTCTAAGTCTTCTTTGGTTCTATATAAAAGTTTTAAAAAATTTAATTCTTTTAAAGACGAATATCTAGATGAGAGCCAAAGTCCTAAATACTTATTTTTTTTCCTATTTGAAATACAGTTTTCTCCATTAATGTTATGGTTTGGTCTTGGTTGCAGTTTTTAGTTAGTATCTTGGTTTTATTCCTATTTATTTTAAGACCAACTACCCTTCCATATGATTCCAATTCTTTTAATAAATGTATCATTGAATTAATTGGATCTTCTAAAAAGAAGACTAATTCGTCTGCGAATGCCTGTATTTTATAAACTTGTTTTTTGACCTTGGTTCCTTGTATTTGATGATTCATCCTAATTTGATTTAATAAAATTTCAATTGACAATATAAAAATGAAAGGGGAGAGCGGGCACCCTTGTCTCACTCCCTTCCTAATATCAAATGTATCCGTCAAATCTCCATTAACTAAGATCCTTGCCTTTTGTTTAGAGTATATATTGTTTATCATATTTTCAAAATTGGATCCAAATTCCATACCTTTTATTAATTTTTTTTAAAGTCCCAATTTAAATTATCAAAGGCTTTTTCAGCATCTAAAAACAACATTTTATTTATTTATTTATTTATTTATTTGTTAGATTTGTATGCTGCCCCTCTCCATAGACTCGGGGCGGCTCACAACAATAAACAATATATGACAAATCTAATATTAAAGTAACTAAAAACCCCTTATTAAAAAGCAAGACATCCACACAAACATACCATGCATAAATTGTTTAGGCCTGGGGGAGGGGAATATCTCAATTCCCCCATGCTCGACGACAGAGGTGGGTTTTAAGGAGCTTACGAAAGGCAAGGAGGGTGGGGGCAATTCTGATCTCTTGGGGGAGCTGGTTCCAAAGGGTCGGGGCCGCCACAGAGAAGGCTCTTCCCCTGGGTCCCGCCAAACAGCATTGCTTAGTCGATAGAACCCGGAAAAGGCCAACACTGTGGGACTTGATTGGCCGCTGGAATTCGTGCGACAGAACGCAGTCCCGGAGGTATTCTGGTCTGATGCCATGTAGGGCTTTATAGGTCATTACAAACACTTTGAATTGTGACCGGAAACTGATCGGCAACCAGTGCAGGTGGCGGAGTGTTGGCGAAACGTGGGCAAATCTTGGAAGCCCCACGATAGATCTTGCAGCCGCATTCTGCACGATTTGAAGTTTCCGAACACTCTTGAAAGGTAGCCCCATGTAGAGAGCATTACAGTAGTCGAGCCTCGACATGATGATGGCATGAGTGACTGTGAGCAGTGACTCCCGGTCCAAATAGGGCCGCAACTGGTGCACCATGCGAACCTGGGCAAACGCCCCCTTCACCACAGCTGAAAGATGTTTCTGTAATGTGAGCTGTGGATCGAGGAGGATGCCCAAGTTGCAGACCTTCTCTGAGGGGGTCAATGATTCCCCCCCCCCAGGGTAATGGACGGACAGATGGAATTATCCTTGGGAGGCAAAACCCACAGCCACTCCGTTTTATCAGGGTTGAGTTTGAGTCTGTTGACATCCATCCAGACCCCAACAGCCTCCAGGCACATCACATCCACTGCCTCATTGACTGTACATGGGGTGGAGATGTACAACTGGGTATCGTCCGCGTACTGATGTTACCTCACCCCATGCCCTTGGATGATCTCACCCAGCGGTTTCATGTAGATATTAAATAGCAGGGGGGAGAGGACTGACCCCTGAGGCACTCCACAAGGGAGAGGCCTAGAGGTCGACCTCTGACGCCCCACTAACACTGATTGCGATCGACTGGAGAGGTAGGAGGAGAACCACTGAAGAACAGTGCTTCCCACTCCCAACCCCTCCAGCCGATGCAGAAGGATACCATGGTCGATGGTGTCAAATGCCGCTGAGAGGTCGAGAAGCACCAGGACAGAGGATAAACCGTCCCGGGCCCACCAGAGATCATCCATCAAAGCAACCAAAGCAATTTCTGTGCTGTAGCCGGGCCTGAATCCTGACTGCTGAGGGCCTAGATAATCGGCTTCTTCCAAGGACTGTTGGAGCTGGAGCGCCATCACCTTCTCAACAACCTTCCCCATGAAGGGAAGGTTGGAGACTGGATGATAGTTGTTAAGAATGGCTGTGTCCAGGGAAGGCTTCTTGAGGAGGGGGCGCAAAAGTGCCTCCTTGTAGGGAGCCGGAAAGGACCCACTCCCCAAAGAAGCAATGACGATCTCCTGGATCCAGTTCCATGTCACCTCCCTGCTGGCCAAGACCAGCCAGGAGGGACACGGATCCAGTAAACAGGTGGCAGAACTCACAGCTCCAATGGTCTTGTCCACTTCATCAGGTGTCACCAGATCAAACTCTTCCCAGAAAGATGGACAAGTACGGGCCCCAGTCACCTCGACTGACTTGTTGTCAGTTGACTCTGTTATCCAATCAGAGTCGAGGTCCGCTTGGATCTGAGTGATTTTATCAGAGAAAAACGTGTTAAAATCCTCGGCACTGCTCTGCAAGGGCTCCCCAACTCCCCCCTGGTTATGAAGGGAGTGGGTCACCCTAAACAGAGCGGTCGGGCGGGATTCCACTGATGCAATTCAGGCGGCATGATACGCACATCTTGTCACCTTGAGCGCCACTTTGTAAGTCTTAACAAGAGCTCTTACAAGTGTTTGATCGGATTCGGACTTACTCTTCCTCCATCGCTTCTCTAGACGTCTCTTCTGACATTTCAACTCCCTGAGGTCCTCATTGAACAATGGAGCTGTACGGGGTCTAGTGCCGCAGAGAGGTTGCAACGGCGCAATCCGGTCAAGAGCCTTGGCTGCAGCCTTGCAAATTCTTTATCGCTATAGCTTTCATAATACTCTAACATGTTCAAACTACTCTAGTGTTGTATCTTATTTGTCTATCAGGCAGAAAACCATTCTGATCTGGATGAATTGTCTTATTTAGTATATTTTTCAGTCTCTCTACTATAATTGACATGTATAGTTTGTAATCGGCATTTAGCAAAGATATCAGTCTATAGTTTTTAATCTGATCTAGATCTGCACCTTCTTTATGTATCAATGTTATATTGGCTTCTTGCCATGATAAGGGATACATGACATTTTTTAACATGTTTTTGTAAATTCCTAATAATAAATCTCCTATTATATGTACCGTTGCTTTATAAAATTCAATTGGAAATTCATCCGGTCCAGCGATTTAGTTATTATTCTGTTTCATGATAACATGTTCTAACTCTTCCTTAGTTATTTCTTTGTTTTTGTTTAACATTTCTTTATCTTCTTTACTTGTTGGCTTAATTTTTGAGTCTTCTAAATATTTTAATATATCTTCTTCTCTAATGTTGTCTTTATCATATAGTTGTTTATAATACAGTGTTCCCTCGATTTTGGCAGGGGATGCGTTCCGAGACCGCCCGCGAAAGTTGAATTTCTGCGAAGTAGAGATGCGGAAGTAAATACACTATTTTTGGCTATGGACAGTATCACAAACCTTCCCTTAACACTTTAAACCCCTAAATTGCAATTTCCCATTACCTTAGCAAACATTTACATTATTACTCACCATGTTTACTAATTAAAGCTTATTTTAAAAAATATTTATTAAAGGCATACGAAAGTTTGACGATGACATATGACATCATCGGGCGGGAAAAACCGTGGTATAGGGAAAAACCCCGTGAAATATTTTTTAATTAATATATTTGAAAAACCGTGGTATAGACTTTTCGCGAAGTTCGAACCCGCGAAAATCGAGGGAACACTGTATTCTAATGCTATTTCTTTCTTTTTTTCTAATAGGTGGTGTAATATTTTATTCTTGTCTGTGAACTGTTGAATTGATCTTTTTTCCTTTTCTTTCCTCAATTTATAACCATCTACCTGCTCTGTTCGCGTTTTAAAATTAATCTTGTTTTGCAGCTCTTAATTTCCTTACTACCTTTTCCTGATCCAATAATTATAATTTATGTTTAATTAGCTCAATTTGTTGTCTTGTAGTTTGGTTTCCCGGATCATCCTGAGATTCTTTTTCTAAATTTTTCAGTTAACATATTAATTCATTTTTACATTGTCTTTTTTCTTTATTTTTTCTGAATGTATAGGCTATTGTTAACCCTCTCTGGTATGCCTTAGCTGTGTCCCATAGATTCTGTAGAGAAGTTTCTTGATAATTATTTTCTTTAAGAAATAACTCCATTTCTTTTACAATCCAATCTATATATTCTTGATCTTTCAATAATTGCAAATTCAGCATCCATCTTTTATTTTTTCTACCTTCACTTTTCCAAAAGATTTTTACATTTTGCCCATTCGTTAATATCTATTTTAATGGAATTTATTAAATTTTCTACTTTACAATTAGCCCAAACCAAGTCTATTCTAGACCAACTCTGGAGTAAAATGTATATTCTCTCTTATCTTTATTTCTCATTCTCCAACAATCTCTCATGCTTAATTCTTCACACATTTGGTGGAATGTTTTTGGAAGCACTTTCTTTTTTTTTGTATACATTTTTATTTACACCTTTGTAGTCTTTAACAGCATCAATTATACCATTAAAATCCCCAATTACACAAATATGCTCAACTTCTAATTCTACCAATTTCTGATGTACTTTTTTTTAAAAAGCTTTTTGATTTTTGTTTGGCGCATACATAACTACTAGTGTAATTTGTATATTAAAAATTGGGACCGAGATTATTAAAATTCTTCCTTTTTTATCAGCATAAATTTTTTGGGCATCTAGTCCTTTTTTTCACATATATTGCAAACTCTTTTTTTGTTGTGTGATAAGGCTGTAAATACTCTTCCTAGCTTATTATTTTCTAGTCGTTTTTCATTTTGTTGTGGAATGTATACAACTTGTAAACAAATAATATTCAAGATTTGTTCTTGTAGTTTGTTAAATATTCATTTTTGTTTGGTATGTGAACTCAAACTATTTACATTGATTGAAAGTAGCTTCACCGTACTTTCCATTCCCACTTAGTTGTCTTCTGTTTATTCTGTTTTCTTTCTACGCACTAGTGAGAACTCCTTCTTGTTCCTGTTCTTTATCTTTGGAAGTTCCTTCATTTCCGCTTTCTAAGTCCATTAAGGGTTGTTCTTGGCTTTTACTTTCTAATTCAGATCTTTCTTCTACCATAAATTCCTCGAAAAATTCCTGTGCCATTAATTCACTATCTATCAATTTCCCACCTACATTTTCAATGGGAGTTAATAAATGAAATTCAAGACTTCCCTAAACACTTGAAATGTCGCCTCATGTGAATTTCCTTGTGTACAATAAAGGATGATTTATGCTTGAAGTAATGACTGCAGAATTAATATTTCAAAGATTTCTCAATGGTGTGAGTCTGCTGGTGTCTCACCAGGCTGGAATTATAACTAAAACCTTTCCCACACTCAGGATATTGAAACGGTTTCTCTCCTGTGTGAATCCTCTGGTGTTCCACCAGGCTCCAATTCTGACTAAAACTTTCCCCACACTCAGGATATTCAAACGGTTTCTCTCCTGTGTGAATCCTCTGGTGTCGCACCAGTCCGGAACTCTGACTAAAACGTTTCCCACAGTAAGGACATTCAAAGGGTTTCTCTCCTGTGTGAGTCCTCCGGTGTTGCACCAGTTTGAAATTCTCACTAAAACTTTTCCCACAGTCAGGACATTCAAAGGGCTTCTCTCCTGAGTGAATCCTCCGGTGTGTCACCAGATGGGAACTCTGACTAAAACCTTTCCCACAGTCAGGGCATTCAAAGGGTTTCTCTCCTGTGTGAGTCCTCTGGTGTTGCACCAGGTTGGAATTATTAATAAAACCTTTCCCACAGTCAGGGCATTCAAAGGGTTTCTCTCCTGTGTGAGTCCTCTGGTGTTGCACCAGTTTGGAATTCTCACTAAAACTTTTCCCACAGTCAGGACATTCAAAGGGTTTCTCTCCTGAGTGAGTCCTCCGGTGTGTCACCAGGTGGGAACTCTGACTAAAACCTTTCCCACAGTCAGGGCATTCAAACGGTTTCTCTCCTGTGTGAGTCCTCTGGTGTTGCACCAGTTTGGAATTCTCACTAAAACTTTTCCCACAGTCAGGACATTCAAAGGGTTTCTCTCCTGAGTGTGTCCTCCGGTGTGTCACCAGGTGGGAACTCTGACTAAAACCTTTCCCACAGTCAGGGAATTCAAAGGGTTTCTCTCCTGTGTGAATCCTCTGGTGTCTCACCAGTCCAGAACTCTGAAAAAAACGTTTCCCACAATCAGGACATTCAAAGGGTTTCTCTCCTGTGTGAATCCTCTGGTGTCTCACTAGGCTGGAATTATCACTAAAACTTTTCCCACAGTCAGGACATTCAAAGGGTTTCTCTCCTGAGTGAGTCCTCCGGTGTGTCACCAGTCCAAAACTCTGACTAAAACCTTTCCCACAGTCAGGACATTCAAAGGGTTTCTCTCCTGTGTGAATCCTCTGGTGTCTCACCAGCCCAGAACTCTGAAAAAAACTTTCCCCACAATCAGGACATTCAAAGGGTTTCTCTCCTGTGTGAATCCTCTGGTGTCTCACCTGGCTGGAATTATCACTAAAACTTTTCCCACAGTCAGGACATTCAAAGAGTTTCTCTCCTGTGTGCGTCCTCTGGTGTCTCACCAGGTGGGAACTCTGATTAAAACTTTTCCCACAGTCAGGACATTCAAAGGGTTTCTCTCCTGAATGAGTCCTCTGGTGTTGCACCAGGTTGGAACTGCGACTAAAAGTTTTCCCACAGTCAGGACATTCAAAGGGTTTCTCTCCTGTGTGAATCCTCTGGTGTTGCACCAGTTTGGAGTTCACACTAAAAGTTTTCCCACAGTCTGGACATTCAAATGGTTTCTCTCCTGTGTGCGTCCTCTGGTGTGTCACCAGGTGGGAACTCTGATTAAAATTTTTCCCACAGTCAGGACATTCAAAGGGTTTCTCTCCTGTGTGAATCCTCTGGTGTTGCACCAGTTTGGAGTTCACACTAAAAGTTTTCCCACAGTCAGGACATTCAAATGGTTTCTCTCCTGAATGAGTCCTCTGGTGTTGCACCAGGTTGGAACTGCGACTAAAAGTTTTCCCACAGTCAGGGCATTCAAACAGTTTCTCTCCTGTGTGAGTCCTCTGGTGTTTCATGACTGAAATTGTGACTGTGTTATTTTACACAGTCATCACATTCAAATGTTTTCTCTTTTTTGTGAGCTTTGGGTGCTTCACTAGACTGGAATTCTCTATTTGAAATTTTCCTCACAGAAAGGATATTCAAATGGTGTTATTCTTGTGTTTGCATCCTTTAGTATCTCATGACCTGAGAATTTCTAATGAAATCTTCACACAATCTGCACAGTCATATGTTTCCACGCTCATGTGTGTCTTCTGGCGTACCACCATGTTGCCACGTTCACTAAAGACTTAACACATCATGGGTTCTTTTCTGGCTTCCCTTTTGTGTAGTTTGTTCCAAGAATCACAAGGGAAATGTTCTGACCAATTTTTGCTACATTGAGATAGTGTCCATGCCTCTTCTCCTGTCTAGCTCCTCAATGTATATACAGCTGTGATTTGCAATCTCTTGTTTTCTACAGCTGAGTTCATCAAAAATATCCACAATGCCTTGTTTAGTGGTGCTTTTATTCAAGCCATTTTCTTCCTCACATTTTCTTCCTTTTCATCTCAGTTGACTTCCAGATATCCCCCTTTTTTGCTGATGGAGGAAAAACGATGTAACGTATCCTTGAGTTCTGCATAATCTGCTTATTCGAGCTTGAAATCTTTCTTGATGTTCCCTGGAAGAGGATGAGAATTGTATGGTTTTCCAAAAGAAATTGAAAATATTTTGATTTTTTGCTTGATTTTCTTCCCTTTTCAATGTTGCGTGTGATTTACAATTGTTCCAAGTGCTCTTATTGCCATCCTCTTTGTCTGTAAAGAAAAGTAGAACTTTGTTTATAAAATAATTAGAAATCATTTGAAAAAATAAAAAAAGTATACATTACAATGAAAAAATAAAAAATGCCCCAATGCTGTTGGGGGTCCGGGGGGGTGCTGGCAAGCCCCCCATGCCGGCGGCGACGTTTTAAAACAGCCGCGCCGCTTCCCAATGAGTCCCGAAGACAAACGCGGAAGTTCACCTTTGACGTTTGTCTTCGGGACTCAGTTGCGAAGCCACGTGGCTGTTTTAAAACATCGCCGCCGGCATGGGGGGCTTCCTAGCAGCCCCCCAAACCTGGATTGGGGGTCCGGGGGGGTGCTGGCAAGCCCCCCATGCCGGTGGCGACGTTTTAAAACAGCCGCGCCGCTTCGCAACTGAGTCCCGAAGACAAACGTCAAAGGCGAACTTCCGCGTTTGTCTTCGGGACTCATTGGGAAGCCGCGCGGCTGTTTTAAAATGTCGCCGCCGGCATGGGGGGCTTGCCAGCACCCCCCCGAACCCGGGTGGCCGGGCGAGCAGCGAGCGAAGGGCGGGTGGCCGGGCGAAGGGCGGGCGAGCGGGTGTTGGGGGGGGCTTCTCGCCCTCCCGCCAGCAAGAGGGGGAGCGAACAGCGTGGGCGGGCGAAGGGCGGGCGAGCGGCAGAGAGGAGTTTGCGTGGGCGGTGGGGAAACTCCTCGCTGATGCTCGCCCTCTCGCCAGCAAGAGGGGGAAGACCCAGGGAAGCCGCCCAGCAGCTGATCTGCCCGGCGCCATCTACGCATGCGTGACTCAGTTGCGAAGCCGCGCGGCTGTTTTAAAACGTCGCCGCCGGCATGAGGGGCTTCCTAGCAGCCCCCCAAACCCGGGTTGGGGGTCCAGGGGGGTGCTGGCAAGCCCCCCATGCCGGCGGCGACGTTTTAAAACAGCCGCGCCGCTTCGCAACTGAGTCCCGAAGACAAATGTCAAAGGCGAACTTCCGCGTTTGTCTTCGGGACTCATTGGGAAGCCGTGCGGCTGTTTTAAAATGTCGCCGCCGGCATGGGGGGCTTGCCAGCACCCCCCCGAACCCGGGTGGCCGGGCGAGCAGCGAGCGAACGGCGGGTGGCCGGGCGAAGGGCGGGCGAGCGGGTGCTGGGGGGGGGCTTCTCGCCCTCCCGCCAGCAAGAGGGGGAGCGAACGGCGTGGGCGGGCGAAGGGCGGGCGAGCGGCAGCGAGGAGTTTGCGTGGGCGGTGGGGAAACTCCTCGCTGATGCTCGCCCTCCCGCCAGCAAGAGGCGGAAGACCCAGGGAAGCCGCCCAGCAGCTGATCTGCCCGGCGCCATCTACACATGCGTGGCCATAAAAAAAAGGGCGCGCATGCGCAGATGGTGTTTTGAATTCCGGGTTTAAAAATCGCGATTTAGCCCGTTCGCAATGATCGGGGTCGCGATACCCGGGGGATCACTGTATTGCATTGTCAGTTATGTGTGAGCAAAAACCTCAGAAGAGAAGGATTTAGTGGTAGTGATTTCTGACAGTCTCAAAATGGGTGAGCAGTGTGGTCGGGCGGTAGGAAAAGCAAGTAGGATGCTTGGCTGCATAGCTAGAGGTATAACAAGCAGGAAGAGGGAGATTGTGATCCCCTTATATAGAGCACTGGTGAGACAACATTTGGAGTACAGTGTTCAGTTCTGGAGACCTCACGTACAAAAAGATATTGACAAAATTGAACGGGTCCAAAGACGGGCTACAAGAATGGTGGAAGGTCTTAAGCATAAATCGTATCAGGAAAGACTTAATGAACTCAATCTGTATAGTCTGGAGGACAGAAGGAAAAGGGGGGACATGATCGAAACATTTAAATATGTTAAAGTGTTAAATAAGGTTCAGGTGGGAAGTGTTTTTAATAGGAAAGTGAACACAAGAACAAGGGGATACAATCTGAAGTTAGTTGGGGGAAAGATCAGAGGCAACATGAGAAAATATTATTTTACTGAAAGAGTAGTAGATCCTTGGAACAAACTCCCAGCAGACGTGGTTGGTAAATCCACAGTAACTGAATTTAAACATGCCTGGGATAAACATATATCCATTGTAAGATAAAATACAGGAAATAGTATAAGGGCAGACTAGATGGACCATGAGGTCTTTTTCTGCCGTCAGTCCTCTATGTTTCTATGTTTCTATGTTTCTAACTTTTTAAAATTTTGTTTTAACTCATTCTCCAAAGAGGCAGAGATAGCAGTCAGTGGGTTGACCTCGTCCATCAAACAATCGGGACTGAGCCCATACTATAAATGCTTGTAGTCTGTCAATCCCTCCACTTTTCCCATCAGTCCTCAACAGTGAAGGATATGTGGTTTAACCTAGCTCACTACATTCTCCTTGCTTCCATTGCAACTACCAGTCTACTATTCCCAGGTACAGTGATACCTCATCTTACAAACGACTTGTCATACAAACTTTTCGAGATACAAACCCCGAGTTTAAGATTTTTTTGCCTCTTCTTGCAACCTATTTTCACCTTACAAACCCACCGTTGCCACTGGGATGCCCCCCCTCCGGACTTCCGTTGCCAGTGAATCACCCATTTTTGTGCTGCTGGGATTCTCCTGAGGCTCCCCTCCATGGGAAACCCCACCTCCGGACTTCCATGTTTTTGTGATGCTGCAGGGGAATCCCAACATCGCAAAAACGAGCGCTTCGCTAGCAATGGAAGCCCGGAGGTGGGGTTTCCCAGCGAGGGGAGCCTCAGTGAAATCGCAGCATCGCAAAAACACAGAGCTCCGGAGGTGGGGTTTCAAGGACTTCGGTGTTTTTGCGATGCTGCGATTTCACTGAGGCTCCCTTCGCTGGGAAGCCCCACCTCCGGACTTCCGTTGCCAGTGAAGCGCTCATTTCTGAGATGCTGGGATTCCCCTGCTGGGATTCCCCTGCAGCATCGCAAAAACACAGGTGGGGTTTCCCATGGAGGGGAGCCTCGGGAATCCCAGAAGCACAAAAACGGGCGCTTCGGCTGGCAAAAGGGGTGAATTTTGGGCTTGCACGCATTAATCGCTTTTCCATTGATTCCTATGGGAAACATTGTTTCGTCTTACAAACTTTTCACCTTAAGAACCTCGTCCCGGAACCAATTAAGTTTGTAAGACAAGGTATATGTATATTTTAAAAAAAGAATTCCTTCTTTCTCCCTTCTGTCCGCTGGCTCAGGGAGGGCTACTCAGGAGGGGAGGGGAGGTTCATCTTTCCATGCTCATCCCCGCCTGGGCCAGCCAACCTCTTATCTGCTGCCTTTTTCCCCTATTTCTACAAGCCAAAGCCGGCCAGGGGTGCCTTCTTCGCCCGTGCCTTTGTAAGTCCCTCCATGAGAGCCTCTCTTCACAGCGAATGGGAAAGAAGGGTAGGCCGAAAGCCAGCAAGTCCTCAAAAAAATCTGAAACTAGGCTGCATAAGGCCTTAACTAAAATCTGTGACCTGGCTTCAAAATCTCGAGTGGGGGATACCTCTCAGCAACCTGCTGACCCAGCAGATTCTGCCCTGATGGGATGTAATAATTTAGTACTGGCAGGTACAATCTAGGCCTTTCCCTCTAATCCATTCTTACAGATCCCAACTATGTACAGGACATTATCTCCGCAGCTGTTACTCAGAGTGTTGCACAGTGCATGCAATTCATGAGGGGAACCCAAACCTCTGTTGCCACTGCTCCTCAAGCCAATATGCCACCTCTCGTGAGTCACCCTCAGAACCAGAACTGGCAAAATATGTCTATATCTACCTATATCTACCACAAGAACAAGGGGACACAACCTGAAGTTAGTTGGGGGAAAGATCAAAAGCAACGTGAGGAAATATTATTTCACTGAAAGAGTAGTAGATCCTTGGAACAAACTTCCAGCAGATGTGGTAGATAAATCCACAGTAACTGAATTTAAACATGCCTGGGATAAACATATATCCATCCTAAGATAAAATACAGAAAATAGTATAAGGGCAGACTAGATGGACCATGAGGTCTTTTTCTGCCGTCACACTTCTATGTTTCTATGTTTCTATGTGGCAGAATTCAGGAATCCTTCTGAGGAGGACGAAGGGGCCCCTGATATAGAGCTATCCAGTGATGAGGGCATAGCCCCGGAACCCCCAGCAACAGTGGGGCTGTTCCATCCCGCCCTCTTTCGCTCTTTATTATTTAAATATACTCTCTATACACTAATGACTGCATCTCATACGATCCATCTGTTAAACTACTGACGTTTGCAGACGATACAACAATGATCGGACTCATTCGAGACAACGATGAATCCGCATACAGACGGGAAGTTGAACAACTATCCTTGTGGTGTGACCAGAACAATCTAGAACTGAACACACTCAAAACCGTAGAAATGGTGGTAGACTTTAAGAGAAACCCTTCCACCTCTCACAATACTAGACAACACAGTATCAACAGTAGAGACCTTCAAATTTCTAGGTTCTATCATATCTCAAGACCTAAAATGGTCACCTAACATCAAAAACATAATCAAAAAAGCACAACAAAGAATGTTCTTTCTGCGCCAGGTCAGGAAGCTCAAACTGCCCAAGGAGCTGCTGATTCAGTTCTATAGAGGAATCATTGAGTCTGTCATCTGCACCTCTATAACTGTCTGGTTTGGTGCTGCAACCCAACAGGACCGACACAGACTTCAGAGGATAATCAGAACTGCAGAAAAAACAATTGCTGCCAATCTGCCTTCCATTGAGGACCTGTATACTGCACGAGTCAAAAAGTTTTTTCCCGAACGCCATCACTCTACTAAACAAATAATTCCCTCAACACTGTCAGACTTTCTACTAAATCTGCACTTCTATTCTACTAGTTTTTCTCATCATTCCTTTCACCCATTTCCTCCCATGTTGACTGTATGACTGTAACTTGTTGCGTATATCCTAAGATTTTTATTAATATTGCTTCTCCATTGCTTATTTGACCCCTATGACAATCATTAAGTGTCGTACCACATGATTCTTGACAAATGTATATTTTATTTTATGTACGTTGAGAGCATATGCACCAAGACAAATTCCTTGTGTGTCCAATCACACTTGGCCAATAAAATTCTATTCTATTCTATTCTATTCTAAAGCTCGCCATGCTGCCAAGATTTCTGCTGCAGCCCCTTATGCCACTCCTTGGTCAGATATCAATCCCCTTTTCTCCTTATGCACACTGGAGGCCCAGGTGACCCCATGTCTGCCCCTATTTGTTCACGCAGTCCATGGGCAGTGGCAATCCCCTTCGACAGGAGCTCTACCCTCAGCCAACAATAGGAAATTATTTACCGTTGCCCCAGAATTAGCTCCCACGCTCAACCCTCCAGCAGTGGATGCTCCCATTACGGCTCTCCTATCACCCATCAATTTTCCCGGCGATGCTGCAGAGTTGTTATGGCTGGCGGACAAGAGACTTGAGCAGACCCTCGTCAAGACTCATCAGAGAGGCACCTGGATGGTAAGGGCAGCCACTTCGGCTTCCTTCTTTTCTAGAGCTAACTTAACCTAGTTCATTTCATTTCATTTCATTGGATTTGTATGCCGCCCCTCTCCGTAGACTCGGGGCGGCTAACAACAGTAGTAAAAACAACATGCGAAACTAAAAACCCTTATTTTAAAAACCAATCATACATACAAACGTACCATACATAAATTGTGGAAGCCTAGGGGGAAAGAATATCTTAATTTCCCCCATGCCTGACGACAGAGGTGGGTTTTAAGAAGCTTGCGAAAGGCAAGAAGGGTAGGGGCTATTCTAATTTCTGGGGGGAGTTGGTTCCAGAGGGCCGGGGCCGCCACAGAGAAGGCTCTTCCCCTGGGTCCCGCCAAACGACATTGTTTTGTTGATGGGACCTGGAGGAGGCCAACTCTGTGGGACCTAATTGGTTGCTGGGATTCGTGCGGCAGAAGGCGGTCCCGGAGATAACCAGGCCCGGTGCCATGAAGGGCTTTATAGGTCATAACCAACACTTTGAATTGTGACCGGAAACTGAATGCAGACTGCGGAGTGTTGGTGTAACATGGGCAAACCTAGGGAAGCCCATGATTGCTCTCGCAGCTGCATTCTGCACGATCTGAAGTTTCCGAACACATTTCAAAGGTAGCCCCATGTAGAGAGCATTACAGTAGTCGAGCCTCGAGGTGATGAGGGCATGAGTGACTGTGAGCAGTGACCCCCGGTCCAGATAGGGCCGCAACTGGTGCACCAGGCGAACAAGACTTGCAGGACTTGCAGGAAAGGATTCCAGCGGCAGATACCAGATCTCACCAAGACATAGCCAAGATGCAAGCAGCCGGTCACTTCACAGTGGATGCTTCCCTACAAGCGGCCAGGTTCACATCCCATACCATAGTTACATCAGTCATAGCCTGCAGACACCTTTGGCTGAGATCTTGGCAGGCTGACGCCAGGCATATTGGACATAAGCACTAATAGATGCACACACAGGAATAATACCATTTGAACATCCTTTCTGTGACAAAGAGAGAATTCCAGCCTGGTAAATCACCCAAGACTCACAAAGAAGAGAAACATTTGAATGTCCTGACTGTGGGAAAAGTTTTAGAGTTCTTATATAAACACCTTTAAGAGTATTGATTATACAGATCTTATATCATTCCAAAAATATCAATAATCATCTGAATTCTTTCAATATTAAAGCAGGTTCATAAGTTATACAAATCTTATATAAAACAAATCTTATAAAAAGGGTAATAATGGTCCAAATTATATATCCTTCCAACAATTGACCTACTATAATCTAATATATTTCCCTTCTTTTCTTTATTCATTTTTTCCCTGTCAACATTAATATTTAATCCAATTAGTTCAAAATTTATTTATTTATTTGTTTGTTTGTTTGTTTGTTTCTTTATTTATTTGAGCTCTATGCTGCCAAATCCCATAGGACCGAGGGCGGCTTACAAAAATATAAAACTATTATTATTATTATTATTATTATTATTATTATTATTATTATTATTTAGATTTGTATGCCGCCCCTCTCCGAAAGCCTCAATACAATATAATAGAAAGAAGTAAATATTAAACTTATAATACTCTAACATTATAAACCATAAAATCCCATAATACAAATTTACGTTCAATCCAATTGACCTAATACACATACCTATCCAATCAATACAATTTGGCCGTGAAAGATGGTAGTATTCACGGCTCCCAGGCCTGCCAGCAAAGCCAGGTCTTCACGGCCTTTCGAAAGACCAATAGGGTCTTTCCAATATAATTCAGTCCATCATACAACAAATATAAATTAAACTATTAAAATTCCTTTTAACTAAAATACTGATACTGATTATACAAACTTTACACAGCTAATATTGTTAACACAATTAGGTAGAATAAAATAATTCTAAAAAAATTATGACATTCCACCGTCAATCATCCATTCTCTTTTAATCTCTCAAATATTCCATTATTATAAATATTTCCCTTCCAATTTCACTGTTAACCTTTTCTTTTTCTTTTATTTTTGTACCAATAACTTCCTCAACCCATTTTCTCTCTTTTGAATACAAAAGTTCGGCAAAATTTCGGGTTCGGGAGGCCGCTAGGAAGCCCCGCCGCCCGGCTATCACCTTTTAAAACAGCCAGGGGGCTTCCCAGCAGCCTCCTGAACCCGAACGCCAAACCCGAACCTCTGGGTTCGGCGTTCAGGAGGACGCTGGGAAGCCCCGCCGCCCGACTGCCACCTTTTAAAACAGCCAGGGGGCTTCTCAGAGGCCTCCCGAACGCCGAACCCGGAAGTTCGGGTTTGGCGTTTGGGTTCAGGAGGCTGCTGGGAAGCCCCCTGGCTGTTTTAAAAGGTGATAACCGGGCGGCGGGGCTTCCCAGCGGCCTCCCGAACCCGAACATTTGCAAACTTCCGGGTTCGGCGTTCAGGAGGCCGCTGGGAAGCCCCGCCGCCCGGCTGTCACCTTTTTAAAAAGCCGGGGCCCTTCTTGGAGGCCTCCCGAACGCCGAACCCGGAAGTTTGGGTTTGGCGTTCAAGTTCAGGAGGACGCTGGGAAGCCCCCCGGCTGTTTCAAAAAGCGACAGCCGGGGGGCGGGGCTTCTCGGCGGCGACGGGTTCGTAAGAAGAAAAAAGTTCGTAAGAAGAGGCAAAAATTTTCTGAACCCTGGGTTCGTAACTCGGGTTGTTCGTAAGACGAGGGGTTCGTATCATGAGGTACCACTGTATATTATTTTTGTAGGTATATTCTCAACCCCTCTTAGTCTCTTCTCACTATTACTCCCCTCACTATCACACCCTCATTTTTAACTGCATCTTCTGATACCAATATTCCCCTCTTCCTTTTTTCTTGTCACAGACAATCCCAGTGCAATCATTATAAATCCCAATTAAATCATCAAGCTGTCTTTTATTTTCAAGTTCATTTTCATTTTTCTTGCCACTGTAAATCTCAGTGTATTCATCAATCTGTTTTTCTTCTTCAGTTCTTTTCATTTTTGTAATCTTCTTTTTCTTCATCTTCATTTCCCATCATTGATAATAACAATAAGAATAAGAACAACAACAACAACAACAATAATAATAATAATAATTATTATTATTTATTAGATTTGTATGCCACCCCTCTCCAAGGATTCGGACCGACTAAGTGTTCTAAGTGTTTCTTATATTCCAGCCTTTTTTCTGGGTTTTTTTCCACCTCTAAAGTCCAAAAGACAATTTTTTAAATATTCATGAATGTATTTTAACATCCCAGCAAATTCTTCATAAACACACACCTCCATTTTGTCAGATTCAGACTTTCCTTGTGGACTTTGGAGTTGATTATCTATAGATTTGAACACTGGGCTCTATCCAACAACATGAAATTAAAGAGCGAGAAAAAGTAGGTTGTAAACTTAGCCAAGAAAAACCAAATGGCAAGGTACAGAATAGATGCAACCTGGCTCTATTGCAGTAACTGTGAGATGGATCTTGAAGTCCTACCGTAGTGAACAATCCCCTAAAAAGAGTAAACAGTTTGATTGCAGATGCCACAAAATCTAATGCTGCCTTGGGCTACCTTAATAGAGGGCTAGAATTAAGATCATGTGAAGTATTAGTATCAATTTATAATGCTTTAGAAAGATCACCTTTAAGCAGCGGTCCCCAAACTACTGCTCGTGGGACGGATGCAGCCTGCTGAGCACCGTTCCCTGTAGGCTGCGTGCGTGAGGGCGCGCGCACCCCAAAATACCCCCCGCACGCCCTTTTCCATGGGCGCGCAGTCCCCATCCCCCTGCCAGCCCGCGGGGGGGCAGGGGCGGGGAGGCGCCGGCAGTAGAAGGCGCTGCCCCCGCCCGCTTGATCCGCTCCCTCTCCTCCTTTTCCGCCGAAAGAAACACGCGGAAGCTGCCTGCTTGAGCCTCACATTGCTCCACCCCGCTTCGTCCTGCCTGTCATCCTCCGTTGTGTTTTCGGGGGGGGAGCGGCGGAAAAGCCCTGTGCCGGCCAGGAAAGCCGGGTTTGCTTCCTGCTTTCCTGCACCTCTTTCCCGGGGGGGGGAGTGGCCTCCCACCACCACCCAGGAAAGAGTTGCAAGAAAGCAGTGTGTTTAAAAGGCGCGCTGCTTTCACGGAAAGCAAACCTGGCTTTCCTGGCCGGCACAGGGCTTTCCCGCCACTCTCCCCCGAAAACACAACGGAGGTCCAGGATGACAGGCAAAGCGGGGTGGAGCAACGCAAGACTCAAGCTGGTGGCAGAAGACCTCCGTTGTGTTTTCGGCTGGGGGGGGCAGGAGGACCTTCCTGGCTTTCCTGGGCAGCTGGCTTGAGCCTTGTGCCGGTCAGCAAAGCCGGAGATGTGGAGAGAAAGGAAAGAGAGGGAGGGAAAGAGGAGAGGAAAGAAGGAGGGAGGGAAGGGAGAGAAAAGTGAACGAGAGGGAGAGAGAAAGGGAGGAAGAGAGGAAGGAAGGAAGGAAGGAAGAGATAAATATAAAGGGAGAGAGGGAGAAAGAGAGGGAGGGGAAGAGGGGAAGGAAGGAAAAGAGAGAGAGAAAGAGAAAAAAGTGGAAGGAAGAGAGAAGGAAAGAAAGGGAGAGAGAGAGAAAGAGAGAGAAGATAGGAAGGAAGAGAGAGTGAGAGAGCAAGAAAGAAAGAGTGAGAGAGGAGAGGAAGGAAGAGTGAGAGAGAGTGAGAGAGAGGAAGAAAGTAAGAGAGAGAGGAGTGGAAGGAAGAGAGAGGGAGAGAGAAATGATAGAAAAAAAGGGGGGAAGAGAAATGAGAAAATGATTGAGGCAGAGAATGACAGAAAAGAGAGAGAAACAGAGAGAGAAGTGACTCTTGATTTAAAGCATATGGTAAAAGCACTTAAATAATAACAGAGAGAAAACCCTCCAGCCCTCACCTGTTTTTATTAATAGTTATGTTTTTGGATTTGCTGGTTGTTTTAGTTTTAATAGTAATAGAGTTTTGTTTTGTTTTATTATTAATTTTTTAAAATAAAAAAGTAGGGATTTATTTTATTTATTTATTTGTTTGTTTGTTTGTTTGTACTTCTATGCCGCCCAGTCCCAAGGGGACTGCCGCTCTGACACTATACTTTTCCGCCCACCCCGAAAAAAAATTAGAGGGAACATTGCTGCTGAGGCCATTTATCCGGCCCGCGGGTGACTTCCAGCGCCGTTAACAGTCTTTTGCTGGAAGGGGCGTGGACCACGGTGGTCAGGAGACTGCTGTTGGGGCAGCAGGGGCCCGCTGACATCAAGCCCTGCAGCTGCCAGCAAAGCCGGCCACCCGGGGAAGCAGCACGCTTTTCAAACGCACTGCTTCCCCACTGCATTATTTTTCTATTGGTATTTTACTTTTTCATAGTTTTTTTTAATAGTCCGGCACTCCAACAGTCTGAGGGACAGTGAACTGGCCCCCTATGTTAAAGGTTTGGGGACCCCTGCCTTTAGGATTACTGCAACTTGTTTTGATTGACACAATATTTAAAAAAAGTGTACTAGAGATTCTATGAAGACCACAGAGAAGTAGGGATGATTAGGGGGCTGGAGCCAGAAAGATATAAAGAAGCATTGCAGGAATTGGATATGTCTAGTCCAGTGAAAGTAAGGACTAGATATGACATGACAGTTGAGGGGTCCAGAAGAATGGGATCAACTTATTTTGCCAAGCACCAGAAGGCAAGAGAAGAAGCAACGGATGGAAACTAACCCAGGAGAGAAGCAGCCTACAACTAAGGAGAATTTTCCTGACACTGAGAACAATTAACCAATTGTCTGAAATTGTATTGAGTCTGCTGCTTATGCAGGGGTCGGAATAGAAGACCTGCAAGGTCCCTCCCAACTCTCTCACAACCCCCAGTGATGGAGCACCCACAACCTCTGGAGGGAAGCCATTCCCAGAGAATCAACCTTAACTTGAGACTTTTTCAATCTTCCCACCAGCAGAAAATTGCAGCCACCAGTTTCACAGCGTGCAGCACCAGGGGGATTAAATTTGGGCAGGGGAGGAACCTGCAGCACCAGCAGCTGACGCGCTTCAGCCCGGTTGCTTCTCTGCTTCCAGATCGTGGAGGGAACCAAACAGCCCGACTTGCTCCTGGACTCTTCACCCCACCTGCCCTCAACTCACCTTCCAGCTGCTGCTTCGATCCTCGGAAGAGCACAATAGCCGCTCTGCACCCCACCTCCCTCCCATGAGTCTTCCGGAAGAGGAAGTTCCTCTGCGTTTCTTCTCTCTTCCGGTATCTTATAGCTCGATGGTTTTAACTCCTGGATTAGGCACGTTTCTGGCACCGATATGGCCTATCTAATTGCCATCTGATAGCAGAAGAAAAACACTCTTGTCCCCTTTCTACCTAAGGCGTTTGGAAGATGTTTTCGCTGTATAAATGCTGTCAAATCGTTTTTCACTTCTACCAACTGACCTTTCCAAGTGAGCCTAGTGAAATGTGATGGTACTTGGCTTACCAAGATTAGATATGTGCTGAGCCCTAAATTTATTTTATTTTTTAAAAAGATTTTTATTGAATTTAAAACAAACCAACGCACAAAATACAATGCATACATACTGTATCTACAAGACCAATATAAAAAAACATCCCCCTAAATTTATTATTTAAAGGACATATTTTTATTTTATTTGTCAAAACGTGTACATGATAACAGATATAAACAAAACCAAAATAGGTATAGATAAATTTGGACCATACTACAGTAGGACAGGGATGGTAGGCACAGTGGTGCACTTATGGATGCCCCTTACAGACCTCTTAGGAAAGGGGTGAGGTCAACTGCAGCCTAAGGTTAAAGGTTTTGGGGAAGAAACCACAGAGGTAGTGCATTCTCAGCATTGATCACTCTGTTGCTGAAGTCGTATTTTCTGAACTACATTTACATCAGATCAAAGGCAGCGTACCTTTAATTTTTCTGAGCCCAAAATTTCAAGTCTGGTTTGAAGAATGACACAATCATCTTTATTAAGGGTGACACTCAGTGGAAATCAAAACCTCTCTACATCCCAAGACTGGTTTCCTATGGCTGCCAAGGATTTATTACATGGTAGCACAATTAGGTCACACACTCTAAGGCAGTGTTTCCCAACCGGTGTGCCGTGGCACACTGGTGTACCGCGAGACATGGTCAGGTGTGCCGCGCAGAAAGCAGCTCAGCTTCTGGTCTCGAAATTTTTTGCAAAGAGCAAAAAGTTGTGAGGACAGAAGCTGAGCTTCCTTCTTTGCACCTTCCAAGTTTTCCGGCAACTGCAGCGCCCCGCCCGGCTGGAGCTTCCCTGGCGGCGGCAGCAGGTGAGCTTTGGGGCCTGGTGGGAGGGTAGCGGCAGCGGAAGGGCGGCGCGCAGTGGGAGGGTGATGGCGGCGGTAGCGGCAGCGGGTAGTAGCCGTGAGGCAGCGGCAGAGTGGTCAGCTGTGAAGCGGAGCTCCGGAACAGAGGCACCGACGGCGGTGGCTGGACATGCTAGAATTGCGTGGCTGTCACTTGCCTGCTGCCTGGGCCGGGACGGAGGCTCTAGCCCCACGTCCATGCCCAGCGCAACGCTAGCATGTACGGCGTCTAGCAACACGTCTAGCTGCTGCCGTCAGTGCCTCCGTTCCGGAGCTCCGCCTCACATCTGACGACTTTGCAGCCGCCCCACACTGCCCAATGCTGCTGCTGAGAGAAAGAGAGGGGGGAGAGAAAGAGATAGCAAGAGAGGGAGAGAGAGAAAGAGAGAGGGAGAGAAAGAGATAGCAAGAGAGAGAGAGAGAGATAGCAAGAGAGGGAGAGAGAGAAAGAGAGGGAGAGAGGGGGGAGAGAAAGAGATAGCAAGAGAGGGAGAGAGAGAAAGAGAGGGAGAGGGGGGAGAGAAAGAGATAGCAAGAGAGGGAGAGAAAGAGAGGGAGAGAGGAGGGAGAGAAAGAGATAGCAAGAGAGGGAGAGAGAAAGAGAGAGGGAGAGAGGGGGGAGAGAAAGAGAGAAAGAGGGAGAGGGAGAAAGAGAGGGAGAGAGGGGGGAGAGAAAGAGATAGCAAGAGAGGGAGAGAGAAAGAGAGAGGGAGGAGAGAAAGAGAAAGAGAGGGAGAAAGAGAGAGGGAGAGAGGGGGGAGAGAAAGAGATAGCAAGAGAGGGAGAGAAAGAGAGAGGGAGAGAGGGGGAGAGAAAGAGAGAGGGAGAGGGAGAAAGAGAGAGGGAGAGAAGGGGGAAAGAAAGAGATAGCAAGAGAGGGAGAGAGAGAAAGAGAGAGGGAGAGAGAAAGAGATAGCAAGAGAGGGGGAGAGAAAGAGAGATAGCAAGAGAGGGAGAAAGAGAGGGAGAGAGGGGTGAGAGAAAGAGATAGCAAGAGAGGGAGAGAGAGAAAGAGAGAGGGGGGAGAGAAAGAGATAGCAAGAGAGGGAGAGAAAGAGAGAGGGAGAGAGGGGGGAGAAAGAGAGAGGGAGAGAGGGGGGAGAGAAAGAGAGAGGGAGAGGGGGGAGAGAAAGAGAGAGGGGGGAGAGAAAGAGATAGCAAGAGAGGGAGAGAGGGGGAGAGAAAGAGATAGCAAGAGAGGGTGAGAGAAAGAGGGAGAGAGGGGGGAGAGAAAGAGATAGCAAGAGAGGGAGAGGGAGAAAGAGAGAGGGAAAGAGGGGGGAGAGAAAGAGATAGCAAGAGGGAGAGGGAGAAAGAGAGAGGGGGAGAGAAAGAGATAGCAAGAGAGGGAGAGAGAGAGGGAGAGAAAGAGATAGCAAGAGAGGGAGAGAGAGAAAGAGAGGGAGAGGGGAGAGAGAGATAGCAAGAGAGGGAGAGAGAAAAAGAGAGGGGGAGAGAAAGAGATAGCAAGAGAGGGAGAGAGAGAGGGAGAGGGGGGAGAGAAAGAGAGAGAAAGAGATAGCAAGAGAGGGAGAGAGAGAAAGAGAGAGGGAGAGAGGGGGAAGAGAAAGAGATAGCAAGAGAGGGAGAGAGAGAAAGAGAGGGAGAGGGGAGAGAAAGAGATAGCAAGAGAGCAAGAGAGGGAGAGGGGGGGAGAGAAAGATAGCAAGAGAGGGAGAGAAAGAGAGGGAGAAAGAGGGGGAAGGAGGCCACTTTACTGGGATCAGCACACATAATTCGCCACTACATCACCCAGTCCTAGGTGCTAGGGAAGTGCCCGACTGGTGATGAAATACAAAATCCAGCATAATGATCTGGTTTGTTGTGTTGAAATAACAACTACTACTACAACAATAGTAATAATACAACAAAGTTGGACGGGACCTTAAAGGTCTTCTAGTCCAACCCCCTGCTTAGGTAGGAAACCCTACACTACTTCAGACAAATAGTTATCCAACATCTGCTTAAAAACTTCCAGTGTTGGAACATTCACAACTTCTGGAAGCAATCTGTTCCACTGATTAATTGTTCTAACTCAGGAAATTTCTTAGTTCTAAGTTACTTCTCTCCTTGTTCAGTTCCCATCTATTGCTTCTTTTTCTACCCTCATGTGCTTTGGAGAATAGCTTGACCCCTTCTGTTTTGTGGCAACCTCTGAGATATTGGAACACTGATATCATGTCTCCCCTGGTCCTTCTTTTCATTAAAGTAGACATACCCAGTTACTGCAACCATTTTTCATATGCACCAAAGACACATTTTTGTGTGTGCAATCACACTTGGCCAAAAAAGAACTCCATTCTATAATATAAAGAATTCAATTCAATTCTATTCTATTCATATGTTTTAGCCTCCCATCCCCTAATCATTGTTGTTACTCTTCTTTTCTCTTTTTCATTAAACTAGACATACCCAGTTCTTGCAATGGTTATTCATGTTTTAGTCTCCAGTCCCAATAATTTTTGTTGTTTTTCTTGGCACTTTTTCTAGAGTCTCTTTTTTTTTTAAAAAAAAATTGTATTGATTTTTATAAGAAAAACACACGCACAACATATAACAAGTGCTCAGTGATTGTGCCCACCACCAAACATTCTTAAAACCCACCTTTGCCGTCAGGCATGGGGGAACTGAAACATCTCCCCCGGGCATGTACAATTTATGTTTGGTATGTTTGTGTGTGTGCTTGTTAGCATATTGGGGTGCTTTTAAAAACTTTTTTAAATATTTAAATTTATTTGAATCTATTTGGATTTGTACGATCTGTTTATGCTTTGTTGTGAGCCGCCCCGAGTTCGCGGAGAGGGGCGTCATACAAATCTAAATAATAAATAAATAAATAAATAAATTCGTACCCCACCACCAATCAGGGGTGGTTCTTATATAAATCGTTTTAACCCAAGAGTGAAATATTTATTTACATATTATAAAATGATTCCAACTTATTTCTTATAGCTTGGTCTCGGATCCTACTCGCCATATATCGTCTTACCTTGTCCCATCGCCCCATCAGTTGTCGCAATTCAATTTTGTTAGTCAAATTCATCCTTTTGTCCATAATCTCAAATTGAATGTGGTCCATCATTTACCTATACCAATTTTGCATTGACCATTTTGTTGCGTCCTTCCAACCTGACTATTACCGCCTGAGCGCTTTCTATTGCTACTTATTTATCTGAATTCTCCCATCTCATTACTTTTAACTAATACTGCCATTGCCTTAGTAATTATCCATCTTATATTTAATATCCTATTTATATCCTCTTGCACTTTTTGCCATTTTCTGCTGAAAATGTGCAAGTTGAACGGGTGTGTAATATCACTTAAGTAATATTTTCCTTCTCATTTCCCTAACTCTTGTATTCTTAGTTTTCCTTATATTCTCTATTATATTTTTCATCTCTTGCATCTCTACTTGTATCTCATTTTGCCACCATTTAGTCAATCCTTGGATCACATCTCCGTCTGACTGCACTAACATCTTATATATATTGCTTGCTTGTGCCTTTGTACCCTCACTTTTTTCTCTTATTATTTTCTCTAACTCTATCTCCTCCCTAAATAGTGATTCTTTATTCTCCCTTTCATTCAGATATTTACATATTGCATTTGTTTGTAGCCATCTTCTCTTACCCAACCACCATTCTATACGATTTCTACTTGGCCTCCCATTCTTCTATCTTAATTATCCCTCTTCCCTTCTACTCTCTTATTACCCTATTTAAATTTGTTTTGTTATCTCCATTTATTGCATAAAGCGACGACAGTTTTGATTTATATAATCCTATTTTCCCCTGCCATTTTTTCCAAATTTCCATAGTCCTTTTCATAGTCATCCCATTTATCTGTTTTTCCAGTTTCACCCATTTATTTTCAAAATAATTGCAGCTCCATTAATCTTTCAATTTGAAATGCTTCCCTATACAGCTCTAAACAAGGAACTCCCCATCCACCCTTTTTTTCATTCGCTATTAACCACTTTTTCCTTATTCTTGGTCTCTTATCTTTTTCAATCGAAAAATTAATTTTTTTATCCCACTCTCTAAACTTGGATGCTGATAACCCCCTGACAGTAGCTGAATAGGTGCATCATTTTGGGAACTATCATCATTTTCAAGGCTCTTATTTTAGAGATTCTCATTAGCTTTTTCTCTTTCCAGCTCCTCATCTGTTTCAGCATTTTCCTCCATATTGATCTATAATTCACCTCGATTTTCACTGGATTTCTCAATAACCAGATTCCCAGATATTTAATTTTGTTTAATCCTAACTTCAACCTTATTCAACCTTCAAACCATTCTTTTCTAATTTCTATCTGCTCTGTGGGATCTGTATTTAAACACATAATCTCTGATTTTTCCATATTGACCGACAATGTTCCCTCTAATTTTTTTCCGATGTGGGCGGAAAAGTATAGTGTCTGAGCGGCAGTCCCTTTGGGTCTGGGCAGCATAGAAGTATAAACAAACAAACAAGAAAAAAATTCCCTTTTTTATTAAAAGAAATTAATAATAAAACAAAACCAAAATCTATTACTATCATCTCCTCTTTTTCTATCCCTGTCTCCTCCCCCCTTGTGTGTGTGTGTGCACATGTGTGTGTGTGAACTCTTGAACCATTTTCAATAACAGGTGAGGGCTATTGGAAGTGGTTCAAGAGTTCACACACACACACACACACAAACGGCTGGGTTTTTTTCTCTCTGTTATTATTTGGGTGCTTTTTACCATATGCTTTAAATCAAGAGTCATTTCTCTCTTTCTCTCTCCCCCTCTTTCTCTCTCTCTTTTTCTCACTTTCTCTCCCTCTTTCTGTCGCTCTGTCTGTTGCTCTCTCTCTCACTCTTTCTTGTTTTTTCTGTCTATATCTCTTGCTTTCTTTCTCTTGTTCTCTCTCTTACTATCTTTCTCCCCCCTTTCTCTCTCTCTTTCTCACTTACTTTCTCTCTCCCTCTCTCTTTCCATCTTTCTCTGTTGCTCTCTGTCAATGAGGGGGCTGCGAGAGCGCTTTCTCCGAGTGCTTCGGTAACGCCTGCCCTGCCTCTACTGCAGCCCCCTTGCTGAAAGTCCGGGACGAAAGCGCTCTCAGCGAAGGGGCTGCGAGAGGGGTGGGGCGGGCATTCCCAAAGCGCACAGAGAAAACCCTCTCGCAGCCCCCTGGCTGGGAGCGGGGATGAGAAGTCGCAGTTGCTACAGCAACCGCTGTGGGAGAAGTCGCGCCCCAAGGCAGGAGGCGGAGAAGGAGAAAGCCGGAGAGGGGGCGGATCGGGCAGGCGGGGGGCAGCACCGTGAGGCCAGGGGCGTGAGGGGACAAGAGGCACCGTGGGGAGGCAGGGGTGGCCACGGCTCCCTTTTCTTCCACCCATGTCTAAAGTTAGAACAGGCTAACTTTATCAAAAAATGTATAAACATCTAATTTCAAAATTCTCAATTTCCTTTTAGTAACGATAGCATGGTGCATCACATTTATTACATTTCTAATTGGTTCACTTATTTTCCTTCCCATCACAAATCCATATTGATCCTCTTCAATTTTTGGTAAAATATTTTCAAATCTATTTGCCAATATCTTCATAAATATTTTATAATCTTGATTTGCCAAGCTGATAGGACAGTAGGACCCAGGCTCTCTTAAATCTCAATCAATCTTCAGGATAGTAACAATCTCCGACAGCTTCCATGTCTGCGGGATATCATGAGTTAACAATATATTATTAAACAGTTTCCCCAAATGCGGCAACAATACATTCATATAAGTTTTATAAAATTCCCCTGTAATCCCATCCGGGCCCGGTGCTTTGACTTGTTTTAACCCTTTAATTGGTCTAACAATTTCATCTTGTGTAATTTCTGCATTCAATATTTGTTTATCTTCTTCACTTACTATTTTCCCAACATTGAGGACTCCTATATTAACCTGCTCCTCTTTATACAAATCCTCATATTTTCTCATTATCTTCTCTAGCTGCTCTTTACCATATCTAACCTCTCCACTAGAGTCTCTCAATGCTAATATACATGATTTTTCTTTCCTCTTCTTCAAATATCTTGCCATTTGCTGCATTGATTTTGTCCCCCAGCTCAATCTTTTTTGTAACATTGTCTTTCTCATCTTGTTCCATTTGATCTCATCATACACCATCAATTGTTTCCTTTTCAATTTCAATAAAATATTCCAATACCTACTTTTAGTTAATCTTAGCTGCTCTTGTATCAAGTCTATTTCCCTTATCTTCATTTCCCTCTCTCTACCCCACCTCTTTCTAATACAGTATCTACTTCCGTACATATACATTGTACTCTCATATAGGCCTTACATGCATCCCACACAATTGATAGTTTAATATCACCCACATCATTAATTCTAAAATATTCACAAAGCTCTGTCTGCAATTTATCTTTATCTTGTTCACTATCAGTTACAACTGCATTATATTTCCAAATTCTTTGATTGCATTCCTGATCTATTTCCAATTTTGCCAATAGTGGGGCATGACCTGACAACCAAATACTTTTAATATCTACTTTTTAAACTTCTATATTTCCCACCCTGTTCATTAATATATAGTCAATGCAACTAAATGTATGATATCTTGCTGAATAATATGTAGAATATCTCATGGAGATCCACCATATTAAGTCTATTTAAATGTAACATCCTACTATTTCCAATCCCATTTGTTAATTGCATATTAATATCTCCTGCCAAAAATGTTGTGCCCTCCATAAAGTTATCCAACTTCCTCTTTGTATTTATTATAAATTATTTTGTTTTCGTATTTGGGGCATAAATTGCTGCCAATGTCAAATTCTTTTCATTAATTTTCCCTTTAAGAAACAACCACCTCCTTTCTCTATCTTTCTGAACTCCAACCTCTTCAAATAAAACCCTCTGATGAATAAGAATCGCCATATCCCTACTATTTTGCGTTCCTCGAGATTCATATAACCATGTACAATTTCTATCATTAATCAATTTATCCCTTCCTCCCCGTCTTTTGTGTGTTTGTCAAAATCATAATATCCACCTTATTTTGCTTAGCCTTGCTCAATATCCTGTAACTTTTCAAATCTGAATCCAAACCATTCACATTTAAAACCATTATATTACACTCACTCATAATATACAAAAATAACCCTTTCCCCCTCTTGTTTTGCTCTTGGTTTACTTATTTTCCCCTTCCTTACCCCATTCACACCCCCAAAGTGCCTGCCCCCATGCTCCCCCAGCCAGAAAGGGGGAGGACAAGAAAAAACCTTTTCCAGTCATGAGGCACTTCTGATTGTGTTCCCACACTACTGAGCTCCACTTTCAACCACTTTTAAATATAATTAGAGATAAAAATTCCTCTCCCACCCTCCCTTTTCCATTTGAATAATACCTTCTTTTACTTTTTAAACTTCCTGTACCATTTTCTCTTCTCCCCCCAACAACAATAACAATTAACAGTATATTCCAGAAACATCTCCGGGGGGGGGCCCACAAAATCACTTCTTCGCTTTCTTTTCAAGATGGGCTCGTTTTCCTTTGCTCCCTTGTGATGGCCTCAACCTGTCCCGTTAACTCCTTCAGCTGTTCCTCCTTTTGCCTTCCTCGTCTGGGGTACTGCGACCGCTGAAATAATCTTCTCCTCCTTCTGCTCTTTGTGGCTCTCCAACTACTGTACTCTCCCCTCCTTCAGCTCCTTGTGGATCACTTTCTTCAAACCCAATATCTAGTTGATTCAATTGTGCCTTTCCCTCCTCCAGTGATCGTGCTCTAAACATCTTATTTTCTTGGAATACCAAAATGGCAGCTGGAAAACCCCAAGAAAACTTTTTTCCACTTTGATATAGACGGCTTGAAATTGGGCGTAAGGCAGCTCTCACTCTCAAAGTTTCCCAAGAGAGATCTCTTAGAACTCTTATCTCGTTTCCATCTTGCTTAAGGCCGGCACAGCTTTTCAAATACTTGTAGATGATCTCAGCTTTTTTCTCACTGGCCAAGACCATTACAATGTCTCTTTGCCTCTCCCAGTTTCTATGTGGGACGGCCCAATGGACACATAAAATATCATCAGAAACAACCTGGGTACCCTGCACTTTCATCCAACCAAGGATTGCTTCAGTTAATTTTGAGCCTGAAGCAAAATCTGGTCTAAAACCACGCAGACGTAAATTTCTTCTCCTTTGGCGATCTACCAAATTTGCAATTCTCTAACTCAATTGTTTAGAAATCTCATCCTGACCTTTAGCTTGTTTTTCTAAATTCTGAATTCTTTCAGTTGCCACATCAGCACCTTTCTTAACAGTTTTAATTACTAAGGAAAGATTTCCCAATGCTAATTCCACTGTCAGAAATCTTTCTTCAAAACCTGTAACAATTTGTAACAGCTGGTGTAATTTTGCTTCGATTTTGCCGAGACTAGGCTCAGCCCCTTCTGTCATTTTATTTAAAATTTATTGCACTCACTTCGTGATAGCGAAAGAAGTTCCGACTTCCCTTGAAACCGCAAATCTTATGATTCTAATTGAACTTGTGAATACTCTACGCTTCTCTTTTCTTCAAGAAGAATTTATAGTATAGTATAATATATCACATCAGAGCTCGAGATAGGAGCGTCTAGAAAAAACTTTGACGCATGCGCAACCCTCTCCTTTTTCTCGAGTCTCAACATCCTTTTTTCATTGTGGTGACCAAAACTAAATGCCGTCCAAGTGTGGACTTACCAAGGCATTATAAAGTGGTATTAACACTTCATGTGATCTTGATTCTATCCCGCTGTTACTGCAGCCTAGAATCATATTGGCTTTTTTGGCAGCTGCTGTACACTGCTGGCTCTTATTTAAATGGTTGTCCACTAGGACTCCAAGATCCCTCACAGTTACTACTGTTGAGCAATATACCGCATATACTGTACCTGTGAATTTTGCTTTTCTTGCCTAAATCTAGAACCTTACTTTTTTCACTCTTGTATTTCATTTTATTTGATAGCACCCAATGTTCAAATCTGTCAAGATCCTTCTGTATTTGAACCTGTCTTCTGGAGATTAGGCTATTCCTGTCAGTTTGGTGTCATCTGCAAATTTGTCCCCTCGTCCAAGTCATTGATGAAGATGTTGAAGAGTACTGGGCCTAAAACAGAGTCTTGGGGTATTCCAGTGCATGCATCCCTCCATGTAGTTGCAGGTAAAAGTTATTTGGTTGTTTGGTTTTCAAATATGATAGGGTTTTATATGCTTCCTTTTTAATATTAGATTTGTTTCGCTATAATATTGTTTTTATTATTGTTGTGAGCCGCCCCGAGTCTTCAGAGAGGGGCGGCATACAAATCTAATAAATTATTATTATTATTATTATTATTATTACTATTATTATTAACTTTTTTTAAAATGCCAAAAAAATAGGAAGATGGTTAGCCTTTAAATTAAAAAAGAATAAATTGATAAGTAAATTAGAAGATGAGAAAGGATGTATACATTTTAAAATGAGATTAAAAAATAATTGAAGAAGTTAATGAAAAATTATATGATTAAAAAAAACTCAAAGTAAAAGATAATTTGGGAAGAGATAAATTACCAAAAGTGCCAGAGAATATTAAAAATACGTTTAATGAAAAAATAAATGATGGAGTTGATGAAGGTGGTAAAAACATTACCAGCAGATATTTAAAAATTCTTGCAAAAAATATTAAATGTATCAATGTTATGCGAGTTAGGGCATTTTCCACTTTCCTTTTCTCTCCAACTATAAATTTAATCCTGAGAAATGTGAGAGTAAACTAAATTAGGCCAAAATTCCAACAATAAATTTCTCACCTACATTTTCAATGGGAGTATATTAAAAAAAATTCAAGACTTCTCTAAATTCTTGAAATGTTGTCTCATGTGAATTTCCTTTAAAGATTTCTCCATGGTGTGAGTCTGCTGGTGTCTCACCAGGCTGGAATTATAACTAAACCCTTTCCCACAAAAAGGACATTCAAATGGTTTCTCTCCTGTGTGAGTCCTCTGGTGTTCCACCAAGCTCCAACTCTGACTAAAACTTTTTCCACACTCAGGACATTCAAAGGGTTTCTCTCCTGTGTGAGT
Organism: Erythrolamprus reginae; assembly: GCF_031021105.1. NCBI lineage: Eukaryota > Metazoa > Chordata > Lepidosauria > Squamata > Dipsadidae > Erythrolamprus > Erythrolamprus reginae. The sequence continues at coordinate 21,655,706 of NC_091951.1, read as the reverse complement.
CCTCTGGTGTTTCACCAGACTGGAATTATGACAAAAATCTTTTCCACAGTCAGGACATTCAAAGGGTTTCTCTCCTGTGTGAGTCCTCTGGTGTTGCACCAGTTTGGAATTCTCACTAAAACTTTTCGCACAGTCAGGACATTCAAAGGGTTTCTCTCCTGTGTGAGTTCTCTGGTGTTGCATCAGTTTGGAATTCTCACTAAAACTTTTTCCACAGTCAGGACATTCAAAAGGTTTCTCTCCTGTGTGAATCCTCTGGTGTTGCACCAGTTTGGAATTCTCACTAAAACTTTTCCAACAGTCAGGACATTCAAAGGGCTTCTCTCCTGTGTGAGTCCTCTGGTGTGTCACTAGGTGGGAACTCTGACTAAAACTTTTCCCACAGTCAGGACATTCAAAGGGTTTCTCTCCTGAGTGAGTCCTCTGGTGTTGCACCAGGTTGGAACTGCGACTAAAACTTTTCCCACAGTCAGGGCATTCAAACGGTTTCTCTCCTGTGTGAGTCCTCTGGTGTTGTACCAGGTTGGAATTATTAATAAAAGCTTTCCCACAGTCAGGGCATTCAAAGGGTTTCTCTCCTGTGTGAGTCCTCTGGTGTTGCACCAAGTGGGAACTCTGACTAAAACCTTTCCCACAGTCAGGGCATTCAAAGGGTTTCTCTCCTGTGTGAGTCCTCTGGTGTTGCACCAAATTGGAATTCTTACTAAAACTTTTTTCACAGTCAGAACATTCAAAAGGTTTCTCTCCTTTGCGAGTCCTCTGGTGTTTCATGACTGAAATTGTGATTGCATTTTATTATATTCATTTTATTATATGCACATTCAAATGTTTTCTCTTTTTTGCGAGTCTTGGGTGCTTCACTAGACTGGAATTCTCTATTTGAAATTTTCCTCACAGAAAGGATATTCAAATGGTTTTATTCCTGTGTCTGCATCCTTTAGTGTCTCATGACCTGAGAATTTCTATTGAAATGTTCACACAATCTGCATAGTCATATATTTCCACACTCATGTGTTTTCTGGTGTACCACCATGTTGCCATGTTCACTAAAGACTTAATACATCGGGAGTTATTTTGTGGCTTCCCTTTTGTGTAGTTTGTTCCAAGAATCACAAGGGAACTGTTCTGACCAATTTTTGCTACATTGAGAGAGTGTGCATGGCTCTTCTCCTGTCTAGATCCTCCTCATTGCAATATCTTGTTTTCCACAGCTGAGTTCATCAAAAATATGTACAATGTCTTGTTTAGTGGTGCTTTCATTCAAGACATTTTCTTCCTCACCGGGAGAGGCCTGCATTCCTGTGTGCTCTACGTCGCTTTACTATTGACCTTTTCCTCTCAACTGACTTCCAGATATCTCCCTTTTTTGCTGATGGAGGAAAAACCATGTAACGTATCCTTGAGTTCTGCATAATCTGCTTATTTGAGCTTGAAATGTTTCTTGATTTTCTCTCTCTTGTCTAACAGCTTCTGAAAGAGGGGGAGAATTGTATGTTTTTCCAAAAGAAATGGAAAATATTTTGATTTTCTTCCCTTTTCAATATTGCTTGTTATTTACAATTGTCCTGAGTGGTCTTATTGCCATCCTCTTTGTCTGTAAGATTCAGAGAAAAGGAGAATTTTAATTGTTTATAAAATAGATATCATTTGAAAAAAGAAAAAAGTATATATTACAATCAATAAATCAAAAATGCCCCCCTCAGTGTTCCCTCTAATTTCTTTTTTTTGGGGGGGGGGGGCGGAAAAGTATAGTGTCTGAGCGGCAGTCCCTTCAGGACTGGGCGGCACAGAAATAATAAATAAATAAATAAATAAACAAGCAAACAAACAAACAAAAACCCCACCCTGTTTTGCCTCAGAGAATTTTAAAATAAAATACTGTACTGTGTGTCTATAACAGTGAGCTGATAATAGGGCAACTCTATCAATATCAAAATGCCACTTAAATAGTTGAGCTACTTTCAAACTAGATTTTGATTTTCTTTCTCCCTTCCTTACTCCCATTCTTTTTCTTTCTCTTTTCCTTCCTCTCTTTTTTCTATCTGTTTCTCTCTCTTCCTCTCTCTCTCCTTCCCTCTCTCTCTTTCCCTCTCGGCTTCTGGGCAGGTTTGGAAAACTCTGAGTTGATGATGATTTTTAAGTGAGCGATGCTCACTGCTCAGCTTAGAGGGAACTATGGCCCCCATACTAATCACTTACGTTATTTATGATTCAGAGAAGATTTATGCATGGTATGTCTGTGTGTGTGACTGTTAGCATATGGGGTTTTTAAAATATTTAAATATTTTAAATTTGTCTGATTGCTTATGATTTGTTTTTACATGTTGTGAGCCGCCCCGAGTCTTCGGAGAGGGGCGGCATACAAATCTAAGTAATAAATAAATAAATAAAATAATAAATCGAGATCCATGTTCAAATATCCATTCAAATTCAGTTGTTTAATTTGATCAATCAAGCATTCTTAGCAATGCAAAGGACTATCATCAAAGATATCTTGAACTGCTGGGGATATATTATTGTAGATAACATGCTTCTCTGAAGATAGGACAGGGGCAGGTCTCATGGTGGAATGCAATTGGGGGTGGGAGAGTGGGTGGGGTGGAACAGAGGGTGCAAGTGTGTGGTTGGCTGTGAGACAGGCATCTTACCTGTACTGCAGTTTAGCAGCTCTGTGTGTCTCTCAGCTGGTCCCTTTACAGAAAAAAAGAGTTGGCCTTTTGCGGGTCCCGTGGACTAAACAATGTTGTCTGGCGGGCCCCAGGGGAACAGCCTTCTCTGTGGCGGCCCTGGCCCTCTGGAATCAACTCCCTCCAGAGATTAGAACTGCCCCCACCCTCCTTGTCTTTCATAAATTGCTTAAGACCCACGTGTATCGCCAGGCATGGGGGAATTGAGACATCTCCCCCAGGCTTTTATATTTTTATGTATGGTATGCGTGTGTTCCATGGTTTTTAAATGATGGGGTTTTTAGATGCTTTTTAATCTTAGATTTTTTTACATTGTAACACTGTTATTATTATTGTTGTGAGCCGCCCAGAGTCTTCGGAGAGGGGCGGCATACAAATCTAATAAATTATTATTATTATTATTATTATTATTATTATTATTATTATTATTATTATTTCTATTTCGTTAACATTTGTTTTTCTGAAATCCAATACTTTGGTTGCAGTATAAGATTGCTCACAATCAGTTTTTACAACCTGGCTCAATAGCAGTAACTATCAGATGGATCTTGAAGTCCTACCCTTTGGAGAGGGGCAGCATACAAATCTAATAAATAATAATAATAGTAATAATAATAATAATTATTATTTTTAGTGAACAATCCCCTAAAAAGAGTCAACTGTGTGATTGCAGTGGCCATAAAAGCTAATGCAATCCTAGGCTGTATTAACACAGGGGTAGATTTAAGATCATGAGAAGTGTTCATATCAATTTATAATGCTTTAGTAAGATCACACTTGGATAACTGTGACAAGTTTTGATTGCCACATTTTTAAAAAGATTGCAGAGAAGAGAAGTAGGGATGATTAGGGGGCTGGAGGCTAAAAGATGTAAAGAAGCGTTGCAGGAACTGGGTATGTCTAGTCCAGTGAAAGGAAGGACTAGGTTTGACATGAGAGCCATCTTCCAACACTTGAGGGGTCAAGAAGAAAGGGGTCAACTTATTTTGCAATGCACCAGAAGGCAAGACAAGAAGCAGCGGATGGAAAGTAACCCAGGAGAGAACCAACCAACAACTAAGGAGAATTTTCCTGACACTGAGAACAATTAACCACTTGCCAGAAATTGTATTGGGTCTCCTGCTTGTGCAGGGCGTCGGAATTGAAGACCGGCAAAGTCCCTCCCAACTCTCTCACAATCTCCAATGATGCAACAACCCACAACCTCTGGAGGGAAGCCATTCCCAGAGAATCAACCTTAACTTGAGACTTTTTCAATCTTCCCACCAGCAGAAAATTGCAGCCACCAGTTTCACAGCGTGCAGCACCAGTGGGATTAAATTTGGGCAGGAGAGGAACCTGCAGCACCAGCAGTTGACGCGCTCCATCCCGGTTGCCTCTCTGCTTCCAGGCCGTGGAGGGAACCAAACAGCCCGACTTTCTCCCGGACACCCCAGCCCCTTCCCTCAACTCACCTTCCAGCTGCTGCTTCGATCCTCGGAACAGCACAAAAGCCGCTCTGCACCCCACCTCCCTCCCATGAGTCTTCCGGAAGAGGAAGTTCCTCTGCGTTTCTTTTCTCTTCCGATCTTTTCTAGAAATTCGGTGCTCGATGGTTTTAAGTCCTCTATTAGGCACGTTTCAGGCACAGATGTTGCCTATCTGACTGCCATCTCCTGAGAGCGGAAGAAAAACACTCTTGTCCCGTCTTTACCTAAGGCGTTTATAAGATGTTTTTACTGTATAAATGCTGTCAAATCGTTTTTCACTTCTAACAACTAGCCTAGTGAAATGTGATGCCTGCATAAATGCACCAGAGTGCCTTCCGACCCCGTCCTATTGTCTCTCCTATATCCGATATAGCTTCTCTTCTATCCTTATATCTTTCTTCTATTCTCTCAATTATTTTATCCTATATTCTCTTCTATTCTTTATCTAATTCTATTTCCTCGAAGGTGTCCTTTATTACCTTCATTGTGTTTTATTGTGTATTGGACAAAATAAATAAATACATAAATAAATACTTGGCTTACCAAGATTAGATATGTGCTGAGCCCTAAATTTATTTTATTTTTTTTAAAAGATTTTTTAAAATTGAATTTAAAACAAAGCAACGTAGAAAATACAAAATATACACATCTACAAGACCAACCTACAAAGAGGGGGGTGGGGCAAATGGGGAAATATTTCCCCCTAAATGAATTTTTTTAAAGGAAATATTTTAATTTTATTTATTTTTCAAAACATGAACATGATAGATAAACAAAAGCAAAATAGGTATAGGTAAATTTAGACAATAGTACAGCGGGACAGGGATTGTAGGCACAGTGGTGCACTTATGAACGCCCCTTACAGACCTCTTAGGAAGGGGGTGAGGTCGACTGTAGTCTAGGAAATATTTCTGGAGTCTTTCAATTGTAAATGTTCATGAAGGTTTAAAGAATGGCACAATCATCTTTGTTAAGGATGACTCTCAGTGAAAATCAAAACCTCTCCACAGCCCAAGACTGATTTCAGAGTAGGAAGTGACCTTGTAGGTCTTCTAGTCCAACCCCCTGCTTTGGCAGGAAACCTACACTACTTCAGACAAATGGTTATCCAACATCTGCTTAAAAACGTCCAGTGTTGGAACACTCACAATTTTTGGAAGCAATTTGTTCCACTGATTAATTGTTCTAACTGTCAGGAAATTTCTTACTTCTAAGTTACTTCTATCCTTGTTTAGTTTCCACCCATTGCGTCTTATTCTACCCTCAGGTGCTTTGGAGAATAGACTCCCTTTTCTTTGTGGCATCTCCTGAGATATTGGAACACTGCTATCATGTCACCCTTGGCCCTTCTTTTCATTAAACTAGACATACCCAGTTCCTGCAATCGTTCTTCATATGTTTTAGCCTCCAGTCCCCTAATCATTTTTGTTGCTCTTCTCTGCACTTTTTCTAGAGTCTCAATCAACGCACAAAGGACAAAACATACATATCTACAAGACCAACATAGAAAAAAAAGGGGGTATTTTCTCCTAAATTTACTCGCTGCAGCCATTACGGGCCCACAGAGTTTTCCTTCTCCAGGTCCTGTCCAACAAACAATGCCGGCTGGCGGGACCTCTGGGAAGAGCCTTCTCCATGGTGGTTCCGACCCTTTGGAACCACCTGCTACTAGAGATCCGCATTACCTCTTCCCTACCGGTCTTGCGGAAAGCCATTAAGACCTGGCTTTTCCGGCAGGCCTGGAATTATTGATATTATTGATTTTTATTTTTAAATTTTAACTGTTTTTGTTTTTGTTGCATTTATTCTGATTGTTAGCTGCTCAGAGTCCTCAGAGCAGCATATAAATACTATTATTATAATTATATAACAACAATAATAATATCCTTGTGAAACATAGAAGATTGACGGCAGAAAAAGACCTCATGCCCTTACACTATTTCCTGTATTATATCTTAGGATGGATATATCTTTATGCCAGGCATGTTTAAATTCAGGTACTGTGGATTTACCAATCATGTCTGCTGGAAGTTTGTTCCAAGCCTCTACTATTCTTTCAATAAAATAATATTTTCTCATGTTGCTTCTGTTCTTTCCAGAACTAATCTCAGATTGTGCCCCCTTGTTCTTGTGTTCACTTTCTTATGGAAAACACTTCCCTCCTGAACTTTATTTAACCCTTTAACATGTTTAAATGTTTCAATCATGTCCCCCCTTTCTGTCCTCCAGACTATAAAGATTGAGTTTATTAAGTCTTTACTGATAGGTTTTATGCTTAAGACTTTCCACCATTTTTGTACCCTGTCTTTGGACCCGTTCAATTTTGTCAATATCTTTTTGTAGGTGAGGTCTCCAGAACTGAACACAGTATTCCAAGTGTGGTCTCACCAGCGCTCTATATAGCGAGATCACAATCTCCCTCTTCCTGTTTGTTATACCTCTAGCTATGCAGCCAAGCATTCTACTACTTACTTTCCCTACCGCCTGACCGCAATGTTCATCCATTATGAGACTGTCAGAAATCACTACCCCTAAATCCTTCTCTTCTGAAGTTTTTGCTAACACAGAACTGCCAATACAATACTCAGATTGAGGATTCCTTTTCCCCAAGTGCATTATTTTACATTTGGAAACATTAAACTGCAGTTTCCATTGCTTTGACCATTTATCTAGTAAAGCTAAATCATTTACCATATTGCAGACGCCTCCAGGAATATCAACCCTATTGCACACTTTAGAGTCATTGGCAAATAGGCAAACCTTCCCTACCAAACCTTCCCCTATGTCACTCACAAACATACTAAAAAGAATAGGACCCAGAACAGACCCTTGTGGCACACTGCTTGTAACCTGTCTCTGCTCAGAATACTCGCCATTAACAATAACTCTCTGATGTCTACGCTTCAGCCAGCTGCAAATCCACTGAACTATCCAGGGATTAAGAGATGATTTATGCTTGAAGTAATGTCCACAGATTGGATAATTCAAAGATTTCTCAATGGTGTGAGTCCTCTGGTGTCTCAACAGACTGAAATTATAACTAAAACCTTTCCTGCAAAAAGGAAATTCAAATGGTTACTTTCCTGTGTGAATCCTATGGTGTACGAGGTTGCAATTCTGACTGAAACCTTTCCCACAGATAGGACATTCATTATTTTTTCTATTTTTAAAAATCTTTTTCACAAACTTTACATTTATACATATACCATATCAACATGTTACAAACTTGTACATTTTTCCAATATATCATAAACAAATATCCTAAATTGGCACTGTTACTTTTACCTCCCATCTGTTTTCCTTCTATATTACTAGCTTTTATATATTTTATAGCTTTTATAGATTACTATGTTACTAGCCTCCCTCTATCTCCTATTCCCTTCACCTTTTCTCCTTGTTACCTTCTTCCCTCCTACCTCGCTCTTCTTCCTTTTTAAAAAAAATATTTTTTATTGATTATAAAAAAGAAAAAAAACAAATAAAGGCCACATTTCAGCCGACCAGGAAGGACGTCTTCGTGACGTCAAAGCTTCGCCCATGGAATTCCCTATTGGGATTCCCCACCTCCTCCCCAGCCTCCAGATCGGCTCAGTGGCGCTGCCCGGCTGTAACCTTCTGAAACAGCCGGGCGCTTCTCGGCAGCCTCCAGAACCCGAACCTGAACTTTTGCCAAACTTCCGGGTTCAGGTTTGGGAGAACGCGGAGAAGTCCCCCTGCTGTTTAAGAAGGTGACAGGCAGGCGACGGCGCTTCCCGGCGGCCTCCCGAACCCGAACCCAAAAAGTTCGGGTTCGGGAGAACGCCAAGGAGCCCTCTGGCTGTTTAAGAAGGTGACAGGCAGGCGGCGGCGCTTCTCGGCGGCCTCCCAAACCCGAACCCGAAAAGTTTGGGTTCGGGAAAACGCGGAGGAGCCCCCTGGCTCTTTTAAAGGTGACAGCCGGGCGATGGCGCCCAGCGGAGCACCATTTTGCGATTTTTGTCCTCCCTTGCACGCATTAATCGCTTTTACATTGTTTCCAATGGGAAACATTGTTTCGTGTTACGAACTTTTCACCTTACGAACCTCCTTCCAGAACCAATTAGATTTGTAAGACGAGGTATTACTGTATCTGATTTTTTAAATGATCTTTATTTTTAATAGATTTTCTAGCTTAGTATTTTGTACTTGAGACATATTTTTTGTAATTATTTTTGTTATTTATTTATTTATTCTTAACCCAGTTATTTCCCCAAATGTTTCAATTTCCTTGATCAAGGATAAAGAAGAAATCAAGTGCTTCGTATTTTTTTCAGTAGGGTTTCCAAGGCTAAGATAAATATCAAAGGTGCCAAAGGGCAACCTTGATGGACACCTTTCCTTATATTGATTTGAGAAGTGATCTCAGTATGCCGCCCCCTCTTCGGAGAGGGGCGGCATACAAATCTAATAAATCTAATTAATAATAATAATTATAATATTTAAGATGATTTTAGCTGATTGTTTAGAATAAATGGATTTTATTAGGTTTATAAAGTTATCTCCAAATTTCATTTCCTCGAGCTGGTTTATAAAGAATTTCAAATATATACTATTGCAAGCTTTCTGAATATCCACAAAAATTAACCCTAATTGTTTATTTGTTCTTTTGTCGTAAAATTCCAATATACCCAAAATGATTCTTGTATTGTTTGAGATATTTCTTCCCGGAAGGAAGCCCTTCTGACCAGGGTGTATGATTTTATTTAATTAAAAAAAAAATCTCTCTGCCATGATGGAAGCCAATAATTTGTAGTCTGAGTTCAATTAGGATATGGGTCTATAGTTTTGTATATAATGAGTATTCCTTCTATGAATTTGGCAGGTTTCTGGTTTCTAAGATGTTGTTATAAAGTTCCAACAGCATAGTCTCAAATGTCTTGTGCATTTTTTAATAAATTTCAATAGGGATACCATCCGGTCCAGGGGATTTATTATTTATTATTTTTCTGATTGTTTAGAGCGTTTCTTAACTCTATGTTACTTATTTTATTGTTTAACATTTGCCTGTCTTCTTTGGATATACATTATTGTTCTGTTTTTATATATGCTGTGAGCCGCCCCAAGTCCTCGGAGAGGGGCGGCATACAAATCCAATTAAATAAATAAATAAATAAATAAATAAATAAATAAATAAATAAAGTTACTAAAGATAGGTTTTCTGTATAGTTGTTTATCAAATCTGAATTAGGGTTTCCTGCATTATAAAGTTCCTCATAAAAGGCTAGGGTGATCTGTTTTTCAACCTGTGTGCCGAGGCACACTAGTGTGCCGCGAGACATGGCCAGGTGTGCCGCAAGGCGGCTCCTGCAAGTGGGAGCCCCAGGGTTGAGGCTTCAGCCCTGGAGCTCCCACTTGCAGAAGCCGCCCCCCGGCTATTGCCCGCCGCCGCCGCCACTACCCGCGCACCCCAAAATACCCCCCCCTGCATGCCCTTTTCCATGGGCGCGCAGTCCCCATCCCCCTGCCAGCCCGTGGGGGTCGGGGGGCGGGGAGGCACCGGCAGTAGAAGGCGCTGCCCCCGCCCGATCTGCTCCCTCTCCTCCTCTTCCGCTGAAAGAAACGCGCGGAAGCTGCCTGCTTGAGCCTCGCGTTGCTCCACCCCGCTTCGTCCTGCTTGTCATCCTCTGTTGTGTTTTCGGTGGGGGAGCGGCGGGAAAGCCCTGTGCCGGCCAGGAAAGCCGGGTTTGCTTTCCGCCTTTTAAACACGCTGCTTTCCTGCACCTCTTTCCTGGGGGGGGGAGTGGCATCAGCGCCACCCCTCTACGAGCAGCAAAAGCCTCAGCGACGTTTGGCTGTCGGGGAGGTAGGGAGGAGAAAATCCTACCCCCTCCACGAGCAGCAAAAGCCTCAGCGACGGATCGCGCCGTTTGCCTTTCGGCTCAGTCACAGAGGCTTTTGCTGCTCGTGGAGGGGGGGTTGGCGGTGCCGATGCCAAATGCTTTCCCTCCGCGGTGGGGGGTGCAGGGCAGGCACAGTCAGCCCCAGGAGACAAAGAGGGAATGAGAGAAAGGAAAGAGACAGAAAGGGAGGGAGAGAAAGAAAAGTGAGAGATAGAAAGGATAGAGAGAAAGGGAATGAGAGAAAGGAGAGAGAAAGGGAGGGAGAGAAGGAAAGAGTGAGAGATAGAAAGGATAGAGAGAAAGAGGGAATGAGAGAAAGGAAAGAGATAGAAAGGATAGAGAGAAAGAGGGAATGAGAGAAAGGAAAGAGAGAGAAAGGGAGGGAGAGAAGGAAAGAGTGAGAGATAGAAAGGATAAAGAGAAAGAGGGAATGAAAGGAAAGAGACAGAAAGGGAGGGAGAGAAGGAAAGAGTGATAGAAAGGATAGAAAGAGGGAATGAGAGAAAGGAAAGAGACAGAGAGAGAAAGAAAATAAGAGAGAGAACGAGAGAGAGCAACAGAGAGAGAAAGAACAAGACAGAGAAAGCATGAGAGAAAGAACAAGAGAGAGAAAGAAAATAAGAGAGAGAATGAGAGAGAGAGAGAGAAGGAAAGCAAGAGAGAAAAAGAGATAGCAAGAGAGAAAGAAAGCAAGACAGATAGGGAGAGGAAAGGAGAGCGAGAGAAATGAGAACAAAAAGGGGAGAAAAAAGGAGAAATGAAATAATGATTGAGGCAGAGAATGAGAGGAGAAACAAAAGAGAGAGAGAGGTGATTTTTGAAGCATATGGTAAAAAGCATCCAAATAATAAGAAAAAAAACCCAGCCCACACCTGTTTTTGAAAAGAATAAAAGAGAAAAAAAACCCAGCCCTCAACTGGTTTTGGAAATGGTTCGAGTGTGTATACACACACACACACATAAGGGGGGGAGAGAGAGAGGGATAGAAAAAGAGAAGTGAGAGGGAGAAGGAATGAGGGAAAAAGGGAGGAAGAGAGAGAAATGAGAAACATGAGAGAGAAAAGGGGGAAAGACAGGAGAAGTACCCAGAAATGAGACAGTGGTATAAATTTCAGGAGGGATGATTGATGATTGACTGTATTTATAAGGGGATGTTACATGGGATTGTATATATGAGGGGGTTATTTATTTATGTATGTATGTATGTATGTATGTATGTATGTATTTATTTATTAGATTTGTGTCATTTTGGTTGGTGGTGTGCCCCAGGATTTTGTAAATGTAAAAAATGTGCCGCGGCTCAAAAAAGGTTGAAAATCACTGGTATAACGCATCTGTTTATTGTTCTGCATTTTGTTTTGCTAATTTGTGGGACAGCCACCTTCCTGGCTTATTTCCAAATTGGAAAAAAATTGCTTTACTTTTTTTATTTTACAAGCGAGTTCCTCTTGGGTTATTAAATTTATTTTATGCTTTACTAAATTTTATTGTCCTCATATTTTGTTACTTTCTGGTTTATTTTGGAGGTCTTTCTCGAGTTTTCCTAATTCAATGTTTAGAGTTTTCAAGGTATTTTCTTTTCTTTTTTTCTTTTTTGACGAATAAGCAATTGTTATGCCTCGGAGATATGCCTTCATTGTATCCCAAACATTTTGAAGAGAAGTATTCCCATTGTTATTTATCTGATAGAATAAATTTATTTCTTTTATCATGGTTTCATTGTAGTTTTTATCTTTGGTAAGTGTCAGGTTTAAGGTCCATCTTTGATTTGTTCTTCTGCTTAAATCTCACCATTTTAACAATACAGGGTTATGATCTACCCATGTGTTAGGTAAGATTTCTATGTTTGTAATGTCATTTATTAATCCTACACTGGCCCAGGCCAAGTCTATTCTTGACCATGATTTGAAAGTGTGGGAATAGAATGTATATTGCCTATTGTTAGGATAGAAATATTTCCAAACATCTTTTATCTCACATTCTGATTTCAGTGTATCAAATGTTGCTGGCAGTTCCTTCCTCCATTTATTTTTTTTAGGACTTTTATTTCTATCACTTACTGCATTGAAATCACCAATTATAAGTATATTGTCTGTAGAAATTTCCTGTATTTTTTTATGTAAATTAAGAAAAAAATGAAGACTGGTTAATTGAATGACCATATATTGCAATTATTGTTATTTTTTTATTTCCGTTTTGTATTTGTAATATCACAATTCTTCCATTTTCGTCATTATAAATTAATTTTTGGATTAAGTTTCCGTTTTACATATATGGCTACACCTCTTTTCTTAACTGAAGAGAGACACAAAGAAAGCCCCCAACCTAGGGAAGGATAGTACATCAGCTTGTTATTTTTTTTAATGTGAGTCTCTTGAAGACAAATTATATATAAATTTTGATTAATCAATTTTTTTGGCTTCTGCTCTTGCCCTGGTTATAGGTCCTTGTTGCTTGCTTTTTATCTTGGCTTTCCCTCAGTCTATCTTCTTTGTCCAATAAATTTTCCTCAGAACTTAGTAACTCGAGATGATCTTTCTCTCTCTCCCTGTCTTTCTTTCTTTCTTGGTCTTATATATTTTTAACATGACGATCAAATAATTCTTTTGCTTCATCCTCGGTGGTAATTTTGTATTTTTTATCCAAGAAATTTATAACCATTCCTTCCGGAACTAGCCATCTAAAGGGTATCTTGTGTCTGTTAAGTTTTGTTGATAGGTAATGATATTTGCTTCTTTTCTCCCTCACTCTTCAGGGAATTTGTCGCAACACTATTATTTCTCTTCCTCTGAAGGTATTATCTTTGGAAAGGTTGTATATTTCATCTCTTACAGATATTTTCGTAAAGCGAACATGAATTTCCCTTGGGAGTCTATTTCTTTGGGCAAAGCCCATACTAACTCTGTATATCTCATCTATGACTTCTGATACTTCCTGCACTGTTCTCTGTTATGATTGCTAATAAATCAAAAATAATTTGGGGAAGGAGTCTCTTGACTCCTCAACATTTAGAATTCTTAAGAAAGCTGCCTTCTCAAGTTCCGGTTTTATAATTGCCTCTTCTAGGGTTTTATTTACATATTCAGTTCTACTTTCTGTAAATTGCAGCCTTGTCTCTATTCTTTCATTGTGTTCTTCAATTATTTGTATTTTTTGCTTATTATCTCTAATCGTGTCTTGAATAGTTTCCATCCTAGCATCTAGCCAACCTACCCTTTGATCATTTTTAAAAATTTCTTCCTTCGTCCCTGTCAGTTTTATAATTTCGGTGTATCGACTCTTGCACCCTGATCATTATTTTTTGTATTGCTGTTAAAGTTGAAAGAGTCGGTGCGTCCTGCTATCCTGTAGTCTTATCACTTGGAGTTTGAGGGGTTAATGGAGGTGCAGTTGTTTTCTTCCATTGCTGACTTATCATATATTCTTCTTACCAGGCTATTTCAGTCAATAGGAAAAGGTTAAAAAAAAAGGGAGTTCAAAAAAGTTGAAAAACAATTCAAAATTGTGTTCATTTATATATTTATATATTTATTAGATTTGTATGCCGCCCCTCTCCGTAGACTCGGGGTTCACAACACAATAAAACAATTTATAATAAATCTAATAATTTAAAAAACATTTTAAAAATTTCATTATTAAGCAGACATACATACAAACATACCATACATAAATTGTATAGGCCCGGGGGAGATATCTCAATTCCCCCATGCCTGGCGACAAAGGTGGGTTTTAAGGAGTTTACAAAAGGCAAGGAGGGTGGGGGCAGTTCTAATCTCCGGGGGAGCTGGTTCTAGAGGGTCGGGGCTGCCATAGAAAAGGCTCTTCCCCTGGGACCCACCAGATGACATTGTTTAGTCGACGGGACCCGGAGAAGGCCAACTCTGTGGGACCTAATTGGTCACTGGGATTCGTGCGGCAGAAGGCAGTCCTGGAGATATTCTGGTCCGATGCCATGAAGGGCTTTATAGGTCATGACATAGTCTTGTCAACAGTCAGGAGAGGGGAGTAAGAAAAAAAAAGATGAAGGCAAAAATAGAAAGAGTGGGGGGTTTGTCTTCCGGTTTGGCACAGGAAATATCACCAACTTTAAGTGTGCTGTCTTTCTCCAACTTTCCTTTAACTACATCCACATACAATCTGCAACATTCCATAAAGAAACTTTCTTTCCCTTCCTGCCATCTTATAAATTTACTTTCCACACTTTTGTAATTTTGTAAAGAGTCACAATGGGGATTTCCAGCAGAGCGTTTGATTTCTTGCTGGATTGAGCTGTCTTATTTCTGCCTATCCCCCCAGTTCTTTAACAGAGCTTCAGATCACAGCCTTCAAAGAACAGTCGCCGCTTACTCTACGTCAGGCAAAACTCCACCTCCGTCTCAGAAAAAATAATTAGCAGAAAGGGTTCTTTCCAAGTTCACCTCGATAAATGACAATCCATCCAAATTCCTCCAAGACTTTTCACGATCTTACAGTCTCGCCATTTCCAGCCGCTTCTCTCATTCGTTCCTTCAATGGCGTCGGTTTGCCACATCTCCGGATCGGCCAGAGCCGATCTCTTTCACTCTCGACCCTAAGGTATCCTCCACTGTCCAGAGAGCAGACCTGCTTCTCCGTGGGCACAGGATCTTCCCTTTGGGATCGCAATTCCTTCAGACTTACAATCGCCTTCTGGCAGTCAAAAAGAAAGAAAAAGTCGAAGCAGCCCCAAGGAGGACACAGACCGCCCACCTGTCAATGTGGCACCAAAACTGGAAGTCAGACTCGCTCGCCTTCCAGTGTGAATCCTCTGGTGCATCATCAGGTGGGAACTCTTACTAAAACTTTTTCCAGTCAGGACATTCAAGGGGTTTCTCTCCTGTGTGAGTCCTCTGGTGTTGCACCAGGCTGGAATTATGACTAAAATTTCTCCCACAGTCAGGACATTGAAAAGGTTTCTCTCCCGTGTGAGTCCTCTGATGTGCCACCAGGTTGGAACTCGTATGAAAACTTTTCTGACAGACAGGACATTCAAAGGGTTTCTCTCCTGTGTGAGTCCTCTCATGACTCACCAGGTGGGAAATCTGACTAAAACTTTTCCCACAGTCAGGACATTCAAAAGGTTTCTCCCCTGTGTGAGTCCTCTGGTGTGCCACCAGATGGGAACTCTGACTAAAATTTTTCCCACAGTCAGGACATTCATAAGGTTTCTCCCCTGTGTGAGTCCTTTGATGTGCCACGAGGTGGGAACTTTGACTAAAACTTTTCCCACAGTCAGGACATTCAAAAGGTTTCTCTCCTGTGTGAGTCCTCTGGTGTGCCACCAGGTGGGAACTCTGACTAAATTTTTTCCCACAGTCAGGACATTCAAAGGTGTTCCCATCTGTGTGAGTCCTCTTGTGTATCACGAGGCTGGAATTATGACTAAAACATTTCCCACAGTCAGGACATTTAAAGGGTTTCTCTCCTGTGTGAGTCCTCTGATGTGCCATCAGGTGGAAACTCTGACTAAAGTTTTTCCCACAGTCAGGACATTCGAAAGGTTTCTCACCTGTGTGAGTCCTCTGGTGTATCACAAGGCTGTAATTATCACTAAAACCTTTCCCACAGTCAGGACATTCAAAGGGTTTCTCTCCTGTGTGAGTCCTCTGGTGTCTCAGCAGGTTGGAACTCGAAATAAAACATTTCCCACAATCAGGACATTTAAAAGGTTTCTCACCTGTGTGAATCCTCTGGTGTCTCACCAGGCTGGAATTATCACTAAAACTTTTCCCACAGTCAGAACATTCAAAGGGTTTCTCTCCTGAGTGAGTCCTCTGGTGTGTCACCAGGTGGGAACCCTGACTAAAACTTTTCCCACAGTCAGGGCATTCAAAGGGTTTCTCTCCTGTGTGAGTCCTCTGGTGTTGCACAAGGTGGGAACTCTGACTAAAACCTTTCCCACAGTCAGGGCATTCAAAGGGTTTCTCTCCTGTGTGAGTCCTCTGGTGTGTTACCAGGCTGGAATTATCACTAAAACTTTTCCCACAGTCAGGACATTCAAAGGGTTTCTCTCCTGTGTGAGTGCTCTGGTGTTGCACCAGGTTGCAATTTTTACTAAAACTTTTCCCACAGTCAGGGCATTCAAATGGTTTCTCTCCTGAGTGATTCCTCTGGTGTTTCATGACTGAAATTGTGACTGAATTTTTTTACACAGTCAACACATTCTAATGTTTTCTCCTTTTTGTGAGTCTTGGGTGCTTCACTAGACTGGAATTCTCTCTTTGAAACTTTCCTCACAGAAAGGATATTCAAATGGTGTTATTACTGTGTGGGCATCCTTTTTAGTGTCTCATGACCTGAGAATTCTAATGAAATCTTCACACAATCTGCACAGTCATATGTTTCCTCCCTCATGTGTGTCTTCTGATGTACCACTATGTTGCCATGCTCACTAAAGACGTACCACATTGGAGTTCTTTTGTGGCTTCCCTCTTGTGTAGTTGGTTCCAAGACTCAAATTTCTGACCAGTTTTTGCTACATTGAGATAGTGTGCATGGCTCTTCTCCTGTCTAGCTCCTCAATGTATAAACAGCTGTGATTTGCAATCTCTTGTTTTTCCGTTAAAAATTTGCAATATTTCCAACGCTGGGTTCATCAAAAATATGGACAATGCCTTGCTTAGTGGTACTTTCATTCAAGCCATTTTCTTCCTCATAGGGAGAGGCCTGCATTCCTGTCTGCTGTACATGGGTTTATTATTGACTTTTTCATTTAAACTGACTTCCAGATATCTCGCTTTTTTCCTGATGGTAAAAAACCATGTAACATATCCTTGAGGTCTGCATAATCTGCTTATTTGAGGTTGAAATGTTACTTGATTTTCTCTCTCTTGTCTAACAGCTTCTGGAAAAGGAGAATCGTATGGTTTTCCAAAAGAAATGGAAAATATTTTGATTTTTCATTTGATTTTCTTCCCTTTTCAACGTTGCATGTTATTTACAATTGTCCCGAGTGCTCATTGCCATCCTCTTTGTCTGTAAGATTCAAAGAAAAGTAGAACTTTAATTATTTATAAAATAATTAGAAATCATTTGAAAAAGTATACATTACAATGAAAAAATAAAAAATGCCCCAATACTAATCACTTACATTATTTATGTTTCATAGAAGACTATCGAGATCCATGTTCAAATATCCATTCAAATTCAGTTGTTTAATTAGGTCAATCCAGCATTCTTAGCAATGCAAAGGACTAACACAAAAACTGCATTTGCATTTTTTGAATTCAAGGAGAAGGGGCATTTATAACTGGCTGTTACAGACAATTTTATTAGCAGTTTGTTTTCAAACACAGACCAATCAGATTAGGCTGGGGAAGGATTAGACTGGGAAGTATAAAAGGCAGGAAAAAGCCACTCTAATTTGCACTTCAGATCACAGAGAAGGAGAGGAAAGTAGTGGCCCGCGCGCCTAACGGCGCGCGAATCATATAACTATAAACCAAAATCAGCAAAGTTTGGTAGCAATAGGGGTTGTTGATTTTCCTGCTAAGTACTTGTATTTCAATACATTGTTAAGATGACTGGCTTGGTGCAGTGTAACATTTGTTTGGCTGTTGTCTTCCGTAGTACCTTGTGGAACTTGGGGTACTGCCCTCTTTGCATAAGGACATCTAGGTTAGATGGCGAGATCTCTAGATTGCAGTCCTTAGTTTGTAGCTTGCAGTCAGAAGTGGAAAGATTGTCCCAGCCACGTGCTGTAATGCAGCCATGTGTCCAGCCTCCACTTCCACAGCGACCCCCGAGGAGGAGGGCTGTGTGGACAACTGTCGGTTCAGGAAGATTGCGTTCAGTTGAGCAAAAACATAGCAATTTTGGTCTCTCTGTATCGAATTCCTATAGTGTTCTTGCGGATTTAAATAGTAAGGATGTTGGAGATATTAGCAAGGTCCCTCAGGCAGAGAATGAGGGGATGTTCAAAGGGGAAGTTGTCGTAAATGTCACCAAACCATCAAGTACAGTTAGTAGAAATAAAAAGAGGACACATTTTCTTGTGGGTGATTCGACCGTTAGAGGTGTTGATTTGGGACAGAGCAAGGATGTGGTTAAGGTGCAGAGGTGTCTCCCAGGGGCCACTGCCAGCAGGGACAGGAGGCGGATTACAAACATTGTTAAGACTGTGAGTAAAGGTAATAACGTTGATGTGGTGGTGCATCTTGGCACAAATGATTTGTCCCAGAGAAATGTTAATGTAGTAAAAAGAGATTTTCAATGTCTAAGTGTGGAGCTGGGTAAAATAACTGATTCAGTGACTTTCTCAGAGGTGTTACCGGTTTGTGGCCAAGAGGATAAAACAACGTGTATCAGAGAGTTTAATGTGTGGTTAAGGCAGTGGTGTAAAGCTGAAGGTTTTGGCTATGTAAGTCATGATGTCAGTAGGTGGTCTAATAGGGAGTTGTTTAAGAGGGATGGTTTGCATCCATCATACAGAGGTACCCAGGTGCTCGGTGAGGAATTCAGAACTTTTTTGGACAGGCATTTAAACTAGGTAAAGGGGACAGAGATGTAACTGATGTGGGTGATTTCTGTCCCCGACCAATGAGGATAAAGCAGTTTTTGGAAGCTTATGAAAAGGGAGCTGCAAATAATATAGATGTAGTTGTTGATGATAAGGGGCAAACTAATAACGAAAATAATGTTCTTCGGATAATGTGCACAAATGCTCGAAGCTTGAGCAACAAGCTCTGTGAATTAATGGCCATAATATCTAGAGATAATTTGGACCTGGTTGCCATAACTGAGACATGGTTTAAGGATTCTAATGAATGGGAAATATCCATACCAGGATATACACTGTATAGGAAGGATAGAATAGAGAGAAGGGGAGGTGGAGTAGCCATTTATATTAAAGAAAGTCTAAAAACAACAATAATTCAAAATACGTGTCAAGATCTAGAGACTCTCTGGATTTGCATGCAAAATAAAGAAGGTTCTGTCATTAGAATTGGGGTGATCTATAGGCCTCCAGGGCAATCCGAGGAATATGACAACAAGATGGTGGATGAAATTACCCAAATGGCAGTAAAGGGAGAAAATTTAGGTTGCAGTGACCATCTATGTTTGTGGTTTGATGTAAAAACTCATTGTGAGCAATCCTATAATGCAACCAAAGTATTGGATTTCAGAAAAACAAATTTTAATGCAATGGGAGAATATTTAGATAATGAATTAAAGGGGAGGGATAAAATGGCAGGAGCGAGCATCCAGTGGACTGTATTAAAAAAGGCCATCTTAAAAGCCACTGGACTGTATGTAAGACAAATAACTAAAGGTAAAAGGAAGAAGAAACCGCTATGGTTTAGCAATGATGTAAGGGCTATAGTCAATGAAAAAAGGCTGCCTATAGGAGGTATAAAGAGTCTGGAAGTATAGCTGATAGGGAGGTATATAAAATGAGACAGAAGGAGGCGAAACAGATAATATATGCTGCTAAAGCCTCAAAAGAGGAAGAAATTGCCAAATTTGTAAAGAAGGGGGATAAAACCTTCTTCAGATATATTAATGATAAGAAGAAGAAAAACTGCGGCATCACGAAGCTTAGTACCGGGAATAATACATGCATTAATGGGAATAAGGAGATCGCTGACCATTTCAATAGCTACTTCTGTTCAGTTTTCTCAAAAGACACCTTACAAAATAATACTATAGAGGGATATAGCATTGCTTCCAGCTGTACGGATTCAGCTCCAGTGATCTTGGAAGCCGATGTCTTAGAAGAACTTGAACGATTAAAGATAAATAAGGCAATGGGTCCAGATGGCATCCACCCCAGAGTTCTTAAAGAACTCAGATCTGTCATTGCTACCCCCCTGACTGATTTGTTTAACCAATCCTTGTTAACAGGAGAAGTTCCTGAGGATTGGAGAATGGCCAGTGTTGTGCCTATTCACAAGAAGGGCAGTAGAGAAGAAGCTGGTAACTACAGGCCAGTTAGCTTGACATCAGTTGTAGTTAAAATGATGGAGACTCTACTCAAAAAGAGGATAAATCAGCACCTAAAAAACAAACTTATTAGATCCAAATCAGCATGGCTTTACTGAAGGCAAATCATGTCAGACTAATCTCATTGATTTCTTTGACTATGTCACAAAGGTGTTGGATGAAGGTGGTGCCGTGGATATTGCCTACCTGGACTTCAGCAAAGCCTTTGATACGGTTCCACATAAAGAGCTGATAGATAAATTAGTGAAGATTGGACTTAATCCCTGGATAGTTCAATGGATTTGCAGCTGGCTGAAGCGTAGACATCAGAGAGTTATTGTTAATGGCGAGTATTCTGAGCAGAGTCAGGTTACAAGCGGTGTGCCACAAGGATCTGTTCTGGGTCCTATTCTTTTTAATATATTTGTGAGTGACATAGGGGAAGGTTTGGTAGGGAAGGTTTGCCTATTTGCCGATGACTCTAAAGTGTGCAATAGGGTTGATATTCCTGGAGGCGTCTGTAATATG
This sequence comes from Erythrolamprus reginae, assembly GCF_031021105.1. NCBI lineage: Eukaryota > Metazoa > Chordata > Lepidosauria > Squamata > Dipsadidae > Erythrolamprus > Erythrolamprus reginae. Next base: position 21,635,225 of record NC_091951.1, on the reverse strand, counting down.
GTAAATGATTTAGCTTTACTAGATAAATGATCTAAGCCAGAGGTCCCCAACCGCCGGTCCGTGGACCGGGACCGGGCCGTTGGGGTTTTCCAGCCGGTCCGCGGCGCCGCTGCCCTCCCGGCAGAGGACATTATGCAGGACAGGGTGGGGCGTCGGGCAGGGCGGGGAGAATCAGGAGGCTCCTTTGGCGGCTGGGGGCTGCCTGCCTTTGTGATTTTGGCTGGGGGGGAGTTAGGAAGGTCCTACTTCTCCCCCCCCAGCCAAAAACTCAGAGCCTATCTGCTGGATACGGGCGATGAGCAGGACGAGCGGCGCCGAAGCCGGTGGCTGTGGCAGCTGCTGCAAGAGGCTTCCGCGCCGCTCTGTCCCACTCATCGCCCGTATCCAGCAGATAGGCTTTGAGTTTTTGGCTGGGGGGGGACTTAGGAAGGTCCTACTTCTCCCCCCCCAGCCAAAAACTCAAAGCCTATCTGCTGGATACGGGCGATGAGCGGGACGAGTGGCGCCAAAGCCGGTGGCTGTGGCAGCTGCTGCAAGAGGCTTCCACGCCGCTCTGTCCCACTCATCGCCCGTATCCAGCAGATAGGCTTTGAGTTTTTGGCTGGGGGGGGAGAAGTAGGACCTTCCTAACTCCCCCCCCAGCCAAAATCACAAAGCCAGGCAGCCCCCAGCCGCCGAAGGAGCCTCCTGATTCTCCCCGCCCTGTGGAGAAGTGTGGAGGGCTGCGTCACTAAGCTCCACCCCTCCATAACCCCACCCCCATTTGACCAAAGCCCCCCCCCCCCACCAGGCCGTGGAAAACTGGTCTAGCTTAAAGCCGGTCCCTGGTGCAAAAAAGGTTGGGGACCTCTGATCTAAGCAATGGAAACTGCAGTTTAATGTTTCCAAATGTAAAATAATGCACTTGGGGAAAAGGAATCCTCAATCTGAGTATTGTATTGGCAGTTCAGTGTTGGCAAATACTTCAAAAGAAAAGGATTTAGGGGTAGTGATTTCTGACAGTCTCAAAATGGGTGAACAGTGCAGTCAGGCGGTAGGGAAAGCAAGTAGGATGCTTGGCTGCATAGCTAGAGGTATAACAAGCAGGAAGAGGGAGATTATGATCCCACTATATAGAATGCTGGTGAGACCACATTTGGAATACTGTGTTCAGTTCTGGAGACCTCACCTACAAAAAGATATTGACAAAATTGAACGGGTCCAAAGACGGGCTACAAGAATGGTGGAAGGTCTTAAGCATAAAACGTATCAGGAAAGACTTAATGAACTCAATCTGTATAGTCTGGAGGACAGAAGGAAAAGGGGGGACATGATCGAAACATTTAAATATATTAAAGGGTTAAATAAGGTCCAGGAGGGAAGTGTTTTTAATAGGAAAGTGAACACAAGAACAAGGGGACACAATCTGAAGTTAGTTGGGGGAAAGATCAAAAGCAACATGAGAAAATATTATTTTACTGAAAGAGTAGTAGATCCTTGGAACAAACTTCCAGCAGATGTGGTAGATAAATCCACAGTAACTGAATTTAAACATGCCTGGGATAAACATATATCCATCCTAAGATAAAATACAGAAAATAGTATAAGGGCAGACTAGATGGACCATGAGGTCTTTTTCTGCCGTCAGACTTCTATGTTTCTATGTTTCTAACATCAAATATATCTTGAACTGCTGGGGACATATGATTGTAGATATCGTTCTTCCCCGAAGATAAGACAGGCGCCCGTCTCATGGTGGGATGCAATTTGGGGATGGCAGGGCAGGTGGGGTGGAGCAGAGGGCTCAAAAGTGGGGTTGGGTGTGAGACAGGCGTTTTTCCTGTACTGGAGTTTAGCAGCTCTGTGTGTCTCTCGGCTGGTCCCTTTACAGAAAAAAACCTTGTACAGTACAGAAACTCTTCTCAATGTGAGTTTCTGTATTTTCAAGCTTTTTTCCTCTAAAGAGACCAGAAGACAGACACACAGAGCTGCCAAACTCCAGTACCTATAAGATGCCCATCTCGCGGTAAGACACAATTTAGAGGTGGCAGGTTGGGCAGGGCAGAGCGGAGCAGGGTGGGAGCAGGCCACGCTTCCTACATGGGACGTGCAGTTTCATTCCATTCCTGACGTTGTATCCTCTGACCCCCCTCCGGCGGTAGGGGAAAGAAACTCTTGAGCGCTGCCTGAGGAAGAGCTGACAGCCAAACCCCTAGCAGAGCTCAGTGGCAGAAGCAGCCGGCTATGCACTTTTTGGTTCACCTCTCTGGCGCGTGTCTACTTCTCTCTTGGTAGTGAGGACGATGGGGGAAGAGGGCACGAGAAAAAAGATTGCACGAGAAAAAGGAACCAGAAGGAACCCTTCTTCTGAATGCAATAAATCTTTCCCATTTCGCTCCAAGAGTCTCATGAACACTCACGTCTGGCCAAGTTTTGAAGAGAGAAAGATCTCCTGTGCTCAGCATGTTTGGAAAAGACAAGGAAGCGCAGCTCAGCCCAGCTAGAAGTTTGGCTGTCAGCTCAGCTGTCTTACGCAGTCCGTGAAAGTGTATTTCCCCTCCCGCTTTGCTCGAGAGCTGGAGGCAGAGGAGGATCCATATCCTTCAGGGCATTCAAATGCACCGCCCTTGCCTGCGTCTCCCATCTGAAGGAAGGGAGGTGGAGGATGAAGAATCCCCACTCGGTGAGTGGGCAGGAGGCATTTCAAATTGGAAAATGACAAAATCCGTCTCCCTAAAAGAAAATCAAATTAAAATGTTCTATAGGTGGCATCTTCCACCAAATAGGATAGCAAAAATGTTCCCAAAAACGTCTCCACTATGTTGGAAATGTAAGAAGGAAATAGGGTCTTACTATCATCAATGGTGGATGTGTAGCAAAGCTAAGCTTTATTGGAAAATGATAGAAAGAATAATAAAAGAAATAGTAAAACAGGAGATAGAAATAACCCCAGAATTTTATTTACTGGGTATAACCAATCAGAAATATAAGAAATAAATTTTGCATTTAGTTATTCATATTTTGACCGCGGCCAGGATAATATATGCGCAAAATTGGAAAGGGGAAAACATCCCCAAAGAAGAGGAAGTTATTAAAAAGATACTAGAGTGCGCTGAAATGGATATGATGACAAGACGGTTAAAAGATCAAGAAGAAACAGAATTTTATGAGATATGGAACAAAGTGTATATATGGATAAATAAGAAGTAATATTAAAAGTAAAAATCTAAAAATCTAAAAGAGAATTGCATTAGGAGAGATATGATTTAAGTGCTATGTTAGAATTAGTAGAGATAAGATTTAAGAGTTATGTTAGAATTAGTTTATGCATGAAGATTTATGATAAAAAATGAAATAATTTTCTTCTTTTCATTCAAGGTAATAACTTGATTTTAAGCATGTTTTGAATGTATTCTTTTTTCTGTATTGAAATTTTATTTCTAGAATAAGCGGGGAAGAAACAACCCCACTTTTATGTTAAATGTATGTTTGTCAGTTTTGTCTATTTTAAGAAAATTTAATAAAATTTATTGAAAAAAACCACAAATTGATGTAGGCAGAGCCCAGATGAGCGCAGGGCTTGAGAAGCAGACGTCCCTGTCGCTGTCCCTTTCGGCTCTGCCTCTTGCCGACGCCTCCCTCCCTTGCTGGACTGGCTCAGCTGCCTTCAGCAGTGTTTTGAAACATGCTTCTATCTGTGATGAAGGAATCAATACTTGCCTCCTGTTCTTCACAGGCAGGAGCGTGTTTCAAACTGACGTAGGCAGAGTCCAGATGATCTTAAATAGTCCCGCCGGCGTGGGGGTGCAGCTGCCTCTTGCTTGCTCTTGCTCCCCTGTCCAAGAGTGACCGCTGGAGAAAGAGTGCCTCCAGGCATGTTCCCCACTTCCCCCGGAAAGTATGTGGGGCCCCTATTTTGGGGGCGGGGCTTATTTCAATGCTTGTACTGAAAAGCCATGTTTGGGCTTATTTTCAGGATATGTCTTATTTTCGGGGAAACACGGTATATTCATTGAGAGAAAAAACATATACCCACCTACACACAAAAATATATATATGAAGAAAATCTATCTCTTCCAAGCCTGACAAAATGTCAGAGAATGGTTAATATTAAACCTTAGAGGTGTGGGGTTTTTAACCAATGAAATGATGCTGAAAGCCTTTGCAAGCTTTGAAGGACCACTTTTGTTCATCATAAATGTGCAACTATTATCAAATAGTCACTGCTGAAGTGTGGTCACTGAACAACTACTAGGATTACCACTAATTTTGTGGATCAGGTGCCCATCTGCTTCTACTGTACCAGATTTGCAAAAAAACGAAGTCTCCCGTCCTCCCCTCCCCTCCACGCCTGCTCCAGTTTAAAAAGTGAGCAGGGGGCGCCTTGATCCCTTTTAGAAGACAAAAACAAGCGATCCGAAAAGGAGAAAAGTTGCTCCGAAGATCCTTTTTTTTGCATGTAGATAGATGGATGGATGGATAGATAGATAGATGGATGGCCGGCCTGGGAGGGGGCTCGCAGAGAAAAATGTGCCATAGCTTGCGTGACTTTTTTTTTTTAAAGGACGATTATTTGCTTGGATATTGCCTATCTGGGCTTGAGCAAAGCCTTTGATACAGTTCCACATAAAGAGCTGATAGATAAATTAGTGAAGATTGGACTTAGCCTCTGGATCATTCAGTGGATTAGCAGCTAGCTGAAGCGTAGACATCAGAGAGTTATTGCTAATGGTGAGTATTCTGAGCATAGGCAGGTTACAAGCGGTGTGCCACAGAGGTCTGTTCTGGGTCCTATTCTTTTTAATATGTTTGTAAGTGACAAAGGGGAAAGTTTGGTAGGGAAGGTTTGCCTATTTGCCGATGACTCTAAAGTGTGCAATAGGGTTGATATTCCTGGAGGCGTCTGTAATATGGTAAATGATTTAGCGTTACTAGATAAATGGTCAAAGCAATGGAAACTGCAGTTTAATGTTTCCAAATGTAAAATAATGCACTTGGGGAAAGGAATCCTCAGTCTGAGTATTGCATTGTCAGTTATGTGTGAGCAAAAACCTCAGAAGAGAAGGATTTAGGGATAGTGATTTCTGACAGTCTCAAAATGGCTGAGCAGTGTGGTTGGGCGGTAGAAAAGCAAGTAGGATGCTTGGCTGCATAGCTAGAGGTATAACAAGCAGCAAGAGGGAGATTGTGATCCTGCTATATAGAGCGCTGGTGAGACCACATTTGGAATACTGTGTTCAGTTCTGGAGACCTCACCTACAAAAAGATATTGACAAAATTGAACGGGTCCAAAGACGGGCTACAAGAATGGTGGAAGGTCTTAAGCATAAAACGTATCAGGAAAGACTTAATGAACTCAATCTGTATAGTCTGGAGGACAGAAGGAAAAGGGGGGACATGATTGAAACATTTAAATATGTTAAAGGGTTAAATAAGGTCCAAGAGGGAAGTGTTTTTAATAGGAAAGTGAACACAAGAACAAGGGGACACAACCTTGGTTAGTTGGGGGAAAACACAAGGTTAGTTGGGGGAAAGATCAAAAGCAACATGAGAAAATATTATTTTACTGAAAGAGTAGTAGATCCTTGGAACAAACTTCCAGCAGACATGGTAGATAAATCCACAGTAACTGAATTTAAACATGCCTGGGATAAACATATATCCATCCTATGATAAAATACAGAAAATAGTATAAGGGCAGACTAGATGGACCATGAGGTCTTTTTCTGCCGTCAGACTTCTATGTTTCTAATGTGCTGACAGTGGAAAAAATTCAGTCACAATTTCAGTCATGAAACACCAGAGGACTCACACAGGAGAAAAACCATTTGAATGTCCTGACTGTTGGAAAAGTTTTAGTCATAATTTAAGCCTTTGGAAACAACAAAGTACTCACACAGGGGAGAAACCCTTTGAATGCTCTGACTGTGGGAAAAGTTTTAGAGTTCTTATATAAACACCTTTAAGAGTATTGATTATACAGATCTTATACCGTTCCAAAAATATCAATAATCATCTGAATTATTTCAATATTATAGCAGGTTCGCAAGTTATACAAAACTTATATAAAATAAAACTTATAAAAAAGGGTAGTAATTGTCCAAACTATATATCCTTCCAACAATTGAACTACTATAGTCTAATATATTTCCCTTCTTTTCTGTATTCTTTTCCCCCCTGTTGTTAATATTTAATTCAATTAATTCAAAATTCATTCATTCATTCATTCATTCATTCTATGCTGCCCAATCCCATAGGACTCAGGGCGGATTAAAAAAATATAAAACAATACAATATAATATAAAGAAGTAAATATTAAAATTATAATTAACATTATAAACCATAAAATCCCATAATACAAATTTAGGCTCAATCCAATTGACCTAAGACACATACCTATCAAATCAATATAATTTGGCCGTGAAAGATTCACAGCCCCCAGACCTGCTGGCAAAGCCAGGTCTTCACGGCCTTTCGAAAGACCAATAGGGTCTTTCCAATATAATTCAGTCCATCATATAACAAACTAATATAAATTAACCTATTAAAAAACCTTTTAACTAAAATACTGATACTGATTATACAAACTTATACACAGCTAATATTGTTCATGCAATTAGGTATAATAAAATACAGTAATTCTAAAAAAATTACCGTATATACTCAAGTATAAGTCGAGTTTTTTAGCCCAAAAAATGGGCTGAAAAACCCGACCTCGACTTATACTCGGGTGACTGACAAGTCACCACAAGAGGGCGCAAGCGGCTTAGGGAAAGACAGCCATCTGCCTTTGCTTCAGCTTGAAAGAACTGCCCGGTTAAGAAGCAAGAATCCACCCCGTAGCCAAACGGCTTTTTTCCTGTTTAGCGCGGCGTTCGAGCGCTAAACAGGAAAAAAGCCATTTGGCTAGGGAGTGGATTCTTGCTTCTTAACCGAGAGCAGTTGCCCCCTCTCCCAAAGCGATGTTCCAAAGCGGTCTCCGGGAAGTGACCGAGGGAAAGGCAGTCATCTGCCTTTCCTTCAGCTCTAAAGAAGCGGCAACTGCCCTGCCTTCCCCCAGCCGGTTAACCGAGCGCTTCAAGTTAACCGGCTGGGGGAAGGCGGGGCATTTGCCTCCTCTTTCGAGCTGAAGGAAAAGCAGACGACTGCCTTTCCCTCGGTCGCTTCCCGGAGACCGCTTTGGAACATTGCTTTGGTTGCTCCTGCCTCTCCTGCAGGGGAGAGAAGCGGCAAATGGCCAGCCCTTTCCCCAGCCGCTTAGCCGAGTGCTTTGGGAAGGTGCCGCCTGTCTTTGCTGTAGGAAAGGCAGGCGCATCCGAAGCGTGCGGGGAAGCGGCTGGGGGAAGGGCTGGCCATTTGCCGCTTCTCTCCCCTGCAGGAGAGGCTGGAGCAACCAAAGCAATGTTCCAAAGCGGTCTCCGGGAAGCGACCGAAGGAAAGGCAGTCGTCTGCTTTTCCTTCAGCTTGAAAGAGGAGGCAAATGCCCCGCCTTCCCCCAGCCGGTTAACTTGAAGCGCTCGGTTAACCGGCTGGGGGAAGGCAGGGCAGTTGCCGCTTCTTTAGAGCTTAAGGAAAGGCAGACGACTGCCTTTCTCTCGGTCGCTTCCCGGAGACCGCTTTGGAACATCGCTTTGGGAGAGGGGGCAACTGCTCCCATTTAAGAAGCAAGATTCCACCCCCTAGCCAAACAGCTTTTTTCCTGTTTAGCGCTCGAACGCCACGCTAAACAGGAAAAAAGCCGTTTGGCTAGGGGGTGGATTCTTGCTTCTGTCTTCTCAATACCCCCCCCCCCCCACCTCTCAGGAAGAGAGCGACAGGAAAGGATGCGGTTTTCTTCTGCCGGGTCAAGGACAAAGCGGGTGTTGAGGGCGGCGGGCGAGCAATTTGTCAGTGGCGAGAGAAACATTTCAGCGGGGAGAAAACCACAAGCTGAGAGTGCCTTTTAAAATCACTCTCCTCTCAGCCTCGGCAAGCTGCTGAGAAGTGGGGTTTTCGGAGTGGGGAGGCAAAAACGCTCAGAATGTCACCACCGAGGCATTTCTCCAAGGGGCGGGGGTCCCTAAACTTTCCTTTAACCCCAGCGGACACAAAGATGGGAATGCGTGGTCCTCGCCAGCCACTCATCTGCGGGGGCTGCCCCGTGCCAAGGCAGAATTAAATTCAACAACCAAAATATTATATTTTTAAAAAACATACTTTTTTTGACAGTTTGTTTGCCTTTTTTTGACAGTTTGTTTGCCTTGTTTGTCTGGCTGTGCAAAATGTCAACAATATAAAGTTTTGCCAGGTGAAAAATCTTTTGCCAGATTAGCTATGGATCCCACTGAAGAAATTTTAAAGAATACTCAAAATGATTCTTCATTTGCTTTGTAACCTTAAATAAAAAAACAATACAGTATTGACTCTGTAATTTACCCGGGGAGGGGAGAGGAGGGGGGCACAGACAGACAGACAGGAAAGGAAGACAGACAGACAGACAGATACCTATGACCACAATTGAGCTCAAAATTTGTTGTTAAGCAAAAGCATTGTTAAGTGAGAATCACCACATTTTACTCAATCCATGACATTTCCTAGCTCTAACAGTGATGTGCAAGCTAGGGAAGTACCGGTACATCTGAAGACATGTGTAATGTTCTGGTTATGGTTAACTGTGTGGCAGAAAGTGGACTCTGGGTTTGTTTTTCCTATTACAGTAAGTGAGGTTGAATGTACCATATATAATTTTACAAGAGCTCTCTCTCTTTCTCTCTCTGTATATACACATACAGTTTATATAGTAGATAATGTACAGTATATTTTTGTGTGCCTGTGTGTAATATTTATTTACACATATGGCATATATACATAGAATTAAGTATATTTTAGATGTTCGGTAATAGTAAATATAGAGGGAAATTGTATCTCTTTGAGGCAAGGAGAGGTCAAGTATCCTAACCCTAACCCAAACCAGCAGGAGCAAGGGATTGAGGTAAGTACCTAGGTACTTGCATTTTTTTTGCCTATACCTGCCTTGGGGAGATATATACCTGTTTACCCTCTTTTAAACTTACAGAGTTAGTTTACTGACTTTCTTTTAAATAAATATTCTAAAACATTTAATCTACTGATGCCTCAATTGATGTAATTTTATTGGTTTCCATTTTTATAAGTTACCAGTAGCCGCTGCAATTTCCATCCTCGACTTATACAGGGGTGTATAAATTTTCCCAGTTTTTGTGGCAAAAGTAGGCGCCTCAACTTATAGTCGGAGCGACTTATACTCGAGTATATACGGGTATATGACATTCCACCATCAATCATCAGTTGTCTTTTAATCTCTTAAATATTCCATTATTATAAATATTTGCCTTCCAATCCCACTCTCTTATCCTTTTCTTTTTCTTTCTTTTATTTTTATACCAATAACTTCCCTAATTCATTTTCTTACTTTTGAATATATTATTTGTGTAGGTATATTCTCAACACCTTAGTCTCTCCTCATTATTACACCCTCATTTTTAACTGCATCTTCTGATACCAATATTCCCCTCCTTCTTTTTTCTTGTCACAGACAATCCCAGTGTAATCACTATAAATCCCAATTAAATCATCAAGCTGTCTTTTATTTTCAAGTTCATTTTCATTTTTCTTGCCACTGTAAATCTCAGTGTATTCATCAATCTGTTTTTCCTCTTCAATTCTTTTGATGTTTGTAATCTTCTTTTTCTTCATTTTCATTTCCCACCATTGTTAATTCTAAGTGTTCCTTATATTCCAGCTTTTTTCTGTTTCCCCCCCACCTCTAAAGTCCAAAAGACAATTTTTAAAATATTCATGAATGTATTTTAACATCCCAGCGAATTCTTCATAAACACACCCCATTTTGTCAAATTCGGACTTTCCTTGTGGACTTTGGACTTGACTATCTATAGATTTGAACACTGGGCCCTCTCCAACAAAATGAAATTAAAGAGATAAAAAAGTAGGTTGTACACTTAGCCAAGAAAAACCAAATGGCAAGGTACAGAATACATACAACCTGGTTTAATAGCAATAATGGTGAGATGTATCTTGAAGTCCTACCATAGTGAACAATCCCCTAAAAAGAGCAAACAATGTGATTGCAGGGGCCACAAAAGATAATGCTGCTTTAGGCTGCCTTAACAGAGGGCTAGAATTAAGATTATGTGAAGTATTAGTATCCATTTATAATGCTTTAAAAGATCACCTTTAGGATTACTGCAACTTGTTTTGATTGCCACAATATTTTAAAAAAAGGTATAGTAGAGACTATAAAGTTTGCAGAGAAGAGAAGTAGGGATGATTAAGGGGCTGGAGGCTAAAAGATATAAAGAAGAATTGCAGGAATTGGGTTTGTCTAGTCCAGTGAAAGGAAGGGCAAGGTATGACATGAGAGCCATCTTCCAACACTTGAGGGGTCAAGAAAAAGGAGATCAACTTATTTTGCAATGCACCAGAATGCAAGACAAGAAGCAGTGGATGGAAACTAATCCAGGAGAGAAGCAGCCTACAACTAAAGAGAAATTTCCTGACACAATTAACCAATTGCCTGAAATAGTATTTGGTCTCCTGCTTGTGCAGGGCGTCGGAATAGAAGACCCACAAGGTCCCTACCAACTCTCTCACAACGCCCAGTGATGGAGCACCCACAACCTCTGGAGGGAAGCCATTCCCAGAGAATCAACCTTAACTTGAGACTTTTTCAATCTTCCCACCAGTAGAAAATTGCAGCCACCAGTTTCACAGCGTGCAGCACCAGTGGGATTAAATTTGGGCAGGGGAGGAACCTGCAGCACCAGCAGCTGACGCGCTTCAGCCCGGTTGTTTCTCTGCTTCCAGGCCGTGGAGGGAACAAAACAGCCCGAATTGCTCCCGGACTCTCCCCCCACCTGCCCTCAACTCACCTTCCAGCTGCTGCTTCGATACGCTCTGCACCCCACCTCCCATGAGTCTTCCGTAAAAGGAAGTTTCTTCTCTCATCCGATCTCTTCTAGCAATTCGGTACTCGATGGTTTTAACTCCTATCAAGCACGTTTCAGACACAGATGTTGCCCATCTGACTGCTATCTCCTGATAGCGGAAGAAAAACACCCTTGTCCCGTCTCTATCTAAGGCGTTTGCAAGATGTTTTCGCTGTATAAATGCTGTCAAATCTTTTTTCACTTCTAGCAGCCTAACTTCCCAAGTGAGTCTAGTGAAATAGTGAAATGTGATGCTACTTGGCTTACCAAGATTAAATATGTGCTGAGCCCTAAAATTATTTTATTTTTTTAATGATTTTTATTGAATTTAAAACAAACCAACATACAAAATACAATATATATACCAGACCATAAAAGGGGGGGGGATGGGGAAATATTTTCCCCTAAATGAATTTTTTAAAGGAAATATTTTTACTTTATTTATTTCTCAAAATGTATACATGACAATAGGTATAAACATAAACGAAAGCAAAATAGGTATAGGTAAATTTAGACAATAGTACAGTAGGACAGGGATGGTAGGCACAGTGGTGCACTTATGGACGCCCCTTACAGACCTCTTAGGAAGGGGGTGAGGTTGACTGTAGTCTAAATTTAAAGTTTTTGGGCTTTGGGGAGGAAACCAGAGTCAGGTAGTGCATTCCGATCACTCTGTGCTGAAGTCGTATTTTCTGCAGTCAAGTTTTGAGGCATTTACATTGAGTTTCAATCGATTGTGTGCTTGCGTGTTATTGTGGTTGAAGCTGAGGTATTCACTGACAGGTAAAACATTGTGGCAAATGATTTTATGAACTACATTTAGATCAGATCGAAGGCAACATACTTCTAAATTTTCTAAGCCCAAAATTTCAAGTGTGGTGGAATAAGCTATTCTGCTGTGATTTGAGGAGTGGAGGACTCTTGTGAAATATTTCTGGATTCTTTCAATTGTAAATGTTCATGAAGGTTTAAAGAATGATACAATCATCTTTGTTAAGGATGACCCTCAATGGAAATCAAAACCTCTCTACATCCCAAGACTGGTTTCCCATGCCTCCCAAGGATTTATTACATGGTAGCACCATCAGGCCAGATACTCTAAGGGAGTCAAGTCCATTCCTGTGGTCTGCATCCAAGAGCAACCAGTATATCTGCAGGAAGAAATGTTATATCTGCTAAATGGTATGTTCCTCTGTAAACTGACCTGCAAGGAAGTCTCCAGAGACTTCAGTATGAAAAGTATGCAGCAGGGTTTAGAAAATGGGGTCTATGAAAGAGGGAGTGATAGCTTATATATGGTAAAAGAAATGTTTTCAAAGGTATTTGTAACAAAAAAGGGCAAAATAGAATAGACAATCAAACCATATGGCTAATTGACAACCAGGCTAATATAATAATAATTATAAATAAATAAATAAATATATATATATATATATATATATATATATATATATATATATATATATATATATATATATATATGTAGATTGTTCTGAGTTCGGGTTTTGCCCTGTGTAATGTTTTGCATGTCTATGCGACGTTTCGGTAAAATCACATTTACCATCATCAGGCTGGAGTTCCAATCTCTGTGTTTTTGCAAATGAATATTAGCAACTGACATTCCTTCTTAGCATGTAGTGTGGGGGTGGAGATTTGCTTTGAATGTAGCAAATAGATTGGGTGACTATGCTTCCGTGATCTGATTGGTTGGTGTAATCATGGTTATAGAAGGAATGGTATGAAGATTATGAAGTGTTTTGTTTAAGTCTGATTTCCAAATATAAAATTCTAAAATCATAATAATTAAAGGATTGACATATTGATTATAATGAAGTTTTTATTTTGTTTAAGGCTGGTTTCCAAATCTCTGGCAGACGTGAGGTATCATCCCGTTTATTTAAACAAAAAGATCTTTTTTCAATTTCAATAGCTTCTAGAGAGATTCTTTTATATAAATTCTCTGTTTTGTGGAGTAATTTAGTTTTTTCAAAGTCAATTTCGTGCCCTGTTCTTTTAATGTGCTGGACAAGGGAGGAGGTCTTCTCCTGTTTCTATGTATATATATATATATATACACACACACACACACACACACACACACACACCTGACGAAATTTCTGGCGACGTTTCGACGTGGTCCCACTCGTCATCTTCAGGCTGGTGCTTCTAGTAATTACCTTTAGATTCATTTAGCAGTAATAGATTTATGAATTTGGATAAAATTTACAATTAAATAAGTAAATTAAATATATTAAGGTGATTTAAGTAAGTTTCATTTAGATTTCTAAGGATTGTTTAATGTGCTTAATGGGGTTTATGGATTTGAAAATTAAAGTATCTGTTTTTATTGCTTAATTTTAGTTTATTAAGAGGGATTTGATGAAATACAATAATGGCATAATAATAGGCAATGAATTTAAATGTTTGTATTTGTTTCTTAAATTGATAAAGTATATAATTTTCATATTGATAAAATTCGATATCACAATTTTTAGTTTGTTTTTGAGATTTTTACTATATTAAGTTAAGCATTGTTAAGGGAAGATAGAAGGTTAATAGATTTTGTCATTTTTAAAAGGAATGTGAATTAAAGAGTGAGAATTTGCAAAGAAAGGACTTTTAAGGGGGACTTTTTATGTAAAGAAGAGATGGGTGAGGAAGAAGAGTAATACAAAAATGAAAAATAAAAGGAAGGTATATAAAAAGATGGGAGAGACAGATATTAAATATAGATAAAAGAACTCTTTGAAAATTGGCTGATTGTATTTATAATATTTTATAGTATTTTATAATAGCTTTTTAAAAAATCTTAGTAGTTACTTCTTGATCCATTTAGCAGTAGATTTATGAATTTGGACTTATAACTAAATAAGTAATTGAAATATATTAAGGTGACTAAGTAGGCCTAATTTCGACTTTAAAGGTTTGTTTAATTTGGACTAGTGTGTTAAATGAGGTTTATACATTTGAAAATCAAAGTATTTGTTTTTATTGCTTAAATTCAGCTTATCAAGAGGGGCTTGATTAAATATAATAATGGCATAATAACACAACAAATACATTAAAAGGCAGAAGCCTAATTGCAGCTCCTACCATCACAGAGTTCATGGATTGATATATGACTGAAACGGAAATTCAAAATTTATAATGAGGAAATTAAAATGAGGAAAGGGAGGCTGAGGATTGGTCATAGAGATGCAAAATGCAGGAGAGATTACAAGTTAACAATTGTAGTGAGCAGTGTTCCCTCTAATTTTTTGGGAGGGTGGGCGGAAAAGTATAGTGTCTGAGCGGCAGTCCCTTCGGGACTGGGCGGCACAGAAATAATAAATAAATAAATAAACAAACAAACAAATTAAAAACCCACCCTGTTTTGCCTCAGAGAATTTCAAAATAAAATACTGTACTGTGTGTCTATAACAGTGAGCTCATAATAGGGCAACTCTATCAATATCAAAATGCCACTTAAATAGTTGAGCTAGTTTCAAACTAGATTTTGATTTTCTTTCTCTCTTCCTTACTCCCATTCTTTTTCTTTCTCTTTTCCTTCCTCTCTTTTTTCTATCTGTTTCTCTCTCTTCCTCTCTCTCTCCTTCCCTCTCACTCTTTCCCTCTTGGCTTCTGGGCAGGTTTGGAAAACTCTGAGTTGATGATGATTTTTAAGTGAGTGATTGCTCACTGCTCAGCTTAGAGGGAACTATGGTAATGAGTTAAAATCCACCTCATGTGTGGAGTTCTCATCACTGAGCAAGAGTTGGGAAATGAGCTTTACATTACCTTTTTATTCTTAAATTCATTTATTAAACTTCATCGCTACTCACCGCAGAGTTCCCTTGCCTTGCCCCAATGTTCATAGCAACACTGAAAATACCCATATTAATTATGTCAAATGCTTCTGATAATTCTAATAGGAGACATTTTATATGGTACATTAGGTGGTAGCCTTGTTAACCTAGCTCCCTTAACTAATCGTCATACAATTTAGTGTCCAGAGCCTTTATCTTGTTACTTATTCTTCTTTGCATTTTTTCCATAATCCCAAAATCATTTTCATTTTATGGGGACTAGAACTGGATGCGGTATTCTAAGTGTGGTGTCACTGGCATAGTGTGAAACAGTGCTGCTATGTCTTGTAATGCGTGTGTCTCTTCCTTCCTCCCCAACACGAAGATCAGAGACTTTAAAAAGTAAGAGGGGGAGAGTGTGCGGTGTAGTGGGATGGGAGACAGGACATTTTCCAGTTTCTTTTTCTCTTCAGGTTCAAGTTTAATCCTGAGAAATGTTTGAGTAAAATTAATTAGGCCAAAAATTCCAACAATCAATTTCTCACCTACACTTTCAAAGAGAGATCACAAATGAAATTCAAGACTTCTTTAAACTCTTGAAATGTTGCCTCCTGTGAATTTCCTTGTGTGCAATAAGGGATGGTTTATGCTTGAAGTAATGTCCACAGATTGGACATTTCAAAGATTTCTCCATACTGTGAGTCCTCTGCTATACCACAAGGTGGGAATTTTGATTAAAACATGTCCCATAGGCAGGACATTCAAAGGACATTCTCTCCTGTGTGAGTTCTCTGGTGTGTCACTAGGCTGGAATTCTCACTAAAGCTTTTTCCACAGTCAGGACATTCAAAAGGTTTCTCCCCTGTGTGAGTCCTCTGGTGTCTCACCAGGTTGGAACATTGACTAAAACTTTTCCCACAGTCAGAACATTGAAAGGGTCTCTCTCCTGTGTGAGTCCTCTGGTGTTTCACCAGGTTACAATTCTCACTAAAACCTTTCCCACAGTCAGGACATTCAAAGGATTTCTCTCCTGTGTGAATCCTCTGGTGTATCACTAGGCTGGAATTCTCACTAAAGCTTTTTCCACAGTCAGGACATTCAAAAGGTTTCTCCCCTGTGTGAGTCCTCTGGTGTTTCACCAGGTTGGAACTTGAACTAAAACTTTTCCCACAGTCAGCACATTCAAAGGGTTTCTCTCCTGTGTGAGTCCTCTGGTGTCTCACCATGTTGGAATTCTCACTAAAACCTTTCCCACAGTCAGGACATTCAAAGGATTTCTCTCCTGTGTGAGTCCTCTGGTGTCTCACCATGTTGGAATTCTGACCAAATCTTTTTCCACAATCGGGACATTCAAAGGGTTTGTCTCCTGTGTGAGTCCTCTGGTGTCTGACCAGCTGGGAATTCCGACCAAATCTTTTTCCACAATCAGGACATTCAAAGGGTTTCTCTCCTGTGTGAGTCCTCTGGTGTTGCGCCAGGCTGGAATTGTCACTAAAATCTTTCTCACATTCAGGACATTCAGAGGGTTTCACTCCTGTGTGAGTTCTCTGGTGTTTCATGACTGAAAATGTGACTGAATTTCCTACACAGTCAGCACATTGAAATGTTTTCTCTTCTTTACGAGTCTTTGGTACTTTGCCAGACTGGAATTCTCTCTTTGAAACTTTCTTCACAGAAAGGATGTTCAAATGGTATTATTCCTGTGTGTGCATCCTTTAGTGTGTCATGACCTGAGAATTTCTAATGAAATGTTCACATAATCTGCACAGTCATATATTTTTTCCCCTCGTGTGTGTCTTCTGGTGTACCACCATGTTGCCATGCTCACTAAAGCACTAAGCACACTGGGAGTACTTTTGTGGCTTCCCTCTTGTGTGGCTGCTTCCATGCACAGCAAGGGAGCTGTTCTGACTTGAGATAGTGTGCATGGATTTTCTCCTGTCTAGCTCCCCATTGCATAAAAGCTGTGATTTGCAAATCTCTTCTTTTTTCCAAAATAAGCAAACCTATGTTGCTTTTCCACAGCTGAGTTAGTCAAAAATATGGTAAATGCCTCGTTTAGTGGTGCTTTCATTCAAGCCATTTTCTTCCTCACAGGGAGAGGCCTGCATTCCTTTCTGCTCTACGTGGCTTTACTATTGACCTTTTCATCTCACCTCACCTCCAGATATTTATCTTTTTTGCTGATTGAAAAATAATCTGCTTTGACTTTTCATGTAACCTATCATTGAGTTCTGCATCATCTTCTTACTTGAGCTTGAAATCTTTCTTGATTTTCTCTCTCTTGTCTAACAGCTGCTGGAGGAGGAGGGGAATTGTATGGTTTTCTGAAAGAAATTGAAAATATTTTGATCTTTCGCTTGATTTTCTTCCCTTTTCAATGTTGCTTGTTATTTACAATTGTCCTGAGTGCTGTTATTGCCATCCTCTTTGTCTGTAAGATTCAAAGAAAAGTGGAACTTTAATTGTTTATAAAATAATTAGAAATGATGTGAAAAATAATATATATATATATATATTACAATGAAATAATCAAAAATGCCCCAATACGAATCACTTACATTATTTATGTTTCATAGAAGACTACCGAGACCCATGTTCAAATACCCATTCAAGTTCAGTTGTTTAATTGGGTCAAAGAAGAATTAGAAACATAGAAACATAGAAGACTGACGGAAGAAAAATACCTCATGGTCCATCTAGTCTGCCCTTATACTATTTCCTGTATTTTATCTTAGGATGGATATATGTTTATCCCAGGCATGTTTAAATTCAGTTACTGTGGATTTACCAACCATGTCTACTGGAAGTTTGTTCCAAGGATCTACTACTCTTTCAGTAAAAAAATGTTTTCTTATGTTGCTTTTGATTCTTCCTCCAACTAACTTCAGATTGTGTCTCCGTATTCTTGTGTTCACTTTCCTATTAAAAATACTTCCCTCCTGAACCTTATTTAACCCTTTAACATATTTAAATGTTTTGATCATGTCCAATATACCCTCTAAGGTATGTGCCCGCGCAGCCGAGCGCCCCCAAACACGCCCCGCGCACCCTTTTTCAAGGCCGCACAAGGAGTCACGGCCGCCCCCCCCCAGCACCTCCGGCCCCCTTGCACACCTGGCTTGTTGCCGCTGCCCCCTGCCCACCCGCCCGATCCGCCTATCTTTCTCCTCTTCCGCTTCCCGCCTTGGGGCGCGGCTCCTCCCGCAACGGTGGCTGCAGCGGCGATGGCGGCTGCGGCTTCTCGTCATCCTCATTTGGCCGCTAGCTGCTCCAAGCACTTTGGGAACGTCTGCCCCGCCCCTCTTGCAGTCCCTTCGCCAAGAGCGCTTTCATCCCGGGCTGTCAGCGAGGGGCCTGCAGGAGAGGCGGGGCAGGTGTTCTTCTCACAGCAGAGGCCGGCGATTTTCAGTGTCGGGCGCACATGCTCCCCATCCCCCTGCCAGCCCGCCCGGAACATTCAAAATAAGAAAAACCTTTGCCGGCCTCTGCAGAGAAGAAAGGAAGAAAGAGAACGAGAGAGAGTGAGAGCAACAGACAGAGCAGGATAGAGAGAAAGTGAGAGAGAGAGAGAGAGAGATAGCAAGAGAGAGAGAACAAGAGAAAGTTTGTGTGTGAGAGAAAGAAAACAAGAGAGAGAGAGAGAGAGAGAAAACAAGAGAGAAGCCACCACCACCACCCTCGCCGGGCCCCAAAGGACACTTGCCGCCGACGCCAGGGAAGCTCCAGCTGGGCGGGGCGCTGCCGGTGCCTCTGACCTGGGACTTGCAGCTGCCCCCCGGCTACTGCCTGATGCCGCGGTTTCTGGTGCTCTCCTGCTGGGCCCCAAAGAAGGAAGGCGGAAAAAGGTGCGAAGAATGAAGCTCTCCTTCTTCCTGCCTTCCTTCTTTGGGGCCCAGCAGGAGAGCGCCGAAAACCGCGGCATCGAGCAGAACCCGGAGGACAGCTGCGAGCGGGAGCTCCAGGTCGGCACCGGCACCACCCCGCCCACCTGGAGCTTCCCTAGGAGCTTCGCGGCACACCTGGCCGTGTCTCGCGGCACACTAGTGTGCTGCGGCACACCGGTTGGGAAACGCTGCTCCAGACTATACAGATTGAGTTCATGAAGTCTTTCCTGATACGTTTTATGCTTAAGACCTTCCACCATTCTTGTAGCCCGTCTTTGGACCCGTTCAATTTTGTCAATCTTTTTGTAGGTGAGGTCTCCAGAACTGAACACAGTATTCCAAATGTGGTCTCACCAGCACTCTACATAAGGGGATCACAATCTCCCTCTTCTTGCTTGTTATACCTCTAGCTATGCAGCCAAGCATCCTACTTGCTTTTCCTACCGCCCGACCGCACTCCTCACCCATTTTGAGACTGTCAGAAATCACTACCCCTAAATCCTTCTCTTCTGAAGTTTTTGCTAACACAGAACTGCCAATGCAATACTCAGATTGAGAGAAAAAGACACATGCCCATTCCCAAATGGAGATCTCCAGTTGTCTCCAAAACAACCTTTCGCCAAGGAGCGCCAAAGGCTGGGACCTTCCAGCGAGGCCTCACTAGCCAAGCCTCAGCCCGTACGCTCCTTAGGGAACACTGAAGGTGCGTGGGGCTGCCTTGCGCTTCAGACGAGGCAGCGAAGGCGGGCTCGGGTTAAAAGGGGAACTGGCGAAAATCTGGATCGACACTAGAAGGAAAGGAAAGGAAAGGAGGGTTTTCGCCCCTCTTGGCCGCCATGTAGATGCTGCCAATAATATAACAGAGATTACTACTGAAAAACTCTATGGATCCCTAATAGGATTTAGGAGTGATCCAAAAAAATAATAATCCCGCTCTCTTTAGATTCGAAATAAGGAAATTAGCATTTCAGTTTTTCTAAAGGGGGGATTCCAGAGATACGGGACAGAGTTGGAAGCTTGTAGAAGAAGAATCTGGCATTGCCAAGGTGCCAAAAAAACCCCAAATCAAATTGTCACCCTGAATCGTGGCGTTAATTCAAAAGCAATTCCAAATTGCTCTCCAGCTTTCCGAACTCCTTTCCCTTTAGAGAAAAAAAGGGGGGATGGGGGCTAAGTGCACTTAACCAAGAAAAACCAAATGGCAAGGTACAGAATAGATAAAACCTGGCTCAATAGGAATAACTATGAGAGGGATCTTGAAGTCCTACCCTAGTGAACAATCCGCTAAAAAGAGTCAACTGTGTGATCGCAGTGGCCACAAAAGCTAATGCAATCCTAGGCTGCCTTAACAAAGGGCTACACTAAAGATCATGAGAAGTGTTCATATCAATTTATGATGCTTTAGTAAGGTCACACTTAGGATTAGTGCAACTACTTTTGATTGCCACAACATTAAAAGAAAAAAGTGTAGTAGAGACTCTATAAAGAGAGCAGAGAAGAGAAGTAGGGATGATACTGGAGGCTGAAAGATATAAAGAAGAGTTGCAGGAATTGGGTATGTCTAGTCCAGTGAAAGGAAGGACTAGGTATGACATGAGAGCCATCTTCCAACACTTGAGGGGTCAAGAAGGGGTTCAACTTATTTTGCAGTGCACCAGAAGGCAAGACAAAGAAGCACAGGATGGAAACTAACCCAGGAGAGAACCAGCCTACAACTAAGGAGAATTTTCCTGACCCTGAGAACAATTAACCGATTGCCTGAAATGGTACTGGGTCTCCTGCTGGTGCAGGGCGTCGGAATAGAAGGCCGGCAAGGTTCCTCCCAACTTTCTCACAACGCCCAGTGATGGAGCACCCACAACCTCTGGAGGGAAGCCATTTCCAGAGAATCAAACTTAACATGAGACTTTTTCAATTTTCCCACCAACAGAAAATTGCAGCCACGTGTTTCACAGCGTGCAGCACCAGTGGGATTAAATTTGGGCAGGGGAGGAACCTGTAACATCAGCACCTGTCGCGCTTCAGCCCTGTTGCTTCTCTGCTTCCAGGTCGTGGAGGGAACCAAACAGCCCGACTTGCTCCCGGACTCTCCCCCCACCTGCCCTCAACTCACCTTCCAGCGGCTGCTTCGGTCCTCGGAACAGCACAAAACCGCTCTGCACCCCACCTCCCTCCCCTGAGTTTTCCGGAAGAGGAAGTTCTGTGTTTCTCCTCTCCTCTGATCTTTTCTAGCAATCCGGTACTCGATGGTTTTAACTACTCGATTAGGCACGTGTCAGGCACAGATGCTGCCTATCTGACAGCTATCTTCTGATAGGGGCAGAAAAACACTCTTGTCCCGGCTTTACCTAAGGCGTTTGCAAGATGTTTTCAACGTATAAATCAAATCGTTTTTCACTTCTAGAAACAGACCTTTGCAAGTGAGCCTAGTAAAGTAGTGAAATGTGATGCTAATTGTCTTACCAAGAATAGATATGTGCTGAGCCCTAAATTTATTTATTTTTTTTAAAAAAAGATTTTTATTGAATTTAAAACAAACCAAGGTACAAAATACAAAACCTACATATCTACAAGACAAACATACAAAAAAGGGGGGTATTTCCCCCTAAATTTAGTTTTTAAAAGACATATTTTTATTTTATTTTTTTGTCAAAACTTGTACATGAAAACAGGTATAAATATAAGCAAAAGCATAACATGTATAGGTAAATTTGGACAATACTACAGTATGACAGGGTGGATAGGCACAGTGGTGCGCTTATGTACGCCCCTTACAGACCTCTTAGGAAAGGAGTGATGTTGACTGTAGTCTAAGGTTAAAGTTTTTGGGGTTTGGGGAAGAAATCACAGAGTCAGGTAGTGCATTCCAGGCATTTATCACTCCGTTGCTGAAGTTGTATTTTCTGCAGTGGAGTTTCAAGGTGTTTACATTGAGTTTGATTCTATTGTCTGCTAGTGTGTTGTTGCGTTCGAAGCTGAGATATTAACAGGTAAAACTATTCTCTGCTTGTGTGTTGTTGCAGTTGAAACAGTGATATTCATTGACATGTAAAACATTAGGGCTGATTATTTTATGAACTACATTTAGGTCAGATCCAAGTCGATCTACCTCTAATTTTTCTAAGCCCAAAATTTCAAGTCTGGTGTAATAAGGTATTCTCTTGTAAGCAGAGGAGTGGAGAACTCTTTTTGTGAAATATTTCTGGAGTCTGGCAATTGTAAATGTTCGTGAAGGTTTAAAGAATGACACAATCATCCTTGTTAAGGGTGACTCTGTATCCCAAAACTTCAAAACTAATTTCCCACGGCTCCCAAGAATGTATTACATGGTAGCACTATGAGGCCAGACACTCAAAGGGAGCCAACTTCACTCCTGTGGTCTGTATCCAAGAGCAACCAGCATACCTGAAGGAGAAATTTTTATATCTGCTAAATGCTAAATGCCATGTTCCTTTGTAAATTGACTTGCAAGGAAGTCTCCAGAGAGAGGAACAGTATTCACCAGGGTTTAGAAAATGGAATCTAGGAAAGAGGGAGCTTATATATTACTAGTGTGTTAAATGGGGTTTATAGATTTGAAAATCAAAGTATTTGTTTTTATTGCTTAAATTCAGCTTATCAAGAGGGGCTTGATTAAATATAATAATGGCATAATGACACAACAAATACATTAAAAGGCAGAAGCGTAATTGCAGCTCATACTATCAGAGTCACAGATGCATGGATTGATATATGACTGAAACTGAAACGCAAAATTTATAATGAGGAAATTATAATGAGGGAAGGGAGGCTGAGGAAGACAGATTGGTCATAGAGATGCAAAATGCAGGAGAGATTACAAGTTAACAATTGTAGTGAGTTAAAATCCACTGCATGTATGGAGTTCTCATCACTGAGCAAGAGTTGGGAAATGAGCTTTACATTACCTTTTTATTATTAAATTCATTTATTAAACTTCATCGCTACTCACTGCACAGTTTTCTTGCCTTGCCCCAATGTTCATAGCAACACTGACAATACCCATTTTAATTATGTCAAATGATTCTGATAATTCTAATAGGAGACATTTTATATGGTACATTAGGTGGTAGCCTTGTTAACCTAGCTCCCTTAACTAATCGTCATACAATTTAGTGTCCAGAGCCTTTATCATGTTATTCTTTGCATTTTTTCCATAATGTCAACATCATTTTCATTTTATGGGGACTAGAACTGGATGCGGTATTCTAAGTGTGGTCTCACTGGCATAGTGTGAAACAGTGCTGTTATGTCTTGTAATGTGTGTCTCTTCCTTCCTCCCCAACACGAAGATCAGAGACTTTAAAAAGTAAGAGGGGGAGAGTGTGCGGTGTAGTGGGATGTGAGACAGGACATTTTCCAGTTTCTTTTTCTCTTCAGGTTCAAGTTTAATCCTGAGAAATGTTTGAGTAAAATTAATTAGGCCAAAATTCCAACAATCAATTTCTCACCTACATTTTCAATGGGAAATCACATAGAAACATAGAAGACTGACGGTGAAAAAGACCTCATGGTCCATCTAGTCTACCCTTAATACTATTTCCTGTGTCTTATCTTAGGATGGATATATGTTTATCCCAGGCATGTTTAAATTCAGTTACTGTGGATTTACCAACCACGTCTGCTGGAAGTTTGTTCCAAGGATCTACTACTCTTTCAGTGAAATAATATTTCCTCACATTGCTTTTGATCTTTCCCCCAATTAACTTCAGATTGTGTCCCCTTGTTCTTGTGTTCACTTTCCTATTAAAAACACTTCCCTCCTGAACCTTATTTAACCCTTTAACATATTTAAATGTTTCAATCATGTCCCCCCTTTTCCTTCTGTCCTCCAGACTATACAGATTGAGTTCATTAAGTCTTTCCTGATACGTTTTATGCTTAAGACCATCCACCATTCTTGTAGCCCGTCTTTGGACCCGTTCAATTTTGTCAATATCTTTTTGTAGGTGAGGTCTCCAGAACTGAACACAGTATTCCAAATGTGGTCTCACCAGCGCTCTACATAAGGGGATCACAATCTCCCTCTTCCTGCTTGTTATACCTCTAGCTATGCAGCCAAGCATCCTACTTGCTTTTCCTACTGCCCGACCACACTGCTCACCCATTTTGAGACTGTCAGAAATCACTACCCCTAAATGATGAGACGCGATCCCCGCTGGACGGGGGTCTCGACAACCCTGTGATGGTTCACTTTACGAGGCCCGATCCTGAAACCATTACTAGTGCTTACCAATGAAACACGGAGTCAATGGTCTGGGTAAAGTGACAAAGCTTTATTGTTACAAATATGCCTCTTTTATACCCTTCATATGCAAATGAAAGGGTTTCAACTAGTAATTTTCTATTGGCTAAATACAAGTCTAATTTTTCCTAATATACGTTTCTTATAGGCTACAAATATAAGGTTTTTCAAATCTATAGGCTAATAATAAAACTTTTGAATACGCAAGTTTTCATAGGCTATATCTATATGCAAAATTAAGGCTTCTGAGCACCCAACTGTTCATAGGCTATTTCTATTAAGCTTCTAATTGGTTATAAAAGGTATCATCTACAGCTTATGATAGGCTACTAACTTCTCACTTTATGCACCTATCGGTAGCTGAGTTGCCAGCCAATCACACCGCTAGTGTCTTATCTCGTGCCAGGAGCGCTGTTGAGGGATTTTTCTTACTCTGTCCAAAGTTCATGGCTATTGTATGAGTCACTGTCTCTGGGCAAATTTTCACCATGCTATTTCAGATAACTGTTTCTGTGTAT
The DNA here is from genome assembly GCF_031021105.1 of Erythrolamprus reginae. NCBI lineage: Eukaryota > Metazoa > Chordata > Lepidosauria > Squamata > Dipsadidae > Erythrolamprus > Erythrolamprus reginae. Next base: position 21,610,829 of record NC_091951.1, on the reverse strand, counting down.
ATCCTAGAGCATAGCTAATATTTGGCTTACACAATCCCTACACCTAAATCCTTTTCTTCTGAAGTTTTTGCTAACACAGAACTGCCAATGCAATACTCAGATTGAGGATTCCTTTTCCCCAAGTGCATTATTTTACATTTGGAAATATTAAACTGAACTTTCCATTGCTTTGACCATTTGTCCAATCACAAATGAAATTCAAGACTTCTTTAAACTCTTGAAATGATGCCTCATGTGAATTTCCTTCTGTGCAATAAGGGATGGTTTACGCTTGAAGTAAAGTCCACAGATTGGACATTTCAAAGATTTCTCCATACTGTGAGTCCTCTGGTGTACCACCAGGTGGGAATTTTGATTAAAACATTTCCCATAAGCAGGACATTCAAAGGACATTCTCTCCTGTGTGAGTCCTATGGTGTTTCACTAGATGGGAATTCTCACTGAAACTTTTCCCACAATCAGGACATTCAAAGGGTTTCTGTCCTGTGTGAGTCCTCTGGTGTTTCACCAAACTGGAATTTTGACTAAAACATTTCCCACAGTCAGGACATTCAAAGGGTTTCTCTCCTGTGTGAGTCCTCTGGTGTTTCACCAGGCTAGAATTCTCACTAAAACCTTTCCCACAGTCAGGACATTCAAAGGGTTTCTCTCCTGTGTGAATGCTCTGGTGTTGCAGCAGGCTGCATTTACGACTAAAACCATTCCCACAGTCAGGACATTCAAAGGGTTTCTCTCCTGTGTGAGTCCTCTGGTGTGTCACCAGGTTGGAATTCTCACTGAAACTTTTCCCACAATCAGGACATTCAAAGGGTTTCTCTCCTGTGTGAATCCTCTGGTGTTTCACCAAACTGGAATTTTCACTAAAATCTTTCCCACAGTCAGGACATTCAAAGGGTTTCTCTCCTGTGTGCGTCCTCTGGTGTCTCACCAGGTGGGAACTCTGACTAAAACTTTTCCCACAGTCAGGACATTCAAAGGGTTTTTCTCCTGTGTGAATGCTCTGGTGTTGCAGCAGGCTGGAATTACTACTAAAACCATTCCCACAGTCAGGACATTCAAAGGGTTTCTCTCCTGTGTGAGTCCTCTGGTGTAGCATCAGGCTGGAATTCTCACTAAAACCTTTCCCACAGTCAGGACATTCAAAGGGTTTCTCTCCTGTGTGATTCCTCTGGTGTCTCACCAGGTAGGAATTTTGACTAAAACTTTTCCCACAGTCAGGACATTCAAAGGGTTTCTCTCCTGTGTGAGTCCTCTGGTGTCTCACAAGGTGGGAACTCCAACTAAATCTTTTTCCACAATCAGGACATTCAAAGGGTTTCTCTCCTGTGTGATTCCTCTGGTGTCTCACCAGGGTGGAATTCTCACTAAAACCTTTCCCACAGTCAGTATATTCAATGTGTTTCTCTCCAGTGTGAGTCCTCTGGTGTTTCACCAGCCTGGAATTTTGACTAAAACTTTTCCCACAGTCAGGACATTCAAAGGGTTTCTCTCCTGTGTGAGTCCTCTGGTGTTGCGCCAGGCTGGAATTGTCACTTAAATCTTTTTCACAGTCAGGACATTCAGAGGGTTTCTCTCCTGTTTGAGTCCTCTGGTGTTTCATGACTGAAAGTGTCACTGAATTTTCTACACAGTCAGCACATTGAAATGTTTTCTCTTCTTTGCGAGTCTTGGGTACTTTGCCAGACTGGAATTCTCTCTTTGAAACTTTCTTCACAGAAAGGATGTTCAAATGGTATTATTCCTGTGTGTGCATTCTTTAGTGTGTCATGACCTGAGAATTTCTTATGAAATGTTCACATAATCTGCACAGTCATATATTTTCCCCCTCATGTGTGTCTTCTGGTGTACCACCATGTTGCCATGCTCACTAAAGCACTAAGCACATTGGGAGTACTTTTGTGGCTTCCCTCTTGTGTGGTTGCTTCCATGCACAGCAACGGAGCTGTTCTGACTTAAGATAGTGTGCATGGATTTTCTCCTGTCTAGCTCCCCATTGCATAAAAGCTGTGATTTGCAAATCTCTTCTTTTTTCCACAATAAGCAAACCTATGTTGCTTTTCCACAGCTGAGTTAGTCAAAAATATGGTAAATGCCTCGTTTAGTGCTGTTTTCATTCAAGCCATTTTCTTCCTCACAACGAGAGGCCTGCATTCCTTTCTGCTCTACATGACTTTACTATTGACCTTTTCTTCTCAACTGACTTCCAGATATTTCCCTTTTTTGCTGATTGAAAAAAAAATCTCCTTTGACTTTTCATGTAACCTATCCTTGAGTTCTGCATCATCTTTTTACTTGAGCTTGAAATCTTTCTTGATTTTCTCTCTCTTGTCTAACAGCTGCTGGAGGAGGAGGGGAATTGTATGGTTTTCTGAAAGAAATTGAAAATATTTTGATTTTTCGCTTGATTTTCTTCCCTTTTCAATGTTGCTTGTTATTTACAATTGTCCTGAGTGTTGTTATTGCCATCCTTTTTGTCTGTAAGATTCAAAGAAAAGTAAAACTTTAATTGTTTATAAAATAATTAGCAATGATGAGAAAAATTATGCAATATATATATATTACAATGAAAAAATCAAAAATGCCCCAATACGAATCACTTACATTATTTATGTTTCATAGAAGACTACCGAGACCCATGTTCAAATATCCATTCCAGTTCAGTTGTTTAATTGGGTCAAAGAAGAATTAGAAACATAGAAACATAGAAGACTGACGGAAGAAAAAGACCTCATGGTCCATCTAGTCTGCCCTTATACTATTTCCTGTATTTTATCTTAGGATGGATATATGTTTATCCCAGGCATGTTTAAATTCAGTTACTGTGGATTTACCAACTGTGTCTACTGGAAGTTTGTTCCAAGGAGCTACTACTCTTTCAGTAAAAAAATATTTTCTTATGTTGCTTTTGATCTTTCCCCCAACTAACTTCAGATTGTGTCCCCTTGTTCTTGTGTTCACTTCCCTATTAAAAACACTTCCCTCCTGAACCTTATTTAACCCTTTAACATATTTAAATGTTTTGATCATGTCCAATATACCCTCTAAGGCAGGGGTCCCCAACCGCCGGTCCGCGGACCAGTACAGGGCTGCAAGGCATGTTGCACCGGTCCGCGGAGTCAGCAGCTGCTGTGGACCCGGCGAGTGCCAAGCTGTTTTCTGTCTCTTTCCCCTCACGTTCACTTGGGACCGCCATTTGCCTCGGGCTGAGAAAACCTTTGCTTGCTTACTTTCTTCCTTTCCTGTCTTTCTTCTCTCATCGAAAGTGGTCTATTTCCTCCTTGCGAAGCCCTTGCGAAGCCCTCTCTCTGCCTGCAGCTCAAACGAAAAGGCTTTGGCATTGTGCTGCTCTTTTTTTGCTAGGCTCCCCCACCCTATTCCCGGGGTCCTGGGTGGGAGCGAAGCCAGGGGTGTGTGTGTGACCATGAAACCCCCACCACCAGCTCCGGTAATTTTCTTTTGGAAGGATTCCTTGCTGCAAGAAAATTACCAGACCTGGCAGTGGTGGGCGCTCCAAGCAGGCAGCGATCGCAAAGGAAGGTGACTGTGTCCGTGGAGGCACCTCCCCCCCCTTTGGGATTCCTTGCTGCAATCCCAGCCGGAACGGGGGGCGGGGGGATGTCCTCTGGAACTGCTGAAAGGCAAACGGTGGTCCCGAGTGAACAGGAGGGGAAAGAGACAGGAAACCGCCCCCTCCTACCCTTCCTCCCTCTGTCACCTCAACTCCCCCGCAAAATTAAAAAGGGGGGGGAGAGAGACAATGGAACGATAAGCTAAACCCCCTTTCCGCCCCCACCGGGCCATACAAAAATTGTCTTGTTGAAACTGGTCCCTGGTGGAAAAAAGGTTGGGGACCACTGCTCTAAGGTGTGCGCCCGCGCAGCCGAGCGCCCCCCAACCCCCCCCGCGCACCCTTTTTCAAGGCCGTGCAAGGAGTCATGGCCACCACTGCCCCCCCCCCAGTCCCTCCGGCCCACTTGCACCCCTGGCTTCTCACCGCGGCCCCCCGCCCGCCGGATCCGCCTCTCTTTCTCCTCCTCCGCTTCCCGCTTTGGGGTGCGGCTCCTCCCGCAACGGTGGCTGCAGCGGCGGTGGTGGCTGCGGCTTCTCGTCCTCCTCATCTGGCCGCTAGCTGCTCCAAGCGCTTTGGGAACACCCGCCCCTCTCGCAGTCCCTTCGCTGAGAGCGCTTTCGTCCCGGGCTGTCAGCGAGGGGCCTGCAGGAGAGGCGGGGTAGGTGTTCTATTCACAGCGGAGGCCGGAGAAGGTGATTTTCAATGTCGGGCGCACACGCTCCCCATCCCCCTGCCAGCCTGTCTGGAACATTCAAAATAAGAAAAACCTTTGCCGGCCTCTAGAGAGAAGAAAGGAAAAGAGGGAACAAGAGAGAGTGAGAGCAACAGACAGAGCAGGATAGAGAGAAAGTGAGAAAGAGAGAGAGATAGCAAGAGAGAGAGAACAAGAGAAAGAAAGTTTGTGTGTGAGAGAAAGAAAACAAGAGAGAGAGACAAAAAGCAAGAGAGAAAGAGTGAGAGAGAAAGAAAGCAAAAGAGAGGGAGAGAAAGAGAGCGCAACAGAGCGAGATAGAAATGAGAGAGGGAGAGAGAAAGTGAGAAAAAGAGAGAGTGAGCAAGAGGGGGAGAGAGGGAGAGAGAGAAAGAAAGAAAGAGAGAGAAAGAAAGAAAGAGAGAGAGAGAAAGAAAGAGAGAGAGAAGAGAGGAAGGGAGAGAGCGAGAGAGAGCAAGAAAGAAAGAAAGAGAGAGGAGAGAGGAAGGAAGAGAGTGAGAGAGAGTGAGAGGAAGAAAGCAAGAGAATAAGAGACAGAGAAAGCAGGAGAGAGAGAGAAGAGTGGAAGGAAGAGAGAGAGAGAAATGATAGAAAAAAGGGGAGGAAAAAAAGAGAAATGAGAAAATGATTGAGGCAGAGAATGACAGGAAAGAGAGAGAAAAAGAGAGAGAAGTGACTTGATTTAAAGCATATCGTAAAAGCACTTAAATAACAGAGAAAAAAACTAGCGCTCACCTGTTTTTATTAATAGTTATGTTATTGGTTTTGCTGGTTGTTTTAGTTTTAATAGTAATGGATTTTGGTTTTTTTAAATTATTAATTTCTTTTAATTAAAAAAAGAGAATTTTTTATTATTTATTTATTTGTTTGTTTGTTTGTTTGTTTGTTTATTTATACTTTTATGCCGCACAGTCCGAAGGTGACTGCTGATCAGACACTATACTTTTCTGCCCACACCGAAAAAAAATTAGAGGGAACATTGATCATGTCCCTTCTTTTCCTTCCGACCTCCAGACTATACAGATTGAGTTCATTAAGTGTTTCCTGATACGTTTTATGCTTAAGATGTTCCACCATTCTTGTAGCTCATCTTTGGACCCGTTCAATTTTGTCAATATCTTTTTGTAGGTGAGGTCTCCAGAACTGAACACAGTATTCCAAATGTGGTCTCATCAGCACTCTATATAGCGGGATCACAATTTCCCTCTTCCAGCTTGTTATACCTCTAGCTATGCAGCCAAGCATCCTACTTGCTTTTCCGACTGCCCGACCACACAGCTCAGCCATTTTGAGACTGTCAGAAATCACTACCCCTAAATCCTTCTCTTCTGAAGTTTTTGCTATCACAGAACTGCCAATACAATATTCAGATTGAGGATTCCTTTTCCCCAAGTGCATTATTTTACATTTGGAAACATTAAACTGAAGTTTCCATTGCTTTGATCATTAATCTACTAAAGCTAAATCATTTGCCATATTACAGACGCTTCCAGGAATATCAACCCTATTGCACACTTTAGGGTCATCGACAAATAGGCAAACCTTCCCTACCAAACTTTCCCCTATGTCACTCACAAACATATTAAAAAGAATAGGACACAGAACAGACCCTTGTGGCACACCGCTTGTAACCTGTCTCTGCTCAGAATACTCGCCATTAACAATATTACGATTTGTACTACTTGTTGTGAGCCGCCCCGAGTCTTCGGAGAGGGGCGGCATACAAATCCAAATAATTAATAAAATAAAATAAATAACTCTCTGATGTCTACGCTTCAGCCAGCTGCAAATCTACTGAACTATCTAGGGATTAAGTCCAATCTTCACTAATTTACCTATCAGCTCTTTATGTGGAACTGTATCAAAGGCTTTGCTGAAGTCCAGATAGGCAATATCCATGGCACCACCTTCATCCAACACATTTGTGACATAGTCAAAGAAATCAATGAGATTAGTCTGACATAATTTGCCTTCAGTAAAGCCATGCTGATTTGGGTCCAATAAGTTATTATTTTTTAGGTGCTGATTTATCCTCTTTTTGTGTAGAGTCTCCATCATTTTAACTACAACTGATGTCAAGCTATTCTTATTGTTGTTGTTGTTGTTGTTGTTGTTGTTGTTGTTGTTATTATTATTATTATTATTATTATTATTTATTAGATTTGTTTGCCGCCCCTCTCCGTAGACTCAGCGCGGCTCACAAGTGATAAAAACAATTTGTGGTAACAAATCTAATAATTAAAATCTAAAATAACAGTTTTACATTAAAAAGTCTAAAAAGAAAAACAACCAATATATAAAATACATACACACAGTCATATCATGCACAAAACTACATAGGCAGGGGGAGATGTTTCAGTTCCCCCACGCTTGACGACAGAGGTGGGTTTTAAGGAGTTTACGAAAGGCAAGGAGGGTGGGGGCAGTTCTAATCTCTGGAGGGAGCTGAATCCAGAGGGTCGGAGCCGCCACAGAGAAAGCTCTTTCTCTGGGTCCCGCCAAACGACATTGTTTAGTTGACAGGACCCGGAGAAGACCAACTCTGTGGGACCTAACCGGTCGCTGGGATTCGTGCAGCAGAAGGCAGCCTCGTAGATACCCTGGTCCGGTGACATGAAGGGCTTTATAGGTGATGACCAACACTTTGAATTGTGACAGGAAACTGATCGACAACCAATGCATACTGCGGAGTGTTGGAGTAACATGGGCATATTTACGAACGCCCATGATTGCTCTTGCAGCTGCATTCTGCACGACCTGAAGTTTCCGAACACTCTTCAAAGTTAGCCCCATGTAGAGAGCATTACAGTAGTCGAGCCTCGAGATGATGATGGCATGAGTGACTGTGAGCAGTGACTCCCGGTCCAAATAGGGCCGCAACTGGTACACCAGGCGAACCTGGGCAAACGCCCCCTTCACCACAGCTGAAAGATGTTTCTGTAATGTGAGCTGTGGATCGAGGAGGATGCCCAAGTTGCAGACCCTCTCTGAATGGGTCAATAATTCCCCGCCCAGGGTGATGGACGGACAGATGGAATTGTCCTTGGGAGGCAAAACCCACAGCCACTCTGTCTTATCAGGGTTGAGTTTGAGTCTGTTGACACCCATCCAGGCCCCAACAGCCTCCAGACACCAGCACATCACTTCCACTGCTTCGTTGACTGGACATGGGGTGGAGATGTACAACTGGGTATCATCCATGTACTGATGTTACCTCACCCCATGCCCTTGGATGATCTCACCCAGCGGTTTCATGTAGATATTAAATAGCAGGGGGGAGAGGACCGATCCCGTGGCACCCCACAAGGGAGAAACCTTGGGGTTGACCTCTGACCTCCCACTAACATCGACTGCGACCTACCGGAGAGGTAGGAGGAGAACCACTGAAGAACAGTGCCTCCCACTCCCAACCACTCCAGCCGGCGCAGAAGGATACCATGGTCGATGGTATCGAAAGCCGCTGAGAGGTCAAGAATCACCAGAACAGAGGATAAACCCCTGTCCCAGGCCTGCCAGAGATCATCCATCAACGCGACGAAAGCAGTTTCCGTGCTGTAACCGGGCCTGAAACCCAACTGTTGGGGACCTAGATAATCGGCGTCTTCCAAGGACCGCTGGAGCTGGAGCGCCACCACCTTCTCAACAACCTTCCCCATAAAGGGAAGGTTGGAGACTGGATGATAGTTATTAAGTACAGCTGGGTCCAGGGAAGGCTTCTTGAGGAGGGGGCGCACAAGCGCCTCCTTATAGAGTGCCGGAAAGCACCCCCTCCCCAGAGAAGCATTGACAATCTCCTGGACCCAGCTCCGTGTCACCTCCCTGCTGGCCAAAACCAGCCAGGAGGGACACGGATCCAGTAAGCAGGTGGCGGAACTCACAGCTCCAATGGCCTTGTCCACTTCATCAGGTGTCACCAGATCAAACTCTTCCCAGACAGGTGGACAAGTACGGGTCCCAGTCAACTCGACTGACTCATTGTCAGTCGACTCTGCTATCCAACCGGAGTTGAGGTCTGCCCGGATCCGAGCGATTTTATCAGCGAAAAATGTGTTAAAGTCCTCGGCACTACTCTGCAAGGGCTCCCCAACTCCCCCCTGGTTAAGAAGGGAGCGGGTCACCCTAAACAGAGCGGCCGGACACTGTTACATCATGTGATTCTGCTGATGTATCACCATGTTGCCATGCTCACTAAAGGATTTACCACATTGGGAGCATTTTTAAGATGTCCTGTGTGGACCTTCTTGTGCGTAATCAGCTGTGATTTTCAATTTCTGCATTTCCCCACATAAGTGCATCCATGGAGCTTGTCCAGCACTTATATTCTTGCGGTCAAAAATATGTTCGGTTTTTTTTAATGTTTAAAAAATTATAAATTTTATTTATTTATTTATTTTTACTTCCCCCCCCCAAACATACACAAATATACACCATATTATCGAGACATCCATAGTTATATACAGCGATACCTCGTCTTACGGACATAATTGGTCCCGTGACCAGGTTCGTAAGTAGAAAAGTTCATAAGAAGCAATTTTCCCCATAGGAATCAATGTAAAAGCGAAGTGCAACCCATCCCAAAACTCACCCCCTTTGCCTTATTACTTTGCCTTACTATTGTGGGGTTTTAAATCCCACAACTGTTACACGCTCTCTGCAGAGGCAACTGAAATTAATCTCAGTGTGCATTTTATGGACTGTATGGCGTTCACTGTTAAAACAAAATAAAAACATCAATTTGCGGAGGTTCTTTACAGTTGTGGTTGATTATGAGACCTCCCCCCTCCCTTTTTTCTCTGAAGGGAAAGGAGTTTGGAAAGCTGGAGAGCAATTTGGAGTTACTTTTTCCAAAATAGGTAAAGTTTACCGAATTGAATTAACCCCTTTCTCCCGATCATCTCCAGTTTCCAGCGTCCTCTTGCAATGAAAACTGCCAAGCTCAAGGCACTGGAGTCTCTGCTCGTTCAACCCAGGCCAGTGAGGCTTCGGATTCCCACGGTGGGCTGCCTTGCCAGGCTATCGTGATGCTGTGCATTCTTAACGACTTCCTCCTTTCCTTACCCTGGCTCCCCAGTGTTCCGCCGTCTACCCCTTGGCACCGAATTCGTATTCAGTTTAAAAAAAAACTGGAGATGATTGGGAGAAAGAGGTTAATTCAATCCGGTAAATTTTTCCTATTTTGGAAAAACATAGAAACATAGAAGACTGACGGCAGAAAAAGACCTCATGGTCCATCTAGTCTGCCCTTATACTATTTCCTGTATTTTATCTTAGGATGGATATATGTTTATCCCAGGCATGTTTAAATTCAGTTACTGTGGATTTACCAACCACGTCTGCTGGAAGTTTGTTCCAAGGATCTACTACTCTTTCAGTGAAATAATATTTCCTCACGTTGCTTTTGATCTTTCCCCCAACTAACTTCAGACTGTGTCCCCTTGTTCTTGTGTACACTTTCCTATTAAAAACACTTCCCTCCTGAACCTTATTTAACCCTTTAACATATTTAAATGTTTCGATCATGTCCCCCCTTTTCCTTCCGTCCTCCAGACTATACAGATTGAGTTCATTAAGTCTTTCCTGATACGTTTTATGCTTAAGACTTTCCACCATTCTTGTAGCCCGTCTTTGGACCGCTTCAATTTTGTCAATATATTTTTGTAGGTGAGGTCTCCAGAATTGAACACAGTATTCCAAATGTGGTCTCACCAGCGCTCTATATAAGGGGATCACTATCTCCCTCTTCTTGCTTGTTATACCTCTAGCTATGCAGCCAAGCATCCTACTTGCTTTTCCTACCGCCCGACCACACTGCTCACCCATTTTGAGACTGTCAGAAATCACTACCCCTAAATCCTTCTCTTCTGAAGTTTTTGCTAACACAGAACTGCCAATGCAATACTCAGATTGAGAGAAAAAGACACATGCCCATCCCCAAATGGAGATCTCCAGTGGTCTCCAAAACAACCTTTTGCCAAGGAGCGAAAGGACCTTCCAGCGAGGCCTCACTAGCCAACCCTCAGCCCGTACACTCTGCAGGGAACACTGAAGGTGCGCGGGGCTGCCTTGCGCTTCAGACGAGGCAGCAAAGGCGGGCTCGGGTAAAAGGGGAACTGGCGAAAATCTGGATCGCCACTAGAAAGAAAGGAAAGGAGGGTTTTTGCCCCCTTGGCCCCCATGTAGGTGCTGCCAATAATGTAAGAGAGGTTACTACTGAAAAACTCTATGGATCCCTAATAGGATTTAGGAGGGATCCAAAAAGGTAATAATCCTGCTCGCTTTAGATTCGAAATAAGGAAATATAAGAAGAATCTGGCATTGCCAAGATGCAAAAAAAAAAAAAGCAAATCAAATTGTCGCCCTGAATCATGGTGTTAATTCAAAAGCAATTCCAAATTGCTCTCCAGCTTTCCGAACTCCTTTCCCTTTAGAGAAAAAAAAGGGGGAGGGGATGGGCGCTAAGTGCACTTAACCAAGAAAAACCAAATGGCAAGGTACAGAATAGATAAAACCTGGCTCAATAGGAATAACTATGAGAGAGATCTTGAAGTCCTACCTTAGTGAACAATCCCCCAAAAAGAATCAACTGTGTGATCGCAGTGGCCACAAAAGCTAATGCCATCCTAGGCTGCCTTAACAAAGGGCTACACTTAAGATCATGAGAAGTGTTCATATCAATTTATGATGCTTTAGTAAGGTCACACTTAGGATTAGTGCAACTACTTTTGATTGCCACAACATTAAAAGAAAAAAGTGTAGTAGAGACTCTATAAAGAGAGCAGAGCAGAGAAGTAGGGATGATACTGGAGGCTAAAAGATGTACAGAAGAGTTGCAGGAATTGGGTATGTCTAGTCCAGTGAAAGGAAGGACTAGGTATGACATGAGAGCCATCTTCCAATACTTGAGGGGGTCAAGAAGGGGGTCAACCTATTTTGCAATGCACCAGAAGGCAAGACAAGAAGCACAGGATGGAAACTAACCCAGGAGAGAACCAGCCTACAACTAAGGAGAATTTTCCTGACCCTGATAACAATTAACCAATTGCCTGAAATGGTACTGGGTCTCCTGCTTGCGCAGGGCGTCGGAATTGAAGACCCACAAGGTCCCTCCCAACTCTCTCACAACCCCCAGTGATGGAGCACCCACAACCTCTGGAGGGAAGCCATTCCCAGAGAATCAACCTTAACTTGAGAGACTTTTTCAATCTTCCCACCAGCAGAAAATTGCAGTCACGTGTTTCACAGCGTGCAGCACCAGAGGGATTAAATTTGGGCAGGGGAGGAACCTGCAGCAACAGCAGCTGACACGCTTCAGCCCGGTTGTTTCTCTGCTTCCAGGCAGTGGAGGGAACAAAACAGCCCGACTTGCTCCCGGACTCTCCCCCCACTTGCCCTCAACTCACCTTCCAGCTGCTGCTTCGATCCTCGGAAGAGCACAAAACCGCTCTGCACCCCACCTCCCTCCCATGAGTCTTCCGGAAGAGGAAGTTCTGTGTTTCTCCTCTCCTCTGATCTTTTCTAGCAATCCGGTACTCGATGGTTTTAACTCCTCGATTAGGCACATTTCAGACACAGATGCTGCCTATCTGACAGCTATCTTCTGATAGGGGCAGAAAAACACTCTTGTCCCGGCTTTACCTAAGGCGTTTGCAAGATGTTTTCACTGTATAAATGCCAAATCGTTTTTCACTTCTAGCAACTGACCTTTGCAAGTGAGCCTAGTAAAGTAGTGAAATGTGATGCTACTTGTCTTACCAAGATTAGATATGTGCTGAACTCTAAATTTATTTTATTTTTTTTTAAAAAGATTTTTATTGCATTTAAAACAAACCAACGTACAAAATACAAAACATACATATCCATAAGACCAACATACAAAAAAGGGGAGGGGGTATTTTCCCCTAAATTTATTTTTTAAAGGACATATTTTTATTTTGTCAAAAGTTGTACATGAAAACAGGTATAAATATAAGCAAAAGCATAACAGGTATAAGTAAATTTGGACAATAGTACAGTAGGACAGGGATGGTAGGCACAGTGGTGCGCTTATGCACGCCCCTTACAGACCTCTTAGGAAAGGAGTGATGTTGACTGTAGTCTAAGGTTAAATTTTTTGGGGTTTGGGGAAGAAATCACAGAGTCAAGGTGTTTACATTGAGTTTGATTCTATTGTCAGCTAGCGTGTTGTTGCATTCGAAGTTGAGATATTCATTGACAGGTAAAACTATTATGTGCTTGTGTGTTGTTGCAGTTGAAGCTGTGATATTCATTGACAGGTACAATATTATAGCTGATTACCTCTAATTTTTCTAAGCCCAAAATTTCAAGTCTGGTGTAATAAGGTATTCTCTTGTAAGTAGAGGAGTGGAGGACTATTCTTGTGAAATATTTCTGGAGTCTGTCAATTGTATACGTTCGTGAAAGTTTAAAGAATGACACAATCATCTTTGTTAAGGGTGACTCTGTATCCCAAAACTTCAAAACTAATTTCCCACGGCTCCCAAGAATGTATTACATGGTAGCACTATGAGGCCAGACACTCAAAGGGAGCCAACTTCACTCCTGTGGTCTGTATCCAAGAGCAACCAGCATACCTGAAGGAGAAAATTTTATATCTGCTAAATGCTAAATGCCAGGTTCCTCTGTAAATTGACTTGCAAGGAAGTCTCCAGAGAGAGGAACAGTATGCACCAGGGTTTAGAAAATGGAGTCTAGGAAAGAGGGAGTGATAGCTTATATATCACTAGTGTGTTAAATGGGGTTCATAGATTTGAAAATCAAAGTATTTGTTTTTATTGCTTAAATTCAGCTTATCAAGAGGGGTTTGATTAAATATAATAATGGCATAATGACACAACAAATACATTAAAAGGCAGAAGCCTAATTGCAGCTCATGGCATCAAGGTCACAGATGCATGGATTGATATATGACTGAAATTCAAAATTTATAATGAGGAAATTATAATGAGGGAAGGGAGGCTGAGGAAGACAGATTGGTCATAGAGATGCAAAATGCAGGAGAGATTACAAGTTAACAATTGTAGTGAGTTAAAATCCACTGCATGTGTGGAGTTCTCATCATTGAGCAAGGGTTGGGAAATGAGCTTTACATTACCTTTTTATTCTTAAATTCATTTATTAAACTTCATCGCTACTCACCACACAGTTTTTTTGCCTTGCCCCAATGTTCATAGCAACACTGACAATACCCATTTTAATTATGTAAAATGCTTCTGATAATTCTAATAGTGTTGTGGTTAGCTCTGGCCCAGCTCCTGCCCCAAGAACTGTGGATGTGGGGGAGATATTCACATGCTGCAGGCCTGTTTTGCCCCTGGTGGAATCTGCTGATGAAGGCTCCTCTGACCAAGAAGACACGAGTGACAGGGAGGAGAGTGTGGCAGACAGCTCAGAAGGAAATCAATTATCTAGCTCCTCCTTGGATTCAGAACAAGAGTTAATGATACAGCCATGCATGTGGAGAGCCATGCATAGGCAACAACAACTGAGAGATTATCAAAGAAAATGAGGCCACCTGTGTTTGGGTGGGGCTGTGGTAATTAGTGAGGCTGCTATAAATAGCAGCCTGTGGGTTTGCCATTGTGGAGGATTATCTGATCGTTGTGTTTCGTGACTGCTTTACTGACTTTGGCCTTTTGTGTGCTGATTTTTCCCCGCTTTGAAACTAAACCAGGGAAAGTGTGTTTCACTTTGTGAAAGAAGGACTGTGAATTGCCTCACAGCTGCAAGCTATGTATCACAAAACTGATAAGGGACTTGTACAAATTACCAATTTGTTTGGAGACGAGTGCTCTTTGCTATACCAAAAGAGGGCTTGGTTTAAGTGAATTTTCATTATAAAGAACATTGTTTTGAATTTTCAAACGTGTGTGTGTGTCTGAAATTTGTACCTGTGAATTTGTGGGAGGAGTCTATCAGAGAGCCCGACAGAACAAATAGGAGACATTTTATATGGTACATTAGGTGGTAGCCTTGTTAACCTAGCTCCCTTAACTAATAGTCATACAATTTAGTGTCCAGAGCCTTTATCATCTTAGTTATTCTTCTTTGCATTTTTTCCATAATGTCAACATCATTTTCATTTTATGGGGACTAGAACTGGATGCGGTATTCTAAGTGTGGTCTCACTGGCATAGTGTGAAACAGTGCTATTATGTCTTGTAATGTGTGTGTCTCTTCCTTCCTCCCCAACACGAAGATCAGAGACTTTAAAAAGTAAGAGGGGGAGAGTGTGCGGTGTAGTGGGATGGGAGTCAGGACATTTTCCAGTTTCTTTTTCTCTTCAGGTTCAAGTTTAATCCTGAGAAATGTTTGAGTAAAATTTATTAGGCCAAAATTCCAACAATCAATTTCTCACCTACACTTTCAATGGGAGATCACAAATGAAATTCAAGACTTCTTTAAACTCTTAAAATGTTGCCTCCTGTGAATTTCCTTGTGTGCAATAAGGGATGGTTTATGCTTGAGGTAATGTCCACAGATTGGACATTTCAAAGATTTCTCCATAGTGTGAGTCCCCTGGTGTACCACCAGGAGGGAATTTTGATTAAAACATTTCCCATAAGCAGGAAATTCAAAGGACATTCTCTCCTGTGTGAGTCCTCTGGTGTTTCACTAGATGGGAATTCTGACCGAAACATTTCCCACAATCAGGACATTCAAAGGGTTTCTCTCCTGTGTGAGTCCTCTGGTGTGTCACCAGGTTGGAATTCTCACTGAAACTTTTCCCACAATCAGGACATTCAAAGGGTTTCTCTCCTGTGTGAATCCTTTGGTGTTTCATCAAACTGGAATTTTGACTAAAACCTTTCCCACAGTCAGGACATTCAAATAGTTTTTCTCCTGTATGAGTCCTCTGGTGTCTCACCAGGGTGGAATTCTCACTAAAACATTTCCCACACTCAGTACATTCAAAGGGTTTCTCTCCTGTGTGAGTCCTCTGGTGTTTCAGCAGGCTAGAATTCTCACTAAAATCTTTCCCACAGTCAGGACATTCAAAGGGTTTCTCTCCTGTGTGCGTCCTCTGGTGTCTCACCAGGTGGGAACTCTGACTAAAACTTTTCCCACAGTCAGGACATTCAAAGGGTTTTTCTCCTGTGTGAATGCTCTGGTGTTGCAGCAGGCTGGAATTACGACTAAAACCATTGCCACAGTCAGGACATTCAAAGGGTTTCTCTCCTGTGTGAGTCCTCTGGTGTAGCACCAGGCTGGAATTCTCACTAAAACCTTTCCCACAGTCAGGACATTCAAAGGGTTTCTCTCCTATGTGAGTCCTCTGGTGTGTCACCAGGTGGGAATTTTGAATGAAACATTTTCCACAGTCAGGACATTTGAAGGGTTTCTCTCCTGTGTGAGTCCTCTGGTGTGTCACCAGGTGGGAATTTTGACTGAAACATTTCCCACAATCAGGACATTCAAAGGGTCTCTCTCCTGTGTGAGTCCTCTGGTGTGTCACTAGGCTGGAATTTTCACTAAAACCTTTCCCACAGTCAGGACATTTAAAAGGTTTCTCTCCTGTGTGATTCCTCTGGTGTTTCACGAGGCTGGAGTTTTGACTAAAACTTTTCCCACAGTCAGGGCATTCAAAGGGTTTCTCTCCTGTGTGAGTCCTCTGGTGTCTCACCAGGATGGAATTCGCAGTAAAACATTTCCCACAGTAAGTGCATTCAATGTGTTTCTCTCCTGTGTGAGTCCTCTGGTGTTTCACCAGGCTGCAATTCTCACTAAAACCTTTCCCACAGTCAGGACATTCAAAGGGTTTCTCGCCTGTGTGAGTCCTCTGGTGTCTCACCAGGTGGGAACTCCAACTAAATCTTTTTCCACAATCAAGACATTCAAAGGGTTTCTCTCCTGTGTGAGTCCTCTGGTG
This sequence comes from Erythrolamprus reginae, assembly GCF_031021105.1. Taxonomy (NCBI): domain Eukaryota; kingdom Metazoa; phylum Chordata; class Lepidosauria; order Squamata; family Dipsadidae; genus Erythrolamprus; species Erythrolamprus reginae. The sequence goes on along the minus strand of NC_091951.1, from coordinate 21,594,659 downwards.
TTTCATGACTGAAAGTGTCACTGAATTTTCTACACAGTCAGCACATTGAAATGTTTTCTCTTCTTTGCGAGTCTTGGGTACTTTGCCAGACTGGAATTCTCTCTTTGAAACTTTCTTCACAGAAAGGATGTTCAAATGGTATTATTCCTGTGTGTGCATTCTTTAGTGTGTCATGACCTGAGAATTTCTTATGAAATGTTCACATAATCTGCACAGTCATATATTTTTCCCTCATGTGTATTTTCTGCTGTACCACCATGTTGCCATGCTCACTAAAGCATTAAGCACACTGGGAGTACTTTTGTGGCTTCCCTCTTGTGTGGGTGCTTCCATGCACAGCAAGGGAGCTGTTCTGACTTAAGATAGTGTGCATGGATTTTCTCCTGTCTAGCTCCCCATTGCATAAAAGCTGTGATTTGCAAATCTCTTCTTTTTTCCACAATAGAAAAACCTATGTTGCTTTTCCAAAGCTGAGTTAGTCAAAAATATGGTAAACGCCTCATTTAGTGCTGCTTTCTTTCAAGCCATTTTCTTCCTCACAGGGAGAGGCCTGCATTCCTTTCTGCTCTATGTGGCTTTACTATTGACCTTTTCTTCTCAACTGACTTCCAGATATTTCCCTTTTTTGCTGATTGAAAAATAATCTGCTTTGACTTTTCATGTAACCTGTCATTGAGTTCTGCATCATCTTCTTACTTGAGCGTGAAATCTTTCTTGATTTTCTCTCTCTTGTCTAACATCTGCTGGAGGAGGACGGGAATTGTATGGTTTTCTGAAAGAAATTGAAAATATTTTGATTTTCTGCTTGATTTTCTTCCCTTTTCAATGTTGCTTGTCATTAAAAATTTCCCGAGTGCTGTTATCACCATCCTCTTTGTCTGTAAGATTCAAAGAAAAGTAGAACTTTAATTGTTTATAAAATAATTAGAAATGATGTGAAAAAAGAAATATATATATATTACAATGAAAAAATCAAAAATGCCCCAATACTAATCACTTACATTATTTAAGTTTCATAGAAGACTACCGAGATCCATGTTCAAATATCCATTCAAATTCAGTTGTTTAATTGGGTCAAATAAGAATTCTTAGCAATGCAAAGGACTATCAACAAATATATTATGAAGTGCTAGGGATAGATTATATAATTGTAGATACAGTGTTTCCCTGAAGATAAGACAGGGGCCCGTCTCGTGGTGGGATGCAATTTGGGGGTGCCAAAGCTGGCGGGGTGGAGCAGAGGGGGCAAGGATTGGGTTGGGCATGAGACTGGAATCTTAACTGTACTGGAGTTTGGCAGCTCTGTGTGTCTCTCAGTTGGTCTCTTTACAGAAAAAAAACCTTGCACAGTACAGAAACTCTTATCACTGTGAGAAGTTGTTAATTTGAGAAGATATATTTCTCCAATGCATCTGGAAGGAGAGTCCACGTGTGTTATACTCGAGTCTTATTGGTAGGAACTGAGTTTAGATTTACATATTAATTACATATTAATGATGTATCGCCATTAAAAAACTCAGTCAGGAATAGGGACTTTGAGTTTTCTCTCTGATGAATGTACCTAGATTAAAGAGGTATAGGTTGTTCTAAATTATGTCTTTGAACATTCAAAATTGAATCAAAACTAATTTACAAAACAATTACAAAACCAACTAAATTGTAATCAAATTCGAAAAAGATTCTATATCATATCTCTCTTTATTCATCTTTAAATCAATAGATTATATACCATATAGCATACCAGTATCAACACAAATACTTACTAATTTTTATATCAATTCTTATATTCTTTCTTTACATGCAAGAATACATTTACTACATTATACATATGCACCCTCTACCATTTTTCTACACAATGTTGTATCACCTAAAAACGTCTGCGCCATACGCAGATTTACCTCCCTCCATATTTTTTTTCTCTTTCCTTTTTTCTTTCTCAAACTCCAAACTTCTTTATTTATATCACCTGGACCTGATTATCTATAGATTTGAACACTGGGCCCTATCCAACAAAATGAAATTAAATAGAGAAAAAAAGTAGGTTGTACAGTACACTTAACCAAGAAAAACCAAATGGCAAGGTACAGAATAGATAAAACCTGGCTCAATAGCAGTAACTATGGGAGGGATCTTGAAGTCCTACCCTAGTGAACAATCCCCTAAAAGGAGTCAACTGTGTGATTGCAGTGGCCACAAAAGCTAATGCCATCCTAGGCTGCCTTAACAAAGGGCTAGATTTAAGATCATGAGAAGTGTTCATATCAATTTATGATACTTTAGTAAGGTCACACTTAGGATTAGTGCAACTACTTTTGATTGCCACAATATTAAAAGAAAAAAGTGTAGTACTCTATAAAGATCGGAGAAGTAGGGATGATTAGGAGGCTGGAGGCTGAAAGATATAAAGAAGAGTTGCAGGAATTGGGTATGTCTAGTCCAGTGAAAGGAAGGTCTAGATATGACATGAGAGCCATCTTCCAACACTTGAGGGGTCAAGAAGAAGGGGTTCAACTTATTTTGCAATGCACCAGAAGGCAAGACAAGAAGCAGTGGATGGAAACTAACCCAGGAAAGAAGCAGCCTACAACTAAGGAGAATTTTCCTGACCCTGAGAACAATCAACCGATTGCCTGAGATGGTATTGGGTCTCCTGCTTGCCCAGGGCGTCGGAACAGAAGACCCCCAAGGTCCCTCCCAACTCTCTCACAACCCCCAGTGATGGAGCACCCACAACTCCTGGAGGGAAGCCATTCCCAGAGAATCAACCTTAACTTGAGACTTTTTCAATCTTCCCACCAACAGAAAATTGCAGCCACCAGTTTCACAGCGTGCAGCACCATAGAAACATAGAAACATAGAAGACTGACGGCAGAAAAAGACCTCTTGGTCCATCTAGTCTGCCCTTTTACTATTTCCTGTATTTTATCTTAGGATGGGTATATGTTTATCCCAGGCATGTTTAAATTCAGTTACTGTGGATTTCCCAACCACGTCTGCTGGAAGTTTGTTCCAAGGATCTACTACTCTTTCAGTAAAATAATATTTTCTCATGTTGCCTTTGATCTTTCCCCCAACTAACTTCAGATTGTGTCCCCTTGTTCTTGTGTCCAGTGGGATTAAATTTGGGCAGGGAAAGAACCTGCAGCACCAGCAGCTGACGCGCTTCAGCCCTGTTACTTCTCTGCTTCAAGACCGTAGGGGGAACCAAACAGCCCGACTTGCTCCCGGACTCTCACCCAACTTGCCCTCAACTCACCTTCCAGCTGTTGCTTCGGTCCTCGGAAGAGCCCAAAAGCCGCTCTGCACCCCACCTCCCTTCCGTGAGTTTTCCGGAAGAGGAAGTTCTGTGTTTCTCCTCTCCTCTGATCTTTTCTAGCAATCCGGTACTCGATGGTTTTAACTCCTCGATTAGGCACGTTTCAGGCACAGATGTTGCCTATCTGACAGCTATCTTCTGATAGCGGCAGAAAAACACTCTTGTCCCGTCTTTACCTAAGGCGTTTGCCAGATGTTTTCAATGTATAAATGCTATCAAATCGTTTTTCACTTCTAGCAACCGACCTTTGCAAGTGAGCCTAGTAAAGTAGTGAAATGTCTTACTTGTCTTACCAAGATTAGATATGTGCTGAACCCTAAATTTATTTTATTTAAAAAAAAAGATTTTTATTGAATTTAAAACAAACCTACGTACAAAATACAAAACCTACATATCTACAAGACCAACATACAAAAAAGGGGGGGTATTTTCCCCTAAATTTATTTTTTAAAAGACCTATTTTTATTTTATTTATTTGTCAAAACCTGTACATGAAAACAGGTATAAATATAAGCAAAAGCATATAAGGTATAGGTAAATTTGGACAATAGTGCAGTAGGACAGGGTGGATAGGCACAGTGGGGTGCTTATGCACACCCCTTACAGACCTCTTAGGAAAGGGGTAAGGTTGACTGTAGTCTAAGGTTAAAGTTTTTGGGGTTTGGGGAAGAAATCAGAGTCAGGTAGTGCATTCCAGGCATTTAAATCACTCTGTTGCTGAAGTTGTATTTTCTGCAGTGGAGTTTCAAGGCGTTTACATTGAGTTTGATTCTATTGTCTGCTAGCATGTTGTTGCGTTTGAAGCTGAGATATTCATTGACAGGTAAAACATTATAGCTGATTACCTCTAATTTTTCTTAACCCAAAATTTCAAGTCTGGTGTAATAAGGTATTCTGTTGTAATTAGAGGAGTGGACTTGTCCACAGTCCAGAGGCACTTGTCCACAGTTCGGCAGAGTCTCTTGCGAAAGCCTGGAACGAGGCTGCAGCAGAGGCTCTTGACCGGATTGCGCCTTTGCGACCTCTCCGTGGCGCTAGACCCCGTAGAGCTCCATGGTTCAACGAGGAGCTCCGGGAGTTGAAACGCCAGAAGAGACGTCTAGAGAAGCGATGGAGGAAGAGTAGGTCTGAATCTGATCGAACACTTGTAAGAGCTTTTATTAAGACTTACAAAGTGGCGCTCAAGGCGGCAAGATGCGCGTACCATGCCGCCTTGATTGCATCAGCGGAATCCCGCCCGGCCGCTCTGTTTAGGGTGACCCGCTCCCTTCTTAATCAGGGGGGAGTTGGGGAGCCCTTGCAGAGTAGTGCCGAGGACTTTAACACGTTTTTCGCTGATAAAGTCGCTCGGATTCGGGCCGACCTCGACTCCAATTGTAAAACAGAGTCGACTGACAACGAGTCAGTCGAGGTGACTGGGGCACGTACTTGTCCACCTGTCTGGGAAGAGTTTGATCTGGTGACACCTGATGAAGTGGACAAGGCCATTGGAGCTGTGAGTTCCGCCACCTGTTTACTGGATCCGTGTCCCTCCTGGTTGGTTTCGGCCAGCAGGGAGGTGACACGGAGCTGGGCCCAGGAGATTACCAACGCTTCCTTGGGGAGGGGAGTTTTTCCATCACTCTATAAAGAAGCGCTTGTGCGCCCCCTCCTCAAGAAGCCCTGCCTGGACCCAGCTGTGCTTAATAACTACCGTCCAGTCTCCAACCTTCCCTTTATGGGGAAGGTTGTTGAGAAGGTGGTGGCACTCCAACTCCAGCGGTCCTTGGAAGAAGCCGATTATCTAGGTCCCCAGCAGTCGGGTTTCAGGCCCGGTTACAGCACGGAAACTGCTTTGGTCGCGTTGATGGATGATCTCTGGCGGGCCCGGGACAGGGGTTTATCCTCTGTCCTGGTGCTCCTTGACCTCTCAGCGGCTTTCGATACCATCGACCATGGTATCCTTCTGCACCGGCTGGATGGGTTGGGAGTGGGAGGCACTGTTCTTCAGTGGTTCTCACCCTACCTCTCTGGCCGGTCGCAGTCGGTGTTAGTGGGGGGACAGAGGTCGACTCCTAGGTCTCTCCCTTGTGGGGTGCCTCAGGGGTCGGTGCTCTCCCCCCTGCTATTTAACATCTACATGAAACCGCTGGGCGAGATCATCCAAGGACATGGGGTGAGGTATCATCAATATGCGGATGATACCCAGCTTTACATCTCCACCCCATGCCCAGTCAACGAAGCGGTGGAAGTGATGTGCCGGTGCCTGGAGGCTGTTGGGGCCTGGATGGGTGTCAACAGACTCAAACTCAACCCGGATAAGACGGAGTGGCTGTGGGTTTTGCCTCCCAAGGACAACTCCATCTGTCCGTCCATTACCCTGGGGGGGGAATTATTGACGCCCTCAGAGAGGGTCCGCAACTTGGGCGTCCTCCTCGATCCACAGCTCACATTAGAACAACATCTCTCAGCTGTGGCGAGGGGGGCGTTTGCCCAGGTTCGCCTGGTGCACCAGTTGCGGCCCTATCTGGACCGGGACTCATTGCTCACAGTCACTCATGCCCTCATCACCTCGAGGTTCGACTACTGTAATGCTCTCTACGTGGGGCTACCTTTGAAAAGTGTTCGGAAACTTCAGATCGTGCAAAATGCAGCTGCGAGAGCAGTCATGGGCTTACCTAGGTATGCCCATGTTTCTCCATCACTCCGCAGTCTGCATTGGCTGCCGATCAGTTTCCGGTCACAATTCAAAGTGTTGGTTATGACCTTTAAAGCCCTTCATGGCATTGGACCAGAATATCTCCGAGACCGCCTCCTGCCGCACGAATCCCAGCGACCAATTAGGTCCCACAGAGTGGGCCTTCTCCGGGTCCCGTCAACTAAGCAATGTCGGTTGGCGGGCCCCAGGGGAAGAGCCTTCTCTGTGGTGGCACCGGCCCTCTGGAACCAACTCCCCCCGGAGATTAGAACTGCCCCTACTCTTCCTGCCTTCCGTAAACTTCTTAAAACCCACCTTTGCCGTCAGGCATGGGGGAATTGAAACATCTCCCCCTGGGCACGTTTAATCTATATATGGTATGCTTGTGTGTGTGTCTGTTAGTATATGGGGTTTTTTTTAAAATCTTTAAAATTTTAAATTGTTTGATTACTTATGATTTGTTTCTACATGTTGTGAGCCGCCCCGAGTCTTCGGAGAGGGGCGGCATACAAATCCAAGTAATAAATAAAAATAAATAAATAAAGTGGAGGACTGTTCCTGTGAAATATTTCTGGAGTTTGGCAATTGTAAATGCTCGTGAAGGTTGAAAGAATGACACAATCATCTTTGTTAAGGGTGACTCTGTATCCCAAAACTTCAAGACTAATTTCCCATGGCTCCCAAGGATTTATTACATGGTAGCACTATTAGGCCAGACACTCAAAGGGAGCCAACTTCACTCCTGTGGTCTGTATGCAAGAGCAACCAGCATACCTGAAAGAGAAAATTTTATATCTGCTAAATGCTAAGTTCCTCTGTAAATTGACCTGCAAGGAAGTCTCCAGAGAGAGGAACAGTATGCACCAGGGTTTAGAAAATGGAGTCTAGGAAAGAGGGAGTGATAGCTTATATAAGGTGGAAGAAATGTTTCCAAAAGGATTACTGTCCCGTAAGTAATCTGGTCTTTGTAGGTCATTACCAACGCTTTGAATTGTGTCTGGAAACCAATCGGCAACCAGTGCAGTCTGCGGAGTGTTGGAGAGACAGGGGAATATCTAGGGAGACCCATGACTGCATTCTTCCATGCCCTGATGGGCTTTATAGGTCATAACCAACACTTTGAATTGTGACCGGAAACTGATTGGCAACCAATACAGACTGTGGAGTGTTGGTGTGACATGGGCATATCTGGGAAAGCACATGATTGCTCTCGCAGCTGCGTTCTGCACGATCTGAAATTTCCAAACACTCTTCAAAGTTAGCCCCATGTAGAGAGCATTGCAGTAGTCGAAACTCAAGGTGATAAAGACATGAGTGACCGTGAGCAAGGACTCCCTATCCAAATACGGCCACAACTGGTGTACCAGGTGAACCTGGGCAAATGCCCTCCTCGCCACAGCTGAAAGATGGTGTTCTAAAGTCAACTGTGGGTCAAGGAGGACACCCAAGTTGCAGACCCTCTCTGAGTGAGTCAGTGTTTCCCCCCCCTCCAGGGTAATGGACAGACAGATGGAATTGTCCTTGGAACGCAAAACCCACAGATATTAAATAGTGGGGGAGATGACCAACCCCTAAGGAACTCCACAGGGGAGGAACCTAGGGGTCGACATTTGACACCCCACTAACACCAACTGTGACCAACAGGAGAGGTAGGAGGAGAACCACTGTAGAACGGTGTCCCCCACTCCCAATCCGTCCAGTCGGCCCAGAAGGATACCATGGTCTATGGTATCGAAAGCCGCTGAGAGCTCAAGGAGCACCAGGATAGAGGATATACCCTTATCCTGGGCCCGCCAGAGATCATCCATCAGCACGACCAAAGCAGTTTCCAAGATATAGGAATAGAAGAAAGGTATAGGAGATGTAGGAGAGCAATAGGACAGGGGATGGAAGGCACTCTAGTGCACTTGTACTCGCCCCTTACTGACCTCTTAGGAATCTGGATAGGATAATCTAAGGGTAAAGTGTTGGGGGTTTGGGGATGACACTATGGAGTCCGGTAATGAGTTCCACGCTTTGACAACTTGGTTACTAAAATCATATTTTTTACAGTCAAGTTTGGAGCGGTTAATATTAAATTTAAAATTGTTGTGTGCTCTTGTGTTGTTGTGGTTGAAGCTGAAGTAGTCGCGACAGGCAGGACGTTGCAGCATATGATCTTGTGGGCAATACTTAAGATGTTGTTTAAGGCGTCTTAGTTCTAAACTTTCTAGGCCCAGGATTGAAAGTCTAGTCTCGTAGGGTATTCTGTTTCGAGTGGAGGAGTGAAGGGCTCTTCTGGTGAAGTATCTTTGGACATTTTCAAGGGTGTTAATGTCTGAGATGCGATATGGGTTATACAGTCGACAAATAAATAAAATAAAAATATGCCCTTTAAAAAATAAATTTAGGGGAAAATATCTCTCCCTCTTTGGTCTTGTAGATATGTATGTTTTGTATTTTGTACATTGGTTTGTTTTAAATTCAATAAAAATATTTTTTTTTAAAGTAAAATAAATTTAGGGCTCAGCACATATCTAGTCTTAGTAAGCCAAGTAGCACCACATTTCACTATTTCACTAGGCTCACGTGCAAAGGTCGGTTGTTTATCTAGTTATTTATATTTATGTTATTTTGTTTTGTTTTGTCAAGTACGAATTGGTGGTATACAAAGATATAATAATATGTATATATACATGATACTAGTAAAAGATAAACATTAGTACAGGGGATGGAAGGCACCCTAGTGTATTTATGTATGCCCCTGAGTTGTTGGAAGTGAAAAACGATTTGTCAGCATTTATACACTGAAAACATCTCAACATCTGTGTCTGAAACATGCATAGTAGAGGAGTTAAAACCACCGAGTACAGAATTGCTAGAAAAGATGGGAAGAGAGAAGAAACGCGGAGGAACTTCCTCTTCCGGAAGACTCGTGGGAGGAAGGTGAGGTGTAGAGCGGCTTTTGTGCTCTTCCGAGGACCGAAGCAGCAGCTGGAAGGTGAGTTGAGGGCAGGTGGGGGGAGAGTCCGGGAGCAAGTCGGGCTGTTTGGTTCCCTCCACGGCCTTGAAGCAGAGAAGCAACCGGGCTGAACCGTGTCAGCTGCTGGTGCTGCAGGTTCCTCCCCTGCCCAAATTTAATCCCACTGATGCTGCACGATGTGAAACTGATGGCTGCAATTTTCTGCTGGTGGGAAGATTGAAAAAGTCTCAAGTTAAGGTTGATTCTCTGGGAATGGCTTCCCTCCAGAGGTTGTGGGTGCTCCATCACTGGGGGTTGTGGGAGAGTTTGGAGGGACCTTGCAGGTCTTCTATTCCGACCCCTGCACAAGCAGGAGACTCAATACCATTTCAGGCAATCGGTTAATTGTTCTCAGTGTCAGGAAAATTCTCCTTAGTTGTAGGCTGGTTCTCTCCTGGGTTAATAGTGTCCATCCTATGCTTCTTGTCTTGCCTTCTGGTGCATTGCAAAATAAGTTGACCTCCTTCTTGACCCCTCAAGTGTTGGAAGATGGCTCTCATGTCATACCTTGTCCTTCCTTTCACTGGACTAGACATATCGAATTTCTGCAACCCTTCTTTATATCTTTTAGCCTCCAATCCCCTAATCATCCCTACTTCTCTTCTCTGCAATCTTTATAGTCTCTACTACACCTTTTTTTAAAATATTGTGGCAATCAGAAGTAGTCACAGTAATCCAAGTGTAATCTTACTAAAGCATTATAAATTGATATGAACATTTCACATGATCTTAAATCTAGCCCTCTGTTAAGGCAACCTAGGATTGTATTAGCTTTTGTGGCCACTGCAATCACACAGTTGACTCTTTTTAGGGGATTGTTCACTAGGGTAGGACTTCAAGATCCATCTCATAGTTACTGCTATTGAGTCAGGTTGCATCTATTCTGTAAGTTGCCATTTGGTTTTTCTTGGTTAAGTGTACAACCTACTTTTCTCTATTTAATTTCATTTTGTTGGAAAGGGCCCAGTGTTCAAATCTATAGTTAGTCAAGTCCAAAGTCCACAAGGAAAGTCTGAGGTTCACAGTCCAAAAACTAAAAAAAAACCAAAAACACAACTATTAATATATCCATGCTTTAAAATCTTCATTTCTTAAATATTTATCATAGTATTATAGTAATCTAATCATACCATGAATATCTATCTGAACACCAATGTATCAATTAATATATTTCCATATTTACTTTTCTATAATTTCATTCAATATTTCCAAGCTCAATTAATTTTCAGGCACTTAGCATTTACTATTATTAACTTACATCAATCTACTACATTTCCAAGTATATTTTAAATTCATAATGCAAAGTCATAAAATCATACAGTACATATCATAAACCCCTTATTTATCCTATGTATCTTCCATTAATTTTACCTATGTAATTCTATATAGTTCTAAAATTCTAATCAAAATTTACGAATTAATACATCCTAATATTAAACAGCATCTAAATATATCTTTTACCATCTGTTGTGGTTGGCTCTGGACCAGCTCTTGCTCCAAGGTCTGTGGGGGTTAATGCGGGAGAATGTGGGAGACAGTGAAGCATCTGTTTCAGGGTAAGATTCTGGAAGTGAAGTAGGATCAATGGAGGAGGTCATTACAGGCAGCCCATTAGCTAATGACCCCATTAGTGAACCATTATCATCATCATTATCATTGTTAGATTCAGAAAGGGAGGCATTCATAGATGTTCCCAAGATGCAGGCTGATGTCTATAACAGTGACCTTGGAATGGGGCAACTCTATCAATATCAAAATGCCACTTAAATAGTTGAGCTAGTTTCAAACTAGATTTTGATTTTCTTTCTCCCCCCCTCCCTTCCTCCCTCTCTCTTTCTCCCTCCCTCCCTCTTTCTTTTTCTCTCTTCCTCTCTCTCTTTTCTCTTTCTCTCTCTCTTCCTTCCTTCCTTTATTTCCTTCTCTCTTCCTTCCACTTTTCTCTCTCTCCTCTCTTCCTCCTCTTCTCTTTCTCCCTCTCTCTCTTCCCTCCTTCCTTCCCTCCCTCTCTTTCTCTCTTCCTCCCTCCCTCCCTTTATATTTTTCTCTCTCTTCCTCCCTCCCTCCATCCCTTCCTTTCTTCTTTCCCCCTCTTTCTTTCTCTACATTCCTTCCCTCCCTCCCTCCCTTTCTCTCTCCCTCTTTCTCCCCCCCTCTCTTCCTCCCTCCCTTCCTTTCTCCCTCTCTTTCTCCCCCCCCCCTCTTTCTTTCTCTCTCTTCCTTCCCCTCTCTCCTGTTGGGTTGTCCAGCTGCACTCACTCCCAGCAATGACCAGCGCAGGAGAAAGCAGGCACTCACTCTCTGACATTCGTTCTGATGAATCGGATGTGGAGCCCAGTCCCCGAGCCAAGTTGGCACCGTTGCCAGCCAGAGGCTACGGAGAGGGGCGGCATACAAATCTAATAAATAATAATAATAATAACCTCACGCTGGGACCTGAGGCCTGCAGGTGCATCAGCCGCTGCCTGTCTCAATCATAGTGCCTTGGGAGAAGTGCCAGCTCGCAGGAAGCCCAATGCCTGGTGGGGAATGATGGCTAGAGGGGCAACGGTCACGGCGGGGACTCGGGAGCAGACAGAGGGTGGGAGAGCGACTGGGGACGAGGAAGATGCCCAAAAAGAGGAGCCCGAGCCGAGGTGGGAGCGATGCAAGAGCCAAGCAGTGAACAGGAACAGGCTGCTCACCTACGGCAGCGCAAATATGAAGGACAAGTATTGGGACTTGGAGGAAGAGGACGAGGTCGCGGCTATCCAGCAGAGGCTAAAGGAGGAGTCCCTTACTTGCCACTATGCCTGCAGGAAGAATTTTTGTAAATTGGCCAGCCCCTTCTCTGTTTGCAGAGGTGTTGTAGCCAGCGACGGCTTGCTGGAGGTGGGTCAAGAGCAAGGCTCTGTGGTTGGCAGTGGTTGGGCAGGGAATATGAGGGCTGGTGGCAGTAGTAAAAACACCGTAAGAGTGGACAGGCGAGAGAATGACGAGGAGGAGGAAGAAGAAATACTATCAGCCAGAGGAGATGGCAATTATTTGGGCTCGAATCCACTTAGCCCCCGTTACCTGGACTTCAGCAAAGCCTTTGATACGGTTCTGTTAGTATATGGGGTCTTTTTAAAATCTTTAATATTTTAAATTTGTCAGATTATTTATGATTTGTTTCCACGTGTTGTGAGCCGCCCCGAGTCTTCGGAGAGGGGCGGCATACAAATCTAAGTAATACTGTAATAATAAATGATAAATAAAAATAAATAAAGAGCTGATAGATAAATTAGTGAAAATTGGACTTAATCCCTGGATAGTTCAGTGGATTTCAAGCTGGCTGAAGCGTAGACATCAGAGAGTTATTGTTAATGGCGAGTATTCTGAGCAGAGACAGGTTACAAGCGGTGTGCCACAAGGGTCTGTTCTGGGTCCTATTCTTTTTAATATGTTTGTGAGTGACATAGGGGAAGGTTTGGTAGGGAAGGTTTGCTTATTTGCCGATGACTCTAAAGTGTGCAATAGGGTTGATATTCCTGGAGGCGTCTGTAATATGGTAAATGATTTAGCTTTACTAGATAAATGGTCAAAGCAATGAAAACTGCAGTTTAATGTTTCCAAATGTAAAATAATGCACTTGGGGAAAAGGAATCCTCAATCTGAGTATTGTATTGGCAGTTCTGTGTTAGCAAAAACTTCAGAACAGAAGGATTTAGGGGTAGTGATTCCACTACTGAGAAAGGCGGACACGCACGAGAGAGGGGGACAAGGAAGTGCCTGACTCCGATAACCTTACTCCAGTACGAAAAGCTAACATTGACAGATTGAATATGTCTTGTACTGAATGGGACTTTTCACTTCCTTCTGTTGGCTGCGCCTGATTGGTTTCCAACCTTCTTTCTCCAACTATTGGGCTCTGCCTTTTTTCCTTTACTGAGAGGGCCCTAGCTGTTCGGCCCAGCTGTTCTGTCATAGCCTCTCCCATCACAGCTGCTTAGTCACATGCCTTTCTCCGAACGGGCACAAAACCCCATTCACCCTGGGCTTTGGGGAGCACGAGAACCTTTGCTACCAGCCAATCAAAGGAGCAAACAATGCCTTGCCTTCTACACCCCGCCCTCCACTTATCAAGTTTGAACGGAGTTCCATTCTTCTCCACTCATGAAGTTTGAACGGAGTTCTATTTCCCTTCCATTCCTCTCTGTTGCATCAATTGCTCTCTATGAGTGTTTGCAGAAGCAATGCCCTCCCTTCCATTACCCACATCAAGTTTGAATGGTGCTCCATTCTCCTGCACTCATCAAGTTTGAACGGAGTTCTATTTCCCTTCTCTTCCTCTCTGTTGCATCAATTGCTCTCAATGAGTTTTTGCAGAAGCAATGCTTTTCCTTCCATTCTCCCCTACCCCACTCATCAAGTTTGAACAGAGTTCTATCCTCCACTCATCAAATTTGAATGGAGTTCCATTCTCCTCCAATGTTTATTGAGTTGTTTATAAATAACTATTTTTTAAAAATATACAGTGGTACCTCGGTACTCGAACGCTTCCTTTCTCGTACATTTCGGATAACGAACAAAATTTTCGGCAAAAATTTGCTTCGGTATCTGAACAAAAATTCAGATACCGAACAGCCAGAGAAAATTTTGTTCTTTATCCGAAATGTAATCCCGGCAGCTTCAGGGGGCTGAGGAGCTCTCTAAGAGCTCCAAGCTGCAGGAAAGGTGGGGGCTGCTGCAATCTTGGCAGCTTCTGGGGGCTCCTTTCCTCATTGCTTCCTTTTATTACCTGTAAGCAGCTTCAAAAACTTTTTCCCTGTGGCTGCAACAGCGGCATCTTCCCTTCCAGTAGCAACAGCGCCGGGAAGTCACGTAATGAAGGGAAGCTGCTGGAGCGGCAGCAACTGCTGAGATGGCTCCGGCGGCTTCCCTTCATCACGTGACGTTCCCGGCGCTGTTGCTACTGGAAGGGAAATCGCCGCTGTTGCAGCCACAGGGAAGGAGAAAATTTTTGAAGCTGCTTACAGGTAATAAAAGGAAGCAATGAGGAAAAGAGCCCCCAGAAGCTGCCAAGATTGCAGCAGCCCCCACCCTTCCTGCAGCTTGGAGCTCTTAGAGAGCTCCTCAGCCCCCTGAAGCTGCCAGGATGGCAGCTTCTGGGGGCTCCTTTCCTCATTGCTTCCAGCAGCCCCCACCGTTCCTGCAGCTTGGAGTAGCGAATTTATTTATCCCATTGGAAATAAAGAAAATAGATTTAATTGGTTCCCAGCGAGTTAACAGGGGCTGGGAACCAATTAAATCCATTTCCATTATTTCCTATGGGATAAATAAATTCGGTACTCGACCAAATCGGTTCTCGACCACACTTCTCGAACGAATTGTGGTCGAGTACCGAGGTACCACTGTATATTTATTAAATTTTTCCATTTTTTAAAAAAAGTACATGATCATATTTACAGATGAATCTACATCATATATACAGTCCTATCGATATTGTCTTTTAATTGCTTTTAAATTTCTTAATATTTTATTTCAATGCTTCTTTTAAGTTTCTTTTTTTTTGCCCATTGATACCATTTTGTCCAGGTTTCATAATAGTCTGATTCTTTTCGATTATTAAGCTCCATTGCCAATCTGTCCATCTCTGCACAGTCGTATATTTTCTTGATGATCTCATTGTCTTCAGGTATTTGCGGATTTTTCCAGTTCTGTGCAAATACAATCCTTGCAGCTGTTGTAATATGCAAGCTTAAATATTTTACATTTTTAGAATAGGTACCTCTCATAATACCCAGTAGAAAAAACTCTGGCGTATACTATTCTATTTTTGTATTTGTTATTTGACACAACCAATTATTTATTTTTTTCCAATATTTTCTTGTCTCTGGACATAACCACCATAGATGAAAGAAGGTGCCTTGAGTGTTATTACATTTCCAACACATTGGACTGCAATTTTTGTGCATTTTGGCTAGTCTTTTGGGTGGAAGATGCCAACGGTATAGCATTTTATATTGGTTTTCTTCGTATATTGTGGATTTTGTTAATTTGATATTTCTCTTCCAAATCTGTTCCCATTCCTCTCTATATATATATTGTGGCCAACGTTTTTCGCCCAGGCAATCATTTGTACCTTTGACTATCTCCTCTGGTCTTTCATATGAATAACTCTTATCAAGAACAACAATTGCCAAGAATGTGGTGAATATGGCACCTGGAACCATATTGATTACTTAATTGCCATTACACACAATTCCTGAATAGATTAATACAAGATGTTAATTATTCCAATGGAGAGTTATTGTTAATGGCGAGTATTCTGAGCAGAGACAGGTTACAAGCGGTGTGCCACAAGGGTCTGTTCTGGGTCCTATTCTTTTTAATATGTTTGTGAGTGACATAGGGGAAGGTTTGGTAGGGAAGGTTTGCCTATTTGCCAATGACTCTAAAGTGTGCAATAGAGTTGATATTCCTGGAGGCGTCTGTAATATGGTAAATGATTTAGCTTTACTAGATAAATGGTCAAAGCAATGGAAACTGCAGTTTAATGTTTCCAAATGTAAAATAATGCACTTGGGGAAAAGGAATCCTCAATCTGAGTATTGCATTGGCAGTTCTGTGTTAGCAAAAACTTCAGAAGAGAAGGATTTAGGGGTAGTGATTTCTGACAGTCTCAAAATGGGTGAGCAGTGTGGTTGGGCAGTAGGAAAAGCAAGTAGGATGCTTGGCTGCATAGCTAGAGGTATAACAAGCAGGAAGAGGGAGATTGTGATCCCCTTATATGGAGCGCTGGTGAGACCACATTTGGAATACTGTGTTCAGTTCTGGAGACCTCACCTACAAAAAGATATTGACAAAATTGAACGGGTCCAAAGACGGGCTACAAGAATGGTGGAAGGTCTTAAGCATAAAACATATCAGGAAAGACTTAATGAATTCAATATGTATAGTCTGGAGGACAGAAGGAAAAGCGGGGACATGATCGAAACATTTAAATATGTTAAAGGGTTAAATAAGGTTCAGGAGGGAAGTGTTTTTAATAGGAAAGTGAACACAAGAACAAGGGGACACAATCTTAAGTTAGTTGGGGGAAAGATCAAAAGCAACGTGAGGAAATATTATTTCACTGAAAGAGTAGCAGATCCTTGGAACAAAGTTCCAGCAGACGTGGTTGGTAAATCCACAGTAACTGAATTTAAACTTGCCTGGGATAAACATATATCCATCCTAAGATAAAACACAGGAAATAGTATAAGGGCAGACTAGATGGACCATGAGGTCTTTTTCTGCCGTCAGTCTTCTATGTTTCTATGTTTCTAACTCCGTTCAAACTTGATGAGGGGGATGGGAGGCAAGGCATTGTTTGCTCCTTTGATTGGTTGGTGGCAAAGTGTCTCATGCTCCCAAAAGCCTGGGGTGAATGGGCTTTTGTGCCTGTTTGGAGAAAGCCCTGTGACTAAGCAGCTGTGACAGGAGGGGCTGTGAAGGAAGGGCTGGGCCGAAAAGCAAGGGCCCCTTCAGCGAAGGAGAAAAGGCAGAGGCCAATAGACAGAAGGCTTTAAACCAATCAGGCATGGCCAACAAGAGGATGTGAAAAGTCCTAGACCCTATCTTGTGTTTATAAACCTGTGCTGGTAAACTATCTGGTCCTGGGGTGTTATTATATTTTTGCCTTTTTATCACCTCCGTCAACTCCATCATTGTTATTTTTTCATTTAACATATTTTTAATATTCTTAGGAGCTTTTGGTAATTTAGCTCTTTCCAAATATTGCATTATCTTTTCCTCTGAATTTTTTTCTTTATCGTATAGTTTTTCATTAAATTGTTCAAGTTATTATTTTTTAATCTTATTTTGAAAATGCATACATTCTTCCTCATCTTCTAATATATTTATCAATTTCTTGTTTTTCAATTTATAGGCTAACCATCTTCCTGGGTTTTTTGGCATTTTTAAAAAAGTTAAACTTTTTAACTGTATCTACATGAAGGGATGTATGCAGTGGAGTACCCTAAGCGTCTATTTTAAACTCACTACTTTTCAACATTTTCATCAATGACTTGGACAAGGGGAATGGGGAACCCATCAAATTTGCAGATTACAACAAACTGGGAGGAATAGCGAACTCTCTAGGAGATGATTACACGGGTATTTACACGGACAAGAAATATTAAAAGAGAATTGAAAATAACAGAATGATGATTACACTGGATACACCAGAGGACTCACGCAGGAGAGAAACCCTTTGAATGTCCTGACTGTGGGAAAGGTTTTAGTGAAAGTTCCCACCTGATGAGACACCAGATGATTCACACAAAAGATAAACCCTTTGAATGTCCTGACTGTGGGAAAAGATTTAGTTTGAGTTCCCACCTAGTGAGACACCAGAGAACTCACACAGGGAAATACCCCTTAGAATGTCCTGACTGTGGGAAAGGTTTTAGTGAGAATTCCAAACTGGTAAGACACCAGAGAACTCACACAGGAGAGAAACCATTTGAATGTCCTGACTGTGGAAAAGGTTTTAGTCAAAATTCCTGCCTGGTGAAACACCAGAGGACTCACACAGGAGAGAAACCCTTTGAATGTCCTGATTGTGGAAAAGGTTTTAGTGTTAGTTCCAGCCTGGTTAAACACCAGAGGACTCACACAGGAGAGAAACCCTTTGAATGTCCTGATTGTTGGAAAGATTTTAGTGATTATTTCAACCTGATGCAACACCAGAGAACCCACACAGGAGAGAAACCCTTTGAATGTCTTGACTGTGGGAAAACTTTTAGTCAAAATTCCAGCCTGGTGACACATCAGAGGACTCACACAGGAGAGAAACCCTTTGAGTGTCCTGACTGCGGGAAAGGTTTTAGTCAAAATTCCAACCTGGTGCAACACCAGAGGACTCACACAGGAGAGAAACCCTTTGAATGTCTTGACTGTGGGAAAATATTTAGTCAGAGTTTCAGCCTGGTGCAACACCAGAGGACTCACACAGGAGAGAAACCCTTTGAATGTACTGACTGTGGGAAAAGTTTCAGTCATAATTCCAGCTTGGTGAAACACCAGAGAATTCACACAGGAGAGAAATCCTTTGAATGTCCTGACTGTGGGAAAGGATTTAATCAGAGTTCCAAACTGGTGCAACACCAGAGGATTCACACAGGAGAGAAACCCTTTGAATGTCCTGGCTGTGGGAAAAGTTTTAGTCAGAGTGGGAACCTGGTGGAACACCAGAGGATTCACACAGGAGAGAAACCCTTTGAATGTCCTGACTGTGGGAAAAGTTTTAGTCAGAATTCCAGCTTGGTGAAACACCAGAGGATTCACACAGGAGAGAAACCCTTTGAATGTCCTCATTGTGGAAAAGGTTTTAGTGATAGTTCCAACCTGGTGAAACACCAGAGGACTCACACAGGAGAGATATCCCCAATTGGAAACCCCCCTTTCAAACTAGGGTAAACCTGCTATAACCCACAACCCTACTCTCAACTAAAATCACACATGGAAGAGACAACACTGTGATCTCCAGAACATGTTCCATGTACGCACTTATGCTCACAGAATACCCAAGTAGATATGCACCAAATGCAAATTAAACATAGAAACATAGAAACATAGAAGTCTGACGGCAGAAAAAGACCTCATGGTCCATCTAGTCTGCCCTTATACTATTTTCTGTATTTCATCTTAGGATGGATATATGTTTATCCCAGGCATGTTTAAATTCAGTCACTGTGGATTTATCTACCACGTCTGCTGGAAGTTTGTTCCAAGGATCTACTACTCTTTCAGTAAAATAATATTTTCTCATGTTGCTTTTGATCTTTCCCCCAACTAACTTCAGATTGTGTCCCCTTGTTCTTGTGTTCACTTTCCTATTAAAAACACTTCCCTCCTGGACCTTATTTAACCCTTTAATATATTTAAATGTTTCAATCATGTCCCCCCTTTTCCTTCTGTCCTCCAGATTGAGTTCATTAAGTCTTTCCTGATACGTTTTATGCTTAAGACCTTCCACCATTCTTGTAGCCCGTCTTTGGACCCGTTCAATTTTGTCAATATCTTTTTGTAGGTGAGGTCTCCAGAACTGAACACAGTATTCCAAATGTGGTCTCACCAGCATTCTATATAGCGGGATCATAATCTCCCTCTTCCTGCTTGTTATACCTCTAGCTATGCAGCCAAGCATCCTACTTGCTTTCCCTACCGCCTGACTGCACTGTTCACCCATTTTGAGACTGTCAGAAGTCACTACCCCTAAATCCTTTTCTTTTGAAGTCTAGTAGTAAACAAACTACTAGAAGAAAAATAGAACTATTTATGGGACCATCTCCTGACATACCTCCCTGTGACTGATTAGAGCCCACAGGGTTTGCCTCCTCCAGGTCCCTCAACTAAATAGTTTTGGTTGGCGGGCCTGTATGGGAGGGCCTTCTCTGTGACAGCCCTGGCTCTTTGGAACCAACTTCCCCCTGAGATTTGCATGGCCCCCACCCTATAAATCCAATAAAACTAAACTAAACCTATTGGGTTTCTGTAAGACCGTGAAAATCTGGCCTTGCCACCAGGCCTGGGGGCTGTGAGAATTGACATGTCTTAATCCCACCAAGACAAGAATTAAGCACCCTAAAACTGAACATAATGAGAAACCCCAAACCTCACGAAAAGAACACGCACATATTGAACACACACATAAACAAGCAACTTCTATAACCCCTTGGAGGAAGAAAACAGATGAAAACATGTCCCCCACAGAAAAAAACACCAACCAAATACAAAACCACTGTCCAAACCAACCCACCCATATCCAACCCCACTAGCTCTTAGCAACCAATACCACAGACTTCCAATAGAGGATAACACAGAGACAATGAAAAAGAAACACCAGAAAGAACACTCAACAAAGCAGCACAACCAAACACCACTACGACAATGATAGAAACTCCCCAAACAACCCTAAGCTAAAATAAAAGGTGAGTACAGTGTTCCCTCGATTTCCGCGGGGGATGCGTTCCGAGACCGTCCACGAAAGTTGAATTTCCGCGAAGTAGAGATGCGGAAGTAAATACACCATTTTTGGCTATGGACAGTATCACAAGCCTTCCCTTAACACTTTAAACCCTTAAATTACCATTTCCCATTCCCTTAACAACCATTTACTCACCATTATTACTGGTACTCACCATTGAACAAGACACTTAGTGATCCTGATATTTATAAACATAATTATTTATTAACAACAATTATTATTATTTTTATTTATTTGCAAAAATTATTAGTTTGGCGATGACATATGACGTCATCGGGTGGGAAAAACCGTGGTATAGGAAAAAAACCGCGAAGTATTTTTTAATTAATATTTTTTGAAAAACCGTGGTATAGGCTATTCGCGAAGTTTGAACCCGCGAAAATCGAGGGAACACTGTACTCATAATAGTAGATTCAATCCTCAGAGGAATCGAACCCGCCATCTGTAAACCAATCAATCCAGAGAGGTATGCTGCCTTCCTAAAGCCAAAATCATAGACATATCACAGAAAGTAACCAAAATAATAAAATGCACAGACTAATACCCCCACTATTACTCCATGTAGGAGCAAATGACACAAGGTCTTGAAAACAATAATGAAAGACTATTTCATGACCAGCTGGGCAAGAAAGTAAAGATATAGTAGCACAGGTAGTTTTTCCGTCTATATTACCAACAAGAGGATAACATCCAGAAGATAACAAAGAATTCTACAGGAGAACCACTGGTTAAACGATTGGTGTCCCCAAAAATCTTTGGATTCCTGGACCACGGATTGTACTACCACCAAGGTGGGCTTTTGGCAAGGGATGGGTTATACCTCACTTAGACGGGGAAGAATGTCCTTGGAAAATTACTGGCCCAACTTGTAAGGAGGGCTTTAAACTAAAATCGAGTGGAGAGGGTGACCAAACTACAGAATCTCCAGGACCTAACTCCAAGCAAGTACCCGTAGTAAGCAAGGCAAAAAACGAATGAAAGAGGGATGAGAAAGAAGTCAAACTCTCACACCAATCGGGAGACAGAGAAAGGACACCCAGAATCAGCTACAAAGAATTCAAATGCCTTTACACAAATGCACAATGCCTGGGGAACAAACAGGATGAACTGGATATATTAATGCACCAAAGTGAACACGACATAGTTGGAATAAGAGAAACCTGGTGGGATGAAAAACATGATTGGAATACACAGATAAAAGGATACAAACTCTTAAAAAAAAATCACACAAAAAAGGAGGCCTAGTTGCACTGTATACAAAGAACTAGGGGAAAGATCAAAAGCAACATGAGAAAATATTATTTTACTGAAAGAGTAGTAGATCCTTGGAACAAACTTCCAGCAGACGTGGTAGATAAATCCACAGTAACTGAATTTAAACATGCCTGGGATAAACATATATCCATCCTAAGATAAAATACAGAAAATAGTATAAGGGCAGACTAGATGGACCAGGAGGTCTTTTTCTGCCGTCAAACTTCTATGTTTCTATGTTTCTTTTTTTTCCCCCCCAATATTTTTATTAATTTTCTTAAAATAACATACAGACTTACAAACATTTAACATAGAATGTGGGGATGTATCATCCCCGCTTTTCTTAAAAGTATAAATGCAGATACAGAAAAAGGAATACATGATTAAATGCGTAATTCAATATTACTAATACAAAAATATCTAGTAAAGAAAAAGTGATATTGTAAAAAAGAAAAATAGTTATAACTAGTATAAAGTCAAACAATCTTGTCAATTCTATGTAAATAGACTAAATCTAATATTAATCTCAATTAAAAAAAAGAAAGATTTAAACCAAAGTATCTATGCCTATTGTTAATCTTCTATTATTAGGTTTTTTTTTAATCTATCCATTCATAAACATTGTTCCATGTTTCATAAAATTTCGTTTCTTCTTGATCATTCAAGCGTCTTGTCATCATATCCATCTCCGCGCAGTCTAATATTTTTGTAATAACTCCCTCTTCTTTGGGGATATTTTCCCCTTTCCAATTTTGCGCGTAGATAATCCTTGCCGCTGTAAAAATATGTATGATTAAGTACAAGATTTCTTTTTTGTAATTTTGGTTAGTAATTCCTAGTAAACAGAACTCCGGGGTAATTTCTATTTTTTGCTTTGTAATCTCTTTTGTCATTTTCTCTATCATTTTCCAATATGTTTCTAACTACTATGTTGCTACAAAGCTACATGTAACTAAAGAAAAAACCCCTTGGAATGCATATGGGTCAACATAAAAGAAAACATATGACAATTTACAAATGAGATTTTTCGATGTGGACATTTTAGAATGTTATTTAACCAATGGATGGAAATGTAATGATAAGATCTGAAATTGTTAAAATACAGAGAATGTGACAATAAAAAGAAAATATAAAAAGAATATAAAGTTGGAAAGGAGATATAAAAAGGGGGAAGATATTAAAAAGTTAAGTCATTTGGAAAGGGCAGAATAAAAAAAGAATCAGTTAAGATATAAGTTTATTAATTGGATTTGTATGGATTTGTAAGTTGAGGAAAGGAAGGTGTAAGGTCCAAAATTAAGAAGTACAAGAAAATGAAGAAATTTGAAAGATAAGCAATGGTGAATAATTTGAAAGAAAAATTGAAACGTTGTAGACTAAGGTGACCAAAATAGGAGGAAGCATTAGATAAATATTTGCTATACCTAGAAGAATATATTACATATTTAAATATAGATAAAGGGAAGCTGTTAGTTTATGAATAGCACAGATATAGGAATTAATTTTAGGGTTCTGGAAAGCTCATCTGTCAATCACATTAACAGATTAAGATACTCAGGAAAGGACAAGGTGGAGGAAGTAGGTAGGAAGGGGAGAGAGGTAGGAGGGAATAAGGTAAGAGGTAGAGAGGGAGAAAAGGTAGAGGGAAGAGAGGGAGATATAGGGTGGGAAGTAACATGAAATATAGAAGGAAAATAGATGGGAGATAAAAGTTAGTGCAAATTTAGGATATTTTATGATATAGGAAATATGTACAAGTTTGTAACATGTTGATATGGCATATGAATTAATGTAAAGATTGTGAAAAATAATAAAACAAGATTAAGAAAAAAATGAATGTCCTATCTGTAGGAAAGGTTTCAGTCTGAATTGCAACCTCTTTATCATATCATATTTCATTAAATTATTCAGTTATTACTTTTTAATCTAGTGTATACATCCTTTTTCATCTTCTGATTGACAGATTTGAACATTGGGCACTATCAAATAAAATGAAATTCAATGATGAGAAAAGTAAGGTTCTACATTTAGGCAAGAAAAACCAAATGCAGAGGTACGGCATAAGTGGTACATTGCTCAACAGTAGTAACTGTGTGAGGAATCTTGGTGACGTAGGCATAGTTCCCTCTAAGCTGAGCAGTGAGCAATCGCTCACTTAAAAATCATCATCAACTCAGAGTTTTCCAAACCTGCCCAGAAGCCGAGAGGGAAATTTTATTATTATTTCTGTGCCGCCCAGTCCCCAAGGGACTGCCGCTCAGACACTATACTTTTCCGCCCACCCCCCCAAAAATTAGAGGGAACACTGGACGTAGGGGACAGCCATTTAAATATGAGCCAGCAGTGTGCAGCAGCTGCCAAAAAAGCCAAGCTGGTTCTAGGCTGCGTTAACAGAGGGATAGAATCAAGATCACACAAAGTGTTAATACCACTTTGTAATGCCTTGGTAAGTGCATACTTGGAATACTGCATTTAGTTTTAGTCACCACTGTTGGGTATAGAGGCACGCCAGCCAAATTGCTGGTCCCTGATTGGGTAAAAGGCGACCAGCACATTTAAACAACTGTCAAGCCGCGCATCCCGGCTCAGCTTGTTAAAAAGACCTTGCATACCCCGAGCCCCTTTTTGTTGTTCCTGAGTTAAGTGTATTGTTCAGAACATTCCAGCTTGATCCTTCTATAAACGGAAATAGCAGCTCCGTGTCCGTGTGATTTGTCCTGACTTAACAAATGCACAATGCAAAAGGATGTTGAGACTCTTGAAAAAGTGAAGAGAAGAGCAACAAAAATGATTAGGGGACTGGAGGATGAAACATATGAAGAATGATTGCAGGAACTGGGTATGAATAGAATAGAATAGAATTTTATTGGCCAAGTGTGATTGGACACACAAGGAATTTGTCTTGGTACGTATGCTCTCAGCGTACATAAAAGTATGCCCATATTACACCAACACTCCGTAGTCTGCATTGGTTGCCGATCAATTTCTGGTCACAATTCAAAGTGTTGGTTATGACCTATAAAGCCCTTCATGGCATCGGACCAGAATATCTCTGGGACCGCCTTTTGCCGCACGAATCCCAGCGACCGGTGAGGTCCCACAGAGTTGGCTTTCTCGGGGTCCCCTCGACTAAGCAATGTCGTTTGGCGGGACCCAGGAGAAGAGCCTTCTCTGTGGCGGCCCCAACCCTCTGGAACCAGCTCCCCCCAGATATCAGAGTTGCCCCCACCTTCCTTGCCTATCGCAAGCTCCTTAAAACCCACCTCTGTCGTCAGGCATGCGGGAATTGAAATTTCTCTTCCCCCTAGGCTTATAGAATTTATACATGGTATGCTTGTACTGTATTTATGAGTGGTTTTTTAAATTGGGGTTTTTAGATTGTTTTTAATATTAGATTTGTTTACATTGTCTTTTTATATTGTTGTTAGCTGCCCCGAGTCTTCAGAGAGGGGCGGCATACAAATCTAATAAATAATAATAATAATAATAATAATAATAATAATAATAATAATAATAATAGAAAAAGATACATTTATCAAGAATCATGTGGTACAACACTTAAAGATTGTCATAGGGCTCAAGTAAGCAATGAAGAAACAATATTAATGAAAATCTTAGGATACAAGCAACAAGTTACAGTCATACAATCTCCATTGTTAATATATTTCTGGCCTGATTGTATAGCATGTCTAGTTTAATGAAAAGAGGGACCAGGAGTGATACGATAGGAGTGTTCCAATATTTCAGGGGTTGCCACAAAGAAGAGAGAGTAAACCTATTCCCCAATGCACCTGAAGGTAGAATAAGAAGCAAGGAAACTAAACAATGGAAGTAACTTAGAATTAAGAAATTTCCTGACAGTTAGAACAATTAATCAGTGGAACAGTTTGCCCCCAGAAGTTGTGAATGTTCCAATACTGGAGGTTTTAAAGAAGATTTTGGATAACCATTTGTCTGAAGTAGTGTAGGTTTCCTGTGTAAGCAGGGGGTTGGACTAGAAGTCCTCCAAGTCCCTTCCAACTCTGTTGTTGTCATTGTGGTTGTTTCTAAACCCTGCTGCATACTTTTCTTCTCTCTGGAGACTTCCTTGCTGGTCAATTTACAGAGGAACATGGCATGTAGCAGATATATCGGCAGCCCTGCTTGTACTCGCCCCTTACTGACTTCTTAGGAATCTGGATAGGTCAACAGTAGATAATCTAAGGGTAAAGTGTTGGGGGTTTGGGGATGACACTATGTAGTCCGGCAATTATTCCACGCTTCGACAACTCGGTTACTGAAGACATATTTTTTACAGTCAAGTTTGGAGCGGTTAATATTAAGTTTAAATCTGTTGTGTGCTCTTGCGTTGTTGTGGTTGAAGCTGAAGTAGTCGCCGACAGGCAGGACGTTGCAGCATATGATCTTGTGGGCAAGTATTCCATCTCTCTCTCTCTCTCTCTCTCTCTCTCTCTCTCTCTCTCTCTCTCTCTCTCTTTCTTTCACACACACACACACACACACACACACACACACACACACATGGAGGCAGACAACCGATAGCTTTTTCAGCAGATCTAGCTGCACCGTTGGTTTTTCTGCTCAGTCATGCCTTTGCAGTTGTTGAAATCCTTTGCAAGGCTTACTAATAGATGCCAATGTCTTTTGTTTGTTTGTTTGTTTGTTTGTTTCTTTCTTTTTCCGCCCCCTCACACACCCTTTTTCTTTCTTTAGATTTCTTTTCTCTTTTCCCTTTATTCGTTCTGGACAGTCCTTTGCTCATGCCCAGCCTTTAATAAACTTATAATCTGGTCACTTTATCCATGTAGAAGAGTGTTTTTTCTACCGCCATCAGGCGATGACAGATAGACAATATCTGTACCTGAAACGTGTCTAATAGAGGAGTTAAAACCATCGAGTATCGAAATGCTGGAAGATATCGGAAGAGAGAGGAAACGGAGAGGAACTTCCTCTTCCGGAAGGCTCATGGGAGGGTGGTGGGGTGTAGAGCGGCTTTTGTGCTCTTCCGAGAATCGAAGCAGCAGCTGGAAGGTGAGTTGAGGGCAGGTGGGGGGAGAGTCCGGGAACAAGTCGGGCTGTTTGGTTCCCTCCACGGCCTGGAAGCAGAGAAGCAACCGGGCTGAAGGGGGCCAGCTGCTGGTGCAAATTTAACCCCACTGGTGCTGCACGCAGTGAAACTGCTGGCTGCAATTTTCTGCTGGTGGGAAGATTGAAAAAGTCTCAAGTTAAGGTTGATTCTCTGGGAATGGCTTCCCTCCAGAGGTTGTGGGTGCTCCATCACTGGGGGTTGTGAGAGAGTTGGAAAGGACCTTGGGGGTCTTCTATTCCGACCCCTGCACAATCACAGGAGACTCAATACCATTTCAGGCAATCGGTTAATTGTTCTCAGTGTCAGGAAAATTCTCCGTAGTTGTAGGCTGCTTCTCTCCTGGATTAGTAGTTTCCATCCAGTGCTTCTTGTCTTGCCTTGTTGTGCATTGCAAAATAAGTTGACCCCCTTCTTCTTGACCCCTCAAGTGTTGGAAGATGGCTCTCATGTCATACCTAGTCCTTCCTTTCACTGGACTAGACAAACCCAATTCCTGCAACTCTTCTTTATATCTTTTAGCTTCCATCCCCCTAATCATCCCCACTTCTCTTCTCTGCTCTCTTTATAATGTCTCTACTACACTTTTTAAAAAAATATTGTGGAAATCAAAACTAGTTGCAGTAATCCTAAGTGTAAACTTACTAAAGCATTATAAATTGATGCTAATACTTAAGTTTAATTTTAAGTTTTATTAGATTTGTATGCTGCCCCTCCTCGAAGACTCGCGGCGGCTCACAACAACATCAATACAATATACAAAGTACAAATCCAATATAAGTTAAAAGCAATTTAAAACCCATAAATATTTTAAAAAAACAATCATTACTACACAATCATACCAATCTCATATATTAGTCAGAAAAAAGGTGGTCCTGGGGGGACAAGATAGTTATTCCCCCCATGCCTGGCGACATAGGGGGATACTTCACATGATCTTAATTCTAGCCCTCTGTTAAGGCAGCCTAGGATTGCATTAGCTTTTGTGGCCCATGCAATCAAACTGTTGGCTCATTTTAGGGAATTGTTCACTACGATAGGACTTCAAGATCCATCTCACAGTTACTGCTATTGAGGCAGGTTGCATCTATTCTGTTCGTTACCAGTTGGTTTTTCTTGGCTAATTATATTAATAGATTTTTAATCATTTCTAATACCAAATTACTATTGTATGTTTTATTATCGCTGTTAGCCGCCTGGAGTCTCCGGAGAGGGGCGGCATACAAATCCAATAAGTAAGTAAGTAGGTAGGTAGGTAGGTAGGTAGGTAAGTAAGTAAGTAAGTAAGTAAGTAAGTAAGTAAGTAAGTAAGTAAGTAAGTAAGTAAATAAATAAATAAATAAATAAATAAATTGACTGACAAGAAAAAAGCAAGAGGGGAATATTGGTATCAGAAGATACAGTTTAAAAATGAGGGGGTAATAGTGAGGGGGGTGTAATAATAAGAAGAGACCAAGAGGAATTGATAATACAGGAGTTGGGGGAAAAGTTATTAGTACAGAAATAAAAGAAAGAAAAGAAAAGATTAAGAGAGTGGGATTGGAAGGGAAATACTTATAATAATGAAATATTTGAGAGATTAAAAGAGAATGGATGATTGACAGTGCATATCATATTTTTTTAGCATTTTATTATATATCCATTTGTGTTAACAATAATAGCTGTGAATAAGTTTGTATAATCAGTATAATTATTTTAGTTAAAAAGTTTTTTATAAGTTATTTTATATTAATTTGTTATATGATGGACTGAATTATTTTTGAAACACCCTCTTTGTCTTTCAAAAGGCCGTGGAGACCTGACTTTGCTAGCAGGCCTGGGGGCCATGAATACTACCATCTTTCATGGCCAAATTGTTTTGATTGGATAGGTATGTGTTAGGTCGATTGGATTGAGCGTAATTTTGTATTATGGGATGTTATGGTTTATAATTTTAGTGTGTTTAATTTAAATATTGACTTCTTTCTTTTGTATTGTTTTCTGTTATTGTAAGTCGCCCTGAGTCCTATGGGATTGGGTAGCATAGGAGTTGAATACATACTACCATACATGGTGGCAGTGCGAAAAAGCCCAGACTTTCTGGAAAAAAATCGGGACGTGGATTGATGAAATTCTAGACATAAACTTAGAAAAAAAACCACAATGTTTCCTATAAGGGTTTATTCATAAACAGCTTAATCAAAATTATATCTACCTGATTATCCATATTATTACTGCAGCAAGACTTGCTTTTGCCCAAACGTGGAAAAATGTAGAAACCCCACAAGACGATTGAGCGTAATTTTGTATTATGGGATGTTATGGTTTATAATTTTAGTGTGTTTAATTTTAATATTGACTTCTTTCTTTTGGATTGTTTTTTATTGTTGTAAGCCACCCGGAGCCCTACAGGATTGGGTAGCATAGACGTCAAATACATAAACAAACAAACAAATGAATAATTTTGAATTAATCGAAATTTTAAAATATTATTATTATTATTATTATTATTATTATTATTATTATTGCTTACTTGAGCCCTATGACGATCTTTAAGTGTTGTACCACATGATTCTTGATAAATGTATCTTTTTCTATTATTATTATTATTTATTTATTTATTTATTTATTAGATTTGTATGCCACCCCTCTCCGAAGACACAGGGCATCTCACAACATAAATAAAAATACAAAACATAGGCATGTAGCACAGATCTAATAATTTAAAATACAATTAAAAAACCGTAGTATAATACGCAATCATACAGTCCAGTCACACCATACATTACATTTATGGGTAGAGGGGCAAGGTCTAATTGCCCCAG
The DNA here is from genome assembly GCF_031021105.1 of Erythrolamprus reginae. NCBI lineage: Eukaryota > Metazoa > Chordata > Lepidosauria > Squamata > Dipsadidae > Erythrolamprus > Erythrolamprus reginae. The sequence continues at coordinate 21,565,531 of NC_091951.1, read as the reverse complement.
GCCTGGCGACATAGATAGGTCTTGAGGCTCTTGCAGAAGGCAAGGAGGGTGGGGGCAGTGCAAATCTCTGGGGGAAGCTGATTCCAGAGCGACGGCTCCCACACAGAGAAGGCTCTTCTCCTAGGCCCCTCCAAACAACCTTGTTTGGTTGATGGGACTTGCAGAAGGCCAACTCTGTGGGATCTGACCGACTGCAGGGATTTATGTGGCAGAAGGCGGTCCCGTAAGTAATCTGGTTTGATGCCACGTAGGGCTTTATAGGGCTTTACCAACACTTTGAATTGTGTCCGGAAACCAATCGGTAGCCAGTGCAGGCCGTGGAGTGTTGGAGAAACATGGGTACTTCTGGGAAGACCCATAACTGCTTGCGCGGCCGCATTCTGCACGATTTGAAGTTTCCGAACACTCTATAGAGGTATTGATATTGACAGGGAAAAAAAGAATAAAGAAAAGAAGGGAAATAAATTAGACTATAGTAGATCAGATGTTGGAAGGGTATAAAATTTGGACAATTATTACCCTTTGTATAACTTACAAACCTGATGTAATAATTCAGGATTTAGATGATTATTGATACTTTTGTAACGATATAAGATCTGTATAATCAATACTCTTAAAAGTACAGTGACACCTTGTCTTACGAACTTAATTGGTTCTGGGACGAATTTCGTAAGATGAAAAGTTTGTAAGACGAAACATTGTTTCCCATAGGAATCAATGTAAAAGCAAATAATGCGTGCAAACCCATTAGGAAAATCCAAACTTTAAGGCTTAAAAAAAAAGTGGCGGGCGGACAAAGTGAAGGCTAGCGGAGTGGAGACGGACAGCGAGTAGAAGCGAGGAAAGGAGGTCCTAACGAAGGCTAACGCTGCCCCAAATCTCTCCCAAAATCACCCCTCCAAAAGCTTTCTATGTTGCCCCAAATCGTTCCTAAAATCACCCCTCCAAAAGCTTCCTAGGTTGCCCCAAATCACTCCAGAAATCACCCCTCCAAAAGCTTCCTAGGCTGCCCCAAATTGCTCCAAAAATCACCCCTCCAAAAGCTTTCTATGTTGCCCCAAATTGCTCCTAAAATCACCCCTCCAAAAGCTTCCTAGGTTGCCCTAAATCACTCCAAAAATAACCCCTCCAAAAGCTTCCTAGGTTGCCCTAAATCACTCCAAAAATCACCCCTCCAAAAGCTTCCTATGTTTGTTTATTTATTTATTTATTTATTTATTATTTGGATTTGTATGCCTCCCCTCTCCGAAGACTCGGGGCGGCTCACAACAGTGAAAACAAATCATAATAATCCAATTAATTAAAATATTTAAAGATTTAAAAAACCCCATATGCTAACAGTCACACACACAAGCATACCATGTATAAATTAAACGTGCCCAGGGGGAGATGTTTAATTTCCCCATGCCTGACGGCAAAGGTGGGTTTTGAGGAGTTTACGGAAGGCAGGAAGAGATGGGGCAGTTCTGATCTCCGGGGGGAGTTGGTTCCAGAGATCCGGTGCCGCCACAGAGAAGGCTCTTCCCCTGGGGCCCGCCAACCGACATTGTTTAGTTGACGGGACCCGGAGAAGGCCAACTCTGTGGGACCTAATCGGTCGCTGGGATTCGTGCGGCAGAAGGCGGTCTCGGAGATATTCTGGTCCGATGCCATGAAGGGCTTTAAAGGTCATAACCAACACTTTGAATTGTGACCGGAAACTGGTGGTCGGCAGCCAATGCAGACTGCGGAGTGATGGTGAAACATGGGCATACCTAGGTAAGCCCATGACTGCTCTCGCAGCTGCATTCTGCACGATCTGAAGTTTCCGAACACTTTTCAAAGGTAGCCCCATGTAGAGAGCATTACAGTAGTCGAACCTCGAGGTGATGAGGGTATGAGTGACTGTGAGCAATGAGTCCCGGTCCAGATAGGGCCGCAACTGGTGCACCAGGCGAACCTGGGCAAACGCCCCCCTCGCCACAGTTGAGAGATGGTTTTCTAATGGGAGCTGTGGATCGAGGAGGACGCCCAAGTTGCGGACCCTCTCTGAGGGGGTCAGTAATTCCCCCCCCAGGGTAATGGACGGACAGATGGGATTGTCCTTGGGAGGCAAAACCCACAGCCACTCCGTCTTATCCGGGTTGAGCTTGAGTCTGTTGACACCCATCCAGGCCCCAACAGCCTCCAGGCACCGGCACATCACTTCCACCGCTTTGTTGACTGGGCATGGGGTGGAGATGTAAAGCTGGGTATCATCGGCATATTGATGATACCTCACCCCATGTCCTTGGATGATCTCACCCAGCGGTTTCATGTAGATGTTAAATAGCAGGGGGGAGAGGACCAACCCCTGAGGCTCCCCACAAGGGAGAAACCTCGGAGCCGACCTCTGACCTCCCACCCCCAACCCCTCCAACTGGTGCAGAAGGATACCATGGTCGATGGTATCGAAAGCCGCTGAGAGATCGAGGAGCACCAGGACAGAGGATAAACCCATGTCCCGGGCCCGCCAGAGATCATCCATCAACGCGACCAAAGCGGTTTCCGTGCTGTAACCGGGCCTGAAACCCGACTGCTGGGGACCTAGATAATCGGCTTCTTCCAAGGACCGCTGGAGCTGGAGTGCCACCACCTTCTCGACAACCTTCCCCATAAAGGGAAGGTTGGAGACTGGACGATAGTTGTTAAGTACGGCTGGGTCCAGGGAAGGCTTCTTGAGGAGGGGGCGCACGAGCGCTTCTTTATAGAGTGTTGGAAAAACTCCCCTCCCCAAGGAAGCGTTAGTAATCTCCTGGGCCGAGCTCCATGTCACCTCCCTGCTGGCCGAGACCAACCAGGAGGGACACGGATCCAGTAGACAGGTGGCGGAACTCACAGCTCCAATGGCCTTGTCCACTTCATCAGGTGTCACCAGATCAAACTCTTCCCAGACAGGTGGACAAGTACGTGCCCCAGTCACCTCGACTGACTCATTGTCAGTCGACTCTGTTTTACAATTGGAGTCGAGGTCGGCCTGGATCTGAGCGACTTTATCAGCGAAAAACGTGTTAAACTCCTCGGCACTACTCTGCAAGGGCTCCCCAACTCCCCCCTGATTAAGAAGGGAGCGGGTCACCCTAAACAGAGCGGCCGGGCGGGATTCCGCTGATGCAATCAAGGCGGCATGGTACGCGCATCTTGCCGCCTTGAGCGCCACTTTGTAAGTCTTAATAAAAGCTCTTACAAGTATTCGATCAGATTCAGACCGACTCTTCCTCCATCGCTTCTCTAGACGTCTCTTTTGGTGTTTCAACTCCCGGAGCTCCTCGTTGAACCATGGGGCTCTACGGGGTCTAGCGCCACGGAGAGGTCGCAAAGGCGCAATCCGGTCGAGAGCCTCCGCAGCAGCCGTATTCCAGGCCTCCGCAAGAGACTCCGCCGAACTGTGGATGAATGCCTCTGGAATAACCCCAAGCGCCGTCTGAAAGCCCTCTGGGTCCATCAGGCGTCTGGGGCGGAACATCTTCATTGGTTCCGCCTCCCTGCGGGGAAGGATTGGAGCCAGGAAGTCAAGCCGTAGTAGAAAATGGTCTGACCATGACAAAGGCAATGCTCCTAAGCCCCTTAGTCTCAGACCATTTCTCAATTGCTCGGAAAGGAATACCATGTCAGGTGCGTGCCCTCCCTCGTGAGTCGGACCCTGTACTACTTGAGTCAGGTCCATGGCTGTCATGGTGGCCATGAACTCCTGTGCCAACCCAGAGGTTTCACCGAGTGACGGCAGGTTGAAATCCCCCAGGACAATGAGTCCGGGGAACTCCACCGCCAACCCGGCTACCTCCTCGAGTAGCACAGGCAGGGCTTTTGACACGCAGCTGGGAGGCAGGTACGTGAGAAATAAGCCCACCTGGACCCCTAAGTCCAACTTCAACAAGAGAGACTCGCAACCCGCAATTTCCGGAGCAATGAGTCTACGCAGGCAAAGGCTCTCCCTGGCTATAATAGCCACTCCTCTCCGCCTTCCCTGGGGTCGAGGTTGATGCCATATCTGAAACCCGGCTGGGCAAAGTTCAGAGAAAGGGACACCTCCCTCCGGGCCCAGCCAGGTTTCAGTAATACACGCCAGGTCGGCCTCCTCATCCAGGATCAGATCCCGGATGAGGAGAGCTTTATTTACCACTGATCTGGCGTTAAGCAGCAGCAACCTGAGTCCACGGCCAGAGTTACACTCATCACCAGTACCCAAGATTGGGCTCACAGAGCCAGAACAAGGGACTGTTATTAAGCAACGGTCCCTCGTTCCCCTGGAACGGCTAGCTCTGTGGCCCCCGCCATATCTGCCTCTCCCCAGCAACACAGGGATATTCCGACCCTCCGCCACCCCAGAGATCGGTGCCCCTTCCTCTCCTGTCTCCCGAGCGTCAGGTGGGCCAAATCTATCATTCACACTACTATCAATCAACTCATCCATACCATAACCCCACCCACCCCCACCAACCCAATTATACCAATCATTCCATTCATACCAATCATTCCATTCATACTCACAAGTATACTTATCCCAGTCATCCATTACTTAGCACCCCAATTTAGGTTGCCCTAAATCACTCCAAAAATCACCCCTCCAAAGCTTCCTAGGTTGCCCTAAATCACTCCAAAAATCACCCCTCCAAAAGCTTCCTAGGCTGCCCCAAATTGCTCCAAAAATCACCCCTCCAAAAGCTTCCTAGGTTGCCCCAAATCACTCCAAAAATCACCCATCCAAAACCTTCCTAAGTTGCCCCAAATTGCTCCAGAATTCGCTCCTCCAAAAGCTTCCTAGGTTGCCCTAAATCACTCCAAAAATCACCCCTCCAAAAGCTTCCTATGTTGCCCCAAATCACTCCAAAAATCACCCGTCCAAAAGCTTCCTAGGCTGCCCCAAATCACTCCAGAAATCACCCGTCCAAAACCTTCCTACGTTGCCCCAAACTGCTCCTAAAATCGCCCCTTTAAAAGCTTCCTACATTGCCCCAAACTGCTCCTAGAATTGCCCCTCCAACCGCTTCCTAGGGAAGGCAAATGGAGTGAAGAAAGGCAGCAAGGGGAAACAAGGCATTTTGAAAGGAGAGGTGATTTTGTATGATGGGATGTTATGGTTTATAATTTTAGTGTGTTTAATTTTAATATTGACTTCTTTCTTTTGTACTGTTTTTTATTGTTCCTCGCCCCAGGTGCAAGCGAAAGGAGGCAGGGAATTCCGGCGGGGGTGGCAAGCAAACGGGAAATCCCGGCGGTGACAGTCACAAGGCAAGGGAATCCCTGCGGTAGTAAGAAAGCGCATGTGCAGTAAGAGAGCCAATGCACCTGGGCTTGGGTTCGTCAGGTGAAAATGGTTCTTGAGACGAAGCAAACAAATCTTAAACACCGGGCTTGTATCTCGAAAAGTTTGTATGAAGAGGCGTTCGTAAGATGAGGTATCCCTGTATTCATATACAGTAGTCCCTCGCTATATCGCGCTTCACCTACCGCGGCTTCACTTCATCACGGGTTTTCAAGAAATATTTCTTAGGATATATGAGAGAGAGAGAGATTACGTATACGTATGAGAGAGAAAGAGAATGTTGTTGCTTTATTTTTTTTATTTTTTTTATTAGTTTTAAGTTATATTATAGATGTACTACTGTGATATGTATTTTGTAATAGTGTGGGAAGGGTTTATAAACACTTAAAACAATGAAAACTTACCAAACAATTACAATATAAATACTTAAATAAGTACTATCAGTCGATAAATTCCACATCGCGGATTTCACCTATCGCAGCCGGGTCTGGAACGTAACACCAGCGATAGGTGAGGTCTTACTGTAAGTTTATATAATTTATAAGTTGAATTTTTTGCTGTGGGTAATTTAAAATGTTATTAACCAACGGATGGAATTGTAATGACAGAAATTGTATTTGTTTAAATATAGAGAATGAGTTAATATAAAAATTTTAAAAAGTTAGAATGTTGGAAGGGAGAGATGAAAGGGGAGAAGAAATTAAAAATTTAGGGCACCTAGAAATGATAGAACTAAAAAAAATGATGAGTAAATATACCAATTGAGGAGAGGGAGAAATACAGCCAAAATCAAGAGGCATAAGAGATTATGACTATTTTTTGAAGTTATGGAATAGAATGGAATAGAATAGAATAGAACCGTGGTCGAACTGAGTGAGAGGAAAAGGCACGGTGACCACGGTGGCTCCCTGAGTGGAGGCAGAGGTGACGGCAAAAATCTCTGCACTTTCTACAGCCGCCTGGCTGGGCTGCCCAGAGGGAAGTGGCAGCTCCCGCCTGAGGAACCCGTGGCCATGGCTGCTGGCTTGGTGGAAGGCGCCAGCGGTAGACACAGGGGATGGGAGAAGGAAAGGCAGCCACGGCAGCCTCCCAGCCCCCCCCCCCAGCGGGCTGGCAGGGGGATGGGGAGCGCACGCGTGACATTCAAAACAAGAAAAACCTTCTCCGGTCCCCATACTTTCCTTGTTGCTCCCGACCCCAACTCCAACGCCCAGCTCCTTAGCGTGGCCTTGGAAAAGGCTGCATGGGGGGTTGTTTTTGCGAGTGCGGCCGTGCACCTTAGAGGGAACACTGCCCACGAGCACAGGATGCAGATGCATCCTGTGCTCCTGCCACTCACCCGCGGGCCGGATAAATGGCCCCAGCAGGATGCATGCAGGGCATAGTTTAGAGACCGCTGCACGAGAGGATTCATACAGAAAGGATAGCCTTTGAATGTCCTGATTGTGGAAAATGTTTCAGTGAGCATTTCAGCCAAGTGAAATCCCAAAGGACTCACTCGGTGGGGAAAAAAACTATTTGAATGTTCTGATTGTAGAAAAAGTTTCAATCAAAGTTCCCAGCTTGTGACTCACACACTAGAGAAAGACTTTGAATGTCCTGATTCTGGGATGTTTCAGTGGGAATTCTAGCCTGGTGATACACCAAAGGACTCACAGAGAATTACAGGGTTGGAAGCGACCTTGGAGGTCTTCTAGTCCAACCTCCTGCTTAGACAGGAAACCCTACACCACTTCAGAAAACTGGTTATCCAACATCTTAAAAACCTCCAGTGTTTTTCTAGTAGCAAATCTACAACTCCCGAAATTAAGCTGTTCCACTTGTTATGTATTCTCACTGTTAGGAAGCTTCTACTGACATGAAGTTGTAAGTTGCTTCTCTCCTTGGTTAGTTCCATCCATTGCTTCTTGTCTTGCTCACTGTCACTTTGGAAACTAAGCTGACACCCTCTTCTTTATGTCAACTGTTTATGTCAACTTTATGTCAATACACTGTTCAACTGTTCAGTGGTTTTTTATATCTATGTGTTGCCAATAAGTACGGTATTTGCTTTCCTATCCATGGGTTTAACCAGGTTCAATTTTGCTTCATCCGTCACTTTCTAAGAAATAGCTATTGAGGTCCATTTGTCATCTTTGGTGGCACAGGTAGTCCTTACTTACAACTTATTCCTTGAGCTTTCAAAGTTACTATAATACAGTAGAAGCAGATGGGCACCTGATCCACAAAACCATGGTAATCCTAGTAGTTGTTCAGTGACCGCACTTCAGCAGTGACTATTTGGCATTAGTTGCCCATTTATGATGAACAAAAGTGGTCCTTCAAAGCTTGCAAAGGCTTTCGGCATCATTTCATCAGTTAAAGTTCCCATATCTCTAAATTTAGCTCAGAAGGGTTCAGATTAACCATTTTCTGACATTTTGTTAGGCTTGGAAGACATAGACTTTCTCCATATTGCCTATCCGGACTTCAGCAAAGCCTTTGATACAGTTCCACATAAAGAGCTGATAGATAAATTAGTGAAGATTGGACTTAATCCCTGGATAGTTCAGTGGATTTGCAGCTGGCTCAAGTGTAGACATCAGAGAGTTATTGTTAATGGCAAGTATTTTGAGCAGAGAGTTTACAAGCGGTGTGCCACAAGGGTCTGTTCTGGGTCCTATTCTTTTTAATATGAGTGACGTAGGGGAAGGTTTGGTAGGGAAGGTTTGCCTATTTGCTGATGACTCTGAAGTGTACAATACGGTTGATATTCCTGGAGGGGTCTGTAATATGGTAAAGGATTTAGCTTTACTAGATAAATAGTCAAAGCAATGGAAACTGCAGTTTAATGTTTCCAAATGTTAAATAATGCACTTGGGGAAAAGGAATCCTCAATCTGAGTATTGTATTGGCAGTTCTGTGTTAGCAAAAACTTCAGAAGAGAAGGATTTAGGGGTAGTGGTTTCACTACTGAGAGAGGCGGACACGCACGAGAGAGGGGGACAAGGAAGTGCATACCCAGTTGCTTCTGCCACTGAGCTGTGCTAGAGGTTTGGCTGTCAGCTCTTCCTCAGGGAGCGCTCAGGAGTTTGTTTTCCTTACTGCTGGAGGCCAGTCAGTGGATAAAACATCAGGAATGCGATGGAACTCCACATCCCATGTAGGACGTGTGGCCTGCCCCCACCCTGCTCCACTCTGCCCTGCCCAACCCGCCACCCCCAAACTGTGTCCCTCCGCGAGACGGGCATCTTACTAGTACTGGAGTTTGGCAGCTCTGTGTGTCTGTCAGCTGGTCTCTTTAGGGAAAAAAGTTTGAAAATACAGAAGCGTTTGTTGTGAGGGCAAGCCATTAACAACTTCTCATATCCATTAACAACTTTTCACAACCTTCTCTATGGTACATAGAAGGTTTTTTTCTGTAAAAGAACCAGCTGCGAGACACACAGAACTGCCAAATTCCATTACAGGTAAAGCGCCCGTCTCATAGCCAACCCCACCCCACTCTGCTCCGCCCTGCCACCCCTAAATTGTGTCCCACCATGCAAAGGGCCCCTGTCTTATTTTCGGGGAAGCACGATATCTACAATTATATAATCTTTCCCTAGCACCTAATATATATTTGATGATAGTCCTTTGCATTTCTAAGAATTCTCCATTGACTCAATTACACAACTGAATTTCAATGGATATTTGAACATGGATCTCGGTAACCTTCTATGAATCATAAATAATTTAAGTGATTAGTATTGGGGCATATTTGATTTTTCATTGTAATATATACTTTTTATCTTTTTTCATAACATCTCTAATTATTTTATAAACAATTAAAGTTCTATTTTTTCTTTGAATCTTACAGACAAAGAGGATGGCGATATGATCATTGAGGACCATTGAAATGAAAAGCAACATTGAAAAGGGAAGAAAATCAAGCGAAAAATCAAAATATTTTCCTCCTCTTCCAGCAGCTGTTAGACAAGCGAGAGAAAATCAAGAAAGATTTCAAGCTTCAATAAGCAAATTATGCAGAACTCAAAGATAGGTTACATGAAAAGTCAAAGGACATAATTTTCAATCAGCAAAAAAGAAAAATATCTGGAAGTCAGTTGAGATGAAAAGGTCAATAGTAAAGCCATGTAGAGCAGACAGTAATGCAGGCCTCTCCCTGTGAGGAAGAAAATGGCTTGAACGAAAGCACCACTAAACGAGGCATTGTCCATATTTTTGATGAACTCAGCTGTGGAAAAGCAACATATGTTTGCCTGTTGTGGGAAAAGAAGAGATTGCAAATCACAGCTCTTTATGCAATGAGGAGCTAAACAGGAGAAAATCCATGCACACTATCTAAATGTAGCAAAAACTTGTCAGAACAGCTCCCTTGTGATTCATGGAAGCAAAAACACAAGAAGGAAGCCACGAAAGAACTCCCAATGTGCTAAGTGCTTTAGTGAGTGTGCAAATATGGTGGTACATCAGAAGACACACATGAGGGAGAAAACATATGACATTAGAAATTGTCAGATCATGAAATACTAAAGGATGCACACACAGTAATAACACCATTTGAACATCCATTCTGTGAGAAAAACTTCAAAGAGAGAATTCCAGTGTGGCGAAGCACCCAAGACTCACAAGGAAGAGAAAATGTTTGAATGCGCTGACTGATAAATTCAGTCACAATTTCAGTCATGAAACACCAGAGGACTCGCACAGGAGAGAAACCCTTTGAATGTCCTGACTGTGGAAAAAGATTTAGTCAGAGTGGGAACCTGGAGCAACACCAGAGGACTCACACAGGAGAGAAACCCTTTGAATGTCCTGACTGTGGGAAAAGTTTTAGTCAAAATTCCAGCCTGGTGAGACACCAGAGGACTCACACAGGAGAGAAACACTTTGAATGTCCTGACTGTGGGAACAATTTTAGTCAAAATTCCAGCCTGGTGGAACACCAGAGGACTCACACAGGAGAGAAACCTTTTGAATGTCCTGAATGTGGGAAACGTTTCAGTTGTAATTCCAGCCTTTTGAGACACAACAGGAGTCACACACGCGAGAAACCCTTTAAATGTCCTGACTGTGGGAAAGGTTTTAGTCAAAATTCCAGCCTGGTGATACACCAGAGGACTCACATAGGAGAGAAACCCTTTGAATGTCCTGAATGTGGGAAAGGTTTTAGATGGAATTCCAGCCTTTTGAAACACAACAGGACTCACACACACGAGAAACCCTTTGAATGTCCTGACTGTGGAAAAAGTTATAGTGAAAATTCCAGCCTGGTGAGACACCAGAGGATTCACACAGGAGAGAAACCCTTTGAATGTTCTGATTGTGGAAAACGATTTAGTTGCAATTCCAACCTTGTGGAACACCAGAGGACTCACACAGGAGAGAAACCCTTTGAATGTCCTGACTGTGGGAAACGTTTTAGTCAGCGTTTTAGCCTGGTGCAACACCAGAGGACTCACACAGGAGAGAAACCCTTTGAATGTCCTGACTGTGGGAAAAGTTTTAGTCAACGTTCCAACCTGGTGGACCACCAGAGGACTCACACAGGAGAGAAACCCTTTGAATGTCCTGACTGTGGGAAAGGTTTTAGTCAGAATTTCAACCTGGTGGTGCACCAAAGGACTCACACAAGAGAGAAACCCTATGAATGTCCTGACTGTGGAAAAAGATTTAGTTGCAGTTCCAACCTGGTAAAACACCAGAGGACTCACACAAGAGAAAAACCCTTTGAATGTCCTGACTGTGGAAAAAGGTTTAGTTGCAGTTCTAGCCTGGTGAAACACCAGAGGACTCACACAGGAGAGAAACCCTTTAAATGTTCTGATTGTGGGAAAAGTTTTAGTCAGAGTTTCAACCTGGTGGAACACCAGAGGACTCACACAGGAGAGAAACCCTTTAAATGTTCTGACTGTGGGAAAAGTTTTAGTCAAAATTCCAGCCTGGTGAAACACCACAGGACTCACACAGGAGAGAAACCCTTTGAATGTCCTTACTGTGGGAAAAGTTTTAGTGAGAGTTTCAGCCTGGTGCAACACCAGAGGACTCACACAGGAGAGAAACCTTTTGAATGTCCTGAATGTGGGAAAGCTTTTAGTTGTAATTCCAACCTTTTGAGACACAACAAGACTCACACATGCGAGAAACCCTTTGAATGTCCTGAATGTGGGAAAGGTTTTAGTCAAAATTCTAGCCTGGTGAATCACCAGAGGACTCATACAGGAGAGAAACCCTTTGAATGCCCTGTCTGTGGGAAAAGTTTTAGTCACAGTGGGAACCTGGTGGAACACCAGAGCACTCACACAGGAGAGAAACCTTTTGAATGTCCTGAATGTGGGAAAAGTTTCAGTTGTAATTCCAGCCTTTTGAGACACAACAGGAGACACCTAGTAAGTAAGAAGGCTGATAGTTTAGGGAAACATATATCCAGAAAACAGTTCAAGAAACAGTGTTAGTTGTGAGTGGTAATAGTAATGGAAACCAGTACAGATATACAGTATATATTATATAAAGCAACAAGGTAATCTATTTCAATTCTAATCACAATCCCAATATCCAATACAAACGAGTTAACTTTCACGCATAGCTCTAGACATAAAGTAACTATCAATAAAAACTCCCTCCAAACAGGAACTCCTTTGGCTCCCTCTTGTGGCTAACTATGATCCATCTCTTAAAGGTATATCATATAAACATACGTTCATAGCTTATATGTATTGTAACCCAATATAATTACATACAGGGTACTGACAAAGGCAAATGACAAAGAGGGATGGGAAAGAAGTCAAACAGAAACATCAATCAGGTGACACAGAAAGGACACCCAGAGTCAGCTACAAAAAACTCAAATGCCTTCACAAAAATGCACAGTGCCTGGGGAACAAACAGTGAACTGGAAATATTAAAGCATGAAGGTGAACATGACATAGTTGGAATAACAGAAACCTGGTGGGATGAAAAACATGATTGGAACACACAGATAAAAGGATACAAACTTCCAAAAAACCAGATCACCCAAAAAAGGAGGCGGAGTTGCACTGTATATAAAGAACCCCTATGTTGCTACAGAGCTACATGTAACTAAAGAAGAAAACCCCTTAGAATGCATATGGGTCAACATAAAAGGAAATGTAGGACTATACAATTTACGAATGGGATTTTTCGATGCAGAGATTTTGGAATGTTATTAATGGATGGAAATGTAGTGATAAATCAGAAATTGTTAAAATACAGAGAATGTGACAATAAAAAGAAAATAAAGTTGGAAAGGAGATATAAAAAGGGGAAAGATATTAAAAAGTTAGGTCATTTGGAAAGGGCAGGGGAAAAAAAGAACCAGTTGAAAGGAAGGTGTAAGACCCAAAATTACTCTCAGAAGTCCAAGAAAATGGACAAATTTGGAAGATAAGCAATGGTGAATAATTTGAAAGAAAATTGAAAACTAAAGGTGGTAGACCCAGGTGACAAAAATAGGAGGAAGCATTAGATAATATTTGTTATACCTAGAAGAACATATTACATATTTAAATATAGATGAAGGGAAGCTGTTAGTTTATGAATAGCACCAATGTTAGAATTAATCTAGGGTTCTGGAAAGCTCATCTGTCAACAACATTAACAGATTAAGATTAGAAGGACTCAGGAAAGGACAAGGTGGAGGAAGAGGAAGTAGGTAGGAAGGGGAGAGAGGTAGAGAGGGAGAAAAGGTAGAGGGGAGAGAGGGAGATATAGGGAGGGGAGTAACATGAAATATAGAAGGAAAATAAATGGGAGATAAAAGTAACTGAAAATTTAGGATATTTGTTTATGATATCTTGGAAATATGTACAAGTTTGTAACGTGTTGATATGGCATATGAATTAATGTAAAGTTTGTGAAAAAAAATAAAACAAAATTAAGAAAAAAATGAATGTCCTATCTGTAGGAAAGGTTTTAGTCTGAATTGCAACCTCTTTATCATATAATATTTCATTAAAATATTCAGTTATTACTTTTTAATCTTTAATGCATACATCCTTTCTCATCTTCTGATTTACTTATCAATTTCTTTTGTGTTTAATTTATAAGCTAACCATCTTCCTTTTTTTGGCATTTTAAAAACAGTTATTAACTGCATCTACATAGAGGGATACATGCATTGGAATATTAAAAATTACTATCAGAACAAAACGAACTTAAAATAATGACTAAGTTAGCAGAAGAAGGTATAATTATTGATTGGTGGCCTTATCTGCAGCTACAAAATAAATATAAATTTGACCTCGAAAAAAGTGGTTTTCAATCAAAAGAGCAGGAAATTGATAAAATTTTCACAGGCCCAGAGGAAAAAGCAATTTCAAAGTTTTATAAATGTTTACTAAATGAGAACATGGAGGAGGAGAGAGTTAAAGAGGATGATAAAGTGGGTCCAAAATATAGGCCATACGATTGATTTGGAGAACTGGGAATCCCTTTGGAGTTGTAATTTGAAATTAACTATTTCAGCTGCCTATAAAGAAAACCTCTACAAAACCTTCTACCGTTGGCACTTCATACCAGTCCGACTAGCAAAAATTTATCAAGGAATATCTCCAAACTGTTGGAAATGTAAAGACGAGTTAGGTACATACTACCACATGTGGTGGACCTGTGGGGAAGCTAAACATTTTTGGAGAAAAATATCGAAATGGGTAAAAGAAATTACTGTAACAGAGATTAAATTTGAACCAGAAATATTCCTATTGGGAATAATCGATAGCAATACCAAAAAAGAGGATAAATACCTTATTATACATCTGATTACAGCCACAAAAATTTGTTACACCCAAAATTGGAAAAAGGATGATATACCCACCAATGTACACATTATAAATAAAATAATGGAACTGGCTGAGATTAATAGGTTAACTATGCGTATTAAAGACAGAGAAGATACAGCCTTCTACAAAATTTGGGGCAAATGGTACAATTGGTTACAAAAAAGGAAAAGAATTGAAAATGATTAGTTTATTCACATTGCAAAGAGGAATTATTTCAAAACTAAAAGCAATACCTTTTTTCTTATCTCAGACATGCCACAACATATATAGATTAAAACTGTTTTAAGCTTTTAGATTTTTAGATTCATCAAATGGTCTATGTATAAGAGATGAAAAACATAGTTATAAAATTTGTTAAAATTCATAGTTTTTTTTTAAAAATCATTTTTTTATTTTTAAACTTTATGATGTCTGCTATAATTTTAGAAGTGAAAGATTTACTTGTATTCTTTTCCGCTCTTAAGAAATATAGAGTTACTTTAGGAAAGTGAGAAACAGATATGGAAAATCGCAAGTTAAATACTATATTGTTTAGTTATAAAATATAATAAGAGAGAGTATCTATTTGTTATTTTATTTTACTTTATTGTCATTGTCATTTCTTTTTTTCCTTTGTATTTTGTTTTTTCAAAAACATCTACATTTTTGGGGGGGTGTATAAATTTTTATTGTTTTCTACACCTTACAGAGATTCCAATTTATATACCTCAAATTAAAATATAATACAATACAATATCAAATGCCAACTTCTTAGTCAAATTATTCAAATTTTTCTAATTATTTATCCAATTTTTCTGGTATATATCATTCATCCTGTGCTACCTCCTTTCCAAATGCTATCATCCGGATTTTAAATAATGTTCTTTGCTTTAATTTATATTTAGAGTGCTATACTTATCTAAATTTCTCTTGGCTATTTGCTATTTTTCCTAACTGAGTCATCGTACTTCAGTCCCTTTCTAGAATTCTTAGAAAACACATTCCTACTTTCATTTGAAAAAAAACCCCTTTTATCATAACTGCCCTTAACAATAGAAAATATCCAAATTTACGTCTCTTTAAAAGCCCAGGAAGGAAAGGAAAAAAATAAAAGAAAAAAGAAAAGAAAAGAAAGGGAAGAAAAAAGAAGAGCAGAAAAGAAAAGGAAAAGAAAAAACACTATTCATATCATATCCTAATCTATACATAGGAGGAAGTGTGGTTGTTAGAAATTTTAAAATACATTTCCTACTCAATTCATTTATTTCAGTTCTTTCATCATATCAGTATATCATTTCTACTTTAACGGATCAAAATAAATATATATCATTATTATTCCATTATATTATGCAAAAAGTATCTTCTATTAAAAAAACCCAAAGTATTAATATTATTCCTTAATCTAGTTATTTTCCACTGCCGTTCTTAGTGTGATTATCTTCCCTAATCTATAAACCCTGCTGCCAATCCCAGCGTAATAATCTTCCCTAATCTGTGTGTCACTGTCATATCTGTGCAATAATCTTCCCTATTCTAATTATTTTCACTGCTACCGTGTTTCCCCGATAGTAAGACACCCCCGATTGTAAGACGTATCGGGGGTTTCAGGGGGGTCGGCTAATATAAGCCGTACCCTGAAAGTAAGACATATGTCTTACTTTCGGGGAAACACAGGTACAGTAGAACCTCGACATACGTTCCCCCCCCCGCCGTCGCCCCCCCCGCCGCCGCCTGCAAGCGCTCTGCCAGGCGGCTCTCCCCGCTCTGCGCCTCCTTTATCTCTGGGTCTGCGGAGGGAGGGAGGGTTCCGGCCTTCCGAAGCGGCGCTGGGCGAAAGGGGGCGGGTGGGCAGCGGCGGAAGGTGAGAGGTGCCTCTTCGATATGCCGGAGAGCCGGAGAAGGGGGCGTCCGGACCCCCCCCACCCCCAGCAGAAGCCAAGGACCTCCAGAGTGGGGCGGCAGGCGAGGTGACCGCCTCTCCGCTCGCCAAGTGCCGCGGGGAAATGCCGCTCGCCAAGTGCGCCTCTTCGCGCACCTCGATCTGCCGGAGAGCCGGAGAAGGAGGCACCTCTCGCCTTCTGCTGCTGGCCGCCTGCCCTCTTTCGCCCAGCGCCGCTTGAAAGGACCCCCCCCTTTCCACCTCTTGTTGCCCGAGACGAGGTCGGGGCGCTTCCTTCCCATTGCCTCCTCTTCCTCCTCCTCCATCACCGCCGCCACGCCGCGATGCTCACCCAGAGCGAGGGGAGGAGGATCTGAAGAGAGCGGCAATGGGAAGGAAGCGCCCCGACCTCGTCTCGGGCGACAAGGGGTGAAAAGGGGGGGTCCTTTCAAGCAGCGCTGGGCGAAAGAGGGCGGGCGGCCAGCAGCAGAAGGCGAGAGGTGCCTCCTTCTCCGACTCTCCAGCAGATCGAGCGCGCGAAGAGGCACCTCTCACCTTCCGCCGCTGCTGGCCGCCCTCTTTCGCCCAGCGTCGCTTCGGAAGCCGCCGAAAGCCGTCAGGGGGGTGCGACGCTTTGTTCCCGCAGCCACCTAGAATGTGGCTTTAATTCAGTTCGATGAAAACCAATTAGGTAGTACGAAAAAATTGAAATGAAGGGCAATTCGCTACTTTCGAGGCTTCTGCTGAAATGTCACACTGCACAGATTGCTGCCTTCTTCAATCTCAGGCCATTTTAACTCTGTCCAGCAACCAATCAAGAAACAAAAGTCTAAAATCCCATTCAGGCACTCTCCACTTACCACCGTATACAGGAAATCCCCTTTTTCCCTCTGCAGGTAACTCCTGCAATTCTATTTCCAGATGGAATCGTTTGGCTATCCTCCTGGCGTTGCGTAGTCTCTGCAGCTGTGTTGGAACAGGCATGGCTGCCTGTCCGGCTTCACCATAGCCGGTGTGAGACAAGCCAGTTCGTTCAGCGGGGCATACCGGCCCCTGCCAGGCCTCTGGCAGCGTCCCATGCATCACTCTTGCTGCAGGAGAGATTCGGTCAGACCAGACCCCACAGGCAATGGGACTTGGGGACATTTTCAAGAGAGAAAGAAATAACCCCGGTGCTGCAGCCATGAGACCCCGCCCCCAATCTTGTTTTTTTGTTTTTATTGTGTATTCTTTAATAATTCTTTTAAAGACCTTGCATACCCTGAGCCCCTTTTTGTTGTTCCTGAGTTAAGTGTATTGTTCAGTACATTCCACCTTGATCCTTCTATAAACGGAAATAGCAGCTACGTGTCCGTGTGATTTGTCCTGACTTAACAAACACAATGCAAAAAGGATGTTGAGACTCTTGAAAAAGTGAAGAGGAGAAAACAAAATGATTAGGGGACTGAAGACTTTTTGTTTATGTTTGTACCTGTTTCTTTTTATTTTTTACAAGTATCCTGTATATGAATATTATATCTTTACATACCTCCAATATGTATTTGAGAAAAGTAAACAAACAAACAAACAAATAAAAATAAAAATATGTCCTTTAAAAAATAAATTTAGGGGAAATACCCCCCCCCCCCTTTTGTATGTTGGTCTTATCCCTCTATAGTATATCCCTCTATAGTATTATTTTGTAAGGTGTCTTCTCAAAAGACACCTTACAAAATAATACTATAGAGGGATATAGCATTGCTTCCAGCTGTACGGATTCAGCTCCAGTGATCTTAGAAGCTGATGTCTTAGAAGAACTTGAATGATTAAAGATAAATAAGGCAATGGGTCCAGATGGCATCCACCCCAGAGTTCTTAAAGAACTCAGATCTGTCATTACTACCCCCCTGACTGATTTGTTTAACCAATCCTTGTTAACAGGAGAAGTTCCTGAGGATTGGAGAATGGCCAGTGTTGTGCCTATTCACAAGAAGGGCAGTAGAGAAGAAGCTGGTAACTACAGGCCAGTTAGCTTGACATCAGTTGTAGTTAAAATGATGGAGACTCTACTCAAAAAGAGGATAAATCAGCACCTAAAAAACAATAACTTATTGGACCCAAATCAGCATGGCTTTACTGAAGGCAAATCATGTCAGACTAATCTCATTGATTTCTTTGACTATGTCACAAAGGTGTTGGATGAAGGTGGTGCCGTGGATATTGCCTACCTGGACTTCAGCAAAGCCTTTGATACGGTTCCACATAAAGAGCTGATAGATAAATTAGTGAAGATTGGACTTAATCCCTGGATAGTTCAATGGATTTGCAGCTGGCTGAAGCGTAGACATCAGAGAGTTATTGTTAATGGCGAGTATTCTGAGCAGAGTCAGGTTACCAGCGGTGTGCCACAAGGGTCTGTTCTGGGTCCTATTCTTTTTAATATATTTGTGAGTGACATAGGGGAAGGTTTGGTAGGGAAGGTTTGCCTATTTGCCGATGACTCTAAAGTGTGCAATAGGGTTGATATTCCTGGAGGCGTCTGTAATATGGTAAATGATTTAGCTTTACTAGATAAATGGTCTAAGAAATGGAAACTGCAGTTTAATGTTTCCAAATGTAAAATAATGCACTTGGGGAAAAGGAATCCTCAATCTGAGTATTGTATTGGCAGTTCTGTGTTGGCAAATACTTCAAAAGAAAAGGATTTAGGAGTAGTGATTTCTGACAGTCTCAAAATGGGTGAACAGTGCAGTCAGGCGGTAGGGAAAGCAAGTAGGATGCTTGGCTGCATAGCTAGAGGTATAACAAGCAGGAAGAGGGAGATTATGATCCCACTATATAGAATGCTGGTGAGACCACATTTGGAATACTGTGTTCAGTTCTGGAGACCTCACCTACAAAAAGATATTGACAAAATTGAACGGGTCCAAAGACGGGCTACAAGAATGGTGGAAGGTCTTAAGCATAAAACGTATCAGGAAAGACTTAATGAACTCAATCTGTATAGTCTGGAGGACAGAAGGAAAAGGGGGGACATGATCGAAACATTTAAATATATTAAAGGGTTAAATAAGGTCCAGGAGGGAAGTGTTTTTAATAGGAAAGTGAACACAAGAACAAGGGGACACAATCTGAAGTTAGTTGGGGGAAAGATCAAAAGCAACATGAGAAAATATTATTTTACTGAAAGAGTAGTAGATCCTTGGAACAAACTTCCAGCAGACGTGGTAGATAAATCCACAGTAACTGAATTTAAACATGCCTGGGATAAACATATATCCATCCTAAGATAAAATACAGAAAATAGTATAAGGGCAGACTAGATGGACCATGAGGTCTTTTTCTGCCGTCAGACTTCTATGTTTCTATGTCTTGTAGATATGTATCTTTTGTATGTTGGTTTGTTTTAAATTCAATAAAAATATTTTTTTTAAAAAATATTTGGCGCTTAGCAGGTATCTAATCTTGGTAAACCATGTACCATCATATTTCACTATTTATTTATTTATTTGTTTATTTATTTCTTTAGTCCAATGCACAACAATACACAATGAAAGTTATAGAAGTTATACTCGAGTAAAATATATTAGAGAAAGAATAGAAGTGAAAATTTAGGAATAGAATATATCAAATAGAGAATAGAAGGATAATATGAGAATAGTACATATAAGATTAGAATAGAATACATATGATGTATGAGATATAGGAGAGACACTAGGCTCACTTGCAAAGGTCAGTTGCTAGAAGTGAAAAATGATTTGACAGCATTTATACAGTGAAAACATCTTGCAAACGCCTTTCATAGAGAAGGGAGAAGGGGGGGGGGGGGTTGCCGCTATCAGGAGAGATAGTCAGATAGGCAATATCTGTGCCTGAAATGCGCCTAATAGATGAGTTTTAACCATCGAGTACTGAATTGCTAGAAAAGATCGGAGGGAAGAAACACAGAGGAACTTCCTCTTCCGAAAGG
The DNA here is from genome assembly GCF_031021105.1 of Erythrolamprus reginae. Classification (NCBI taxonomy): domain Eukaryota; kingdom Metazoa; phylum Chordata; class Lepidosauria; order Squamata; family Dipsadidae; genus Erythrolamprus; species Erythrolamprus reginae. The sequence continues at coordinate 21,545,660 of NC_091951.1, read as the reverse complement.
CTCATGGGAGGAAGGTGGGGTGCAGAAGGGCTTTTGTGCACTTCCGAGGACCGAAGCAGCCGCTGGAAGGTGAGTTGAGGGCAGGCCGGGGAAGAGTCAGGGAGCAAGTCGGGCTGTTTGGTTCCCTCCACGGCCTGGAAGCAGAGAAGCAACCGGGCTGAAGCGCGTCAGCTGCTGGTGCTGCAGGTTCCTCCCCTGCCCAAATTTAATCCCACTGGTGCTGCACGCTGTGAAACTGGTGGCTGCAATTGTCTGCTGGTGGGAAGATTGAAAAAGTCTCATGTTAAGGTTGATTCTCTGGGAATGGCTTCCCTCCAGAGGTTGTGGGTGCTCCATCACTGGGGGTTGTGAGAGAGTTGGAAGAGACTTTGCCGCTCTTCAATTCCGACAATCAGGAGACCCAATACCATTTCATGCAATTAATTAATTGTTCTCAGTGTCAGGAAAATTCTACCTATTTGTAGGCTGGTTCTCTCCTGGGTTAGTTTCCATTCACTAAGTTGACCCTCTTTTTTTTAACCCCTCAAGTGTTGAAAGATGGCTGTCATGTCATACCTAGTCCTTCCTTTCACTGGACTAGACATACCCAATTCCTCCAACCCTTCTTTATATCTTTTAGCCTCCATCTCCCTAATCGTCCCTACTTCTCTGCTCTCTTTATAATGTCTCTACTACACTTTTTAAAAAATATTGTGGCAATCAAAACTAGTTGCAGTAATCCTAAGTGTGAACTTACTAAAGCATTATAAATTGATACTAATACTTCACATGATCTTAATTCTAGCCCTCTGTTAAGGCAGCCTAGGATTGCATTATCTTTTGTGGCCCCTGCAATCACATTGTTGGCTCTTTTTAGGGGATTGTTCACTATCATAGGACTTCAAGATCCATCTCACAGTTATTGCTATTGAGGCAGGTTGCATCTATTCTGTTCGTTACCAGTTGGTTTTTCTTGGCTAAGTGTCAACCTACTTTTTCTCTCTCTTTAATTTCATTTTGTTGGATAGGGCCCAGTGTTCAAATCTATAGATATTGAAGTCCAAAAGTCCATAAGGAAAGTCTAGATTCACAGTCCAAAAACACAATCCACAGTTCAAAATATAGGATCCAGCAAAGCTGGGAAGATACACATCAAAACAAGGAGGTGTTCCCAAGAAACACACTTTTACCCAGCATCGGGTTAAATCACTCTTCCACAGCTGTTTCTTGTGTGGGGAAGTGGAGCTGCTTCCTCTCAAGCAGCCTTGCTGACCTCTGTGCCCCTCTCCAGTCTGCTCTCTTCACTAAAGAGACTATATGAATTTGTAATTAAATTTTAAAAACTGTGAACTTTGTGAATTCGACAAAATGGAGGTGTGTGTCTATGAAGAACTCGCTGAGATATTAAAATACATCTATGAAGATTTTAAAAATTGTCTTTTGGACTTTAGAGGTGAAAAGAAAACGGAAAAGAAGCTGGAATATAAAGAACAGTTAGAATTAACAATGGTGGGAAATGAAGAAGAAGATTATGAAGATGAAAAGAACTGAAGAGAAAAAACACTGAGATTTACAGTGACAAAAAAAATGAAAAGGAACTTGAAAATAAAGGACAGATTGATGATTATATCCGGATTTATAATGATTGCACTGGGATTAATTATATTAATAGATTTTTAATCATTTCTAATACCAAATTACTATTGTACAGTGTTTTATTATCGCTGTTAGCCGCCTCGAGTCTCCGGAGAGGGGCGGCATACAAATCCAATAAGTAAGTAAGTAAGTAGGTAGGTAGGTAAGTAAGTAAGTAAGTAAGTAAATAAATAAATAAATTGACTGACAAGAAAAAAGCAATAGGGGAATATTGGTATCAGAAGATACAGTTTAAAAATGAGGGGGTAATAGTGAGGGAGGTGTAATAATAAGAAGAGACCAAGAGGAATTGATAATATGGGAGTTGGGGGAAAAGTTATTAGTACAGAAAGAAAAGAAAGAAAAGAAAAGATTGAGTGGGATTGGAAGGGAAATATTTATAATAATGAAATATTTGAGAGATTAAAAGAGAATGGATGATTGACGGTGGATATCATATTTTTTTAGCATTTTATTATATATCCATTTGTGTTAACAATAATAGCTGTGAATAAGTTTGTATAATCAGTATAATTATTTTAGTTAAAAAGTTATTTTATATTAATTTGTTATATGATGGACTGAATTATTTTTGAAACACCCTCTTTGTCTTTCGAAAGGCCGTGGAGACCTGACTTTGCTAGCAGGCCTGGGGACCATGAATACTACCATCTTTCATGGCCAAATTGTTTTGATTGGATAGGTATGTGTTAGGTCGATTGGATTGAGCGTAATTTTGTATTATGGGATGTTATGGTTTATAATTTTAGTGTGTTTAATTTAAATATTGACTTCTTTCTTTTGTATTGTTTTCTGTTATTGTAAGTCGCCCTGAGTCCTATGGGATTGGGTAGCATAGGAGTTGAATACATACTACCATACATGGTGGCAGTGCGAAAAAGCCCAGACTTTCTGGAAAAAAATCGGGACGTGGATTGATGACACTCTAGACATAAACTTAGAAAAAAACCCACAATGTTTCCTATAAGGGTTTATTCATAAACAGCTTAATCAAAATTATATCTACCTGATTATCCATATTATTACTGCAGCAAGACTTGCTTTTGCCCAAACGTGGAAAAATGTAGAAACCCCACAAGACGATTGACGTAATTTTGTATTATGGGATGTTATAGAAACATAGAAACATAGAAGTCTGACGGCAGAAAAAGACCTCATGGTCCATCTAGTCTGCCCTTATACTATTTTCTGTATTTTATCTTAGGATGGATATATGTTTATCCCAGGCATGTTTAAATTCAGTTACTGTGGATTTATCTACCACATCTGCTGGAAGTTTGTTCCAAGGATCTACTACTCTTTCAGTAAAATAATATTTTCTCATGTTGCTTTTGATCTTTCCCCCAACTAACTTCAGATTGTGTCCCCTTGTTCTTGTGTTCACTTTCCTATTAAAAACACTTCCCTCCTGGACCTTATTTAACCCTTTAATATATTTAAATGTTTCGATCATGTCCCCCCTTTTCCTTCTGTCCTCCAGACTATACAGATTGAGTTCATTAAGTCTTTCCTGATACGTTTTATGCTTAAGACCTTCCACCATTCTTGTAGCCCGTCTTTGGACCCGTTCAATTTTGTCAATATCTTTTTGTAGGTGAGGTCTCCAGAACTGAACACAGTATTCCAAATGTGATCTCACCATCATTCTATATAGTGGGATCATAATCTCCCTCTTCCTACTTGTTATACCTCTAGCTATGCAGCCAAGCATCCTACTTGCTTTCCCTACCGCCTGACTGCACTGTTCACCCATTTTGAGACTGTCAGAAATCACTACCCCTAAATCCTTTTCTTTTGAAGTATTTGCCAACACTGAACTGCCAATACAATACTCAGATTGAGGATTCCTTTTCCCCAAGTGCATTATTTTACATTTGGAAACATTAAACTGCAGTTTCCATTGCTTAGACCATTTATCTAGTAAAGCTAAATCATTTACCATATTACAGACGCCGCCAGGAATATCAACCCTATTGCACACTTTAGAGTCATCGGCAAATAGGCAAACCTTCCCTACCAAACCTTCCCCTATGTCACTCACAAATATATTAAAAAGAATAGGACCCAGAACAGATCCTTGTGGCACACCGCTTGTAACCTGACTCTGCTCAGAATACTCGCCATTAACAATAACTCTCTGATGTCTACGCTTCAGCCAGCTGCAAATCCATTGAACTATCCAGGGATTAAGTCCAATCTTCACTAATTTATCTATCAGCTCTTTATGTGGAACCGTATCAAAGGCTTTGCTGAAGTCCAGGTAGGCAATATCCACGGCACCACCTTCATCCAACACCTTTGTGACATAGTCAAAGAAATCAATGAGATTAGTCTGACATGATTTGCCTTCAGTAAAGCCATGCTGATTTGGGTCTAATAAGTTATTGTTTTTTAGGTGCTGATTTATCCTCTTTTTGAGTAGAGTCTCCATCATTTTAACTACAACTGATGTCAAGCTAACTGGCCTGTAGTTACCAGCTTCTTCTCTACTGCCCTTCTTGTGAATAGGCACAACACTGGCCATTCTCCAATCCTCAGGAACTTCTCCTGTTAACAAGGATTGGTTAAACAAATCAGTCAGGGGGGTAGCAATGACAGATCTGAGTTCTTTAAGAACTCTGGGGTGGATGCCATCTGGACCCATTGCCTTATTTATCTTTAATCGTTCAAGTTCTTCTAAGACATCGGCTTCTAAGATCACTGGAGCTGAATCCGTACTGCTGGAAGCAATGCTATATCCCTCTATAGTATTATTTTGTAAGGTGTCTTTTGAGAAAACTGAACAGAAGTAGCTATTGAAATGGTCAGCGATCTCCTTATTCCCATTAATGCATGTATTATTCCCGGTACTAAGCTTCGTGATGCCGCAGTTTTTCTTCTTCTTATCATTAATATATCTGAAGAAGGTTTTATCCCCCTTCTTTACAGATTTGGCAATTTCTTCCTCTTTTGAGGCTTTAGCAGCATATATTATCTGTTTCGCCTCCTTCTGTCTCATTTTATATACCTCCCTATCAGCTATACTTCCAGACTCTTTATACCTCCTATAGGCAGCCTTTTTTTCATTGACTATAGCCCTTACATCATTGCTAAACCATAGCGGTTTCTTCTTCCTTTTACCTTTAGTTATTTGTCTTACATACAGTCCAGTGGCTTTTAAGATGGCCTTTTTTAATACAGTCCACTGGATGCTCGCTCCTGCCATTTTATCCCTCCCCTTTAATTCATTATCTAAATATTCTCCCAGAAGCGGCCCCAGCAACGCGCGCGCGCTTGGGGAAACCCCAGCTCCGCTCCCCAACTGGGAAGCGGCCCCAGCAACAGCGTGGGCGGGCGGGCAGTGCGCGCGCGCTTGGGGACACCCCAGCTCCGCTCCCCAGCTGGGAAGCGGCCCCAGCAACGCGCGCGCGCTTGGGGAAACCCCAGCTCCGCTCCCCAGCTGGGAAGCGGCCCCAGCAACAGCGTGGGCGGGCGGGCGGCACGCGCGCGGGGAAACCCCAGGCGCGAGCAACGGGGTGGGCGGACGAAGGGCGGGCGGCGGTGGAAGTAAAAACACCATCTGCGCATGCGCAGATGGTGTTTTTACTTCCGCACCGCTACTTCGCGAAAAATCGATCATCGCTTGGGGTCCTGGAACGGAACCCTCGCGATGATCGAGGGACCACTGTATTATAGATGTACTTCTGTGATATGTATTTTGTAATAGTGTGGGAAGGGTTTATAAACACTTAAAACAATGAAAACTTACCAAACAATTACAAGATAAATACTTAAATAAGTACTATCAGTCGATAAATTCCACATCGCGGATTTCACCTATCGCGGCCGGGTCTGGAACGTAACACCAGCGATAGGTGAGGTCTTACTGTAAGTTTATATAATTTATAAGTTGAATTTTTTGCTATGGGTAATTTAAAATGTTATTAACCAATGGATAGAATTGTAATGACAGAAATTGTATTTGTTTAAATATAGAGAATGAGTTAATATAAAAATTTTAAAAAGTTAGAATGTTGGAAGGGAGAGATGAAAGGGGAGAAGAAATTAAAAATTTATGGCACCTAGAAATGATAGAACTAAAAAAAAATGATGAGTAAATATACCAATTGAGAAGAGGGAGAAATACAGCCAAAATCAAGAGGCATAAGAGATAATGACTATTTTTTGAAGTTATGGAATAGAATGGAATAGAATAGAATAGAATAGAACCGTGGTCGAACTGAGTGAGAGGAAAAGGCACGGTGACCACGGTGGCTCCCTGAGTGGAGGCAGAGGTGACGGCAAAAATCTCTGCACTTTCTACAGCCGCCTGGCTGGGCTGCCCAGAGGGAAGTGGCAGCTCCCGCCTGAGGAACCCGTGGCCATGGCTGCTGGCTTGGTGGGAGGCGCCAGCCGTAGACACAGGGGGTGGGAGAAGGAAAGGCAGCCACGGCAGCCTCCCAGCCCCCCCCCCCCCCCCAGCGGGCTGGCAGGGGGATGGGGAGCGCACGCGTGACATTCAAAACAAGAAAAACCTTCTCCGGTCCCCATACTTTCCTTGTTGCTCCCGACCCCAACTCCAACGCCCAGTTCCTTAGCGTGGCCTTGGAAAAGGCTGCATGGGGGGTTGTTTTTGCGAGTGCGGCCGTGCACCTTAGAGGGAACACTGCCCACGAGCACAGGATGCAGATGCATCCTGTGCTCCTGTCACTCACCTGCGGGCCGGATAAATGGCCCCAGCAGGATGCATGCGGGCCATAGTTTAGAGACCGCTGCACGAGAGGATTCATACAGAAAGGATACCCTTTGAATGTCCTGATTGTGGAAAATGTTTCAGTGAGCATTTCAGCCAAATGAAATCCCAAAGGACTCACTCGGTGGGGGAAAAAACTATTTGAATGTTCTGATTGTAGAAAAAGTTTCAATCAAAGTTCCCAGCTTGTGACTCACACACTAGAGAAAGACTTTGAATGTCCTGATTCTGGGATGTTTCAGTGGGAATTCTAGCCTGGTGATACACCAAAGGACTCACAGAGAATAACAGGGTTGGAAGCGACCTTGGAGGTCTTCTAGTCCAACCTCCTGCTTAGACAGGAAACCCTACACCACTTCAGAAAACTGGTTATCCAACATCTTAAAAACCTCCAGTGTTTTTCTAGTAGCAAATCTACAACTCCTGAAATTAAGCTGTTCCACTTGTTATGTATTCTCACTGTTAGGAAGCTTCTACTGACATGAAGTTGTAAGTTGCTTCTCTCCTTGGTTAGTTCCATCCATTGCTTCTTGTCTTGCTCACTGTCACTTTGGAAACTAAGCTGACACCCTCTTCTTTATGTCAACTGTTTATGTCAACTTTATGTCAATACACTGTTCAACTGTTCAGTGGTTTTTTATATCTATGTGTTGCCAATAAGTACGGTATTTCCTTTCCTATCCATGGGTTTAACCAGGTTCAATTTTGCTTCATCCGTCACTTTCTAAGAAATAGCTATTGAGGTCCATTTGTCATCTTTGGTGGCACAGGTAGTCCTTACTTACAACTTATTCCTTGAGCTTTCAAAGTTACTATAATACAGTAGAAGCAGATGGGCACCTGATCCACAAAATTGTGGTAATCCTAGTAGTTGTTCAGTGACCGCACTTCAGCAGTGACTATTTGGCATTAGTTGCCCATTTATGATGAACAAAAGTGGTCCTTCAAAGCTTGCAAAGGCTTTCGGCATCATTTCATCAGTTAAAGTTCCCATATCTCTAAATTTAGCTCAGAAGGGTTCAGATTAACCATTTTCTGACATTTTGTTAGGCTTGGAAGACATAGACTTTCTCCATATTGCCTATCCGGACTTCAGCAAAGCCTTTGATACAGTTCCACATAAAGAGCTGATAGATAAATTAGTGAAGATTGGAATTAATCCCTGGATAGTTCAGTGGATTTGCAGCTGGCTCAAGTGTAGACATCAGAGAGTTATTGTTAATGGCGAGTATTTTGAGCAGAGAGGTTACAAACGGTGTGCCACAAGGGTCTGTTCTGGGTCCTATTCTTTTTAATATGAGTGACGTAGGGGAAGGTTTGCCTATTTGCTGATGACTCTGAAGTGTACAATAGGGTTGATATTCCTGGAGGGGTCTGTAATATGGTAAAGGATTTAGCTTTACTAACTAGATAAATAGTCAAAGCAATGGAAACTGCAGTTTAATATTTCCAAATGTTAAATAATGCACTTGCGGAAAAGGAATCCTCAATCTGAGTATTGTATTGGCAGTTCTGTGTTAGCAAAAACTTCAGAAGAGAAGGATTTAGGGGTAGTGGTTTCACTACTGAGAGAGGCGGACACGCACGAGAGAGGGGGACAAGGAAGTGCATACCCAGTTGCTTCTGCCACTGAGCTGTGCTAGAGGTTTGGCTGTCAGCTCTTCCTCAGGGAGCGCTCAGGAGTTTGTTTTCCTTACTGCTGGAGGCCAGTCAGTGGATAAAACATCAGGAATGCGATGGAACTCCACATCCCATGTAGGACGCGTGGCCTGCCCCCACCCTGCTCCACTCTGCCCTGCCCAACCCGCCACCCCCAAACTGTGTCCCTCCGCGAGACGGGCATCTTACTGGTACTGGAGTTTGGCAGCTCTGTGTGTCTGTCAGCTGGTCTCTTTAGGGAAAAAAGTTTGAAAATACAGAAGCGTTTGTTGTGAGGGCAAGCCATTAACAACTTCTCATATCCATTAACAACTTTTCACAACCTTCTCTATGGTACATAGAAGGTTTTTTTCTGTAAAAGAACCAGCTGCGAGACACACAGAACTGCCAAATTCCAGTACAGGTAAAGCGCCCGTCTCATAACCAACCCCACCCCACTCTGCTCCGCCCTGCCACCCCCAAATTGTGTCCCACCATGCAAAGGGCCCCTGTCTTATTTTCGGGGAAGCACGATATCTACAATTATATAATCTTTCCCTAGCACCTAACATAGTTCCCTCTAAGCTGAGCAGTGAGCAATCGCTCACTTAAAAATCATCATCAACTCAGAGTTTTTCAAACCTGCCCAGAAGCCGAGAGGGAAAAGGTGAGAGGGAAAGAGTGCCGCCCAGTCCCGAAGGGACTGCCGCTCAGACACTATACTTTTCCGCCCACACCAGAAAAAAATTAGAGGGGACATTGGCACCTAATATATATTTGATGATAGTCCTTTGCATTTCTAAGAATTCTCCATTGACTCAATTACACAACTGAATTTCAATGGATATTTGAACATGGATCTCGGTAGCCTTCTATGAATCATAAATAATTTAAGTGATTAGTATTGGGGCATATTTGATTTTTCATTGTAATGTATACTTTTTATCTTTTTTCATAACATCTCTAATTATTTTATAAACAATTAAAGTTCTATTTTTTCTTTGAATCTTACAGACAAAGAGGATGGCGATATGATCATTGAGGACCATTGAAATGAAAAGCAACATTGAAAAGGGAAGAAAATCAAGCGAAAAATCAAAATATTTTCCTCCTCTTCCAGCAGCTGTTAGACAAGCGAGAGAAAATCAAGAAAGATTTCAAGCTTGAATAAGCAAATTATGCAGAACTCAAAGATAGGTTACATGAAAAGTCAAAGGACATAATTTTCAATCAGCAAAAAAGAAAAATATCTGGAAGTCAGTTGAGATGAAAAGATCAATAGTAAAGCCATGTAGAGCAGACAGTAATGCAGGCCTCTCCCTGTGAGGAAGAAAATGGATTGAATGAAAGCACCACTAAACGAGGCATTGTCCATATTTTTGATGAACTCAGCTGTGGAAAAGCAACATATGTTTGCCTGTTGTGGGAAAAGAAGAGATTGCAAATCACAGCTCTTTATGCAATGAGGAGCTAAACAGGAGAAAATCCATGCACACTATCTAAATGTAGCAAAAACTTGTCAGAACAGCTCCCTTGTGATTCATGGAAGCAAAAACACAAGAAGGAAGCCACGAAAGAACTCCCAATGTGCTAAGTGCTTTAGTGAGTGTGCAAATATGGTGGTACATCAGAAGACACACATGAGGGAGAAAACATATGACATTAGAAATTGTCAGATCATGAAATACTAAAGGATGCACACACAGTAATAACACCATTTGAACATCCATTCTGTGAGAAAAACTTCAAAGAGAGAATTCCAGTGTGGCGAAGCACCCAAGACTCACAAGGAAGAGAAAATGTTTGAATGCGCTGACTGATAAATTCAGTCACAATTTCAGTCATGAAACACCAGAGGACTCGCACAGGAGAGAAACCCTTTGAATGTCCTGACTGTGGAAAAAGATTTAGTCAGAGTGGGAACCTGGAGCAACACCAGAGGACTCACACAGGAGAGAAACCCTTTGAATGTCCTGACTGTGGGAAAAGTTTTAGTGAAAATTCCAGCCTGGTGAGACACCAGAGGACTCACACAGGAGAGAAACACTTTGAATGTCCTGACTGTGGGAAAAATTTTAGTCAAAATTCCAGCCTGGTGCAACACCAGAGGACTCATACAGGAGAGAAACCTTTTGAATGTCCTGAATGTGGGAAAAGTTTCAGTTGTAATTCCAGCCTTTTGAGACACAACAGGAGTCACACACGCGAGAAACCCTTTAAATGTCCTGACTGTGGGAAAGGTTTTAGTCAAAATTCCAGCCTGGTGATACACCAGAGGACTCACATAGGAGAGAAACCCTTTGAATGTCCTGAATGTGGGAAAGGTTTTAGATGGAATTCCAGCCTTTTGAAACACAACAGGACTCACACACACGAGAAACCCTTTGAATGTCCTGACTGTGGAAAAAGTTATAGTGAAAATTCCAGCCTGGTGAGACACCAGAGGATTCACACAGGAGAGAAACCCTTTGAATGTTCTGATTGTGGAAAACGATTTAGTTGCAATTCCAACCTTGTGGAACACCAGAGGACTCACACAGGAGAGAAACCCTTTGAATGTCCTGACTGTGGGAAACGTTTTAGTCACCGTTTCAGCCTGGTGCAACACCAGAGGACTCACACAGGAGAGAAACCCTTTGAATGTTCTGACTGTGGGAAAAGTTTTAGTCAACGTTCCAACCTGGTGGACCACCAGAGGACTCACACAGGAGAGAAACCCTTTGAATGTCCTGACTGTGGGAAAGGTTTTAGTCAGAATTTCAACCTGGTGGTGCACCAAAGGACTCACACAAGAGAGAAACCCTATGAATGTCCTGACTGTGGAAAAAGATTTAGTTGCAGTTCCAACCAGGTAAAACACCAGAGGACTCACACAAGAGAGAAACCCTTTGAATGTCCTGACTGTGGAAAAAGGTTTAGTTGCAGTTCTAGCCTGGTGAAACACCAGAGGACTCACACAGGAGAGAAACCCTTTAAATGTTCTGATTGTGGGAAAAGTTTTAGTCAGAGTTTCAACCTGGTGGGACACCAGAGGACTCACACAGGAGAGAAACCCTTTAAATGTTCTGACTGTGGGAAAAGTTTTAGTCAAAATTCCAGCCTGGTGAAACACCAGAGGACTCACACAGGAGAGAAACCCTTTGAATGTCCTTACTGTGGGAAATGTTTTAGTGAGAGTTTCAGCCTGGTGGAACACCAGAGGACTCACACAGGAGAGAAACCTTTTGAATGTCCTGAATGTGGGAAAGCTTTTAGTTGTAATTCCAACCTTTTGAGACACAAGAAGACTCACACATGCGAGAAACCCTTTGAATGTCCTGACTGTGGGAAAGGTTTTAGTCAAAATTCTAGCCTGGTGAATCACCAGAGGACTCATACAGGAGAGAAACCCTTTGAATGCCCTGTCTGTGGGAAAAGTTTTAGTCAGAGTGGGAACCTGGTGGAACACCAGAGCACTCACACAGGAGAGAAACCTTTTGAATGTCCTGAATGTGGGAAAAGTTTCAGTTGTAATTCCAGCCTTTTGAGACACAACAGGAGACACCTAGTAAGTAAGAAGGCTGATAGTTTAGGGAAACATATATCCAGAAAACAGTTCAAGAAACAGTGTTAGTTGTGAGTGGTAATAGTAATGGAAACCAGTACAGATATACAGTATATATTATATAAAGCAACAAGGTAATCTATTTCAATTCTAATCACAATCCCAATATCCAATACAAACGAGTTAACTTCCACGCATAGCTCTAGACATAAAGTAACTATCAATAAAAACTCCCTCCAAACAGGAACTCCTTTGGCTCCCTCTTGTGGCTAACTATGATCCATCTCTTAAAGGTATATCATATAAACATACGTTCATAGCTTATATGTATTGTAACCCAATATAATTACATACAGGGTACTGACAAAGGCAAATGACAAAGAGGGATGGGAAAGAAGTCAAACAGAAACATCAATCAGGTGACACAGAAAGGACACCCAGAGTCAGCTACAAAAAACTCAAATGCCTTCACAAAAATGCACAGTGCCTGGGGAACAAACAGTGAACTGGAAATATTAAAGCATGAAGGTGAACATGACATAGTTGGAATAACAGAAACCTGGTGGGATGAAAAACATGATTGGAACACACAGATAAAAGGATATAAACTCTTCCAAAAAACCAGATCACCCAAAAAAGGAGGCGGAGTTGCACTGTATATAAAGAACCCCTATGTTGCTACAGAGCTACATGTAGCTAAAGAAGAAAACCCCTTAGAATGCATATGGGTCAACATAAAAGGAAATGTAGGACTATACAATTTACGAATGGGATTTTTCGATGCAGAGATTTTGGAATGTTATTAATGGATGGAAATGTAGTGATAAATCAGAAATTGTTAAAATACAGAGAATGTGACAATAAAAAGAAAATAAAGTTGGAAAGGAGATATAAAAAGGGGAAAGATATTAAAAAGTTAGGTCATTTGGAAAGGGCAGGAAAAAAAAGAACCAGTTGAAAGGAAGGTGTAAGACCCAAAATTACTCAGAAGTCCAAGAAAATGGACAAATTTGGAAGATAAGCAATGGTGAATAATTTGAAAGAAAATTGAAAACTGAAGGTGGTAGATCCAGGTGCCAAAAATAGGAGGAAGCATTAGATAATATTTGTTATACCTAGAAGAACATATTACATATTTAAATATAGATAAAGGGAAGCTGTTAGTTTATGAATAGCACCAATGTTAGAATTAATCTAGGGTTCTGGAAAGCTCATCTGTCAACAACATTAACAGATTAAGATTAGAAGGACTCAGGAAAGGACAAGGTGGAGGAAGAGGAAGTAGGTAGGAAGGGGAGAGAGGGAGAGAGGGAGAAAAGGTAGAGGGGAGAGAGGGAGATGTAGGGAGGGGAGTAACATGAAATATAGAAGGAAAATAAATGGGAGATAAAAGTAACTGAAAATTTAGGATATTTGTTTATGATATCTTGGAAATATGTACAAGTTTGTAACATGTTGATATGGCATATGAATTAATGTAAAGTTTGTGGGAAAAAAATAAAACAAGATTAAGAAAAAAATGAATGTCCTATCTGTAGGAAAGGTTTTAGTCTGAATTGCAACCTCTTTATCATATAATATTTCATTAAAATATTCAGTTATTACTTTTTAATCTTTAATGCATACATCCTTTCTCATCTTCTGATTTACTTATCAATTTCTTTTTTGTTTAATTTATAAGCTAACCATCTTCCTTTTTTTGGCATTTTTAAAAAAGTTATTAACTGCATCTACATAGAGGGATACATGCATTGGAATATTAAAAATTAATATCAGAACAAGGTATAATTATTGATTGGTGGTCTTATCTGCAGCTACAAAATAAATATAAATCTGACCTCGAAAAAAGTGGTTTTCAATCAAAAGAGCAGGAAATTGATAAAATTTTCACAGGCCCAGAGGAAAAAGCAATTTCAAAGTTTTATAAATGTTTAATAAATGAGAACATGGAGGAGGAGAGAGTTAAAGAGGATGATAAAGTGGGTCCAAAATATAGGCCATACGATTGATTTGGAGAACTGGGAATCCCTTTGGAGTTGTAATTTGAAATTAACTATTTCAGCTGCCTATAAAGAAAACCTCTACAAAACCTTCTACCGTTGGCACTTTATACCAGTCCGACTAGCAAACATTTATCAAGGAATATCTCCAAACTGTTGGAAATGTAAAGATGAGTTAGGCACATACTACCACATGTGGTGGACCTGTGGGGAAGCTATACATTTTTGAAGAAAAATATGGAAATGGGTAAAAGAAATTACTGTAACAGAGATTAAATTTGAACCAGAAATATTCCTATTGGGAATGATCGATAGCAATACCAAAAAAGAGGATAAATACCTTATTATACATCTGATTACGGCCACAAAAATTTGTTACACCCAAAATTGGAAAAAGGATGATATACCCACCAATGTACACAATATAAATAAAATAATGGAACTGGCTGAGATTAATAGGTTAACTATGCGTATTAAAGACAGAGAAGATACAGCCTTCTACAAAATTTGGGGCAAATGGTACAATTGGTTACAAAAAAGGAAAAGAATTGAAAATGATTAGTTTATTCACATTGCAAAGAGGAATTATTTCAAAACTAAAAGCAATACCTTTTTTCTTAGACATGCCACAACATATATAGATTAAAACTGTTTTAAGCTTTTAGATTTTTAGATTCATCAAATGGTCTATGTATAAGAGATGAAAAAACATAGTTATAAAATTTGTTAAAATTCATAGTTTTTTTTTTAAATCATTTTTTTTATTTTTAAACTTTATGATGTCTGCTATAATTTTAGAAGTGAAAGATATACTTGTATTCTTTTCCGCTCTTAGGAAATATAGAGTTACTTTAGGAAAGTGAGAAACAGATATGGAAAATCGCAAGTTAAATACTATATTGTTTAGTTATAAAATATAATAAGAGAGAGTATCTATTTGTTATTTTATTTTACTTTATTGTCATTGTCATTTCTTTTTTTCCTTTGTATTTTGTTTTTTCAAAAACATCTACATTTTTGGGGGGGTGTATAAATTTTTATTGTTTTCTACACCTTACAGAGATTCCAATTTATATACCTCAAATTAAAATATAATACAATACAATATCAAATGCCAAATTCTTAGTCAAATTATTCAAATTTTTCTAATTATCCAATTTTTCTGGTATATATCATTCATCCTCTGCTACCTCCTTTCCAAATGCTATCATCCGGATTTTAAATAATGTTCTTTGCTTTAATTTATATTTAGAGTGCTATAGTTATCTAAATTTCTCTTGGCTATTTGCTATTTTTCCTAACTGAACCATCGTACTTCAGTCCCTTTCTAGCGTTCTTAGAAAACACATTCCTACTTTCATTTGAAAAAAAACCCCTTTTATCATAACTGCCCTTAACAATAGAAAATATCCAAATTTACGTCTCTTTAAAAGCCCAGGAAGGAAAGGAAAAAAAGAAAAGAAAAAAGAAAAGAAAAGAAAGGGAAGAAAAAAGAAGAGCAGAAAAGAAAAGGAAAAGAAAAAACGCTATTCATATCGTATCCTAATCTATACATAGGAGGAAGTGTGGTTGTTAGAAATTTTAAAATACATTTCCTACTCAATTCATTTATTTCAGTTCTTTCATCATATCAGTATATCATTTCTACTTTAACGGATCAAAATAAATATATATCATTATTATTCCATTATATTATGCAAAAAGTATCTTCCATTAAAAAAAACCAAAGTATTAATATTATTCCTTAATCTAGTTATTTTCCACTGCCGTTCTTAGTGTGATTATCTTCCCTAATCTATAAACCCTGCTGCCAATCCCAGCGTAATAATCTTCCCTAATCTGTGTGTCACTGTCATATCTGTGCAATAATCTTCCCTATTCTAATTATTTTCACTGCTACCGTGTTTCCCCGATAGTAAGACACCCCCGATTGTAAGACGTATCGGGGGTTTCAGGGGGGTCGGCTAATATAAGCCGTACCCTGAAAGTAAGACATATGTCTTACTTTCGGGGAAACACGGGTACAGTAGAACCTCGACATACGTTCCCCCCCCGCTGTCGCCCCCCCTCGCCGCCGCCTGCAAGCGCTCTGCCAGGCGGCTCTCCCCGCTCTGCGCCTCCTTTATCTCTGGGTCTGCGGAGGGAGGGAGGGTTCCGGCCTTCCGAAGCGGCGCTGGGCGAAAGGGGGCGGGCGGGCAGCGGCGGAAGGTGAGAGGTGCCTCTTCGATATGCCGGAGAGCCGGAGAAGGGGGCGTCCGGACCCCACCCACCCCCAGCAGAAGTCAAGGACCCCCAGAGTGGGGCGGCAGGCGAGGCGACCGCCTCTCCGCTCGCCAAGTGCCGCGGGGAAGTGCCGCTCGCCAAGTGCGCCTCTTCGCGCGCTCGATCTGCCGGAGAGCCGGAGAAGGAGGCACCTCTCGCCTTCTGCTGCTGGCCGCCTGCCCTCTTTCACCCAGCGCCGCTTGAAAGGACCCCCCCTTTCCACCCCTTGTCGCCCTCCTCCTCCATCACCGCCGCCACGCCGCGCTGCTCACCCAGAGCGAGGGGAGGAGGATCTGAAGAGAGCGGCAATGGGAAGGAAGCGCCCCGACCTCGTCTCGGGCGACAAGGGGTAGAAAGGGGGGGGGGCCTTTCAAGCGGCGCTGGGCGAAAGAGGGCGGGCGGCCAGCAGCAGAAGGTGAGAGGTGCCTCTTCGCGCGCTCAATCTGCCGGAGAGCCGGAGAAGGAGGCACCTCTCGCCTTCTGCTGCTGGCCGCCTGCCCTCTTTCGCCCAGCGCCACTTGAAAGGACCCCCCCCTTTCCACCCCTTGTCGCCCGAGACGAGGTCGGGGCGCTTCCTTCCCATTGCCTCTTCCTCCTCCTCCATCACCGCCGCCACGCCGCGCTGCTCACCCAGAGCGAGGGGAGGAGGATCTGAAGAGAGCGGCAATGGGAAGGAAGCGCCCCGACCTCGTCTCGGGCGACAAGGGGTGGAAAGGGGGGGGTCATTTCAAGCGGCGTTGGGTGAAAGAGGGCGGGTGGCTAGCAGAAGGTGAGAGGTGCCTCTTCGCGCGCTCGATCTGCCGGAGAGCCGGAGAAGGAGGCACCTCTCGCCTTCTGCTGCTGGCCGCCCGCCCTCTTTCGCCCAGTGCCGCTTGAAAGGACCCCCCCCTTTCCACCTCTTGTTGCCCGAGACGAGGTCGGGGCGCTTCCTTCCCATTGCCGCTCTCTTCAGATCCTCCTCCCCTCGCTCTGGGTGAGCAGCGCGGCGTGGCGGCGGTGATGGAGGAGGAGGAAGAGGAGGAGAACGAGGGCGGCTGTCGCCCTTGAGGAGGCTGCCCTGTAGCCCTGAGGTTGAACTTGGAAAAGGGCTCACGAGTCTCCTGTCCCGCGGCTGCCCTTCTGGACTCTGGGGAGATGCCGCCTTTGACAATTTTTTTCCAATATAAGACATACCCCGAAAGTAAGACATAGTGGGGCTTTTGGGGATAAAAAGAAAGTAAGACACTGTCTTACTTTTGGGGAAACACGGTAAATGCAGTGCCATAATATTCCCTAATCTATATATTTCCGTAATCTATATATTATCCCTAATTCTAAATATTTTTTACTACTGAACTCAGTGATAATCTTCCCTAATCTATTGATTTTAACTCTTTGTTGTTTCATCTGTCTTTCCTTATAATGTCTAACATAATTAGTGCTAGTTATTATCCCATATTAATCCTACTCCTGTTATTGTAGCTCTCCTCCATTTTCTTTTTCCCCTTCCCCACTTTGTTTATCACCATAAATCAAATAAGCAATTTACAGTTCAATCAATGAGAATAAAAAAAAGAAAAAAGAGCAAAGAAGAAAAGAGAAAAAAAGTCAACTAAAAATAATCATACTCATTATCAAATATCTCACCTATCTTATGCACAATGATCAAAGCTGTTTTCATTTTTTTCATTTATAAGCCATTACATTTTCTCCTCTTATATAATTCTTCCATTTTGCACTTTATATCACCTACTTATATATTTGTGTGTGTGTATACATATATAAAGTATGTATTTTAATTGGCTAGCTCCCATAAGATTAAAATATTAATAAATCCAATTCATTATGTATGCTCAATTCTTTTTGTAATTTATAACTTTGTAAGGGAATAGAAAAGAGAAAAAGAAAGTTCTAATCAAAGTATTTTGATTTTAATTTTCTTAAAAGCATTTAATTCATAAAAGTATTTAATTTCAATTTATATTCAATGTAATTTCAGTCAGATCAGGTAATTAAAATGTAATTTCAAAGTCCAAATTACCGTAGATCAAATCAATTGAAATCAGTTTAATTCAGTTCGATGAAAACCAATTAGGTAGTACGAAAAAATTGAAATGAAGGGCAATTTGCTACTTTCGAGGCTTCTGCTGAAATGTCACACCACACAGATTGCTGCCTTCTTCAATCTCAGGCCATTTTAACTCTGTCCAGCAACCAATCAAGAAACAAAAGTCTAAAATCCCATTCAGGCACTCTCCACTTACCACCGTATACAGGAAATCCCCTTTTTCCCTCTGCAGGTAACTCCTGCAATTCTATTTCCAGATGGAATCGTTTGGCTATCCTCCTGGCGTTGCGTAGTCTCTGCAGCTGTGTTGGAACAGGCATGGCTGCCTGTCCGGCTTCACCATAGCGGTGTGAGACAAGCCAGTTCGTTCAGCGGGGCATACCGGCCCCTGCCAGGCCTCTGGCAGCGTCCCATGCATCACTCTTGCTGCAGGAGAGATTCGGTCAGACCAGACCCCACAGGCAATGGGACTTGGGGACATTTTCAAGAGAGAAAGAAATAACCCCGGTGCTGCGGCCATGAGACCCCGCCCCCAATCTTGTTTTTTTGTTTTTATTGTGTATTCTTTAATAATTCTTTTAAAGACCTTGCATACCCTGAGCCCCTTTTTGTTGTTCCTGAGTTAAGTGTATTGTTCAGAACATTCCACCTTGATCCTTCTATAAACGGAAATAGCAGCTACGTGTCCGTGTGATTTGTCCTGACTTAACAAACACAATGCAAAAAGGATGTTGAGACTCTTGAAAAAGTGAAGAGGAGAAAAAAAAATGATTAGGGGACTGAAGACTTTTTGTTTATGTTTGTACCTGTTTCTTTTTATTTTTTACAAGTATCCTGTATATGAATATTATATCTTTACATACCTCCAATATGTATTTGAGAAAAGTAAACAAACAAACAAACAAATAAAAATAAAAATATGTCCTTTAAAAAATAAATTTAGGGGAAATACCCCCCCCCCCTTTTGTATGTTGGTCTTGTAGATATGTATCTTTTGTATGTTGGTTTGTTTTAAATTCAATAAAAATCTTTTTTTAAAAAAATATTTGGCGCTTAGCAGGTATCTAATCTTGGTAAACCATGTACCATCATATTTCACTATTTATTTATTTATTTATTTATTTATTTATTTATTTGTTTGTTTGTTTATTTCTTTAGTCCAATGCACAACAATACACAATGAAGGTTATAGAGGTTATACTCGAGTAAAATATATTAGAGAAAGAATAGAAGTGAAAATTTAGGAATAGAATATATCAAATAGAGAATAGAAGGATAATATGAGAATAGTATAAGATTAGAATAGAATACATATGATGTATGAGATATAGGAGAGACACTAGGCTCACTTGCAAAGGTCAGTTGCTAGAAGTGAAAAATGATTTGACAGCGTTTATACAGTGAAAACATCTTGCAAACGCCTTTCATAGAGAAGGGAGAAGAGGGGGGGGGGTTGCCGCTATCAGGAGAGATAGTCAGACAGGCAATATCTGTGCCTGAAATGCGCCTAATAGATGAGTTTTAACCATCGAGTACTGAATTGCTAGAAAAGATCGGAGGGAAGAAACACAGAGCAACTTCCTCTTCCGAAAGGCTCATGGGAGGAAGGTGGGGTGCAGAAGGGCTTTTGTGCACTTCCGAGGACCGAAGCAGCCGCTGGAAGGTGAGTTGAGGGCAGGCGGGGGAAGAGTCAGGGAGCAAGTCGGGCTATTTGGTTCCCTACACTGCCTGGAAGCAGAGAAGCAACCGGGCTGAAACGCGTCAGCTGCTGGTGCTGCATGTTCCTCCCCTGCCCAAATTTAATCCCACTGGTGCTGCACGCTGTGAAACTGGTGGCTGCAATTGTCTGCTGGTGGGAAGATTGAAAAAGTCTCCTGTTAAGGTTGATTCTCTGGGAATGGCTTCCCTCCAGAGGTTGTGGTTGCTCCATCACTGGGGGTTGTGAGAGAGTTGGAAGAGACTTTGCCGCTCTTCAATTCCGACAATCAGGAGACCCAATACCATTTCATGCAATTAATTAATTGTTCTCAGTGTCAGGAAAGTTCTACCTACTTGTAGGCTGGTTCTCTCCTGGGTTAGTTTCCATTCACTAAGTTGACCCTCTTTTTTTTAACCCCTCAAGTGTTGAAAGATGGCTGTCATGTCATACCTAGTCCTTCCTTTCACTGGACTAGACATACCCAATTCCTCCAACCCTTCTTTATATCTTTTAGCCTCCATCTCCCTAATCGTCCCTGCTTCTCTGCTCTCTTTATAATGTCTCTACTACACTTTTTAAAAAATATTGTGGCAATCAAAACTAGTTGCAGTAATCCTAAGTGTGAACTTACTAAAGCATTATAAATTGATACTAATACTTCACATGATCTTAATTCTAGCCCTCTGTTAAGGCAGCCTAGGATTGCATTATCTTTTGTGGCCCTGCAATCACATTGTTGGCTCTTTTTAGGGGATTGTTCACTATCATAGGACTTCAAGATCCATCTCACAGTTACTGCTATTGAGGCAGGTTGCATCTATTCTGTTCGTTACCAGTTGGTTTTTCTTGGCTAAGTGTACAACCTACTTTTTCTCTCTCTTTAATTTCATTTTGTTGGATAGGGCCCAGTGTTCAAATCTATAGATATTCAAGTCCAAAAGTCCATAAGGAAAGTCTAGATCCACAGTCCAAAAACACAATCCACAGTTCAAAATATAGGATCCAGCAAAGCTGGGAAGATACACATCAAAACAAGGAGGTGTTCCCAAGAAACACACTTTTACCCAGCATCGGGTTAAATCACTCTTCCACAGCTGTTTCTTGTGTGGGGAAGTGGAGCTGCTTCCTCTCAAGCAGCCTTGCTGACCTCTGTGCCCCTCTCCAGTCTGCTCTCTTCACTAAAGAGACTATATGAATTTGTAATTAAATTTTAAAAACTGTGAACTTTGTGAATTCGACAAAATGGAGGTGTGTGTCTATGAAGAACTCGCTGAGATATTAAAATACATCTATGAAGATTTTAAAAATTGTCTTTTGGACTTTAGAGGTGAAAAGAAAACGGAAAAGAAGCTGGAATATAAAGAACACTTAGAATTAACAATGGTGGGCAATGAAGAAGAAGATTATGAAGATGAAAAGAACTGAAGAGAAAAAACACTGAGATTTACAGTGACAAAAAAAATGAAAAGGAACTTGAAAATAAAGGACAGATTGATGATTATATCCGGATTTATAATGATTGCACTGGGATTAATTATATTAATAGATTTTTAATCATTTCTAATACCAAATTACTATTGTACACTTTTATTATCGCTGTTAGCCGCCTCGAGTCTCCGGAGAGGGGCGGCATACAAATCCAATAAGTAAGTAAATAAGTAGGTAGGTAAGTAAGTAAGTAAGTAAGTAAATAAATAAATTGACTGACAAGAAAAAAGCAAGAGGGGAATATTGGTATCAGAAGATACAGTTTAAAAATGAGGGGGTAATAGTGAGGGAGGTGTAATAATAAGAAGAGACCAAGAGGAAATGATAATATAGGAGTTGGGGGAAAAGTTATTAGTACAGAAAGAAAAGAAAGAAAAGAAAAGATTAAGAGAGTGGTATTGGAAGGGAAATATTTATAATAATGAAATATTTGAGAGATTAAAAGAGAATGGATGATTGACGGTGGATATCATATTTTTTTAGCATTTTATTATATATCCATTTGTGTTAACAATAATAGCTGTGAATAAGTTTGTATAATCAGTATAATTATTTTAGTTAAAAAGTTTTTTATAAGTTATTTTATATTAATTTGTTATATGATGGACTGAATTATTTTTGAAACACCCTCTTTGTCTTTCGAAAGGCCGTGGAGACCTGACTTTGCTAGCAGGCCTGGGGGCCATGAATACTACCATCTTTCATGGCCAAATTGTTTTGATTGGATAGGTATGTGTTAGGTCGATTGGATTGAGCGTAATTTTGTATTATGGGATGTTATGGTTTATAATTTTAGTGTGTTTAATTTAAATATTGACTTCATTCTTTTGTATTGTTTTCTGTTATTGTAAGTCGCCCTGAGTCCTATGGGATTGGGTAGCATAGGAGTTGAATACATACTACCATACATGGTGGCAGTGCGAAAAAGCCCAGACTTTCTGGAAAAAAATCGGGACGTGGATTGATGAAATTCTAGACATAAACTTAGAAAAAAAAACACAATGTTTCCTATAAGGGTTTATTCATAAACAGCTTAATCAAAATTATATCTACCTGATTATCCATATTATTACTGCAGCAAGACTTGCTTTTGCCCAAACGTGGAAAA
This sequence comes from Erythrolamprus reginae, assembly GCF_031021105.1. Classification (NCBI taxonomy): domain Eukaryota; kingdom Metazoa; phylum Chordata; class Lepidosauria; order Squamata; family Dipsadidae; genus Erythrolamprus; species Erythrolamprus reginae. The sequence goes on along the minus strand of NC_091951.1, from coordinate 21,523,507 downwards.
ATGTAGAAACCCCACAAGACGATTGAACGTAATTTTGTATTATGGGATGTTATGGTTTATAATTTTAGTGTGTTTAATTTTAATATTGACTTCTTTCTTTTGTATTGTTTTCTGTTATTGTAAGTCGCCCTGAGTCCTATGGGATTGGGTAGCATAGGAGTTGAATACATACTACCATACATGGTGGCAGTGCGAAAAAGCCCAGACTTTCTGGAAAAAAATCGGGACGTGGATTGATGAAACTCTAGACATAAACTTAGAAAAAAACCCACAATGTTTCCTATAAGGGTTTATTCATAAACAGCTTAATCAAAATTATATCTACCTGATTATCCATATTATTACTGCAGCAAGACTTGCTTTTGCCCAAACGTGGAAAAATGTAGAAACCCCACAAGACGATTGACGTAATTTTGTATTATGGGATGTTATGGTTTATAATTTTAGTGTGTTTAATTTTAATATTGACTTCTTTCTTTTGGATTGCTTTTTATTGTTGTAAGCCACCCGGAGCCCTACAGGATTGGGTAGCATAGACATCAAATACATAAACAAACAAACAAATGAATAATTTTGAATTAATCGAAATTTTAAAATATTATTATTATTATTATTATTATTATTATTATTATTATTAATATTATTATTGCTTACTTGAGCCCTATGACGATCTTTAAGTGTTGTACCACATGATTCTTGATAAATGTATCTTTTTCTTTTATTATTATTATTATTATTATTATTATTATTATTATTATTATTTATTAGATTTGTATGCCACCCCTCTCCGAAGACACAGGGCATCTCACAACATAAATAAAAATACAAAACATAGGCATGTAGCACAGATCTAATAATTTAAAATACAATTAAAAAACCGTAGTATAATACGCAATCATACAGTCCATTCACACCATACATTACATTTATTGGTAGAGGGGCAAGGTCTAATTGCCCCAGGCCTGGCGACATAGATAGGTCTTGAGGCTCTTGCAGAAGGCAAGGAGGGTGGGGGCAGTGCAAATCTCTGGGGGAAGCTGATTCCAGAGCGACGGCTCCCACACAGAGAAGGCTCTTCTCCTAGGCCCCTCCAAACAACCTTGTTTGGTTGATGGGACTTGCAGAAGGCCAACTCTGTGGGACCTGACCGACTGCAGGGATTTATGTGGCAGAAGGCGGTCCCGTAAGTAATCTGGTTTGATGCCACGTAGGGCTTTATAGGGCTTTACCAACACTTTGAATTGTGTCCGGAAACCAATCGGTAGCCAGTGCAGGCCGTGGAGTGTTGGAGAAACATGGGTACTTCTGGGAAGACCCATAACTGCTTGCGCGGCCGCATTCTGCACGATTTGAAGTTTCCGAACACTCTATAGAGGTATTGATATTGACAGGGAAAAAAAGAATAAAGAAAAGAAGGGAAATAAATTAGACTATAGTAGATCAGATGTTGGAAGGGTATATAATTTGGACAATTATTACCCTTTGTATAACTTACAAACCTGATTTAATAATTCAGGATTTAGATGATTATTGATACTTTTGTAACGATATAAGATCTGAATAATCAATACTCTTAAAAGTACAGTGACACCTTGTCTTACGAACTTAATTGGTTCTGGGACGAATTTCGTAAGGTGAAAAGTTTGTAAGACGAAACATTGTTTCCCATAGGAATCAATGTAAAAGCAAATAATGCGTGCAAACCCATTAGGAAAATCCAAACTTTAAGGCTTAAAAAAAAGTGGCGGGCGGACAAAGTGAAGGCTAGCGGAGTGGAGACGGACAGCGAGGAGAAGCGAGGAATGGAGGTCCTAACGAAGGCTAACGCTGCCCCAAATCTCTCCCAAAATCTCCCCTCCAAAAGCTTCCTATGTTGCCCCAAATCACTCCAAAAATCACCCCTCCAAAAGCTTCCTATGTTGCCCCAAATCTCTCCCAAAATCTCCCCTCCAAAAGCTTCCTATGTTGCCCCAAATCACTCCAAAAATCACCCCTCCAAAAGCTTTCTATGTTGCCCCAAATTGTTCCTAAAATCACCCCTCCAAAAGCTTCCTAGGTTGCCCCAAATCACTCCAGAAATCACCCATCCAAAACCTTCCTACATTGCCCCAAATTGCTCCTAAAATTGCCCCTCTAAAAGCTTCCTACATTGCCCGAAACTGCTCCAAAAATCACCCCTCCAAAAGCTACCTACGTTCCCCAAATCACTCTAAAAATCGCCCCTCTAAAAGCTCCCTACATTGCCTCAAATTGCTCCAAAAATCACCCCTCCAAAAGCTTCCTATGTTGCCCCAAATCACTCCAAAAATCACCCCTCCAAAAGCTTCCTATGTTGCCCCAAATCTCTCCCAAAATCTCCCCTCCAAAAGCTTCCTATGTTGCCCCAAATCACTCCAAAAATCACCCCTCCAAAAGCTTTCTATGTTGCCCCAAATTGTTCCTAAAATCACCCCTCCAAAAGCTTCCTAGGTTGCCCCAAATCACTCCAGAAATCACCCATCCAAAACCTTCCTACATTGCCCCAAATTGCTCCTAAAATTGCCCCTCTAAAAGCTTCCTACATTGCCCCAAACTGCTCCAAAAATCACCCCTCCAAAAGCTACCTACGTTCCCCAAATCACTCTAAAAATCGCGCCTCTAAAAGCTCCCTACATTGCCTCAAATTGCTCCAAAAATCACCCCTCCAAAAGCTTCCTACGTTGCCCCAAATCACTCCAAAAATCACCCCTCCAAAAGCTTCCTACGTTGCCCTAAATCACTCCAAAAATCGCCCCTCCAAAAGCTTCCTAGGCTGCCCCAAATTGCTCCAAAAATCACCCCTTCAAAAGCTTCCCAGGTTGGCGCCTCCCACCAAGCCAGCAGCCATGGCCACGGGTTCCTCAGGCGGGTTGCCCTAAATCACTCCAAAAATCGCCCAGCAACACAGGGATATTCCGACCCTCCGGCACCCCAGAGATCGGTGCCCCTTCCTCTCCTGTCTCCCGAGCGTCAGGTGGGCCAAATCTATCATTCACACTACTATCAATCAACTCATCCATACCATAACCCCACCCACCCCCACCAACCCAATTATACCAATCATTCCATTCATACCAATCATTCCATTCAAACCCACAAGTATACTTATCCCAGTCATCCATTACTTAGCACCCCAATTTAGGTTGCCCTAAATCACTCCAAAAATCACCCCTCCAAAGCTTCCTAGGTTGCCCTAAATCACTCCAAAAATGACCCCTCCAAAAGCTTCCTAGGTTGCTTTAAATCACTCCAAAAATCACCCCTCCAAAAGCTTCCTAGGTTGCCCTAAATCACTCCAAAAATCACCCCTCCAAAAGCTTCCTAGGTTGCCCTAAATCACTCCAAAAAGTACCCCTCCAAAAGCTTCCTAGGTTGCCCTAAATCACTCCAAAAATCACCCCTCCAAAAGCTTCCTAGGTTGCCCTAAATCACTCCAAAAATCGCCCCTCCAAAAGCTTCCTAGGCTGCTCCAAATTGCTCCAAAAATCACCCCTCCAAAAGCTTCCTAGGTTGCCCTAAATCACTCCAAAAATCGCCCCTCCAAAAGCTTCCTAGGCTGCCCCAAATTGCTCCAAAAATCACCCCTCCAAAAGCTTCCTAGGCTGCCCCAAATTGCTCCAAAAATCGCCCGTCCAAAACCTTCCTAAGTTGCCCCAAATTGCTCCAGAATTCGCTCCTCCAAAAGCTTCCTAGGTTGCCCTAAATCACTCCAAAAATCACCCCTCCAAAAGCTTCCTAGGTTGCCCCAAATCACTCCAAAAATCACCCCTCCAAAAGCTTCCTAGGCTGCCCCAAATTGCTCCAAAAATAACCCCTCCAAAAGCTTCCTACGTTGCCCCAAATCACTCCAGAAATCACTCGTCCAAAACCTTCCTACGTTGCCCCAAACTGCTCCTAAAATCGCCCCTTTAAAAGCTTCCTACATTGCCCCAAACTGCTCCTAGAATTGCCCCTCCAACCGCTTCCTAGGGAAGGCAAATGGAGTGAAGAAAGGCAGCAAGGGGAAACAAGGCATTTTGAAAGGAGAGGTGATTTTGTATGATGGGATGTTATGGTTTATAATTTTAGTGTGTTTAATTTTAATATTGACTTCTTTCTTTTGTACTGTTTTTTATTGTTCCTCGCCCCAGGTGCAAGCGAAAGGAGGCAGGGAATTCCGGCGGGGGTGGCAAGCAAACGGGAAATCCCGGCGGTGACAGTCACAAGGCAAGGGAATCCCTGCGGTAGTAAGAAAGCGCATGCGTAGTAAGAGAGCCCATGCACCTGGGCTTGGGTTCGTCAGGTGAAAATGGTTCTTGAGAAGAAGCAAGCAAATCTTAAACACCGGGCTTGTATCTCGAAAAGTTTGTATGAAGAGGCGTTCGTAAGATGAGGTATCCCTGTATTCATATACAGTAGTCCCTCGCTATATCGCGCTTCACCTACCGCGGCTTCACTTCATCGCGGGTTTTCAAGAAATATTTCTTAGGATATATGAGAGAGAGAGAGATTACGTATACGTATGAGAGAGAAAGAGAATGTTGTTGCTTTATTTTTTATTATTAGTTTTATTAGTTTTAAGTTATATTATAGCTGTACTACTGTGATATGTATTTTGTAATAGTGTGGGAAGGGTTTATAAACACTTAAAACAATGAAAACTTACCAAACAATTACAATATAAATACTTAAATAAGTACTATCAGTCGATAAATTCCACATCGCGGATTTCACCTATCGCGGCCGGGTCTGTAACGTAACACCAGCGATAGGTGAGGTCTTACTGTAAGTTTATATAATTTATAAGTTGAATTTTTTGCTATGGGTAATTTAAAATGTTATTAACCAACGGATGGAATTGTAATGACAGAAATTGTATTTGTTTAAATATAGAGAATAAGTTAATATAAAAATTTTAAAAAGTTAGAATGTTGGAAGGGAGAGATGAAAGAGGAGAAGAAATTAAAAATTTAGGGCACCTAGAAATGATAGAACTAAAAAAAATGATGAGTAAATATACCAATTGAGGGGAGGGAGAAATACAGCCAAAATCAAGAGGCATAAGAGATAATGACTATTTTTTGAAGTTATGGAATAGAATGGAATAGAATAGAATAGAATAGAACCGTGGTCGAACTGAGTGAGAGGAAAAGGCACGGTGACCACGGTGGCTCCCTGAGTGGAGGCAGAGGTGGCGGCAAAAATCTCTGCACTTTCTACAGCCGCCTGGCTGGGCTGCCCAGAGGGAAGTGGCAGCTCCCGCATGAGAAACCCGTGGCCATGGCTGCTGGCTTGGTGAGAGGCGCCAGCGGTAGACACAGGGGGTGGGAGAAGGAAAGGCAGCCACGGCAGCCTCCCAGCCCCCCCCCCCCCCAGCGGGCTGGCAGGGGGATGGGGAGCGCACTCGTGACATTCAAAACAAGAAAAACCTTCTCCGGTCCCCATACTTTCCTTGTTGCTCCCGACCCCAACTCCAACGCCCAGTTCCTTAGCGTGGCCTTGGAAAAGGCTGCATAGGGGGTTGTTTTTGCGAGTGCGGCCGTGCACCTTAGAGGGAACACTGCCCACGAGCACAGGATGCAGATGCATCCTGTGCTCCTGTCACTCACCTGCGGGCCGGATAAATGGCCCCAGCAGGATGCATGCGGGCCATAGTTTAGAGACCGCTGCACGAGAGGATTCATACAGAAAGGATACCCTTTGAATGTCCTGATTGTGGAAAATGTTTCAGTGAGCATTTCAGCCAAATGAAATCCCAAAGGACTCACTCGGTGGGGGAAAAAACTATTTGAATGTTCTGATTGTAGAAAAAGTTTTAATCAAAGTTCCCAGCTTGTGACTCACACACTATAGAAAAACTTTGAATGTCCTGATTCTGGGATGTTTCAGTGGGAATTCTAGCCTGGTGATACACCAAAGGACTCACAGAGAATAACAGGGTTGGAAGCGACCTCGGAGGTCTTCTAGTCCAACCTCCTGCTTAGACAGGAAACCCTACACCACTTCAGAAAACTGGTTATCCAACATCTTAAAAACCTCCAGTGTTTTTCTAGTAGCAAATCTACAACTCCTGAAATTAAGCTGTTCCACTTGTTATGTATTCTCACTGTTAGGAAGCTTCTACTGACATGAAGTTGTAAGTTGCTTCTCTCCTTGGTTAGTTCCATCCATTGCTTCTTGTCTTGCTCACTGTCACTTTGGAAACTAAGCTGACACCCTCTTCTTTATGTCAACTGTTTATGTCAACTTTATGTCAATACACTGTTCAACTGTTCAGTGGTTTTTTATATCTATGTGTTGCCAATAAGTACGGTATTTCCTTTCCTATCCATGGGTTTAACCAGGTTCAATTTTGCTTCATCCGTCACTTTCTAAGAAATAGCTATTGAGGTCCATTTGTCATCTTTGGTGGCACAGGTAGTCCTTACTTACAACTTATTCCTTGAGCTTTCAAAGTTACTATAATACAGTAGAAGCAGATGGGCACCTGATCCACAAAATCGTGGTAATCCTAGTAGTTGTTCAGTGACCGCACTTCAGCAGTGACTATTTGGCATTAGTTGCCCATTTATGATGAACAAAAGTGGTCCTTCAAAGCTTGCAAAGGCTTTCGGCATCATTTCATCAGTTAAAGTTCCCATATCTCTAAATTTAGCTCAGAAGGGTTCAGATTAACCATTTTCTGACATTTTGTTAGGCTTGGAAGACATAGACTTTCTCCATATTGCCTATCCGGACTTCAGCAAAGCCTTTGATACAGTTCCACATAAAGAGCTGATAGATAAATTAGTGAAGATTGGACTTAATCCCTGGATAGTTCAGTGGATTTGCAGCTGGCTCAAGTGTAGACATCAGAGAGTTATTGTTAATGGCGAGTATTTTGAGCAGAGAGGTTACAAGCGGTGTGCCACAAGGGTCTGTTCTGGGTCCTATTCTTTTTAATATGAGTGACGTAGGGGAAGGTTTGCCTATTTGCCGATGACTCTGAAGTGTACAATAGGGTTGATATTCCTGGAGGGGTCTGTAATATGGTAAAGGATTTAGCTTTACTAGATAAATAGTCAAAGCAATGGAAACTACAGTTTAATGTTTCCAAATGTTAAATAATGCACTTGGGTAAAAGGAATCCTCAATCTGAGTATTGTATTGGCAGTTCTGTGTTAGCAAAAACTTCAGAAGAGAAGGATTTAGGGGTAGTGGTTTCACTACTAAGAGAGGCGGACACGCACGAGAGAGGGGGACAAGGAAGTGCATACCCAGTTGCTTCTGCCACTGAGCTGTGCTAGAGGTTTGGCTGTCAGCTCTTCCTCAGGGAGCGCTCAGGAGTTTGTTTTCCTTACTGCTGGAGGCCAGTCAGTGGATAAAACATCAGGAATGCGATGGAACTCCACATCCCATGTAGGACGCGTGGCCTGTCCCCACCCTGCTCCACTCTGCCCTGCCCAACCCGCCTCCCCCAAACTGTGTCCCTCCGCGAGACGGGCATCTTACTGGTACTGGAGTTTGGCAGCTCTGTGTGTCTGTCAGCTGGTCTCTTTAGGGAAAAAAGTTTGAAAATACAGAAGCGTTTGTTGTGAGGGCAAGCCATTAACAACTTCTCATATCCATTAACAACTTTTCACAACCTTCTCTATGGTACATAGAAGGTTTTTTTCTGTAAAAGAACCAGCTGCGAGACACACAGAACTGCCAAATTCCAGTACAGGTAAAGCGCCCGTCTCATAGCCAACCCCACCCCACTCTGCTCCGCCCTGCCACCCCCAAATTGTGTCCCACCATGCAAAGGGCCCCTGTCTTATTTTCGGGGAAGCACGATATCTACAATTATATAATCTTTCCCTAGCACCTAATATATATTTGATGATAGTCCTTTGCATTTCTAAGAATTCTCCATTGACTCAATTACACAAGTGAATTTCAATGGATATTTGAACATGGATCTCGGTAGCCTTCTATGAATCATAAATAATTTAAGTGATTAGTATTGGGGCATATTTGATTTTTCATTGTAATATATACTTTTTATCTTTTTTCATAACATCTCTAATTATTTTATAAACAATTAAAGTTCTATTTTTTCTTTGAATCTTACAGACAAAGAGGATGGCGATATGATCATTGAGGACCATTGAAATGAAAAGCAACATTGAAAAGGGAAGAAAATCAACCGAAAAATCAAAATATTTTCCTCCTCTTCCAGCAGCTGTTAGACAAGCGAGAGAAAATCAAGAAAGATTTCAAGCTTGAATAAGCAAATTATGCAGAACTCAAAGATAGGTTACATGAAAAGTCAAAGGACATAATTTTCAATCAGCAAAAAAGAAAAATATCTGGAAGTCAGTTGAGATGAAAAGGTCAATAGTAAAGCCATGCAGAGCAGACAGTAATGCAGGCCTCTCCCTGTCAGGAAGAAAATGGATTGAACGAAAGCACCACTAAACGAGGCATTGTCCATATTTTTTATGAACTCAGCTGTGGAAAAGCAACATATGTTTTCCTGTTGTGGGAAAAGAAGAGATTGCAAATCACAGCTCTTTATGCAATGAGGAGCTAAACAGGAGAAAATCCATGCACACTATCTAAATGTAGCAAAAACTTGTCAGAACAGCTCCCTTGTGATTTATGGAAGCAAAAACACAAGAAGGAAGCCACGAAAGAACTCCCAATGTGCTAAGTGCTTTAGTGAGTGTGCAAATATGGTGGTACATCAGAAGACACACATGAGGGAGAAAACATATGACATTAGAAATTGTCAGATCATGAAATACTAAAGGATGCACACACAGTAATAATACCATTTGAACATCCATTCTGTGAGAAAAACTTCAAAGAGAGAATTCCAGTGTGGCGAAGCACCCAAGACTCACAAGTAAGAGAAGATGTTTGAATGCGCTGACTGATAAATTCAGTCACAATTTCAGTCATGAAACACCAGAGGACTCACACAGGAGAGAAACCCTTTGAATGTCCTGACTGTGGGAAAAGTTTTAGTCAAAATTCCATCCTGGTGAGACACCAGAGGACTCACACAGGAGAGAAACACTTTGAATGTCCTGACTGTGGGAAAAATTTTAGTGAAAATTCCAGCCTGGTGCAACACCAGAGGACTCACACAGGAGAGAAACCTTTTGAATGTCCTGAATGTGGGAAAAATTTTAGTCAAAATTCCAGCCTTTTGAGACACAACAGGAGTCACACACGCGAGAAACCCTTTAAATGTCCTGACTGTGGGAAAAGTTTTAGTCAAAATTCCAGCCTGGTGATACACCAGAGGACTCACATAGGAGAGAAACCCTTTGAATGTCCTGAATGTGGGAAAGGTTTTAGATGGAATTCCAGCCTTTTGAAACACAACAGGACTCACACACACGAGAAACCCTTTGAATGTCCTGACTGTGGAAAAAGTTATAGTGAAAATTCCAACCTGGTGATACACCAGAGGATTCACACAGGAGAGAAACCCTTTGAATGTTCTGATTGTGGAAAACGATTTAGTTGCAATTCCAACCTTGTGGAACACCAGAGGACTCACACAGGAGAGAAACCCTTTGAATGTCCTGACTGTGGGAAACGTTTTAGTCGGAGTTTCAGACTGGTGGTGCACCAAAGGACTCACACAGGAGAGAAACCCTTTGAATGTCCTGACTGTGGGAAAAGTTTTAGTCAACGTTCCAACCTGGTGGACCACCAGAGGACTCACACAGGAGAGAAACCCTTTGAATGTCCTGACTGTGGGAAAGGTTTTAGTCAGAATTTCAACCTGGTGGTGCACCAAAGGACTCACACAAGAGAGAAACCCTATGAATGTCCTGACTGTGGAAAAAGATTTAGTTGCAGTTCCAACCTGGTAAAACACCAGAGGACTCACACAGGAGAGAAACCCTTTGAATGTCCTGACTGTGGAAAAAGGTTTAGTTGCAGTTCTAGCCTGGTGAAACACCAGAGGACTCACACAGGAGAGAAACCCTTTAAATGTTCTGATTGTGGGAAAAGTTTTAGTCAGAGTTTCAACCTGGTGGGACACCAGAGGACTCACACAGGAGAGAAACCCTTTAAATGTTCTGACTGTGGGAAAAGTTTTAGTTGCAGTTCCACCTTGGTGAGACACAAGAGGACTCACACAGGAGAGAAACCTTTTGAATGTCCTGACTGTGGAAAAAGCTTTAGTGAGAATTCCAGCCTGGTGGAACACCAGAGGACTCACACAGGAGAGAAACCTTTTGAATGTCCTGAATGTGGGAAAGGTTTTAGTTGTAATTCCAACCTTTTGAGACACAACAAGACTCACACATGCGAGAAACCCTTTGAATGTCCTGACTGTGGGAAAGGTTTTAGTCAAAATTCTAGCCTGGTGAATCACCAGAGGACTCATACAGGAGAGAAACCCTTTGAATGCCCTGTCTGTGGGAAAAGTTTTAGTCAGAGTGGGAACCTGGTGGAACACCAGAGCACTCACACAGGAGAGAAACCTTTTGAATGTCCTGAATGTGGGAAAAGTTTCAGTTGTAATTCCAGCCTTTTGAGACACAACAGGAGACACCTAGTAAGTAAGAAGGCTGATAGTTTAGGGAAACATATATCCAGAAAACAGTTCAAGAAACAGTTTTAGTTGTGAGTGGTAATAGTAATGGAAACCAGTACAGATATACAGTATATATTATATAAAGCAACAAGGTAATCTATTTCAATTCTAATCACAATCCCAATATCCAATACAAACGAGTTAACTTCCACGCATAGCTCTAGACATAAAGTAACTATCAATAAAAACTCCCTCCAAACAGGAACTCCTTTGGCTCCCTCTTGTGGCTAACTATGATCCATCTCTTAAAGGTATATCATATAAACATACGTTCATAGCTTATATGTATTGTAGCCCAATATAATTACATACAGGGTACTGACAAAGGCAAATGACAAAGAGGGATGGGAAAGAAGTCAAACAGAAACATCAATCAGGTGACACAGAAAGGACACCCAGAGTCAGCTACAAAAAACTCAAATGCCTTCACAAAAATGCACAGTGCCTGGGGAACAAACAGTGAACTGGAAATATTAAAGGATGAAGGTGAACATGACATAGTTGGAATAACAGAAACCTGGTGGGATGAAAAACATGATTGGAACACACAGATAAAAGGATACAAACTTCCAAAAAACCAGATCACCCAAAAAAGGAGGCGGAGTTGCACTGTATATAAAGAACCCTTATGTTGATACAGAGCTACATGTAACTAAAGAAGAAAACCCCTTAGAATGCATATGGGTCAACATAAAAGGAAATATAGGACTATACAATTTACAAATGGGATTTTTCGATGCAGAGATTTTGGAATGTTATTAATGGATGGAAATGTAGTGATAAATCAGAAATTGTTAAAATACAGAGAATGTGACAATAAAAAGAAAATAAAGTTGGAAAGGAGATATAAAAAGGGGAAAGATATTAAAAAGTTAGGTCATTTGGAAAGGGCAGGGAAAAAAAGAACCAGTTGAAAGGAAGGTGTAAGACCCAAAATTACTCAGAAGTCCAAGAAAATGGACAAATTTGGAAGATAAGCAATGGTGAATAATTTGAAAGAAAATTGAAAACTAAAGGTGGTAGACCCAGGTGACAAAAATAGGAGGAAGCATTAGATAATATTTGTTATACCTAGAGAAACATATTACATATTTAAATATAGATAAAGGGAAGCTGTTAGTTTATGAATAGCACCAATGTTAGAATTAATCTAGGGTTCTGGAAAGCTCATCTGTCAACAACTGAAGGCATGCAGCCCTCTTTCAGTGGGTCGCCCTCGGGAAAGGCACTGCATGCCATGATATGTCACATCAGAATGAAGCGACAGAGAGAAAGTTTTTGGGAGGACGACCCAGAATGATCCAGGTGTCTCCTATTTATTGTATATTCACAGTTGTGACATGTGGTACAGAATAACCAATTAGCGAGCGCCACATACATTAAACCATCCTCCAGCAACTATTTACTTTTGTACCTTATAAGGCAAGCTTCTCAGAAGCTGCATTCCTTGCTTTTTTCCCATGATTGTGTGATTGCAAAGGAATGTCAGTAATGCATCCCTATATGGAAGTTAGCTATATGTTTTTCTTCATCTTGTATACCAAGTCCATACATGGTCTGCAACTTGCTTAATCAGCCTAGATTGCCTTTCCATAGAGGAAGAATTAAGATTTTATACAGCACATAATTAGGCTTAAATATCACTCTCCAGTAATATTTTATTTCCAAATTCCAGTGCTTATAAATCTATGATTACAACAAACAACATTAACAGATTAAGATTAGAAGGACTCAGGAAAGGACAAGGTGAAGGAAGAGGAAGTAGGTAGGAAGGGGAGAGAGGTAGAGAGGGAGAAAAGGTAGAGGGGAGAGAGGGAGATATAGGGAGGGGAGTAACATGAAATATAGAAGGAAAATAAATGGGAGATAAAAGTAACTGAAAATTTAGGATATTTGTTTATGATATCCTGGAAATATGTACAAGTTTGTAACGTGTTGATATGGCATATGAATTAATATAAAGTTTGTGAAAAAAAATAAAACAAAATTAAGAAAAAAATGAATCTCCTATCTGTAGGAAAGGTTTTAGTCTGAATTGCAACCTCTTTATCATATCATATTTCATTAAAGTATTCAGTTATTACTTTTTAATCTTTAATGCATACATCCTTTCTCATCTTCTGATTTACTTATCAATTTCTTTTGTGTTTAATTTATAAGCTAACCATCTTCCTTTTTTTGGCATTTTTAAAAAAGTTATTAACTGCATCTACATAGAGGGATACATGCATTGGAATATTAAAAATTAATATCAGAACAAGGTATAATTATTGATTGGTGGTCTTATCTGCAGCTACAAAATAAATATAAATTTGACCTCGAAAAAAGTGGTTTTCAATCAAAAGAGCAGGAAATTGATAAAATTTTCACAGGCCCAGAGGAAAAAGCAATTTCAAAGTTTTATAAATGTTTAATAAATGAGAACATGGAGGAGGAGAGAGTTAAAGAAGATGATAAAGTGGGTCCAAAATATAGGCCATACGATTGATTTGGAGAACTGGGAATCCCTTTGGAGTTGTAATTTGAAATTAACTATTTCAGCTGCCTATAAAGAAAACCTCTACAAAACCTTCTACCGTTGGCACTTTATACCAGTCCGACTAGCAAAAATTTATCAAGGAATATCTCCAAACTGTTGGAAATGTAAAGACAAGTTAGGCACATACTACCACATGTGGTGGACCTGTGGGGAAGCTATACATTTTTGAAGAAAAATATGGAAATGGGTAAAAGAAATTACTGTAACAGAGATTAAATTTGAACCAGAAATATTCCTATTGGGAATGATCGATAGCAATACCAAAAAAGAGGATAAATACCTTATTACAGTATACATCTGATAAGGGCCGCAAAAATTTGTTACGCCCAAAATTGGTAAAAGGATGATATACCCACCAATGTACATATTATAAATAAAATAATGGAACTGGCTGAGATGAATAGGTTAACTATGCGTATTAAAGACAGAGAAGATACAGCCTTCTACAAAATTTGGGGCAAATGGTACAATTGGTTACAAAAAAGGAAAAGAATTGAAAATGATTAGTTTATTCACATTGCAAAGAGGAATTATTTCAAAACTAAAAGCAATACCTTTTTTCTTATCTCAGACATGCCACAACATATATAGATTAAAACTGTTTTAAGCTTTTAGATTTTTAGATTCATCAAATGGTCTATGTATAAGAGATGGAAAAACATAGTTATAAAATTTGTTAAAATTCATACTGTTTTTTTTAAAATCTTTTTTATTTTTAAACTTTCTGATGTCTCTGCTGTAATTTTAGAAGTGAAAGATATACTTGTATTCTTTTCTGCTCTTAAGAAATATAGGGTTACTTTAGGAAAGTGTGAGAAACAGATATGGAAAATCGCAAGTTAAATACTATATTTAGTTATAAAATATAATAAGAGAGAGTATCTATTTGTTATTTTATTTTACTTTATTGTCATTGTCATTTCTTTTTTTCCTTTGTATTTTGTTTTTTCAAAAACATCTACATTTTTGGGGGGGTATATAAATTTTTATTGTTTTCTACACCTTACAGAGATTCCAATTTATATACCTCAAATTAAAATATAATACAATACAATATCAAATGCCAAATTCTTAGTCAAATTATTCAAATTTTTCTAATTATTTATCCAATTTTTCTGGTATATATCATTCATCCTCTGCTACTTCCTTTCCAAATGCTATCATCCGGATTTTAGATAATGTTCTTTGCTTTAATTTATATTTAGAGTGCTATAGTTATCTAAATTTCTCTTGGCTATTTGCTATTTTTCCTAACTGAGCCATCGTACCTCAGTCCCTTTCTAGCGTTCTTAGAAAACACATTCCTACTTTCATTTGAAAAAAAACCCCTTTTATCATGACTGCCCTTAACAATAGAAAATATCCAAATTTACGTCTCTTTAAAAGCCCAGGAAGGAAAGAAAAATAAATAAATAAAAAAGAATAGAAGAAAAAAGGAAAAGAAAAAACACTTCATATCGTATCTTAATCTATACTTAGGAGGAAGGGTGGTTGTTAGAAATTTTTAAATACATTTCCTACTCAATTCATTTATTTCACTTCTTTCATCATATCAGTATATCATTTCTACTTTAACAGATCAAAATAAATATAAATCATTATTCCATTATTTTATGCAAAAAGTATCTTTCATTAAAAAACCCCAAAGTATTAATATTCTTTCTTCATCTAGATATTTTCCACTGCCGTTCTTAGTGTGATAATCTTCCCTAATCTGTGTGTCACTGTCATATCAGTACAATAATCTTCCCTATTCTAATTATTTTCACTGCTAAATGCAGTGCCATAATATTCCCTAATCTATATATTTCCCTAATCTATATATTATCCCTCATTCTAAATATCTTCTACTACTGAACTCAGTGATAATCTTCCCTAATCTACTGATTTTAACTTTGTTGTTTCATCTATCTTTCCTTATAATGTCTAACATAATTAGTGCTAGTTATTATCCCAATTTAATACTACTCCTGTTATTGTAGCTCTCCTCCATTTTCTTTTCCCCCTTCCCCCCCTTTGTTTATCACTATAAATCAAATAAGCAATTTACAGTTCAATCAATCAGAATAATAAAAAGGAAAGAAGAAAAGAGAAAAAAAGTCATCCAAAAATAATCATAATCATTATCAAATATCTCACTTATCTTATGCACAATGATCAAAGCTATTTTCAATTTTTTCATTTATAAGCCATTACATTTTCTCCTCGTATATAATTCTTCCATTTTACACTTTATATCACTAACTTATATATTTGTGTGTGCCATCCTAGTCTCCCTTAATTTTCAAATTCAGCAAAAAAAATGAAACTTCACACACACACACACACACACACACATATCTCCCTTAATTTTAAAATTCCAGCTAAAAACATTTAACACATACAGAATATAGTTGTCGGCTATAAAATATATTAACTGCCTTGCAGTGGTCCTGGGTTGGGCCTAGAGGCAAAAAAGGAGCTGTGACGTTCCTTAAAAATATACCAGGGTGATCCGACATAAAAAAACATATACCCCCTCCCTGGTACAGAGCTGGAAGGGTTCTGATCTGATAGCTGTAACTGCTAGCTCTCTGCTTTACAAGGCAGAGTTCACCACACCTCTCGGCCCAACCCAGGGCCATTTCCAAGGCAGTTAATTTTATTGATAGCCGACAATTCTATCTGTATGTGTCACATGTTTAAGCTGAATTTGAAAATTAAGGGAGACTAGGATAGATCTATTTCGGCCTTATTTTGGCCTCATCAGCTAGCCATACTCACTGGGACTTGAACCTGCAACCTTTGCCTTGTAAGGCAGAGAATTATCCTCTAGGCTACAGTATTCAATCCCTTCAGCTCTGTACCAGGGAAGGGTTACATTTTGTGTCAAAATCTATCCTAGTCTCCCTTAATTTTCAAATTCAGCTTAAACATATGACACACACACACACACACACACACACACACATATATATCTCACATGTTTTTTGCTGAAATTTTAAAATTAAGGGAGACTAGGATGGCACCATTTCGGCCTTGTTATGGCCTCATCAGCTAGCCACACCCTTACTGGGATTTGATCCGGCAGCTTCTGCCTTGTAAGGCAGAGAATTAACAGATGAGCCACCAGACCTTAATTCTCTGCCTTACAAGGCAGAAGCTACCGTATCAAATCCCAGTAAGGGTGTGGCTAGCTGATGAGGCCATAACAAGGCTGAAATGGTGCCATCCTAGTCTCCCTTAATTTTAAAATTTCAGCAAAAAACGTGATACATACAGAATATCGTTGTCGGCTATGAATAAATTATTTATTATTTATTTATTTATTTTATTAGTTGGACTTGTATGCCGCCCCTCTCCGAAGACTCGGGGCGGCTCACAACAAGTAAAAACAGTCACAACAATCCAATTAATTAAAATATTTAATGATTTAAGAAAAACCCCATGTAATAGCAAACACACACACAAGCATACCATGTATAAATTAACATGCCCAGGGGAGATGTTTAGTTTCTCCATGCCTGACGGCAAAGGTGCGTCTTAAGGAGTTTTCGGAAGGCAGGAAGAGTAGGGGCAGTTCTAATCTCCGGGGGGAGTTGGTTCCAGAGAGCCGGCGCCGCCACAGAGAAGGCTCTTCCCCTGGGACCCGCCAACCGGCATTGTTTAGTTGACGGGACCTGGAGAAGGCCCACTCTGTGGGACCTAATCGGTCGCTGGGATTCGTGCGGCAGGAGGCGGTCTCGGAGATATCCTGGTCCGATGCCATGAAGGGCTTTAAAGGTCATAACCAACACTTTGAATTGTGACCGGAAATTGATCGGCAGCCAATGCAGACTGCGGAGTGATGGTGAAACATGGGCGTACCTAGGTAAGCCCATGACTGCTCTCGCAGCTGCATTCTGCACGATCTGAAGTTTCCGAACACTTTTCAAAGGTAGCCCCATGTAGAGAGCATTACAGTAGTCGAACCTCGAGGTGATGAGGGCATGAGTGACTGTGAGCAATGAGTCCCGGTCCAGATAGGGCCGCAACTGGTGCACCAGGCGAACCTGGGCAAACGCCCCCCTCGCCACAGCTGAAAGATGGTTTTCTAATGTGAGCTGTGGATCGAGGAGGACGCCCAAGTTGCGGACCCTCTCTGAGGGGGTCAATAATCCCCCCCCAGGGTAATGGACGGACAGATGGAATTGTCCTTGGGAGGCAAAACCCACAACCACTCCGTCTTATCCGGGTTGAGTTTGAGTCTGTTGACACCCATCCAGGCCCCAACAGCCTCCAGGCACCGGCACATCACTTCCACCGCTTCGTTGACTGGGCATGGGGTGGAGATGTAAAGCTGGGTATCATCGGCATATTGATGATACCTCACCCCATGTCCTTGGATGATCTCACCCAGCGGTTTCATGTAGATGTTAAATAGCAAGGGGGAGAGGACCGACCCCTGAGGCACCCCACAAGGGAGAGACCTCGGAGCCGACCTCTGACCCCCCACTAACACCGACTGCGACCGGCCAGAGAGGTAGGAGGAGAACCACTGAAGAACAGTGCCTCCCACCCCCAGCCCCTCCAACCGGCGCAGAAGGATACCATGGTCGATGGTATCGAAAGCCGCTGAGAGATCGAGGAGCACCAGGACAGAGGATAAACCCCTGTCCCGGGCCCGCCAGAGATCATCCATCAACGCGACCAAAGCGGTTTCCGTGCTGTAACCGGGCCTGAAACCCGACTGCTGGGGACCTAGATAATCAGCTTCTTCCAAGGACTGCTGGAGCTGGAGTGCCACCACCTTCTCGACAACCTTCCCCATAAAGGGAAGGTTGGAGACTGGACGATAGTTGTTAAGTACGGCTGGGTCCAGGGAGGGCTTCTTGAGGAGGGGGCGCACAAGCGCTTCTTTATAGAGTGATGGAAAAACTCCCCTCCCCAAGGAAGCGTTGGTAATCTCCTGGGCCCAGCTCCGTGTCACCTCCCTGCTGGCCGAGACCAACCAGGAGGGACACGGATCCAGTAAGCAGGTGGCAGAACTCACAGCTCCGATGGCCTTGTCCACTTCATCAGGTGTCACCAGATCAAACTCTTCCCAGACAGGTGGACAAGTACGTGCCCCAGTCACCTCGACTGACTCGTTGTCAGTCGACTCTGTTTTACAATTGGAGTCGAGGTCGGCCCGGATCTGAGCGACTTTATCAGCGAAAAACGTGTTAAACTCCTCGGCACTACTCTGCAAGGGCTCCCCAGCTCCCCCCTGATTAAGAAGGGAGCGGGTCACCCTAAACAGAGCAGCCGGGCGGGATTCCGCTGATGCAATCAAGGCGGCATGGTACGCGCATCTTGCCGCCTTGAGCGCCACTTTGTAAGTCTTAATAAAAGCTCTTACAAGTGTTCGATCAGATTCGGACCTACTCTTCCTCCATCGCTTCTCTAGACGTCTCTTTTGGCGTTTCAACACCCGGAGCTCCTCGTTGAACCATGGGGCTCTACGGGGTCTAGCGCCGCGGAGAGGTCGCAAAGGCGCAATCCGGTCAAGAGCCCCTGCCGCAGCCCTGTTCCAGGCCTCAGCGAGGGACTCCGCCGAACTGTGGACGAGTGCCTCTGGAATAACCCCAAGCGCCGTCTGAAAGCCCTCTGGGTCCATCAGGCATCTGGGGCGGAACATCTTCATTGGTTCCACCTCCCTGCGGGGAAGGATTGGAGCCAGGAAGTCAAGCCGTAGCAGAAAATGGTCTGACCATGACAAAGGCAACGCTTCTAAGTCCCTTAGTCTCGGACCATTGCTCAATTGCTCGGAAAGGAATACCATGTCAGGTGCGTGCCCTCACTCGTGAGTCGGACCATGTACTACTTGAGTCAGGTCCATGGCTGTCATGGTGGCCATGAACTCCTGCGCCAGCCCAGAGGTTTTGCCGAGTGACGGCAGGTTGAAGTCCCCCAGGACAATGAGTCCGGGGAACTACACCGCCAACCCGGCTACCTCCTCGAGTAGCACAGGCAGGGCTTTTGACACGCAGCTGGGAGGCAGGTACGTGAGAAATAAGCCCACCTGAACCCCTAAGTCCAACTTCAGCAAGAGAGACTCGCAACCTGCAATTTCCGGAGCAATGAGTCTACGTAGGCAAAGGCTCTCCCTGGCTATAATAGCCACTCCTCCCCTCCTTCCCTGGGGTCGAGGTTGATGCCATATCTGAAACCCGGCTGGGCAAATTTCAGAGAGAGGGACACCTCCCTCCGGGCCCAGCCAGGTTTCAGTAATACATGCCAGGTCGGCCTCCTCATCCAGGATCAGATCCCGGATGAGGAGAGCTTTATTTACCACCGACCTGGCATTGAGCAGCAGCAACCTGAGTCCAGGGCCAGAGTTACACTCATCACCAGTACCCAAGATTGGGCTCACAGAGCCGGAACAAGGGACCGTTATTAAGCAACGGTCTCTCGTTCCCCTGGAACGGCTAACTCTGTGGCCCCCACCGTATCTGCCTCTCCCCAGCAACACAGGGATATTCCGGCCCTCTGCCACCCCAGAGATCGGTGCCCCTTCCTCTCCTGTCTCCCGAGCATCAGATGGGCCAAACCTATCATTCATACTACTCACAATCATCTCATCCATACTGTACTCCCACCCACCCCAACCATCACACTCATACCAATCATTCATTCCATGCACAAGATTAACTCCATTCCAATCATCCATTAATTAGCGAACCCTCCCAATATTAAAAAAAAGATTAAATTAGTAATAAGTAAAAAGCTAATAAAATGTGGCACAATATAAATACATATAAATAGAAATTGAAAAATTCACAAAATTAACTGCTTTGAAATGGCCCTGGGTTGGGCCTAGAGGCAAAAAGGAGCTGGGGCGTTCCTTCAATATACCAGGGTGATCCGACATAAAAAACATATATATATATATATATATATATATATATATATATATATATATATATATATATATATATACACACACACTTCATAAAAATCTCCATGTCATTCCTTCTAATAACTATGATTACACCAACCAATCAGATCACTGAAACATAATCACCCAATCTATTTGCTACATTCAAAACAAATCTCCACCCCCACACTACATACTAGGAAGAAATGTCAGTTGCTAACATTCCATTTACAACAACACAAAGATTGGAACTTCAGCCTGAAGATGGTGAATGTGATTTCGCCGAAACGTCGCATAGACATGCAAAACATTACACAGGGCAAAACCCGAACTCAGAACAATCTACATATATATATATATATATATATATATATATATATATATATATATATATATATATATATATATATATATATATATGTAGATTGTTCTGAGTTCGGGTTTTGCCCTGTGTAATGTTTTGCATGTCTATGCGACGTTTCGGTGAAATCACATTCACCATCATCAGGCTGGAGTTCCAATCTTTGTGTTTTTGCAAAAACACAAAGATTGGAACTCCAGCCTGATGATGGTGAATGTGATTTCACCGAAACGTCGCATAGACATGCAAAACATTACACAGGGCAAAACCCGAACTCAGAACAATCTACATACATATACCCGTGAAAATTTACGAAAACAAATATATATATATATATATATATATATATATATATATATATATATATATATATATATATATCAAGAATAGTCCTAAAAATGCGAGTTCCAGGTATATGTGTGAATGATGAGGCAGCAGCCATCTCGATCACCGGAACATAAAACTTTAATAAAACAACTTAGCTTTCGTTAGCGTGCTGCTAACTTCGTCAGAGTATTAAAATGCCATGGGAGACAATCACATTTATAAAGCATTACTCAGTCTGCTCATAGCCCGCGTCACTGGGCCACACCCTTCCCTCCCCTCTGCAGCAAGCCTAATTGTAGGCTTAATCATGCTGGTTAAAGGGGGAACTACCGCTTTTACTCGTGTCTGTTGCCTATTTCCCTCCCCAAGGGAGGAGGTGGAGTTACGAGGCAATGCTTTGGAGGTATTCGATATTTCTTTCTTCCCCCAATTATCGTTGTGGTGGTACATGTCTGCTCTTGCAATTTTTTTTTTGCCCATGCCCTCGTCCTAGGTCTGCACTGTTCTAATCCCCCCTTGTCCCCTGCGTTAAACCTGCATTGTGCCCCTCCCCCTCTACCTCCGTGTTGCTCCAGTATGTTCCCTTGTTTCCCACTAGGGGTTGCTCCACCCTCATTTAGCTGGTTTCTATGCCTGACCTGGAGAATTCTGTTAGGGGCTTTATCCAATCCTAATGACCTATCTCCTTTAAGTCGTTGTTGGTGCCTTAAAGCCTGGTATGCTGATGGCATATCAATATGTCTATTTAAAGAATTTTCGTTGGAGAACCAGGCTTCTTTTAGGAGGCGACCTCCCTTGGTTTCATCTCGCGCCAGAATCTCAGTTCCCTGGAAATCGAAGCCATGATCCTGCTCCTCCATGTGTGTCCAAATCTGGGAGCGTTGTTCCTGACGTCGGACCGCCAATTTGTGTTCGTGTATACGAGTTCTCAATCTTTTAGCCGTTTCACCCACATAGTGGTGAGCACAATTATTGCAGTTTATACGGTAAATTACTGAGGAGGACTCCTCCTTCACTAAGGTTTCCTTCGGGCGCATTACTGATTTTCTCAAAGTTTGATCCGGCCTATGCGCTACTTTGACCCCATGGGGTGCCAGTATGCGTGCGGCTGTTTCGGATACCCCTTGTATGTACGGGAGTACCCTCCACGCTGATGTTTCGTTACCCAGACCCCGACAACCTACTGAAAGCGCAAACGAAACATCAGCGTGGAGGGTACTCCCGTACATACAAGGGGTATCCGAAACAGCCGCACGCATACTGGCACCCCATGGGGTCAAAGTAGCGCATAGGCCGGATCAAACTTTGAGAAAATCAGTAATGCGCCCGAAGGAAACCTTAGTGAAGGAGGAGTCCTCCTCAGTAATTTACCGTATAAACTGCAATAATTGTGCTCACCACTATGTGGGTGAAACGGCTAAAAGATTGAGAACTCGTATACACGAACACAAATTGGCGGTCCGACGTCAGGAACAACGCTCCCAGATTTGGACACACATGGAGGAGCAGGATCATGGCTTCGATTTCCAGGGAACTGAGATTCTGGCGCGAGATGAAACCAAGGGAGGTCGCCTCCTAAAAGAAGCCTGGTTCTCCAACGAAAATTCTTTAAATAGACATATTGATATGCCATCAGCATACCAGGCTTTAAGGCACCAACAACGACTTAAAGGAGATAGGTCATTAGGATTGGATAAAGCCCCTAACAGAATTCTCCAGGTCAGGCATAGAAACCAGCTAAATGAGGGTGGAGCAACCCCTAGTGGGAAACAAGGGAACATACTGGAGCAACACGGAGGTAGAGGGGGAGGGGCACAATGCAGGTTTAACGCAGGGGACAAGGGGGGATTAGAACAGTGCAGACCTAGGACGAGGGCATGGGCAAAAAAAAAAAATTGCAAGAGCAGACATGTACCACCATAGAAAGTAACAACGATAATTGGGGGAAGAAAGAAATATCAAATACCTCCAAAGCATTGCCTCGTAACTCCACCTCCTCCCTTGGGGAGGGAAATAGGCAACAGACACGAGTAAAAGCGGTAGTTCCCCCTTTAACCAGCATGATTAAGCCTACAATTAGGCTTGCTGCAGAGGGGAGGGAAGGGTGTGGCCCAGTGACGCGGGCTATGAGCAGACTGAGTAATGCTTTATAAATGTGATTGTCTCCCATGGCATTTTAATACTCTGACGAAGTTAGCAGCACGCTAACGAAAGCTAAGTTGTTTTATTAAAGTTTTATGTTCCGGTGATCGAGATGGCTGCTGCCTCATCATTCACATATATATATATATATATATATATATATATATATATATATATATATATATATATATATATATATATATGTAGATTGTTCTGAGTTCGGGTTTTGCCCTGTGTAATGTTTTGCATGTCTATGCGACGTTTCGGTGAAATCACATTCACCATCATCAGGCTGGAGTTCCAATCTTTGTGTTTTTGCAAATGAATATTAGCAATGTTGCTAATATTCATTTGCAAAAACACAAAGATTGGAACTCCAGCCTGATGATGGTGAATGTGATTTCACCGAAACGTCGCATAGACATGCAAAACATTACACAGGGCAAAACCCGAACTCAGAACAATCTACATACATATACCCGTGAAAATTTACGAAAACAAATATATATATATATATATATATATATATATATATATATATATATATATATATATATTTCTGAGTTCGGGTTTTGCCCCGTGTAATATTTTGAGTGTCTATGCGACGTTTCGGTGAAATCACATTACCATCATCAGGCTGAAGTTGTAAGCTTCGTGCTGCTGTAGATATAGTTTGTTTGCAACTGCCATTTGTTCCTTATAAATAGTGGTGGGGGTGGAAAGTTGGTTTGAATGTAGCAAGTAGATTGGGTGGCTATGTTTTAATGATTTGATTGGTTGGTGGAATCACATTTAGTTGAAGGATTGACATGGTGATGATTATGATATGTTTTTTTGTTTAGGGCTGGTTTCCAAATTTCTGGTAGGCGGGATGTGTCATCACGTTTATTCATGCTGAGGGGGTGTTTTTCTATCTCTATGGCTTCCATGATTATTCTTTTATATACATGTTCTGTTTTGGAAAGTAATTTAGTTTTGCCGAAGTCAATTTCATGTCCTGTTTTTTTAATGTGCTGGACAAGGGAGGAAGTTTTTTCTTCTTTTTTGACTGCATTTTTATGTTCTGCAATGTGTGCATTTATTCTTCGATTAGTTTGTCCAATGTAAGTTGCTGCACATGTTTTGCATGGTATTTCATAGATTCCTTGGTTTTCGAGATGGATTTTGTCTTTTGGGTTTCTTAGGATGTTTGATATTTTCTGCTTAGTGACAAATGAAGTGTTGATATTATGTTTGTGGAGAATTTTACTAATTTTGTCTGTGGTGCCTTTGATGTAAGGGAGGAGGGTGATTTATTTTATTTTATTATTTAGATTTGTATGCCGCCCCTCTCCGCAGACTCGGGGTGGCCATTATCCTGTTCTTGGTCTTGATTTTTGGGGGATGTCTCTTTTTTGATTAGGTTTGTAATTGTTTTTCTTTCGAATCCATTAGAAATTAATACATCTTTGTGTTTGTTCAATTCAGTTTTTAAGTGCTCATGCTCAGCTAGGCGTTTGGTTCTGGTGATGAGAGTTTTGGCTACTGAGGTGATCTGTGCAGGGTGGTGGTGGGAGTGTGCATTTAAATATTTCATCTTGAACCTTGTTTTCCTCCCATGCATTACTCTGGTCAATCTTCTCACAGCAAGATTACTGTCTTTAAACTTGTAGCAAACTGCTATATTTTCTCCAGCTACACGATGTCGCTAAGTGATCAATTTTCCAAGTCTTCTCTAGATAGCTCTTTTATAGTTCCTTCCGGTTTTAGAGACTTGCTCTTCCGGTCCTACGTTCCTTGTTTATAAAAGAAAGATAAGGATTCCACAACAGAAGTTTAAAATTCCAAATTCCAAAAGGCGAATTTCGATGAAAACCAATTAGGTAGTAAGAAAAAATCGAAATGAAGGGCAATTCGCTACTTTCGAGGCTTCCGCTGAAATGTCACACTGCACAGATTGCTGCCTTCTTCAATCTCAGGCCATTTTAACTCCATCCAGCAACCAAGCGAAAAACAAAAGTCTAAAATCCCGTTCAGGCACTCTCCGCTTACCACCGTAGACAGGAAATCCCTTTTTCCCCTCTGCAAGTAACTCCTGCAATTCTATTTCCAGATGGAATCGTTTGGCTATCCTCCTGGCGTTGTGTAGTCTCCGCAGCTGTCTGCCTGTCTGTCTTCACCATAGCCGGTACGAGACAAGCCAGTTCGTTCAGTGGGGCATGCCGGCCTCTTCCAGGCCTCTGGCAGAGTCCCATGGGTCACTCTCGCTGCAGGAGAAATCCAATCAGACCAGACCACCAAGGCATTGGGACTTGGGGACATTTCCAAGAGAGAAAGAAATATCCCCGGTGCTGCGGCCATGAGACCCCACCCCCCAATCTTGTTTTTTGTTTTTATCCAAGACCCTTCCAACTCTTCTTATTGTTGTTGTTGTTTCTAAAACCTTCCTGCATACTTTTCCTCTCTCTGGAGACTTCCTTGCAGGTCAATTCATAGAGGAATATGGCATGTAGCAGATATAAAATTTCCTCCATCAGGTATGCTGGTTGCTCTTGGATACAGACCACAGGAGTGAAGTTGGCTCCCTTAGAGTATCTGACCTAATGGTGCTACCATGTAATAAATCCTTGGGAGCCATGGGAAATAAGTCTTGAAGTTTTGGGATGTAGAGAGGTTTTGATTTCCACTGAGAGTCACCCTTAATAAAGATGATTGTGTCATTCTTTAAACCTTCATAAACATTTACAATTGAAAGATATCAGAGTTGCCCCCACCCTCCTTGCCTTTCGTAAGCTCCTTAAAACCCACCTCTGTCGTCAGGCATGGGGGAATTGAGACTTTCCCTCCCCCTAGGCTTATAAAATTTATGCATGGTATGTCAGTATGTATGATTGGTTTCTAAATTGGTTTTTTTAAAATTAACTTAAATATTAGATTTGTTTACATTGTATTATTATTACTGTTAGCCGCCCCGAGTCTCCGGAGAGGGGCGGCATAAAAATCTGATAAATAAATAAATAAATAAATAAATAAATAAATAAAAGAGTCCAGAAATATTTCACAAGAAGAGTCCCCCACTCCTCTACTTACAACAGAATGCGTTATTCCACCAGACTTGAAATTTTGGAGCTTAGAAAAATTAGGGCTACATCACCTTCGATCTGATCTAAATGTAGTCCATAAAATCATCTGCCACCATGTTTTACCTGTCAATGAATATCTCAGCTTCAAGCACAACAACATAGAAGCACACAATAGAATCAAACTCAATGTAAATGGCTCAAAACCTGACTGCAGAAGATACGACTTCAGCACCAGAGTGATCAAGGCCTGGAATGCACTACCTGACTCTGTGGTTTGTTCCCCAAACCCCAAAAACTTTAACCTTAGACTACAGTCGACCTCACCCCTTTCCTAAGAGTTCTGTAAGGGGTGTGCATAAGCTCACCACCATGTCCTACTGTACTATTGTCCAAATTTACTTATACCTATTTTGTTTTTATTTGTTTGTACCTGTTTCTTTTTATTTTTTACAAGTATCGTGTATATGAATATTATATCTTTACATACCTACAATATGTACTTGACAAAACTAAACAAACGAACAAAAATAAAAATATGTCCTTTAAAATATAAATCTAGGGGAAATACCCCCCCCTTTGTATGTTGGTCCTGTAGATATGTATGTTTTGTATTTTGTATGTCGGTTTGTTTTAAATTCAATAAAAATATTTAAAAAATAAATAAATTTGGTGTTCAACACATATCTAATCTTGGTAAGCAAAGTACCATTACATTTCACAAGGCTCACTTGCAAAGGTCAGTTGCTAGAAGTGAAAAATGATTTGACAGCATTTATACAGTGAAAACATCTTGCAAACGCCTCAGGTAAAGACGGGACAAGAGTGGGGTTTTTTTTTGCCACGTTCAGGAAATGGCAGTCAGATAGGCAACATCCGTGCATGAAACGCGCCTAATAGATGAGTTAAAACCATCGAGTACTAAATTGCTAGAAAAGATCAGAGAGAGAAACATAGAACTTCCTCTTCCGGAAGACTCAAGGGAGGGAGGTGGGGTGCAGAGGTGCTTTTGTGCTCTTCAGAGGATCGAAGCAGCCGTTGGAAGGTGAGTTGAGGGCAGGTGGGGGGAGAGTCGGTGTGCAAGTCGGGCTGTTTGGTTCCCTCCACGGCCTGAAAGCAGAGAATCAACCGGGCTGAAGCGCGTCAGCTGCTGGTGCTGCAGGTTCCTCCCCTGCCCAAATTTAATCCCACTGGTGCTGCACGTTGTGAATTATTATTATAGCGATTAATTAGGAACGCGGTAGACCTAAGCGACAAAAATAGGGGGAAGGAGGCAGAATTAGAGCAACTTAAAGTATAAATATAGATAAAGGGAAAGAGATAAGTTTAAGAAATAGTTCCGATATTGAAATGAAGTCAAGGCTTCTCAATTGCTAATCTGCTAAGCATAAATTGGATTATGATTAGATGCACTCAGGGAAGGATAAGAGGGAGAAAGAAGAAGTAGAAAGGGAGAGAGAGAGGAGGGAAGGAGGAAAGAGAGAGGGAGAAAGAAGGTAGAGAGAAGAGAGGGAGATAGTACAAAATATAGAAGGAAAGCATACTGGAGATAAAACTATAAAAGGAGAAAAGCAAGGATAGATATTTATGATATTTTGGATAGAAATATATAACTGGAAGTCTTGATAATATGGTATACTGTATGTATGTTTGTGTAGATTTGGTGAAAAAATAAAATTTATTTTAAAAAATATATTAGGGATCGCACATATTTTTGACCCTTAAATATGTAAGCCCTGGAAAAGCTTCATTTTAATAAAAGCAGGGCAACATGGTGATACATCAGCTGAATCACATGATGTAACAGGGTCCAGATTGTGTGAAAGTTTCATTGGAATGTCCCACCTCATGTGACAACAGAGGACTCATATAGGGGTGAAAAAGTTTCATTAAAAATTTCCACCTGATTAGCCACTAGAGGATTGATTCACACAGAAGGGATATCCTTTGAATGCCTTGATTGTGGAAAATGCTTCAGTGAGCATTTCAGCCAGGTGAAATCCCAAAGGACTCACTCAGGAAAAAAACCCTATCTGAATGTTCTGTTTGTAGAAAAAGTTTCAACCAAAATTCCCAGCTTGTGATACACCAGAGGACCCACACACTAGAGACTATGAATGTCCTGATTCTGGGATGTTTCAGTGGGAATTCTAGCCTGGTGATACACCAAAGTACTCACACACAGAATAACAGGGTTGGAAGCGACCTTGGAGGTCTTCTAGTCCAACCTCCTGCTTAGACAGGAAACCCTACAGCACTTCAGAAAACTGGTTATCCAACATCTTCTTAAAAGCCTCCAGTGTTTTTCTAGTAGCAAATCTACAACTCCTGACAGTAAGATATTCCACTTGTTATGTATTCTCATTGTTAGGAAGCTTCTACTGACATGAAGTTGTAAGTTGCTTCTCTCCTTGGTTAGTTCCATCCATTGCTTCTTGTCTTGCTCACTGTTTCTTTGGAAACTAAGCTGACACCCTCTTCTTTATGTCAACTGTTTATGTCAACTTTACGTCAATACACTGTTCAACTGTTCAGTGTTTGTTTTTTTATTTCTATGTGTTGCCAATAAGTACGGTATTTGCTTTCCTATTCATGGGTTTAACTAGGTTCAATTGTGCTTCATCCGGCACTTTATAAGAAATAGCTATTGAGGTCCTTTTGGCATCTTTGGTGGCACAGGTAGTCCTTACTTACCACTTATTCCCTGAGCTTTCAAAGTTACTATAATACAGTAGAAGCAGATGGGCACCTGACCCACAAAATTTGTGGTAATCCTAATAGTTGTTCAGTGACCGCACTTCAGCAGTGACTATTTGGCATTAGTTGCCCCTTTTATGATGAACAAAAGTGGTCCTTCAAAGCTTGCAAAGGCTTTCGGCATCATTTCATCAGTTAAAGTTCCCATATCTCTAAATTTAGCTCAGAAGGGTTCAGATTAACCATTTTCTGACATTTTGTTAGGCTTGGAAGACATAGACTTTCTCCATAAATACTACTCAAAAAAATAAAGGGAACAGTTAAACAACAGAATATAACTCCAAGTAAATCAAACTTCTGTGAAATAAACTATCCACTTAGGAAGCAACACTGATTGAAAATCAATTTCATTTGTTGTCAGCACATTAAACTTTGTACAGAACAAAGTATTCAATGATAATATTTAATACATTCAGATCTAGGATATGTTATTTGAGTGTTTCCTTTATTTTTTTGAGCTATATATATTTGTGTGTGTAGGGTGGTTGTATATGTTTTTCTCTCAATGCATATACCATGTTTTCCCCGAAATAAGACCAAATTAGTCCAACAAAGTTTTTCAGGACATGCATTGGAATATAATAAGCCCCCAATATTTTCCAGGGAAAGTGGGGGACATGCCTGGAGCCGCTCTTTCTCCAGCGGGCACTCTTTAAGCTAATTAAGCTCATCTGGACTCTGCCTACATCAGTTTGAAACATGCTCTTGCCTGTGAAGAACAGGAGGCAAGCATCGATTTCTTCATTGCAGGTAGGAGCATATTTCAAAACACTGCTGAAGGCAGCCCAGAGCAGCCGAGCCAGTTCAGTAAAGCCACGCTGGTTTGGGTCCAATAAGTTATTGTTTTTTAGGTATTAATTTATCTTCTTTTTGAGTAAAGTCTCCATCATTTTAACTACAACTGATGTCAAGATAACTGGCCTGTAGTTGTCAGCTTCTTCTCCACTACCCTTCTTGTGGATAGGCACAACATTGGCCATTCTTCAATCATCAGGAACGTCTCCTGTTAAAAGGGATTGGTTAAACAAATCAGTCAGGGGGGGAAGCAGTCACAGCTCTGAGTTATTTAGTAACTCTGGGGTGGATGCCATCTGGACCCATTGCTTTATTTATCTTTAATTGTCCAAGTTCTTCTAAGACCTAGGCCTCTAAGATCAGTGGAGCTGAATCCCCACACCTGGAAGCAATTGCTAGTCATTTGCATTGCTAAGAATGCTTGATTGACCCAATTAAACAACTGAATTTGAATGGATATTTGAGCATGGATCTCGGTAGTCTTCTCTCAATCATAAATAATTTAAGTGATTAGTATTGGGGCATGTTTGACTTTTCACTATAATATATACTTTTATTCTTTTTTTACCATCATCTCTAATTATTTTATAAACAATTAAAGTTCTATTTTTCTTTGAATCTTACAGACAAAGAGGGTGGCAATAAGACCACTCCGGACAATTGAAATAAAAAGCAACATTGAAAAGGGAAGAAGATCAAGGGAAAAATCAAAATATTTTCCATTTCTTTCAGAAAACCATTCAATTCTCCTCCTCCAGCAGCTGTTAGATAAGAGAGAGAAAATCAAGAGAGGTTTCAAGCTCGAATAAGCAGATTATGCAGAACTCAAGGATACGTTACATTGTTTTTCCTCCATCAGCAAAAAAGGGAGATATCTGGAAGTCAGTTGAGAGAAAAAGGTCAATAATGAAGCCATGTAGAGCAGACAGCAATGCAGGCCTCTCCCTGTGAGGAAGAAAATGGCTTGAATGAAAGTACAACTAAACAAGGCATTGTCCATATTTTTGATGAACTCAGCTTTGGAAAAATTGCAGCTTTTTTGTGGAAAAACAAGAGATTGCAAATCACAGCTGTTTATACATTGAGGAGCTAGAGAGGAGAAGAGCTATGCACACTATCTCAGTCTAGCAAAAATTGGTCAGAACATTTCCCTTGTGATTCTTGGAACCAACTACACAAGATAGAAGCCACAAAAGAACCCCAATGTGTTACATCTTTAGTGAGCATGGCAACATAGAAGACACACATGACTAAGGAAACATATGACTGTGTAGATTGTGTGAACATTTCATTAGAAATTCTCAGGTCATGACACACTAAAGGATGCAGACACAGGAATAACACAATTTGAATATCCTTTCTGTGAGGAAAGTTTCAAAGAGAGAATTCCAGTCAAACCCAAGACTTGAATGTGCAGACTGTGTAAAAAAATCCAGTAACAATTTCAGTCATGAAACACAAGAGGACTCGCACAGGAGTGAAACCCTTTGAATGCCATGATTGTGGGAAAAGATTTAGTCAGCGTCCCCACCTGGTGAGACACCAGAGGACTCATACAGGATGGAAACCCTTTGAATGTCCTGACTGCGGGAAAAGTTTTAGCCAGCGTCCCCACCTGGTGACACACCAGAGGATTCATACAGGATGGAAACCCTTTGAATGTCCTGACTGTGGGAAATGTTTTAGTGTTAATTCCAGCCTGGTGCAACACCAGAGGATTCACACAGGAGAGAAACCCTTTGAATGTCCTGATTGTGGGAAATGTTTTAGTCAAAATTCAAGCCTGGTGCGACACCAGAGGATTCACACAGGAGAGAAACCCTTTGAATGTCCTTACTGTGGGAAATGTTTTAGTGATAAGTCCAGCCTGGTTCAACACCAGAGGACTCACACAGGAGAGAAACTGTTTGAATGTTCTGACTGTGGGAAAAGTTTTAGTCAAAATTCCAACCTGGTGACACACCAGAGGATTCACACAGGAGAGAAACCCTTTGAATGTCCTGACTGTGGGAAAGGTTTTAGTGTTAATTCAGGCCTGGTGCAACACCAGAGGACTCACTCAGGAGAGAAACCCTTTGAATGCCATGACTGTGGGAAAAGTTTTAGTCAGCGTCCCCACCTGGTGACACACCAGAGGACTCACACAGGAGAGAAACCCTTTGAATGTCCTGACTGTGGGAAAAGCTTTATTGATAGTTCTCACCTGGTGACACACCAGAGGACTCACTCAGGAGAGAAACCCTTTGAATGCCCTGACTGTGGGAAAAGTTTTAGACAGTGGAGGAACCTGGTGGAACACCAGAGGACTCACACAGGAGAGAAACCCTTTGAATGTCCTGTCTGTGAAAAAAGATTTAGTTGCAGTTCCACCCTGGTAAAACACCAGAGGACTCACACAGGAGAGAAACCGTTTGAATGTTCTGACTGTGGGAAAAGTTTTAGTCAGAGTTCCCACCTGGTGACACACCAGAGGATTCACACAGGAGAGAAACCCTTTGAATGTCCTGACTGTGGGAAAAGTTTTAGTCAAAATTCCAGCCTGGTGCAACACCAGAGGATTCACACAGGAGAGAAGCCCTTTGAATGTCCTTACTGTGGGAAATGTTTTAGTGATAATTCCAGCCTGGTGAGACACCAGAGGATTCACACAGGAGAGAAACCCTTTCAATGTCCTTACTGTGAGAAATGTTTTAGTGATAAGTCCAGCCTGGTACAACACCATAGGACTTGCACAGGAGAGAAACCGTTTGAATGTTCTGACTGTGGGAAAAGTTTTAGTCCGTGTTCCCACCCGGTGACACACGAGAGGATTCACACAGGAGAGAAACCCTTTGAATGTCCTGACTGTGGGAAAAGTTTTAGTCAAAATTCCAGCCTGGTGCAACACCAGAGGATTCACACAGGAGAGAAGCCCTTTGAATGTCCTTACTGTGGGAAATGTTTTAGTGATAATTCCAGCCTGGTGAGACACCAGAGGATTCACACAGGAGAGAAACCCTTTCAATGTCCTTACTGTGAGAAATGTTTTAGTGATAAGTCCAGCCTGGTACAACACCTTAGGACTTGCACAGGAGAGAAACCGTTTGAATGTTCTGACTGTGGGAAAAGTTTTAGTCCGTGTTCCCACCTGGTGACACACGAGAGGATTCACACAGGAGAAAAACCCTTTGAATGTCCTGACTGTAGGAAAGGTTTTAGTGTTAATTCCAGGCTGGTGCAACACAAGAGGACTCACTCAGGAGGGAAACCCTTTGAATGCCATGACTGTGGGAAAAGTTTTAGTTGGCGTCCTTACCTGGTGACACACCAGAGGACTCACACAGGAGAGAAACCCTTTGAATGTTCTGACTGTGGGAAAAGTTTTAGTCAGAGTTCCCACCTGTTGACACACCAGAGGATTCACACAGGAGAGAAACCCTTTGAATGTCCTGACTGTGGGAAAGGTTTTAGTGTTAATTCCAGCCTGGTGCAGCACCAGAGGATTCACACAGGAGAGAAACCCTTTGAATGTCCTGACTGTGGGAAATGTTTTAGTGATAATTCCAGCCTGGTGAGACACCAGAGGATTCACACAGGAGAGAAACCCTTTGGATGTCCTTACTGTAGGAAAAGTTTTAGTCAGAGTTCCCACCTGTTGACACACCAGAGGACTCACACAGGAGAGAAACCCTTTGAATGTCCTGACTGTGGGAAAGGTTTTAGTGTTAATTCCAGCCTGGTGCAACACCAGAGGACTCACACAGGAGAGAAACCCTTTGGATGTCCTTACTGTAGGAAAAGGTTTAGTCGGAGTTCCAACCTGGTGACACACCAGAGGACTCACACAGGAGAGAAACCGTTTGAATGTCTTGACTGGGAAAAGTTTTAGTCAGAGTTCCCACCTGGTTACACAGCAGAAGACTCACACAGGAAGAAGAGGGAGGTAGGAGGGAAGAAGGGAAGAGGGAGATAGGGAGAAAGGTAGAGGGAAGCGAATGAGAGAGAGGCAGGCCAGTAACATGAAATATAGAAGTAAAACAGATGGGAGATAAAAGTAACAGTGCAAATTTAGGATATATGTTTATCATATATTGGAAAAATGTACAAGTTTGTAGCATGTTGATGTGGTATATGTATAAATTTAAAGTTTGTGGGGGAAAATGAAAAATAATCATTTTCCTATCTGTGGGAAAGCTTTCAGCCAGAATAGCAACCTGGTGGTACCCCAGAGGATTCACAGAAGAGAGAAACCCTTTGAATGTCCTGACTGTGGGAAAAGTTTTAGTTTGAATTCCCACCTGGTGACACACCAGAGGATTCCCACAAGAGAGAAACCATTTGAATGTCCTTTTTGTGGGAAAGGTATTAGTTATAATTCCATCCTTGTGAGACACTAGCAGACTCTCACCATGGAGAAATCTTTGAAATGTCCAATCTGTGGACATTACTTCAAGCATAAATCATCCCTCATTGCACATAAGGAAATTGACATGAGGCAACATTTCAAGAGTTTAGTGAAGTCTTGAATTTGATTTGTGATCTCTCTTTGAAAGTGTTGTACATACTCTTGATCAGTTGGAGGAT
Organism: Erythrolamprus reginae; assembly: GCF_031021105.1. Lineage (NCBI taxonomy): Eukaryota > Metazoa > Chordata > Lepidosauria > Squamata > Dipsadidae > Erythrolamprus > Erythrolamprus reginae. The sequence continues at coordinate 21,489,508 of NC_091951.1, read as the reverse complement.
GATGAAGATATTGAGGACTCAGATTCAGATAGTGTTTATGAAGTAGTGGGCCCCCCGGGGTTAACAGGTAGTAGAACAGGTGGGAGGCCAGTCACAGGATGGGGCTATGAGTTCAGGATCTGGTGAGGGAGAATTAGAGGCACGCTGGGTTAATCCTAAATTCAGAAGAATTCAGAAACGTAGAGAGCAAAGGTCTGGAAGAAGATATTAAGGAGATGAATGGGTTAAATAATTGGGTGAGGTAATTGGCATGTCACGGGACTAGTAAAGAAGAAGGGTGGAGTTTCAACGTTGCGGAACAAAAAGATGTTGATTTTTTATGCCGCTCTCCAAGTAAGCAAAGTACATTCATACCTCGTCTTACAAACCTAATTGGTTCCAGGGGGAGGTTCGTAAGACGAAAGGTTCGTAAGACGAAACATTGTTTCCCATAGGAAACAATGTAAAGTCAATTAATCCATGCAACCAAAAAAACCCCCGCAAAAAAACCGCTGCTGCCCGGCTGTCACCTTTTAAAACAGCCTGGGGGCTTCTCAGCGACCTCCCCAACGCCGAACGCCAAACCCGAACTTCTGCGTTCGGCGTTGGGGAGGCCGCCGAGAAGCCCCCAGGCTTTTAAAAAAGGTGATAGCCGGGCGGCGGGGCTTCCCAGCAGCCTCCGAACGCCGAACGCGGAAGTTTGGGTTTGGCGTTCGGCTTCGGGAGACGGCTGGGAAGCCGCGCGCCTGTTTTAAAAGGTCACAGCCGGGCTGGGGGGGTTGCTGGGAAGCCCCCCAGCCCAGCTGTCACCTTTTAAAACAGCCACAAATTCAGTCACAATTTCAGTCACAATTTCAGTCATTAAACACCAGAGGACTCACACAGGAGAGAAACCGTTTGAATGCCCTTACTGTGGGAAAAGTTTTAGTCAGAGTTCCCACCTGGTGACACACCAGAGGAGTCACACAGGAGAGAAACCCTTTGAATGTCCTGACTGTGGGAAAGGTTTTAGTGATAATTCCAGTCTGGTGAAACACCAGATGACTCACACAGGAGAGAAACCCTTTGAATGTGCCGACTGTGGGAAAGGTTTTCATTGGAGTTCCGACCTGGTGAGACACCAGAGCACTCACACAGGAGAGAAACCCTTTGAATGTCCTGACTGTGGGAAAAGTTTTAGTGATGATTCCAGTCTGATGAGACACCAGAGGATTCACACAGGAGAAAAACCCTTTGAATGTCCTGACTAGGAAAAGTTTTAGTCAGAGTTCCCACCTGGTGACACACCAGAGGACTCACACAGGAGAGAAACCCTTTGAATGTCCTGATTAGGAAAAGTTTTAGTCAGAGTTCCCACCTGGTGAGACACCAGAGGACTCACACAGGAGAGAAACCCTTTTAATGTCCTGACTGTGGGAAAAGTTTTAGTGATGATTCCAGTCTGATGAGACACCAGAGGACTCACACAGGAGACAAATCCTTTGAGTGTCTTGACTGTGGGAAACGTTTTGGTGATAATTACAGTCTGGTGAGACATCAGATGGTTCACACAGGAGAGAAACCCTTTGAATGTCCTCACTGTGGGAAACGTTTGAGTGTTAATTCCAGCCTGGTGAGACACCAGAAGACTCACACAGGAAGGAGAGTGAGGTAGTAGGGAAGAAGGTAAGAGGGAGAGAGGGAGAAAAGTTGGAGGGAAGCGAATGAGGTAGAGGGAGGCTAGTAACATGAAATATAGAAGGAAAACAGATGGGAGATAAAAGTAACAGTGCAAATTTAGGATATTTGTTTATCATATATTGGAAAAATGTACAAGTTTGTAACATGTTGATGTAGCATATGTATAAATTTAAAGTTTGTGTGGGAGAAAAGAAAAATATTGAATTTCCTATCTGTGGGAAAGCTTTCAGTCAGAATTGCAACCTGGTGGTACCCCAGAGGATTCACACTGGAGAGAAACCATTTAAATGTCCTTTTTGTGGGAAAGCTTTTAGTTATAATTCCAGCCTTGTGAGACACCAGCAGACTCACTCCATGGAGAAATCTTTGAAATGTCCAATCTGTGGACATTACTTCTGTTGTGGTTGGGACACGCCGGCAGAACAACTTCAAGCATAAATCATCCCTTATTGCACACAAGGAAATTGACATGAGGTAACATTTTAGAAGTCTTGAATTTCATTTGTAATCTCTCTCTGAGAGTGTAGGTGAGAAATTGATTGTTGGAATTTTGGCCTGATTTAGTTTACTCTCACATTTCTCAGGATTAAATTTATAGGTGGAGAGAAAAGGAAAGTGGAAAATGGCCTCACTCGCATAACATTGACAGGTTTAATATGTCTTGTAAGAGTTTTTAAATCTCTGCTGGTAATCTATCTGGTTCAGGGGTCTTATTATTTTTTGTGTGTTTTTACCCCCTCCATCAACTCCATCATTGTTATTTTTTCATTAAACATTTTAAATATTCTCATGCACTTTTGTTAATTTAGCTGTTCCCAAATTATCTTTTACTCTGAAAGTTTTCTTTATCATATAATTTTTAATTAAATTCTTCAATTATTTTTTAATCTTGTTTCTAAAATGTATACCTCCTTTTTCATCTTCTAATTTACTTATCAAACTCTTCTTTTTCAAGTTAGAGGCTAACCATCTTCCTGTTTTTTTTGGCATTTTTTAAAAAGTTAAACTTTTACCTGCATGGAGGAATGTATGCACTGGAATACCCCAAGGCTCTGTTTTAGGCCCAGTACACTTCAACGTCTTCATCAATGACTTGGACGAGGGGACAAATTTGCAGATGACACCAAACTGGCAGGAATCCAGAAGATAGGTACAAAATACAGAAGGATCTTGACAAACTTGAACATTGAGTGCTATCAAATGAAATAAAATACAATGGTGAAAAAAGAAAGGTTCTACATTTAGGCAAGAAATTTTTCCCCACAAGTACAGTATATGTGGTACATTGCTCAACAGTAGTAACTGTGAGGGATCTTCGAGCCCTAGTGGACAACCATTTAAATATGAGCCAGCTGTGTGCAGCAGCTGCCAAAAAAGCCAAAACTGTTCTAGCCTGCATTAACAGAGGGATAGAATCAAGATCACATGAAGTGTTAATACCAATTTATAATGCCTTGGTATATGAAGAACGGTTGCAGGAACTGGGTATGTCTAGTTTAATGAAAAGAAGGAACATGGGAGGCATGATAGCAGTGTTCCAATATCTCAGGGGATGCCACAAAGAAAAGGGAGTCAATCTATTCTCCAAAGCACCTGAGGGTAGAACAAGAAGCAACAAACTAAACAAGGAGAGAAGTAACTTAGAACTAAGAAATTTCCTGACAGTTAGAACAATTAATCAGTGGAACATATTGCTTCCTGAAGTTGTGAACGTTCCAACACTGGAAGTTTTTAAGCAGATGTTGGATAACCATTTGTCTGAAGTAGTGTAGGGTTTCCTGCCTAAGCAGAGAGTTTGGACTAGAAGATCTCCAAGGTCTTGTTGTTGTTGTTGTTTGCCTGGTTGTCCGCTATATAGTTTGATGGGCTATTTTCTTTTTGTTTTTTAAAAATACTTTTGAAAATATTTCTTCTACTATATAGAGGCTATCACTCCCTCTTTTGTAGGCCCCATTTTCTAAACCCTGCTGCATACTGTTCATACTGAAGTCTCTGGAGACTTCTTTATAGGTCAATTTACAGAGGAACATGGATTTTAGCATTTAGCAGATATACCATTTCTTCCTTCAGGTATGCTGGTGGCTCTTGGATGCAGACCATAGGAATGAAGATGTCTCCCTTAGAGTGTTTGGTCTAATGGTGCTACAATGTAATAAATACTTAGGAGCTGTGGGAAATCAGTCTTGAAGTTTTGGGATATAGAGAGTTTTGATTTCCACTGAGAGTCACCCTGAACAAAGACGATTGTGTCATTCTTTAAACCTTCATGAACATTTACAATTGAGAGACTCCAGAAATATTTTGCAAGAAGAATACTCCTCTTCTCAGAACTGAATACCTTATTCCAACAGACTTGAAATTTTGTGCTAAAAAAATTTAGAGGTTCGTCGCCTTCAATCTGATCTTAATGTAGTTCATAAAATCATCTGGCACACTGTTCTACCTGTCAATTAATACCTCAGTAACAACACACAAGCACACAATAGATTGAAACTCAATGTAAATGGCTCCAAACCTGACTGCAGAAAATGTAACTTCAGCAGCAGAATGACCAATGCCCGGCACACCTTACCTGACTCTGTGGTTTGTTCCCAAAACCCCCACAACTTTAACCTCAGAGTACAATCAACTTCACCCATTTCCTAAGTGGTCTGTATGGGGGGTGAATAAGTGCACCACTGCGCCAACCGTTCCTATCCTATTGTCCAAATTTACCTATACCTATTTTGCTTTTCTTTATGTTTATACCTGTTATCATGTACACGTTTTGATAAATAAAAATATTTCCTTGGAAAAATAAATTTAGGGGAAAATATCCCCCCCCCCCTTTGTATGTTGGTCTTTTAGATATGTACATTTTGCGTTTTGTACGTTGGTTTGTTATAAATGAAAAGTCATTAAAATCAAATAAATGTAGGGCTCAGCACATATCTAATCTTGATAAGGCAAGTAGCATCACATTTGACTATTTCACTAGGCTCACTTGTAAAGTGAAAAAGATTTGACAGCATTTATACAGTGAAAACATCTTGCAAAAGCCTTAGAGACGGGACAAGAGTGTTTTTCTCCCGCTATCAGGAGATGGCAGTCACATACGCAATATCTTTGCCTGAAACATGCCTGATAGAGGAGTTAAAACGATCGAGTACGGAATTGCTAGAAAAGATCAGAGAGAAATAGAGAACTTCCTCTTCCGGAAGACACATGGGAGGGAGGTGGGGTGCAGAGCGGCTTTTGTGCTCTTCCGCGGAAGGAAGCAGCAGCTGAACGGTGAGTTGAGGGCAGCTTTGGGGGGAGATTCCGGGAGCAAGTCGGGCTGTTTGGTGCCCCCCACAGTCTTGAAGCAGAGAAGTAACAGGGCTGAACCGTGTCAGCTGCTGGTGCTGCAGGTTCCTCCCCTGCCCAAATTTAATCCCACTGATGCTGCACGCTGTGAAACACGTGGCTGCAATTTTCTGCTGGTGGGAAGATTGAAAAAGTCTCAAGTTAAGGTTGATTCTCTGGGAATGGCTTCCCTCCAGAGGTTGTGGATGCTCCATCACTGGGGGTTGTGAGAGAGTTCGGAGGGACCTTGGGGGTCTTCTATTCCGACCCCTGACCAATACCATGTTCTCAGTGTCAGGAAAATTCTCCGTAGTTGTAGGCTGGTTCTCTCCTGGATTAGTTTCCATCTGCTGCTTCTTGTCTTGCCTCCTGGTGCATTGCAAAATAAGTTAACCCCCTTCTTCTGGACCCCTCAAGTGTTGAAAAATGGCTCTCACGTCATACCTAGCCCTTCCTTTCACTGGACTAGACATACCCAATTCCTGCAACTCTTCTTTATATCTTTTAGCCTCCAGCCCCCTAATCATCCCTACTTCTCTTCTCTGTTGTTTTTATAGAGACTCTACTACACTTTTTTAAATATTGTGGTAATCAAAACAAGTTGCAGTAATCCTAAATGTGATCTTTCTAAAGCATCGTAAATTGATACTAATACTGTTTGCTCTTTTTAGGGGATTGTTCACTTTGATAGAACTTCAAGTAACTTCATAGTTACTGCTATTGAGCCATGTTGTATCTATTCTCTACTTCCTATTTGGTTTTTCTTGGCTAAGTGTAAAACCTACTTTTCTCTCTCTTTAATTTCATGTTGTTGGATAGAGACCAGTGTTCAAATCTATTGAAAGTCAAGTCCAAAGTCCACAAGGAAAGTGTGAATTTGACAAAATGGAGGTGTGTGTTTATGAAGAATTCGCTGGGATGTTAAAATACACTCATTAAGATTTAAAAACATGTCTTCTGGACTTTAGAGGTGGAAAAAAACACAGGAAAAAAGCTGGAATATAATGAAAAGTAACTTGATAGTAAAGACAGCTTGACAATTATGTTGGCATTTATAATGATTACACTGGGATTGAGAGTGACAAGAAAAAAGCAACAGGAGCATATTGGTACCAGAAGATGCAATTAAAAATGAGGGGGTAATAGTGAGAAGAGACTAGAAGGGATTGAGAATATACCTACAGTGTAGTTTCTACACAAATAATACATTCAAAACGAAGAAAATAAGTTGGGGAAGTTATTGGTAGAAAAATAAAAGAAAGAAAAAGGAAAGATCATGACAGTTGGATTGGAAGGGAAATATTTGAAAGATTAAAAGAATGAGCGATTGACAATGTCATAATTTTTTTAGAATTATTTTATTAAAAAATAATAGAAAAAAAGAATAAAGAAAAAAAGGGAAATATATTAGACTATAGTAGGTCAATTGTTGGAAGGATATATAATTTGGACAATTATTACCCCTTTTTATAACATTTGTTTTATATAAGATTTGTATAAGCCATGAAACCGCTTTAATATTGAAAGAATTCAGATGATTATTGATATTTTTGGAATAATATAAGATCTTTATAATCAATATTCTTAAAGTTGGATTTTTTTTGTTATGGGCAATTTAAAATGTTATTAACCAATGGATGTAATGTAATGACAAAAATTGTATTTATTTAAATATAGAGAATGAGTTAAAAATTTAAAAAGTTGGACTGTTGGAAGGGAGAGATGAAAGGGGAGAAGAAATTAAAAATTTAGTGCATCTAGAACTTAAAAAATGATGAGTCAAGATACCAATTGAGCAGAGGGAGACATAGGGCCTAAAATCAAGAGGCATAAGAGATAATGACTATTTTTGGAAGTTACGTTTTAGCGATTAATTAGGAAGAAAGTTGAATATTAGAGGTGGTAGACTCAGAGGACAAAAATAGGAGGAAGGAGGTTCGCACTGCTCCTACCCTGCTTGCCTTCCGAAAAAGTTTAAAGACTCATCTTTTTCACCAGACCCGGGGTCATTAGACCTTTCCCCCTGACCAACAAGTGTTTTTTAGTTTGTTTTATGGAGTGAATGATAACACTATGTAACACAAATTTTGTTCCCAGCTTTTAAATGTTATATTCCAATTGCTTATGTCTAAAACAAATTAAAATTGCTTACATTCATCATAAACTTCGCTTTTGTGACCACGGCAATGAAAATTATGCATTTTTACTATAGAAGCAGACGATTTTGCATCTTCTCATTTGTACAGTCAGACTAAGAACACTATCTATACGCATTGCAAATTTACACAGATTACCAAAAACTGTTCAGAAGTGTGCGGTTTTCTGAGATTTACGACTATACTGCAAATCAGTTTCACAAATCAATCCCCAAATATAGTCGCCCAGCATGTTTTCGTTATATTGTCCTTGGTAACGGCGTTTAAAGTTCATAATGTCCTGGTGAAAGCGCTCGCCTTGCCCCTCTGAATAAGCTCCCATGTTCTCTTTGAACTTATGAAGATGAGCATCAAGGATATGGATTTTGAGTGACATCCTGCAGCCCATTGCAGCATAGTTCTTTATCAGACCATTGGAGAAGAAAGAGGGAGGGGAGGTGTGGATTTCCCACAGACGGGCAGGGGGGTTTCCAGCTGGTGACTTTCAAAGGAGTGTATGTATTGAAGCCCCCCTGCTTCTTTATTCCTCAAACTCGCAGAGCCATCCATCCATTTAAGCCTCAATCTTGTCTCTTTCCCTCGGAAAGGATTTTCCGTTCTATTCCGCATTCTTGAGTCTCTCTCTTCCCCGCTCCTTAAACTTAAGAAACTCACCAGGTGCTGCCCAGCCATTGACCCTCAGAGTGGAAAAAACTAATCCTATGTAGCTTCTGCTCTGACAATCTCACACTACTTATCAGAGCTTACAAAACATTCGCTAGACCCATCCTCAAATATAGCTCATCCGTTTGGAACCCATATCGCATCACAGACATTAACACCCTTGAAAATGTCAAAGATACTTCACCAGAAGAGCCCTTCACTCCTCCACTCGAAACAGAATACCCTACGAGACTAGACTTTCAATCGTGGGCCTAGAAAGCCTAGAACTAAGACGCCTTAAACAAGATCTAAGTATTGTCCACAAGATCATATGCTGCAATGTCCTGCCTGTCGGCGACTACTTCAGCTTCAACCACAACAACACAAGAGCACAAAACAGATTTAAACTTAATATTAACCGCTCCAAACTTGATTGTAAAAAATATGACTTCAGTAACCGAGTTGTCGAAGCGTAGAACTCATTACCGGATTCCATAGTGTCATCCCCAAACCCCCAACACTTTACCCTTAGATTATCCACGATTGACCTATCCAGATTCCTAAGAGGTCAGTAACGGGCGAGTACAAGTGCACTAGAGTGTCTTCCGTCCGCTGTCCTCTTGCTCTCCTATATCTCCTATACCTCCTATACCTGCAGTCAGGCGGTAGGGAAAGCAAGTAGGATGCTTGGCTGCATAGCTAGAGGTATAACAAGCAGGAAGAGGGAGATTATGATCCCACTATATAGAATGCTGGTAAGACCACATTTGGAATACTGTGTTCAGTTCTGGAGACCTCACCTACAAAAAGATATTGACAAAATTGAACGGGTCCAAAGACGGGCTACAAGAATGGTGGAAGGTCTTAAGCATAAAACGTATCAGGAAAGACTTAATGAACTCAATCTGTATAGTCTGGAGAACAAAAGGAAAAGGGGGGACATGATCGAAACATTTAAATATATTAAAGGGTTAAATAAGGTCCAGGAGGGAAGTGTTTTTATTAGGAAAGTGAACACAAGAACAAGGGGACACAATCTGAAGTTAGTTGGGGGAAATATCAAAAGCAACATGAGAAAATATTATTTTACTGAAAGAGTAGTAGATCCTTGGAACAAACTTCCAGCAGACGTGGTAGATAAATCCACAGTAACTGAATTTAAACATGCCTGGGATAAACATATATCCATCCTAAGATAAAATACAGAAAATAGTATAAGGGCAGACTAGATGGACCATGAGGTCTTTTTCTGCCGTCAGACTTCTATGTTTCTATGTTTCCCTAAACCCATTTTACAACTCTTCTTCCTAGAAGTCATTCTAGGAATAGACATCTCAGTCAATTTAACCCTTAGAGAGAATTATCCCTGGTAATTGGGTTTAGGCCACTTCCTGCTTTTAACACTTTTTCTCCCCCGCATCCACCCACCCCTTTCTACCATAGGAGTTTTTTCCACCCTGAGGGTCAATGGCCCTGAAAATAAGAAATGTCCAGAAAATAAGCCCAACAGGACTTTTCAAGTCATGCATAATAAGCCCCCCCAATACTTTCCGGGGAAAGAGGGGAGACATGCCTGGAGCCGGTCTTTCTCCAGCAGGAACTTTTGGCTGGGAGAGCGAGGGCAAGCGAGAGACAGCTGCACAAACACACACACACCGCAGGACGAGTTAAGCTCCTCTGGACTCTGACTATGAAAGTTTGAAGCACGCTCCTGCCTGTGAAGAACAGGAGGCAAGCATTGATTCCTTCATTGCAGATAGGAGCATGTTTCAAACGACTGCTGAAGGCAGCCCAGAGCAGCTGAGCCAGTCCAGCAAGAGAGGGAGGGAGGGAGGGAGGGAGGGAGGGGGAGCAAGAGACTGAGCCGAAAGGGACGGCGACAGGGACGTCTGCTTCTCAAGCCCTGCGCTCATCTGGGCTCTGCCTACGTCAATTTGAAATGCCTCCTGTTCACTCACTGCCGTGTTTATCAACCTTTTTTCTTCAGGGGAACCCTTTGGTGTCATCAGATTTCTGGCGGACCCTGTACCGTGTACTGGTACTGTTTATATCCCTCCAAGGTGAGCCCCCAATTTATTTCAATCTAAAGAACATCAGGCTCAGTAGTGTCAGCTTCATCTAACGTTTGTCTTTTAATAAATCAGTCCAGGTTAGCGGTAAATAAGGTTCAAGAGGGAAGTGTATTTAATATGAAAGTGAACACAAAAATAAGGGGGCAAAATCTGAGGTTAGTTGGGGGAAATATCAGAAGCAATGGGAGAAAATATTATTTTACTGAAAGGGTAGTAGATGCTTGGAACAAACTTCCAGCAGATGTGGTTGGTAAATCCACAGGAACTGAATTGAAACATGCCTGGGATAAACATAGATCCATCCTAAGATAAAATACAGGAAATAGTATAAGGGCAGACTACATGGACCATGAGGTGTTTTTTTGCCATCAATCTTCTATGTTTCTATGCATCCCCCAAAAAGGGCGTTCTCAGTGGTGGCCCTTTCTTTATGGAATATCATCGCCCTAGGAATACAATTCCCCCTCACCTTGTTGCTTTTCCAAACGGCCCTTAAGACATGATTTTGTCAGCTTGTCTAGAGACCTTGAATAGAGATGGAACCGATCAAGTAGTTGACCTGAGTGTGTTGTTGGTAGCATTGCTGAGGCATCGTTTTGTGTTGCAGTTTTTAATGTTGGAAACCACTCAGAGTCACTGGGATTTGGGCAGACGTACCAGTATGGGCACAATCACCATCTGAGCCACTCCAGCAAGTGAGGGTGGCCTCCTGTTCACTCACTGGCTTGGGACTCTTCACCCTCCACCTCCCTCCCTTCAGACGGGGGGGGGGGGGGATGCAGGCGAGGGTGGTGCATTGGGAGGCCCTGAAGGACACGGATCCTCCTCCGCCTCTGGCTCCTGAGCAAAGCGGGAGGGGAAATACACCGAGCTGACAGCCAAACTTCTAGCTGCGCTGAGCTGCACTTCCTTGTCTTTTCCAAACATGCTTCCCACACACAGGAGATCTTTCTCCCTTCAAAATCCAGCCAGAAATGAGTGTTCATGAGACTCTTGGAGCGAAAGGGGAAAGATTTATTGCATTTAGTCAAAAGGTTCCTGCTGGTGCTTTTCTCTCGTGCCCTCTTCCCCCCTCCTCACTACAGAGAGAGAGGGGGACACGCGCCAGAGAGGTGAACCAGGAAGTGCATAGCCGGCTGCTTCTGCCACTGAGCTCTGCTGGGAGTTTGGCTGTCAGCTCTTCCTCAGGCAGCGCTCAAGAGTTTCTTTCTCCTACCTCCGGACGGGGGTCAGTGAATACAACATCAGGAATGCGACGGAACTCCATGTCCCATGTAGGATGGGTGACCTGCCCCAACCCTGCTCCACCCCGCCTGCCCTGGAACCCCCAAATTGCATCACACCATGAGACGGTCGCCTGTCTTATCTTCGGGGAAGCACGATATCTCCAATTATATATCCCCAGCAGTTCAAAATACATTTGATGATAATCACAGCAACATAGAAACCTAGAAGATTGACGGCAGAAAAAGACCTCAATGTCCACCTAGTCTGCTCTTATGCTATTTCCTATATTTTATCTTAGGATGGATGGATGTTTATCCCAGGCATGTTTAAATTCAGTTGATGTGGATTTACCAACCATGTCTGCTTGAAGTTATTTCCAAGCATCTACTACTTTTTCATAAAATATTTTCTCATGTTGCTTCTGATCTTTCCCCCAACTAACCGCAGATTGTGCCTCCTCTCTATACAGATTGAGTTCACTAAGTCTTTTCTGATAGGTTTTATGTTTATTACCCTCCACCATTTTTGTAGCCCGTCTTTGGACCTGTTCAGTTTTGTCAATATCTTTTTGTAGGTGAGGTCTCCAGAACTGAACACAGTATTCCAAATGTGGTCTCACCAGTGCTATATAATGCGGGATCACAATATCCCTCTTCCTGCTTGTTATATTTCTAGCTATGCAGCCAAGCATTCTACTTGCTTTCCCTACCACGTGACCGCACTGTTCACCCATTTTGAGACTGTCAGAAATCACTACCCCTAAATCCTTGTCTTTTGAAGTTTTTGCTAACACAGAACTGCCAATACAATACTCAGATTGAGGATTCCTTTCCCCCAAGTGCATTATTTTACATTTGGAAACATTAAACTGCAGTTTCCATTGTTTTGACCACTTGTTTACTAAAGCTAAATCATTTGCCATATTACAGATGCCTCCAGGAATATCAACCCTATTGCATACTGTAGAGTCATCGGCAAATGGGCAAAACCTCCCTACCAAACCTTCCCCTATGTCACTCACAAACATTTGCAGCTTCAGCCAGCTGCAAATCCACTGAACTATCAGAGATTAAGTTCACTCTTCACTAATGTATCTATTTATGTGGAACCGTATGAAAGGCTTTGCTGACGTCCAGGTAGGCAATATCCACAATGCCACCTTCAGCCAACACCTTTCTGACACAGTCAAAGAAACCAATGAGATTAGTCTGACATGATTTGCCCTTAGTAAAGCCATGCTGGTTTGGGTCCAATAAGTTATTGTTTTTTAGGTATTAATTTATCTTCTTTTTGAGTAAAGTCTCCATCATTTAAACTACAACTGATGTCAAGATACCTGGTCTATAGTTGTCAGCTTCTTCTCCACTACCCTTCTTGTGGATAGGCACAACATTGGCCATTCTTCAATCATCAGGAATGTCTCCCGTTAAAAGGGATTGGTTAAACAAATCAGTCAGGGGGGTCGCAGTCACAGGTCTAAGTTGTTTAGGAACTCTGGGGTGGATGCCATCTGGACCCATTGCCTTATTTATCTTTAATTGTCCAAGTTCTTCTAAGACATAGGCCTCTAAGATCAGTGGAGCTGAATCCTCAAAGCTGGAAGCAATTGCTAGTCATTTGCATTGCTAAGAATGTTGATCGACCCAATTAAACAACTGAACTTGAATGGATATTTGAACAGGGATCTCGGTAGTCTTCTATGAATCATAAATAATTTAAGTGATTAGTATTGGGGCATGTTTGATTTTTCACTATGATATATACTTTTATTCTTTTTTAACTATTATCTCTAATTATTTTATAAAAAATTAAAGTTTTATTTTTCTTTGAATCTTACACACAAAGGGGATGGCGATAAGACCACTCGGGACAATTGAAATAAAAAGCAACATTGAAAAGGGAAGAAGATCAAGTGAAAAATCAAAATATTTTCCATTTCTTTTGGAAAAACATACAATTCTCCTCCTCTTCCAGAAGCTGTTAGACAAGAGAGAGAAAATCAAGAAAGATTTCAAGCTCGAATAAGCAGATTATGCAGAACTCAAGGATACGTTACATGGTTTTTCCTCCATCAGCAAAAAAGGGAGATATCTGGAAGTCAGTTGAGAGGAAAAGGTCAACAGTAAAGCCACGTAGAGCAGACAGGAATGCAGGCCTCTCCCTGTGAGGAAGAACATGGCTTGAACGAAAATACCATTAAACAAGACATTATCCATATTTTTTATGAACTCAGTTTTGGAAAAATTGCATCTTTTTTGTGGAAAAAGAAGAGGTTGCAAATCACAGCTGTTTATACATTGAGGTGCTAGACAGGAGAAGAGCCATGCACACTATCTCAGTGTAGCAAAAATTGGTCAGAATAGTTCCCTTGTGATTCTTGGAACCAGCTACACAAGGGAGAAGCCACAAAATAACCCCAATGTGTTACGTCTTTAGTGAGCATGGCAACATGGTGGTACACCAGAAGACACACGAGTAAGAAAACATATGACATATGTGCAGATTGTGTGAACATTTCATTAGAAATTCTCAGGTCATGACATACTAAGGGATGCACACACAGGAATAACACAATTTGAATAACCTTTGAATGTGCAGACCGTGCAAAAAAAAATTCAGTTATGAAACACCAGAGGACTCACACAGGAGAGAACCCCTTTGAATATCCTGACTGTGGGAAAGGTTTTAGTGATAATTCCAGCCTGGTGAGACACCAGAGGACTCACACAGGAGAGAACCCCTTTGAATGTCCTGACTGTGGGAAAAGTTTTAGTCACAGTTCCCACCTGGTGACACACCAGAGGACTCACTCAGGAGAGAAACCCTTTGAATGTCCTGACTGTGGGAAAGGTTTTAGTGATAATTCCAGCCTGGTGCAACACCAGAGGACTCACACAGGAGAGAAACCCCTTGAATGTCCCGAGTGTGGGAAAGGTTTTAGTCAAAATTCCAGCCTGGTGAGACACCAGAGGACTCACAAAGGAGAGAAACCCTTTGAATGTCCTGAGTGTGGGAAAGGTTTTAATGATAATTCCAGCCTGGTGCAACACCAGAGGACTCACACAGGAGAGAAACCCTTTGAATGTCCTGACTGTGGGAAAAGTTTTAGTCAGAGTTCCTACCTGGTGACACACCAGAGGACTCACTCAGGAGAGAAACCCTTTGAATGTCCTGACTGTGGGAAAAGTTTTAGTCAGAGTTCCCACCTCGTGACACACCAGAGGACTCACTCAGGAGAGAAACCCTTTGAATGTCCTGACTGTGGGAAAAGTTTTAGTCACAGTTCCCACCTGGTGAAACACCAGAGGACTCACTCAGGAGAGAAACCCTTTGAATGTCCTGAGTGTGGGAAAGGTTTTAGTCAAAGTTCCCACCTGGTGACACACCAGAGGACTCACTCAGGAGAGAAACCGTTTGAATGTCCTGAATGTGAGAAAAGTTTTAGTGATAGTTCCAGAGGACTCACACAGGAGAGAAACCCTTTGAATGTCCTGACTGTGGGAAAGGTTTTAGTCATAATTCCAGCCTAGTGCAACACCAGAGGATTCACACAGGGGAGAAACCCTTTGAATGTTCTGACTGTGTGAAAAGTTTTAGTGATTGTTCCAGCCTGGTGAGACACCAGAGGATTCACTCAGGAGAGAAACCCTTTGAATGTCCTGAATGTGAGAAAGGTTTTAGTGATAGTTCCAGCCTGGTGGGACACCAGAGGACTCACACAGGAGAGAAACCCTTTGAATGTCCTGACTGTGGGAAAGGTTTTAGTCGTAATTCCAGCCTAGTGCAACACCAGAGGATTCACACAGGAGAGAAACCCTTTGAATGTCCTGACTGGGAAAAGTCTTAGTCAGAGGTCCCACCTGGTGAGACACCAGAGGACTCACAAAGGAGGGAAACCCTTTGAATGTCCTGACTGTGGGAAAAATTTTAGTCAGAGTTCCCACCTGGTGAAACACCAGAAGACTCACACATGAAGGAGAGCGAGGTAGGAGGGAAGAAGGTAAGAGGGAGAGTGGGAGAAAAGGTGGAGGGAAGCGAATGAGATATAGGGAGGCTAGTAACATGAAATATAGAAGGAAAACAGATGGGAGATAAAAGTAACATTGCAGGACTTCCGGTGGCCGACGAGCCCTGTCGGGAGGGTGCCGACGGAGCTCCGTCCCCAGACCTCAGTTTTCACCCTGGCGGTCCCATTTCTAGTGATCTGATCGGACCCGGAGAGTCCGATCCAGAACAGGGGCTCTTTGAACATCATGGGACTATTCACCGCTACCCCCAAGGTGTAGGATTGCCCCGCAGTGCCAGGAGGAAAGATCCGGGCCCTGGCAATGGCCGTCGCCTGGCCATAGCGGCCCCTCTAGAAGAGAGGAACAACAAGGAAAAAAACCAGAGCAGTCTAGCAGAGTGCTTGGATCAACAGAGAAAGAAGAAGGTAAAGTGATTAATACTCCTACAAATAAAATTGATACAGAAATTTACAAATTTAATTAAGGCGAAGAAGAAAGTTAAAGTAATTTCCCAGTGTGAGTGGACTTTAATAGGCCGGAACAGCTTCAGCTCACAAAGTCATAGAGACTATAAATAGAGCGTCAGATTGAACCTGGAAGGTTTTATTAAATTTATCGGAACCGAGGGGATAAGAACGGTATTGAATTGAACTCTATTTTAGCAATCAAAGAGTGTTATTTAAATTTAAAATTATTGGTTTCATTACTTCTTGTGTGGAATCTACACGGTGACTGCATTTGCAGCAGCTGCAGGAAATATTACATAACATGGAGGATTAATATTCCACGAAGACAAAGGGTTTGATGAAGACAAAGGACTAGGCTCGTTTCAGTATTCAGTGGCACCTCGTCTTACGAACGCCTCTTCTAACGAACTTTTCGAGATATGAACCCGGTGTTTAAGATTTTTTTGCCTCTTCTTCCGAACTATTTTCACCTTACGAACAGAAACTGCTGCTGCTGGGATGAAGGGGTTTCTTTTTTTTTCTTTTTTGAAGAAAGAAAAGGGAGGGGCGGCTTGGAGATGGAAAGAGTTTGCATTAACAAAGCTAGGAGAACGGAGTGTTTGCAGAGGCACTGAAAGGGTGTCTTTATATTCTTTAATATATGACTAGATGTGTTTTCACATAGCGAGTTATAATAGATACTTTATTCATTTTGATTTAACTTATAATTAAATCTTATATTTTTCAATATTTCACTAGATGTATTTTTACATAGAGAGTTGTAATAGATATTTTAAAATATTCTCTGGATTGATTCAAACAACAATAAGTTCTTTTTTTTCTGTAGAACGAAGACTTCTACCTTGAGTGGAGCGATGGTAGCTCCTTTTTATGTTATATGTTATGTTTGTAATGTTTGTCTTTGAAAATTAATAAAAATATTTTTTTAAAAAATAAAAGTAACATTGTAAATTTAGGATATTTGTTTATCATATATTGGAAAAATGCATAAGTTTGTAACAGGTTGATGTGGTATATGTATAAATTTAAAGTTTGTGCAGAAAAATAAATAAATAATTAATTTCCTATCTGTGGGAAAGCTTTCAGTCAGAATTGCAACCTGGTGGTACCCCAGAGGATTCACACAGGAGAGAAACCATTTGAATGTCCTTTTTTTGGGACAGGTTTAAGTTATAATTCCAGCAATATGAGATACCAGCAGACTCACACCATGGAGAAATCTTTGAAATGTCCAATCTGAGGACATTACTTCAAGCATAAATCATCCCTTATTGCACACAAGGAAATTCACATGAGGCAACATTTCAGGAGTTTTGAGAAGTCTTGAATTTCATTTGTGATCTCTCTTTGAAAGTGTAGGTGAGAAATTGATTGTTGGAATTTTGGCCTGATTTAGTTTACTCTCACATTTCTCAGGATTAAATTTATAGGTGGAGAGAAAGTGAAAGTAGAAAATGGCCTCACTTGCATAACATTGACAGGTTTAATATTTCTTGTAAGAATTTTTAAATCTCTGCTGGTAATCTATCTGGTTCTTGGATCTTGTTATTTTTTTCTGTGTTTTTGCCACCTCCATCAACTCCATCATTGTTATTTTTTTATTAAACATATTTTTAATATTCTCAGACACTTTGTTAATTTAGCTCTTCCCAAATTATCTTTTACTCTGAAATTTTTCTTTATCATATAATTTTTCATTAAATTCTTCAATTATTTCTTAATTTTATTTTGCAAATGTATACATCCTTTCTCATCTTCTAATTTACTTATCAAACTCTTCTTTTTCAAGTTATAGGCTAACCATCTTCCTGGTTTTTTAGCATTTTTAAAAAAGTTAAATTTTTACCTGCATCTACATGGAGGGATGTATGCACTGGAATACCCCAAGGCTCTGTTTTAGGCCCAGTACTCTTCAACATCTTCATCAAAGACTTGGACAAGGGGGGAAATTTGCAGATGACACCAAACTGACAGAAATAGCCTAATCTGCAGAACATAGCCGCCCCGAGTCTTCGGAGAGGGGCGGCATACAAATCTAAGTAATAAATAAATAAATAAATAGGTTCAAATACAGAGGGATCCCGACAGATTTGAACATTGGGTGCTATCAAATAAAATGAAATACAATGGTGAAAAAAGCAAGGTTCTACATTTAGGCAAGAAAAAATATTTACAAGTACAGTATATGTGGTACTTTGCTCAACAGTAGTAACTGAGGGATCTTGGAGCCTTAGTGGACAACCATTTAAATAGGGGTCAGCAGTGTGCAGCAGCTGCCAAAAAAGCCAAAACTATTCTAGCCTGCATTAACAGAGGGACAGAATCAAGATCACATGAAGTGTTAATACCACTTTATAATGCCTTGGTAAGTCCACACTTGGAATACGGCATTTAGTTTTGGTCATCATGATGCAAAAAGGATGTTGAGACTCTAGAAACTAAAGTTCAGAGAAGAGCAACAAAAATGATTAGGGGACTGGAGACTAAAACATATGAAGAACGGTTGCAGGAACTGGGTATGTCTAGTTTAATGAAAAGAAGGAACGGGAGACATGATAGCAGTGTTCCAATATCTCAGGGGATTCCACAAAGAAAAGGGCGTCAATCTATTCTCCAAAGCACCTGAGGGTAGAATAAGAAGCAATGGGTACAAACTAAAGGAGAGAAGTAACTTAGAACTAAGAAATTTCCTGACAGTTAGAACAATTAATCAGTGGAACATATTGCTTCCTGAAGTTGTGAACATTCCAACACTGGACATTTGTCTGAAGTAATGTAGCGTTTCCTGCCTAAGCAGAGAGATTGGCTAGAAGATCTCCAAGGTCTTCTTGTTGTTGTTGTTGTTGTTTGCCTGCTTGTCCGCTATATAGTTTGATGGGATATTCTCTTTTTGTTTTGTTTTTTAAAAATCCTTTTGGAAATATTTCTTCTACTATATATAGGCTATCACTCCCTCTTTTGTAGGCTCCAGTTTGTAAACCCTGCTGCATACTGTTCATACTGAAGTCTCTGGAGACTTTACAGGTCAATTTACAGAGGAAGAAGGATTTTAGCATTTAGCAGATATAACATTTCTTCCTTCAGGTATGCTGGTGGCTCTTGGATGCAGACCATAGGAATGAAGATGTCTTCCTTAGAGTGTTTGGTCTAATGGTGCTACCATGTAATAAATACTTAGGAGCTGTGGGAAATCCATCTTGAAGTTTTGGGATATAGAGAGTTTTGATTTCCACTGAGAGTCACCCTGAACAAAGACGATTGTGTCATTCTTTAAACCTTCATGAACATTTACAATTGAGAGAGTCCAGAAATATTTCAGAAGAAGAATACTCTACTCCTCAGAATCAAATACCTTATTCCAACAGACTTGAAATTTTGGGCTCAAAAAATTTAGAGGTACGTCACCTTCGATCTGATCTTAATGTAGTTCATAA
The DNA here is from genome assembly GCF_031021105.1 of Erythrolamprus reginae. Classification (NCBI taxonomy): domain Eukaryota; kingdom Metazoa; phylum Chordata; class Lepidosauria; order Squamata; family Dipsadidae; genus Erythrolamprus; species Erythrolamprus reginae. The sequence continues at coordinate 21,470,520 of NC_091951.1, read as the reverse complement.
AATCATCGGCCACACTGTTCTTCCTTATTTATTTATTTATTTCATTTATTTATTTTGTCGAATACACAATGAGAGTTATAAAATACATAGTAAAATACATGATGAAGGTTATAGAGGAGATACTTATAGTAAAATATATCTATGAAAGAATAGAAAAGAAGATATAGTAATACAGTAGTCCCTCGCTATACCGCGCTTCACCTATTGCGGCTTCACTTCATCGCGGGTTTCTGAGGAAGTCGATTGGCAGATTTAAACAGCCCGCCGAACTTGATCAGCAGGTTTTTCACAAAAAAAAATATATCTAAAATTGTAAATACTGTATTTAAATACTGTATCTAAAATAAATACTGTGTGGGAAGGGTTTATAAACACTTAAAACAATGAAAACTTACCAAACAATTACAATATAAATACTTAAATAAGTACTATCAGTCGATAAATTCCCCATCGCGGATTTCACCTATCGCGGCCAGGTCTGGAACGTAACACCAGCGATAGGTGAGGGACTACTGTAGAACATATCAATGAAAGAATAGAAGAAGAGATATAGGAATAGAAGAAAGGTATAGGAGGTATAGGAGAGCAATAGGACAGCGGACAGAAGGCACTCTAGTGCACTTGTACTCGCCCCTTACTGACCTCTTAGGAATCTGAGTAGGTCAATTGTGGATAATCTAAGGGTAAAATGTTGGGGGTTTGGGGATGACACTACGGAGTCCGGTAATGAGTTCCACGCTTCGACAACTCGGTTACTGAAGTCATATATTTTACAGTCAAGTTTGTCAATTAATACCTCAGCTTCATATGCAACAACACACAAGCACACAATAGATTGAAACTCAATGTAAATGGCTCCAAAAGCAACACATTTGACTATTTCACTAGGCTCATTTGCAAAGTGAAAAAGATTTGACAGCATTTATACAGTGAAAACATCTTGCAAACGCCTTAGAGACGGGACAAGAGTGTTTTTCTGCCGCTACCAGGAGATGGCAGTCAGATAGGCAACATATGTGCCTGAAACATACCTGATAGAGGAGTTAAAACCATCGAGTATAAATTGCTAGAAAAGATGAGAGAGAGAAACAGAACTTCCTCTTCCGGAAGACTCATGGGAGGGAGGTGGGGTGCAGAGCGGCTTTTGGGCTCTTCCGAGGATCGAAGCATCAGCTGGAAGGTGAGTTGAGAGCAGGTGGAGGGAGAGTCCGGGAGCAAGTCGGGCTGTTTCGTTCCCTCCACGGCCTGGAAGCAGAGAAGCAACCGGGCTGAAGCGCGTCAGCTGCTGGTGCTGCAGGTTTCTCCCCTGCCCAATTTTAATCCCACTGGTGCTGCACGCTGTGAAACCAGTGGCTGCAATTTTCTGCTGGTGGGAAGATTGAAAGAGTCTCAAGTTAAGGTTGATTCTCTGGGAATGGCTTCCCTCCAGAGGTTGTGGGTGCTCCATCACTGGGGGTTGTGAGAGAGTTGGGAGGGACCTTGGGGGTCTTCTATTCCGACCCCTGCGCAAACAGGAGACTCAATACCATTTCTGTCAATCCGTTAATTGTCCTCAGTGTCTGGAAAATTCTACGTACTTGTAGGCAGGTTCTCTCCTGGGTTGGTTTCCATCCGATGCTTCTTGTCTTGCCTTCTGGTGCATTGCAAAATAAGTTGACCCCCTTCTTCTTGACCCCTCAAGTGTTGGAAGATGGCTCTCATGTCATACCTAGTCCTTCCTTTCACTGGACTAGACATACCCAATTCCTGCAACTCTTCTTTGTATCTTTTAGCCTCCAGTCCACTAATCATCTGTTCTTCTCTTCCCTGTTCTCTTTATAGAGACTCTACTACACTTTTTTTTAACATTGTGGTATTCAAAAAACGTTGCAGTAATCCTAAATGTGATCTTTCTAAAGCATCCTAAATTGATACTAATACAGCTTGCTCTTTTTAGGGGATTGTTCACTATGATAGAACTTCAAGTAACTTCACAGTTACTGCTATTGAGCCACGTTGTATCTATTCTCTACTTCCTATTTGGTTTTTCTTGGCTAAGTGTACAACCTACTTTTCTCTCTCTTTAATTTCATTTTGTTGGATAGAGACCAGTGTTCAAATCTATTGAAAGTCAAGTTCAAAGTCCACAAGGAAAGTCTGAATTTGACAAAATGGAGGTGTGTGTTTATGAAGAATTCGCTGGGATGTTAAAATACAGTAATGAAGATTTTAAAAATTGTCTTCTGGACTTTAGAGATGGAAAAAAACACAGGAAAAAAGCTGGAATATAATGAAAAGTAACTTGACAATAAAAGACAGGTTGACAATTATATTGGTATTTATAATGATTACACTGGGATTGAGAGTGAGAAGAAAAAAGCAACAGGAGCATATTGGTATCAGAAGATGCAATTAAAAATGAAGGGATAATAGTGAGAAGAGACTAGAAGGGATTGAGAATATACCTACAGTGTAGTTCCTACACAAATAATACATTCAAAATGAAGAAAATTATTCATTTTTAATATAGAAACAAACGATTTTGCATCTTCTCTTTTATACAGTCAGAGAAAGAACACTATATGCATTGCAAATTTACACAGATTACCAAAAACTGTATCAATTGCTAGTCCTTTGCATTACTAAGAATGCTTGATTGACCCAATTAAACAACTGAATTTGAATGGATATTTGAACAGGGAAATTGGTAGTCTTCTATGGATCATAAATAATTTAAGTGATTAGTATTGGGGCATGTTAGACTTTTCACTATAATATATACTTTTATTCTTTTTTACCATCATCTCTAATTATTTTATAAACAATTAAAGTTCAATTTTTCTTTGAAACTTACAGACAAAGAGGATGGCAATAAGACCACTCGGGACCATTGAAATAGAAAGCAACATTGAAAAGGGAAGAAAATCAAGGGAAAAATCAAAATATTTTCCATTTCTTTCAGAAAACCATTCAATTCTCCTCCTCCAGCAGCTGTTAGACAAGAGGGAGAAAATCAAGAGAGGTTTCAAGATCGAATAAGCAGATTATGCAGAACTCAAGGATACGTTACATGGTTTTTCCTCCATCAGCCAAAAAGGGAAATATCTGGAAGTCAGTTGAGATGAAAAGGTCAACAATAAAGCCATGTAGAGCAGACAGTAATGCAGGCCTCTCCCTGTGAGGAAGAAAATGGCTTGAACGAAAACACCATTAAACAAGGCATTGTCCATATTTTTGATGAACTCAGCTTTGGAAAAATTGTAGTTTTTTGTGGAAAAACAAGAGATTGCAAATCACAGCAGTTTATACATTGAGGAGCTAGACAGAACATTTCCCTTGTGATTCTTGGAACTAAATACACAAGAGAGAAGCCACAAAAGAACCCCAATGTGTTACATCTTTAGTGAGCATGGCAACATGGTGGTACACCAAAAGACACACACGAGTAAGGAAACACATGACTGTGCAGATTGTGTGAACATTTCATTAGAAATTCTCAGGTCATGACACACTAAAGGATGCAGACACAGGAATAACACAATTTGAATATCCTTTCTGTGAGGAAAGTTTCAAAGAGAATTCCAGTCAAACCCAAGACTCGCCTAAAAGAGAAAACGTTTGAATGTGCACACTGTGTAAAAAAACCGAGTCACAATTTCAGTCATGAAACACAAGAGGACTCACACAGGAGAGAAACCCTTTGAATGTCCCGACTGTGGGAAAGGTTTTAGTGTTAATTCCAGCCTGGTGACACACCAGAGGACTCACACAGGAGAAAAACCCTTTGAATGTCCTGACTGTGGGAAATGTTTTAGTGTTAATTCCAGCCTGGTGACACACCAGAGGACTCACACAGGAGAAAAGCCCTTTGAATGTCCTGACTGTGGGAAGAGTTTTAGTGTTAATTCCAGCCTGGTGACACACCAGAGGACTCACACAGGAGAGAAACCCTTTGAATGTCCTGACTGTGGGAAAAGTTTTAGTCGGAGTTCCCACCTTGTGACACACCAGAGGACTCACACAGGAGAGAAACCCTTTGAATGTCCTGACTGTGGGAAAAGTTTTAGTTTTAATTCCAGCCTGGTGACACACCAGAGGACTCACATAGGAGAAAAACCCTTTGAATGTCCTGACTGTGGGAAAAGTTTTAGTGTTAATTCCAGCCTGGTGAAACACCAGAGGACTCACACAGGAGAGAAACCCTTTGAATGTCCTGACTGTGGGAAAAGTTTTAGTCGAAGTTCCCACCTGGTGACACACCAGAGGACTCACACAGGAGAGAAACCCTTTGAATGTCCTGACTGTGGGAAAAGTTTTAGTGTTAATTCCAGCCTGGTGAAACACCAGAGGACTCACACAGGAGAGAAACCCTTTGAATGTCCTGACTGTGGGAAAAGTTTTAGTCGAAGTTCCCACCTGGTGACACACCAGAGGACTCACACAGGAGAGAAACCCTTTGAATGTCCTGACTGTGGGAAAAGTTTTAGTGTTAATTCCAGCCTGGTGACACACCAGAGGACTCACACAGGAGAGAAACCCTTTGAATGTACTGACTGTGGGAAAGGTTTTAGTGATAATTCCAGCCTTGTGAAACACCAGAGGACTCACACAGGAGAGAAACCCTTTGAATGTTCTGACTGTGGGAAAGGATTTAGTGTTAATTCCAGCCTTGTGAAACACCAGAGGAGTCACACAGGAGAGAAACCCTTTGAATGTTGTGACTGTGGGAAAGGTTTTAGTGATAATTCCAGCCTGGTGCAACACCAGAGGACTCACACAGGAGAGAAACCCTTTGAATGTCCTGACTGTGGGAAAAGTTTTAGTCGAAGTTCCCACCTGGTGACACACCAGAGGACTCACACAGGAGAGAAACCCTTTGAATGTCCTGACTGTGGGAAAGGTTTTAGTCATAATTCCAGCCTGGTGAGACACCAGAGGATTCACACAGGAGAGAAACCCTTTGAATGTCCTGACTGGGAAAAGTCTTAGTCAGAGGTCCCACCTGGTGAGACACCAGAGGACTCACAAAGGAGGGAAACCCTTTGAATGTCCTGACTGTGGGAAAAATTTTAGTCAGAGTTCCCACCTGGTGAAACACCAGAAGACTCACACATGAAGGAGAGCGAGGTAGGAGGGAAGAAGGTAAGAGGGAGAGTGGGAGAAAAGGTGGAGGGAAGCGAATGAGATAGAGGGAGGCTAGTAATATGAAATATAGAAGGAAAACAGATGGGAGATAAAAGTAACATTGCAGGACTTCCGGTGGCCGACGAGCCCTGTCGGGAGGGTGCCGACGGAGCTCCGTCCCCAGACCTCAGTTTTCACCCTGGCGGTCCCATTTCTAGTGATCTGATCGGACCCGGAGAGTCCGATCCAGAACAGGGGCTCTTTGAACATCATGGGACTATTCACCGCTACCCCCAATGTGTAGGATTGCCCCGCAGTGCCAGGAGGAAAGATCCGGGCCCTGGCAATGGCCGTCACCTGGCCATAGCGGCCCCTCTAGAAGAGAGGAACAACAAGGAAAAAAACCAGAGCAGTCTAGCAGAGTGCTTGGATCAACAGAGAAAGAAGAAGGTAAAGTGATTAATACTCCTACAAATAAAATTGATACAGAAATTTACAAATTTAATTAAGGCGAAGAAGAAAGTTAAAGTAATTTCCCAGTGTGAGTGGACTTTAATAAGCCGGAACAGCTTCAGCTCACAAAGTCATAGAGACTATTAATAGAGCGTCAGATTGAACCTGGAAGGTTTTATTAAATTTATCGGAACCGAGGGGATAAGAACGGTATTGAATTGAACTCTATTTTAGCAATCAAAGAGTGTTATTTAAATTTAAAATTATTGGTTTCATTACTTCTTGTGTGGAATCTACACAGTGACTGCATTTGCAGCAGCTGCAGGAAATATTACATAACATGGAGGATTAATATTCCACGAAGACAAAGGGTTTGATGAAGACAAAGGACTAGGCTCGTTTCAGTATTCAGTGGCACCTCGTCTTATGAACGCCTCTTCTAACGAACTTTTCGAGATATGAACCCGGTGTTTAAGATTTTTTTGCCTCTTCTTCCGAACTATTTTCACCTTACGAACACAAACTGCTGCTGCTGGGATGAAGGGGTTTCTTTTTTTTCTTTTTTGAAGAAAGAAAAGGGAGGGGCGGCTTGGAGATGGAAAGAGTTTGCATTAACAAAGCTAGGAGAACGGAGTGCTTGCAGAGGCACTGAAAGGGTGTCTTTATATTCTTTAATATATGACTAGATGTGTTTTCACATAGCGAGTTATAATAGATACTTTATTCATTTTGATTTAACTTATAATTAAATCTTATATTTTTCAATATTTCACTAGATGTATTTTTACATAGAGAGTTGTAATAGACATTTTAAAATATTCTCTGGATTGATTCAAACAACAATAAGTTCTTTTTTTCTGTAGAACGAAGACTTCTACCTTGAGTGGAGCGATGGTAGCTCCTTTTTATGTTATATGTTATGTTTATAATGTTTGTCTTTGAAAATTAATAAAAATATTTTTTTAAAAAAATAAAAGTAACATTGTAAATTTAGGATATTTGTTTATCATATATTGGAAAAATGTATAAGTTTGTAACATGTTGATGTGGTATATGTATAAATTTAAAGTTTGTGCAGAAAAATAAATAAATAATTAATTTCCTATCTGTGGGAAAGCTTTCAGTCAGAATTGCAACCTGGTGGTACCCCAGAGGATTCACACAGGAGAGAAACCATTTTAATGTCCTTTTTTTGGGACAGGTTTAAGTTATAATTCCAGCAATATGAGATACCAGCAGACTCACACCATGGAGAAATCTTTGAAATGTCCAATCTGAGGACATTACTTCAAGCATAAATCATCCCTTATTGCACACAAGGAAATTCACATGAGGCAACATTTCAGGAGTTTTGAGAAGTCTTGAATTTCATTTGTGATCTCTCTTTGAAAGTGTAGGTGAGAAATTGATTGTTGGAATTTTGGCCTGATTTAGTTTACTCTCACATTTCTCAGGATTAAATTTATAGGTGGAGAGAAAGTGAAAGTAGAAAATGGCCTCACTTGCATAACATTGACAGGTTTAATATTTCTTGTAAGAATTTTTAAATCTCTGCTGGTAATCTATCTGGTTCTTGGATCTTGTTATTTTTTTTCTGTGTTTTTACCACCTCCATCAACTCCATCATTGTTATTTTTTCATTAAACATATTTTTAATATTGTCAGACACTTTGTTAATTTAGCTCTTCCCAAATTATCTTTTACTCTGAAATTTTTCTTTATTATATAATTTTTCATTAAATTCTTCAATTATTTCTTAATTTTATTTTGCAAATGTATACATCCTTTCTCATCTTCTAATTTACTTATCAAATTTTTCTTTTTCAAGTTATAGGCTAACCATCTTCCTGGTTTGTTAGCATTTTTAAAAAAGCTAAACTTTTACCTGCATCTACATGGAGGGATGTATGCACTGGAATACCCCAAGGCTCTGTTTTAGGCCCAGTACTCTTCAACATCTTCATCAAAGACTTGGACAAGGGGGAAAATTTGCAGATGACACCAAACTGACAGAAATAGCCTAATCTGCAGAAGATAGGTTCAAATACAGAGGGATCTTGACTGATTTGAACATTGGGTGCTATCAAATAAAATGAAATACAATGGTGAAAAAAGTAAGGTTCTACATTTAGGCAAGAAAAAATATTTACAAGTACAGTATATGTGGTACATTGCTCAACAGTAGTAACTGAGGGATCTTGGAGCCCTAGTGGACAACCATTTAAATAGGAGCCAGCAGTGTGCAGCAGCTGCCAAAAAAGCCAACACAGTTCTAGCCTGCATTAACAGAGGGACAGAATCAAGATCACATGAAGTGTTAATACCACTTTATAATGCCTTGGTAAGTCCACACTTGGAATACGGCATTTAGTTTTGGTCATCATGATGCAAAAAGGGTGTTGAGACTCTAGAAACTAAAGTTCAGAGAAGAGCAACAAAAATGATTAGGGGACTGGAGACTAAAACATATGAAGAACGGTTGCAGGAACTGGGTATGTCTAGTTTAATGAAAGAAGGAACAGGGGAGACATGATAGCAGTGTTCCAATATCTCAGGGGATTCCACAAAGAAAAGGGCATCAATCTATTCTCCAAAGCACCTGAGGGTAGAACAAGAAGCAATGGGTACAAACTAAAGGAGAGAAGTAACTTAGAACTAAGAAATTTCCTGACAGTTAGAACAATTAATCAGTGGAACATATTGCTTCCTGAAGTTGTGAACATTCCAACACTGGACATTTGTCTGAAGTAATGTAGCGTTTCCTGCCTAAGCAGAGAGATTGGCTAGAAGATCTCCAAGGTCTTCTTGTTGTTGTTGTTGTTGTTTGCCTGGTTGTCCGCTATATAGTTTGATGGGATATTCTCTTTTTGTTTTGTTTTTTAAAAATCCTTTTGGAAATATTTCTTCTACTATATATAGGCTATCACTCCCTCTTTTGTAGGCTCCAGTTTGTAAACCCTGCTGCATACTGTTCATACTGAAGTCTCTGGAGACTTTACAGGTCAATTTACAGAGGAAGAAGGATTTTAGCATTTAGCAGATATAACATTTCTTCCTTCAGGTATGCTGGTGGCTCTTGGATGCAGACCATAGGAATGAAGATGTCTCCCTTAGAGTGTTTGGTCTAATGGTGCTACCATGTAATAAATACTTAGGAGCTGTGGGAAATCAGTCTTGAAGTTTTGGGATATAGAGAGTTTTGATTTCCACTGAGAGTCACCCTGAACAAAGACGATTGTGTCATTCTTTAAACCTTCTTCATGAACATTTACAATTGAGAGAGTCCAGAAATTTTTCGCAAGAAGAATACTCTACTCCTCAGAACTGAATACCTTATTCCACGAGACTTGAAATTTTGGGCTCAAAAAATTTAGAGGTACGTCGCCTTCGATCAGATCTAAATGTAGTTCATGAAATCATCTGCCACACTGTTCTACCTGTCAATTAATACCTCAGCTTCAAACGCAACAACACACAAGCACACAATAGATTGAAGCTCAATGTAAACTGCTCCAAAAGCATCACATTTGACTATTTCACTAGGCTCACTTGCAAAGAAGTTGGTCCCGTCAACTAAACAATGTCATTTGACGGGACCCAGTGGAAGAGCCTTCCCTGTGGCGGCCCTGACCCTCTGGAACCAACTCCCCCCAGAGATTAGAATTGCCCCCACCCTCCTAGCCTTTCGTAAGCTCCTTAAAACCCATCTCTGCCATCAGGAATGGGGGAACTGAGATATTCTTTCCCCCTAGGCCTCTACAATTTTGCATGGTATGTTTGTATGTATGTTTGGTTTTATTAAAAAGGTTTTTTTAGTTGTTTTAGTATTGGATTGTTACATACTGTTTTTATCACTGTTGTTAACCCCCCCCCCAGTCCAGGGAGAGGGGCCGCATACAAATCAAATCAATCAATCAATCAATCAATCAATCAATAAATAAATAAATAAATAAAATTAAATTTGAAGTGAAAAAGATTTGAGACCATTAATACATCTTGCAAACGCCTTAGAGATGGGACAAGAGTGTTTTTCTACCGCTATCAGGACATGGCAGTCAGATAGGCAAGGTATGTGCATAAAGCATGCCTGATAGAGCAGTTAAAACCATCGAGTACAGAATTGCTAGAAAAGATCAGAGGACTTCCTTTTCCGGAAGACTCATGGGACGGAGGTGGGGTGAAGAGCGGCTTTTCTGCTCTTCCGAGGATCGAATCAACAGCTGGAAGGTGAGTTGAGGGCAGCTTTGGGGGGAGAGTCCGGGAGGAAGTCGGGCTGTTTGGTTCCCTCCACGGCCTGGAAGCAGAGAAGCAACCGGGCTGAAGCACGTCAGCTGCTGGTGCTGCAAGTTCCTCCCCTGCCCAAATTGAATCCCACTGGTGCTGCACGCTGTGAAACTGGTGGCTGCAATTTTCTGCTGGTGGGAAGATTGAAAAAGTCTCCCGACCCTCTGGAACCAACTCCCCCCGGAGATTAGAACTGCCCCTACTCTCCTTGCCTTTCGTAAGCTCCTTAAGACCTACCTTTGTCGTCAGGCATGGGGGAACTAAGACATCTCCCCCGGGCATATACAATTCATGAATGGTATGTCTGTCTGTATGTTTGTTTAGAAAATGGGGTTTTAAAAATATTTTTAAACTGTAATTTAGATTTGTTGTAGATTGTTTCACTTTGTTGTGAGCCGCCCCGAGTCTGCGGAGAGGGGCGGCATACAAATCTAAATAATAAATTAATAAATAAATAAGTTAAGGTTGATTCTCCTGGAATGGCTTCCCTCCAGAGGTTGTGGGTGCTCCATCACTGGGGGTTGTGACAGAGTTGGGAGGGACCTTGGGGGTCTTCTATTCCGACCCCTGAGCAAACAGGGGACCCAATACCATTTCAGGCAATCGGTTAATTGTTCTCAGTGTCAGGAAAATTCTCCTTACTTGTAGGCTGCTTCTCTCCTGGGTTAGTTTCCATCTACTGCTTCTTATCTTGCCTTCTGGTGCATTGCAAAATAAGTTGACCCTCTTTTTCTTCACCCCTCAAGTGTTGGAAGATGGCTCTCATGTCATACCTAGTCCTTCCTTTCACTGGACTAGACATACCCAATTCCTGCAACTCTTCTTTATATCTTTTAGCCTCCAGCCCCCTAATCATCCCTACTTCTCTTCTCTGTTGTTTTTATAGAGTCTCTACTACACTTTTTTTAAATATTGTGGTAATCAAAACAAGTTGCAGTAATCCTAAATGTGATCTTTCTAAAGCATCATAAATTGATACTAATACTGCTTGCTCTTTTTAGGGGATTGTTCACTATGATAGAACTTCAAGTAACTTCACAGTTACTGCTATTGAGCCACGTTGTATCTATTCTCTACTTCCTATTTGGTTTTTCTACCTAAGTGTACAACCTGCTTTTTTTCTCTCTTTAATTTCATGTTGTTGGATAGAGCCCAGTGTTCAAATCTATAGAAAGTCAAGTCCAAAGTCCACAAGGAAAGTCTGAATTTGACAAAATGGAGGTGTGTGTTTATGAAGAATTCGCTGGGATGTTAAAATACATTCATGAAGATTTTAAAAATTGTTTTTTGGACTTCAGAGGTGGAAAAAAAATGGGATTTATAATGATTACACTGTGATTGAATGTGACAACAAAATAGGAACTGGAGCATATTGGTATCAGAAGATGCAATTAAAAATGAGGGGGTAATAGTGAGAAGAGACTAAAAGGGATTGAGAATATACCTACAGTGTAGTTCCTACACAAATAATACATTCAAAACGAAGAAAATGAGTTGGGGCAGTTATTGATAGGAAAAAAAAAAGATTACCACAATCGGATTGGAAGGGAAATATTTGAAATATTAAAAGAATGAGCGATTGACGGTGGAATGTCATAATTTTTTAAGAATTTGTTTATTAAAAAATAATAGAAAAAAAGAATAAAGTATATAATTTATCAGTTGGATTTTTTGTTATGGGCAATTTAAAATGTTATTAACCAATAGATGGAATAGTAATAACAAGATAATCCCCACTTGGGTAAAGACCTTGGTATACTAATAACAAAAGATTTAAGTGCCAAAGCCCACTGCAACAATATAGCCAAGAAGGCTTCAAGAGTTGTAAACCTAATCCTGCGTAGCTTCTGCTCTGGCAATCTCACACTACTTACCAGAGCTTACAAAACTTTTGCCAGACCCATCCTTGAATACAGCTCATTTATTTGGAACCCATATCGCATCTCAGACATTAACACCCTTGAAAATGTCCAAAAATACTTCACCAGAAGAGCCCTTCACTCCTCCACTCGAAAGAGAATACCCTACGAGACTAGAGTTTCAATCGTGAGGCTAGAAAGTTTAGAACTAAGACGCTTTAAACAAGATCTAAGTATTGCCCACAAGATCATATGCTGCAATGTCCTGCCTGTCGGTGACGACTTTAGCTTCAACCACAACAACACAAGAGCACACAACAGATTTAAACTTAATATTAACCGCTCCAAACTTGATTGTAAAAAATATGATTTCAGTAACCGAGTTGTTGAAGCGTGGAACTCATTACCGGATTCCATAGTGTCATCCCCAAACCCCCAACACGTTACCCTTAGGTTATCCACGATTGACCTATCCAGATTCCTAAGAGGTCAGTAACGGGCGAGTACAAGTGCACTAGAGTGCCTTCCGTCCGCTGTCCTCTTGCTCTCCTATATCTCCTATACCTTTCTTCTATTCCTATATCTCTTCTTCTATTCTTTCATTGATATGTTCTATTCCTATATCTTCTCTTCTATTCTTTCTTAGATATAATTTACTATGAGTATATCCTCTATAACCTTCATCACGTATTTTACTATGTGTATACCCACTAAAACCCTCATTGTGTATTGGAAAAAATCAATCAATAAAAATAAAATTAAAAAAACTCCTATGGTAGAAAGGGGTGGGTGGATGCAGGGGAGAAATAGTGTTAAAGCAGGAAGTGACCTAAACCCATTTTACAACTCTTCTTCCTAGAAGCCATTCTAGGAATAGACATCTCGGTCAATTTAACCCTTAGAGAGAATTATCCCTGATAATTGGATTTAGGCAACTTCCTGCTTTTAACATTATTACTCCCCCACATCCACCCACCCCTTTCTACCATAGGAGTTTTTTCCACTCTGAGGGTCAATGGCCCTGAAAATAAGACATGTCCAGAAAACAAGCCCAACAGGACTTTTCAAGACATGCATAATAAGCCCCCCCAATACCTTCCGGGGAAAGAGGGGAGACATGCCTGGAGCCGGTCTTTCTCTGACAGGAACTTTTGGCTGGGAGAGGGAGGGCAAGCGAGAGACAGCTACACACACACACACACACACACACACACACACACACACTGCAGGACGAGTTAAGCTCCTCTGGACTCTGACTATGTGAGTTTGAAACACGCTCCTGCCTGTGAAGAACAGGAGGGAAGCATTGATTCCTTCATCGCCAATAGGAGCATGTTTCAAAAGACTGCTGAAGGCAGCCCAGAGCAGCTGAGCCAGTCCAGCAAGGGAGGGAGGGAGGGAGGGAGGGGGCGGCAAGAGGCTGAGCCGAAAGGGACGGCGACAGGGACATCTGCTTGTCAAGCCCTGTGCTCATCTGGGCTCTGCCTACGTCAATTTGAAATGCCTCCTGCTCACTCACTGCCGTGTTTATCAACCTTTTTTCTTCAGGGGATCCCTTTGGTGTCATCAGATTTCTGGCGGAACCTGTACCGTGTACTGGTACTGTTTATGTCCCTCCAAGGTGAGCCCCCAATTTATTTCAATCTAAAGAACATCAGGCTCAGTAGTGTCAGCTTCATCTTAGTTTTGTTTGTTAATAAATTTAATAAACAGCCACACTTCTACCCTGTTTCCCCGATAGTAAGACACCCCCGATTGTAAGACGTATCGGGGGTTTCAGGGGGGTCGGCTAATATAAGCCGTACCCCGAAAGTAAGACATATGTCTTACTTTCGGGGAAACACGGGGGTATTGCCGGGGGGGAGCCCGATGACGTCGCTTCCAAGCTCCCCGCGCGCCCCTTGCCTTCGCCTCGCCGCGGCGCCACCGCCTCTTCCCCGGCTTGGCAAAGCGAAGGACGGCGCTGGTCCGAAGCGAGCCGAGCGGGCGGCGGTTTGCAGCGAAGGTGCTCGTCCCAGCAACAGAGTCCTGCCGAGGCTCGGCTGCAAGCGGCCAGTGAGGCCGACCGGCTCCGAGGCGAGCGGCCGGAGCTGCGCCCTCCTTCGCCTGCCTCCTTTCCGGCAGGCAGGTGGGGCTGCCCAACTGCGCAGAGCGGCTCCTCCCCTCCAGACACACGCTTCCCCGACATGCGTCTGCGGCTCCACGTGTGCACGCCGCTTGGAGCCCTGAGGTTGAACTTGGAAAAGGGCTCACGAGGCTCCTGTCCCGCGGCTGCCCTTCTGGACTCTGGGGAGATGCCTTCGGGAACACAACCCTTTCAATTTTTTCCAATGTAAGACATACCACGAAAGTAAGACGTAGTGGGGCTTTTGGGGGTAAAAAGAAAGTAAGACACTGTGTTACTTTCGGGGAAACACGGTAGCTGTGATGAGCTGCACTTCCTTGTCTTTTCCAAACATGCTTCCCACACACAGGGGATCTTTCTCTCTTCAAAATTCGGCCAGAAATGAGTGTTCATGAGACTCTTGGAGCAAAAGGGAAAAGATTTATTGCATTTAGTCAAAATGTTCCTTCTGGTGCTTTTTTCTCGTGCCCTTTTCCCCCCTCCTCACTACAGAGAGAGAGGGGGACACGCGCCAGAGAGGTGAACCAGGAAGTGCATAGCCGGCTGCTTCTGCCACTGAGCTCTGCTGGGAGTTAATCTCCTACCGCCGGACGGGGGTCAGTGGATACAACATCAGGCATGTGACGGAACTCCATGTCCCATGTAGGATTGGTGACCTTCCCCCACCCTGTTCCGCTCTGTCCTGCCCAACCTGCCACCTCTAAATTGTTTCCCACCGTGAGACGGGCATCATACTGGTACTGGAGTTTGCCAGCTCTGTGTGGCTGTCGGCTGGTCTCTTTAGAGGAAAAAAGCTTGAAAATACAGAAACTCTGGTGGCGAGGGGAAGCCATTAACAACTTCTCACATTGAGAAGAGTTTATGTATCGTATAAGGGTTTTTTCCTGTAAAGGGACCAGCTGAGAGAAACACAGAGCTGCTAAACTCCAGTACAGGTAAAACGCCCGTCTCACACCCAGCTCCACCCTTGAGCCCTCTGTCCACCCCGCCTGCCCTGGAACCCCCAAACTGCATCCCATCACGAGACGGGCCCCGGTCTTATCTTTGGGGAAGCACAATATCTCCAATTATATATTCCCAGCATTACAAAATACATTTGATGATAATCACAGCAACATAGAAACCTACGTAGAAGAGTGACAGCAGAAAAAGACCTCTTGGTCCATCTAGTCTGCCCTTATACTATTTCCTGTATTTTATCTTAGGATGGATATATGTTTATCCCAGGCATGTTCAAATTCAGTTACTGTGGATTTACCAACCTGGAAGTTATTTCCAAGCATCTACTACTCTTTCAGTAAAATAATATTTTCTCATGTTGCTTCTCATCTTTCCCCCAATTAACCTCAGATTGTGCCCCCTCTCTATAAAGTATGAATTCATTAAGTCTTTCCTGATAGGTTTTATGCTTAGGATCCTCCACCATTTTTGTATCCCATCTTTGGACGCAGTCAGTTTTGTCAATATCTCTTTGTAGATGAGGTTCCAGAACTGAACACAATATTCCAAATGTGGTCTCATCAGCGCTATATAATGCAGGATCACAATCTCCCTCTTCCTATTTGTTATATCTCTAGCTATGCAGCCAAGCTTTCTACTTGCTTTCCCTACCACATGACCGCACTGTTCACCCATTTTGAGACTGTCAGAAATCACTACCCCTAAATTCGTCTCTTCTGAACTTTTTCCTAGCACAGAAGTGCCAATACAATACTCAGATTGAGGATTCCTTTTCCCCAAGTGCATTATTTTACATTTGGAAACATTAAACTGCAGTTTCCATTGCTTTGACCACTTATTTACTAAAGCTAAATCATTTGCCATATTACAGATGCCTCCAGGAATATCATCGTCAAATGGGCAAAAAGTCCCTACCAAACTTTCCCCTATGTCACTCACAAACATTTATTTATCTATCTATCTATCTATCTATCTATCTATCTATCTATCTATCTATCTATCTATCTATCTATCTATCTATCTATCTATCTATCTATCTATCTATTCAATTTTTATGCCGCCCTTCTCGTTAGATTCCGGGTGGCTCACAACATGTTAGCAATAGCACTTCTTAACAGAGATAAGCTATTGCCCCCACAATCCGGGTCCTCGTTTTACCCTCCTCGGAAGGATGGAAGGCTGAGTCAACCTTGAGCCGGTGATGAGATTTGAACCGCTAACCTTCAGATCTAGTCAGCTTCAGTGGTCTGCAGTACAGCACTCTACCTGCTGCGCCATCCTGGCTCTTCAGCCAGCTGCAAATCTACTGAACTATCAGAGATTAAGTTCACTCTTCACTAATGTATCTGTTTATGTGGAACCGTATCAAAGGCTTTGCTGAAGTCCAGGTAGGCAATATCCACAGCGCCACCTTCATCCAACACCTTTCTGACATAGTCAAAGAAATCAATGAGATTAGTCTGACATGATTTGCCCTCAGTAAAGCCATGCTGGTTTGGGTCCAATAAGTTATTGTTTTTTAGGTATTAATTTATCTTCTTTTTGAGTAAAGTCTCCATCATTTTAACTACAACTGATGTCAAGATAACTGGTCTGTAGTTGTCAGCTTCTTCTCCACTACCCTTCTTGTGGATAGGCACAACATTGGCCATTCTTCAATCATCAGGAACCTCTCCTGTTTAAAGGGATTGGTTAAACAAATCAGTCAGGGGGCTAGCAATCAGAGATCTGAGTTGTTTAAGAAGTCTGGGGTGGATGCCATCTGGACCCATTGCCTTATTTGTCCTTAATTGTCCAAGTTCTTCTAAGACCTAGGCCTCTAAGATCATTGGAGCTGAATCCTCACAGCTGGAAGCAATTGCTAGTCCTTTGCATTGCTAAGAATGCTTGATTGACCCAATTAAACAACTGAATTTGGATGGATATTTCAACATGGCTGGGTAGTCTTCTATGAATCATAATAATTTAAGTGATTAGTATTGGGGCATGTTTGATTTTTCACTATAATATATACTTTTATTCTTTTCTACCATCATCTCTAATTATTTTATAAACAATTAAAGTTCAATTTTTCTTTTTTAAAATATTTTTATTGATTTTTTCAAAGTAACAAACACAACAAACAAAACATATAACACTTAAAGGAGCTACAGTCGCTCCCCTCAAAGTAGAAGTCTTCATATAAAAGTAAAAAGTTTATCTGTAAAATACATATTGTTATATAGAGTAAAAATTTCAATCTTAATATAAATCTAAATCAGTATCAAAATTTATAAAGATATATATGAAAAGGAAAAAAAATATTTAAAAAACAAAGAGAAAAAAGAGAAGAGAGAAAAGAAAAGATGGAAAAAAATATTTATATTTGTACTAATAATTACCATCTTATACAATTCTAATACTAAATTCAAATATGTTAATAATATAGCAACACACTTATCTCTTATTCCTTGTTTCCCACCAGATATATACTTTCTGCCAAATATCATAAAATTCTGATTCTTCTTGATTATTTAACCGTCTCGTCATCATATCTAATTCGGCACAGTCTAAAATCTTCTTAAGAATATCTGTTTCTTTTGGAATCTCACTATCTTTCCATTTTTGTGCAAAAACTATCCTAGCTGCTACTAATATATGAACTATTAAATAATATATATCTTTTTTATATTTATAATTTGATATGCCCAATAGAAAAAATGCTGGTGCTTTCTTAATATCTAATTGAGTTATTTCTCTCAGCCATTTTTCTATTATGTTCCATTACTCTTTAGCTTTTGGGCACGTCCACCAACAGTGATAATAGCTACCTATTTCTATTTTACATTTCCAGCAATTAGGCGAATTAGTTTGGTACATTTTTGAAATTCTACTTGGTGGTAAGTGCCATCTATAAAACATCTTGATCTGATTTTCTTTATAAGCAGTTGACTTTGTTATTTTCCAGTTATGCGTCCAGACCTTTTCCCAGGTATTCAGATCTATCTCTCTATTTAAATTTCTACACCAACTAATCATGTTATCCTTTAATATCCATTCTATATTTTTACTATTAATTAAAAAATTATATGTTTTTCCTATCAATTTTCTTTGATCTGTGGTTAGTAATTTACCTAATATATTATTATCCTTCCTAAGTATATATGTTGTTTTGTCTTTATGAAATCTCGACTTAATCTGTATATATTGCCACCAGTCTATTGCCAGGCCGGATTCCAGCAGTTCCTGCTTTGTTTTCAAATTCCACTGATTATCTACTAAATCTTTATATTTCCAGATCTTATCCTCTTGTAATAAATTTGGAAAGGTTATGGCTTCAATGGGAGATATCCACTCCGGCATAACTAAAAAATGATCTTTTTTGACTTCATTCCAAACATCTATAAGTGCTTTCCTAATGATATGTCTTTTGAAGTAGGAATGTGTTTTATACTTTTCATACCATATAAAGGCGTGCCATCCTAACATTAAATCATGCCATTCTAAATTTAATAATCTTCTATTTTGTAAAGTAAGCCATTCTTTGGTCCAAATCAAAATTGCGGCTTGATAGTATAACTTCCAATTTGGACAGGCAAGACCTCCTCGCTCCTTTATGTCTTCTAAAGCACACTGTCTTATTCTAGGTTTTTTGTCTTGCCATATAATTTTTTTTGTTATTCTATTTAATTCTATAAAAAAATCTTTTTCCTGGATTAATTGGAATTACTTGGAATAAAAATAATACTTTAGGTAGAATATTCATTTTAATTGTAGAAATCCTACCTACTAGAGACAATTGCAAATTACTCTTTAAATCATTTTTAATTTGTTTTAAAAGTTTGGTGTAGTTATCTTCTTTTAATGTCATAGATTTTGCTGTTATCCAAATACCTAAATACTTAACTTTTTTGGTTATTTTCATATTTGACTTTTCACTATAATATATACTTTTATTCTTTTTTACAATCATCTCTAATTATTTTATAAACAATTAAAGTTCTATTTTTCTTTGAATCTTACAGACAAAGAGGATGGCAATAAGACCACTCGGGACACTTGAAAAAGAAAGCAACATTGAAAAGAGAAGATGATCAAGGGGAAAATCAAAATATTTCCCATTTCTTTCAGAAAACCATTCAATTCTCCTCCTCCAGCAGCTGTTAGAGAAGAGAGAGAAAATCAAGAGAGGTTTCAAGCTCGAATAAGCAGATTATGCAGAACTCAAGGATATGTTACATGGTTTTTCCTCCATCAGCAAAAAAGGGAAATACCTGGAAGTCAGTTGAGAGGAAAAGGTCAACAGTAAAGCCATATAGAGCAGACAGGAGTGCAGGCCTCTCCCTGTGAGGAAGAAAATGGCTTGAATGAAAGCACCATTAAACAAGGCATTGTCCATATTTTTGATAAACTCAGCTTTGGAAAAATTGCAGCTTGTTTGTGGAAAAACGAGAGATTGCAAATCACAGCTCTTTATACATTGAGGAGCTAGACAGGAGAAGAGCCATGCACACTATCTCAGTGTAGCAAAAATTGGTCAGAACAGTTCCCTTGTGATTCTTGGAACCAACTACACAAGG
Organism: Erythrolamprus reginae; assembly: GCF_031021105.1. Classification (NCBI taxonomy): domain Eukaryota; kingdom Metazoa; phylum Chordata; class Lepidosauria; order Squamata; family Dipsadidae; genus Erythrolamprus; species Erythrolamprus reginae. Next base: position 21,451,177 of record NC_091951.1, on the reverse strand, counting down.
GATAAGCCACAAAAGAAGCCCAATGTGTTAAGTCTTTAGTGAGCATGGCAACATGGTGATACACCAGAAGACACACATGAGTAAGGAAACATATGACTGTGTAGATTGTGTGAACATTTCATTAGAAATATTCAGGTCATGACACACTAAAAGATGCAGACACAGGAATAACACAATTTGAATATCCTTTCTGTGAGGAAAGTTTCAAAGAGAATTCCAGTCAAACCCAAGACTCGCAAAAAAGAGAAAACGTTTGAATGTGCAGACTGTAAAAAAATTCAGTCACAATTTCAGTTATGAAACACCGGAGGACTCACTCAGGAGAGAAACCCTTTGAATTCCCTGACTGTGGGAAAAGTTTTAGTCAGAGTTCCCACCTGGTGACACACCACAGGACTCACACAGGAGAGAAACCCTTTGAATGCCCTGACTGTGGGAAAGGTTTTAGTCAGAGTCACCACTTGGTGCAACACCAGAGGACTCACACAGGAGAGAAACCCTTTGAATGTCCTGACTGTGGTAAAAGTTTTAGTTCGAATTCCAACCTGGTGACACACCAGAGGACTCACACAGGAGAGAAACCCTTTGAATGTCCTGACTGTGGGAAAAGTTTTAGTTCGAGTTCCCACCTGGTGACACACCAGAGGACTCACACAGGAGAGAAACCCTTTGAATGTCCTGACTGTGGGAAAGGTTTTAGTGATAATTCCAGTCTGGTGAGACACCAGAGGACTCACACAGGGGAGAAACCCTTTGAATGTCCTGACTGTGGGAAAAGTTTTCGTTCGAGTTCCCACCTGGTGACACACCAGAGGACTCACACAGGAGAGAAACCCTTTGAATGTCCTGACTGTGGGAAAAGTTTTAGTGATAATTCCAGTCTGGTAAGACACCAAAGGATTCACAGAGGAGAGAAACCCTTTGAATGTCCTGACTGTAGGAAAAGTTTTAGTGATAATTCCAGTCTGGTGAGACACCAGAGGATTCACACAGGAGAGAAACCCTTTGAATGTACTGACTGTGGGAAAAGTTTTAGTGTTAATTCCAGCCTGGTGCAACATCAGAGGACTCACACAGGAGAGAAACCATTTGAGTGTCTTGACTGTGGGAAACGTTTTAGTGATAATTACAGTCTGGTGAGACACCAGATGTTTCACACAGGAGAGAAACCCTTTGAATGTCCTGAGTGTGCGAAAGGTTTTAGTGATAATTCCAGCCTGGTGCAACACCAGAGGACTCACCAAGGAGAGAAACCCTTTGAATGTCCTGACTGTGGGAAACGTTTTAGTCAGAGTTCCTACTTGGTAAAACACCAGAGGACTCACACAGGAGAGAAACCATTTGAATGTCCTGACTGTGGGAAAAGTTTTAGTCAGAGTTCCTACTTGGTGACACACCTGAGGACACACACAGGAAAGAAACCGTTTGAATGTCCTGACTGTGGGAAAAGTTTTAGTCAGAGTGGGAACCTGGTGACACACCAGAAGACTCACACAGGACGGAGAGCGAGGTAGGAGGGAAGAAGGTAAAAGGGAGAGAGGGAGAAAAGGTGGAGGGAAGCGAATGAGATAGAGGGAGGCTAGTAACATGAAATATAGAAGGAAAACCGATGGGAGATAAAAGTAACAGTGCAAATTTAGGATATTTGTTTATCATATATTGGAAAAATGTACAAGTTTGTAACATGTTGATGTGGTATATGTATAAATTTAAAGTTTGGGGGGGGGGAGGAAAGAAAAATATCGAATTTCCTATCTGTGGGAAAGCTTTCAGTCTGAATTGCAACCTGGTGGTACCCCGGAGGATTCACACAAGAGAGAAACCATTTGGATGTCCTTTTTGTGGGAAAGGTTTTAGTTATAATTCCAGCCTTGTGAGATACCAGCAGATTCACACCATGGAGAAATCCTTGAAATGTCCAATCTGTGGACATTACTTCTGTTGTGGTTGGGACACGCCGGCAGAACAACTTCAAGCATAAATCAAGGAAATTGACATGAGGCAACATTTCAAGAGTTTAGAGAAGTCTTGAATTTCATTTGTGATCTCTCTTTGAAACTGTTGATGAGAAATTGACTGTTGGAATTTTGGCCTGATTTAGTTTACTCTCACCTTTCTCAGGATTAAATTTATAGGTGGAGAGAAAAGGAAAGTGGAAAATGGCCTCACTCACATAACATTGACAGGTTTTATATGTCTTGTAAGAATTTTTAAATCTCTGCTGGTAATCTATCTGGTTCAGGGGTCTTGTTATTTTTTTTGTGTTTTTACCCCCTCCATCAACTCCATCATTGTTATTTTTTCATTAAATATATTTTTAATATTCTCAGGCACTTTTGTTAATTTAGCTGTTCCCAAATTATTTTTTACTCTGAAATTTTTCTTTATCATATAATTTTTCATTAAATTCTTCAATTATTCTTTAATCTTGTTTTGAAAATGTATACATCCTTTCTCATCTTCTAATTTACTTATCAAATTCTTCTTTTTCAAGTTATAGGCAAACCATCTTCCTGGTTTTTTGGCATTTTTAAAAAAGTTAAACTTTTACCTGCATCTACATGGGAGGGATGCATGCACTGGAATACCCCAAGGCTGTTTTAGGCCCAGTACTCTTCAACATCTTCATCAATGACTTGGACAAGGGGAAAAATTTGCACATGACACCAAACTGAAAGGAATAGCCTAATCTCCAGAAGATAGGTTCAAATACAGAAGGATCTTGACAGATTTGAACATTGGGTGCTATCAAATAAAATGAAATACAACGGTGAAAAAAGTAAAGTTCTACATTTCGGGAAGAAAAAAATATTCACAGGTACAGTATATGTGGTACATTGCTCAACAGTAGTAACTGTGAGGGATCTTGGAGCCCTAGTGGACAACCATTTAAATAGGAGCCAGCAGTGTACAGCATCTGCCAAAAACGCCAACACTTGTCTAGCCTGCATTAACAGAGGGATAGAATCAAGATCACATGAAGTGTTAATACCACTTTATAATGCCTTGGTAAGCCCACATTTGGAATACGGCATTTAGTTTTGGTCACCATGATGCAAAAAGGATGTTGAGACTCTAGAAAAAGTTCAGAGAAGAGCAACAAAAATGATTAGGGGACTGGGGACTAAAACATATGAGGAACGATTGCAAGAACTGGGTATTTCTAGTTTAATGAAATGAAGGAACATGGGAGACATGATAGCAGTGTTCCAATATCTCAGGGGTTGCCACAAAGAAAAGGGAGTCAATCTATTCTCCAAAGCACCTGAGGGTAGAACAAGAAGCAACGGGTACAAACTAAACAAGGAGAGAAGTAACTTAGAACTAAGAAATTTCCTGACAGAACCATGAATCAGTGGAACATATTGCTTCCTGAAGTTGTGAACGTTCCAACACTGGAAGTTTTTAAGAAGATGTTGGATAACCATTTGTCTGAAGTAGTGTAGGGTTTCCTGCCTAAGCAGAGAGATTGGACTAGAAGATCTCCAAGGTCCCTTCCAACTGTTGTTTTTGTTGTTGTTGTTAGCCTGGTTGTCCGCTATATAGTTTGATGAGATACTCTCTTTTGGTTTTTGGTTTTTACAAATCCTTTTGGAAATATATCTTCTACTATGTATAGGCTATCACTCCCTCTTTTGTAGACCCCATTTTCTAAACCCTGCTGCATGCTGTTCATAATGAAGCCGCTGGAGACTTCTGTACAGGTCAATTTGCAGAGGAATGTGGATTTTAGCATTTAGCAGATATAACATTTCTTCCTTCAGGTATGCTGGTGGCTCTTGGATGCAGACCATAGGAATGAAGATGTCTCCCTTAGAGTGGTCTAATGGTGCTACCATGTAATAAATACTTAGGAGCTGTGGGAAATCAGTCTTGAAGTTTTGGGATATAGAGAGTTTTGATTTCCACTGAGAGTCACCCTGAACAAAGACGATTGTGTCATTCTTTAAACCTTCATGAACATTTACAATTGAGAGAGTCCAGAAATATTTCGCAAGAATACCCCTCTTCTCAGAACTCAATACCTTATTCCACCAGACTTGAAATTTTGGGCTCAAAAAATTTAGAGGTCCGTTCCCTTCGATCTGATCTTAATGTAGTTCATAAAATCATCTGCCACACTGTTCTACCTGTCAATTAATACCTCAGCTTCAAACGTAACAACGCACAAGCACACAATAGATTGAAACTCAACATAAACGGCTCCAAAAGCATCACATTTGACTACAGTATTTCACTAGGCTCACTTGCAAAGTGAAAAAGTGAAAAAGATTTGACAGCATTTATACAGTTAAAACATCTTGCAAACGCCTTAGAGACGGGACAAGAGTGTTTTTTTGCCGCTACCAGGAGATGGCAGTCAGATAGGCAACATATGTGCCTGAAACATGCCTGATAGAGCCGTTAAAACCATCGAGTACGGAATTGCTAGAAAAGATCAGAAACACAGGACTTCCTCGTCCGGTAGACTCACGGGAGGGAGGTGGGGTGCAGAAGGTCTTTTGTGCTCTTCCGAGGATCGAAGCAGTAGCAGGAAGGTGAGTTGAGGGCAGGTGGGGGGGAGAGTCCGGGAGCAAGTCGGGCGGTTTTGTTCCCTCCACGGCCTGGAAGCAGAGAAGCAACCGGGCTGAAGCGCGTCAGCTGCTGGTGCTGGAGGTTTCTCTCCTGCCCAAATTTAATCCCGCTGGTGCTGCACGCTGTGAAACTGGTGGCTGCAATTTTCTGCTGGTGGGAAGATTGAAAAAGTCTCAAGTTAAGGTTGATTCTCTGGGAATGGCTTCCCTCCAGAGGTTGTGGGTGCTCCATCACTGGGGGTTGTGAGAGAGTTGGGAGGGACCTTGGGGGTCTTCTATTCCGACCCCTGCACAAGCAGGAGGCTCAATACCATTTCAGGCAATCGGTTAATTGTTCTCAGTGTTGGGAAAATTCTTCTTTAATTGTAGGCTGCTTCTCTCCTGGGTTAGTTTCCATCCGCTGCTTCTTGTCTTGCCTTCTGGTGCATTGCAAAATAAGTTGATCTCCTTCTTCTTGACCCCTCAAGTGTTGAAAGATGGCTCTCATGTCATACCTAGTCCTTCCTTTCACTGGACTAAACATATCCAATTCCTGCAACTCTTCTTTATATCTTTTAGCCTCCAGCCCCCTAATCATCCCTACTTCTCTTCTCTGTTCTTTTTATAGAGACTCTGCTACACTTTTTAAAATATTGTGGTAATCAAAACAAGTTGCAGTAATCCTAAATGTGATCTTTCTAAAGCATCTATTCCCTACTTCCTATGTGGTTTATCTTGGCTAAGTGTGCAACCTACTTTTTCTCTCTCTTTAATTTCATTTTGTTGGATAGAGCCCAGTGTTCAAATCTATAGAAAGTCAAGTCCAAAGTCCACAAGGAAAGTCTGAATCTGACAAAATGGAGGTGTGTGTTTATGAAGAATTCACTGGGATGTTAAAATACATTCATGAAGATTTTAAAAATTGTCTTTTGGACTTTAGAGGTGGAAGAAAAAACAGAAAAAAAGCTGGAATATAATGAAAAGTAACTTGAAAATAAAAGACAGCTTGACAATTATATTGGGATTTATAGTGATTACACTGGGATTGAGAGTGACAAGAAAAAAGTAACAGGAACATATTGGTATCAGAAGATGCAATTAAAAATGAGGGGGTAATAGTGAGAGCAGACTAGAAGGGATTGAGAATATACCTAGAAGAGTGTAGTTCCTACACAAATAATACATTCAAAACGAAGAAAATGAGTTGGGGAAGTTATTGGTAGAAAAAGAAAAGAAAGAAAAAGAAAAGATCATGACAGTAGAATTGGAAGGGAAATATTTGAAAGATTAAAAGAATGAGCGTGTGTGTGTGTGAGAGAGAGAGTTTGTGTGTGAGAGAGTGTTGTGTAAATATGTGTGTGTGTGTGTGTGTGTACTCTGTGCAATCAGCAGCTGCCTTTTAATTTTATAAATTTTATTATTAAAATTAAAACAAGTACAACATTTAATACATCTAGTAAAATACAAAACGTAAAACATAAAATGCAAAAAAACAAAAAAAAACCCAAAGCAAACAAACAAAATCCAAACAAGTAGTAAGGATAAAAGTATTGGCGAATGTACATGGGAGTTGTATTAAGAACGAAAACTAGATCCAATTATATTTGCTCATTACCATGTTTCGAATAGTTTATCTAGAATGATTAAATGCAAGGGTTGAAATAAACATATTGCAGAGAAATTAACAAATAATAATAAAATTCATATCCAAATATATATAAAGTCTCATGTTATTATATTAGATAAGCAGTTGCTTTATACCAGATTTGTAACAGTTCAAGATTATATCTAACATTTCAATCTTGTAGTCTGATAAATTAGTGAAGATTGGACTTAATCCCTGGATAGTTCAGTGGATTTCAAGCTGGCTGAAGCATAGACATCAGAGAGTTATTGTTAATGGCGAGTATTCTGAGCAGAGACAGGTTACAAGCGGTGTGCCACAAGGGTCTGTTCTGGGTCCTATTCTTTTTAATATGTTTGTGAGTGACATAGGGGAAGGTTTGGTAGGGAAGGTTTGCTTATTTGCCGATGACTCTAAAGTGTGCAATAGGGTTGATATTCCTGGAGGGGTCTGTAATATGGTAAATGATTTAGCGTTACTAGATAAATGGTCAAAGCAATGGAAACTGCAGTTTAATGTTTCCAAATGTAAAATAATGCACTTGGGGAAAAGGAATCCTAAATCTGAGTATTGCATTGGCAGTTCTGTGTTAGCAAAAACTTCAGAAGAGAAGGATTTAGGGGTAGTGATTTCTGACAGTCTCAAAATGGGTGAGCAGTGTGGTCGGGCAGTAGGAAAGGCAAGTAGGATGCTTGGCTGCATAGCTAGAGGTATAACAAGCAGGAAGAGGGAGATTGTGATCCCCTTATATAGAGCGCTGGTGAGACCACATTTGGAGTACTGTGTTCAGTTCTGGAGACCTCACCTACAAAAAGATATTGACAAAATTGAACGGGTCCAAAGACGGGCTACAAGAATGGTGGAAGGTCTGAAGTATAAAACGTATCAGGAAAGACTTAATGAACTCAATCTGTATAGTCTGGAAGACAGAAGGAAAAGGGGGGACATGATCGAAACATTTAAATATGTTAAAGGGTTAAATAGGGTTCAGGAGGGAAGTGTTTTTAACAGGAAAGTGAACACAAGAACAAGGGGACACAATCTGAAGTTAGTTGGGGGAAAGATCAAAGGCAACATGAGAAAATATTATTTTACTGAAAGAGTAGTAGATCCTTGGAACAAACTTCCAGCAGACGTGGTTGGTAAATCCACAGTAACCGAATTTAAACATGCCTGGGATAAACATATATCCATTGTAAGATAAAATACAGGAAATAGTAAAAGGGCAGACTAGATGGACCATGGGGTCTTTTTCTGCCGTCAGTCTTCTATGTTTCTATGTTGTTCTCGCTTTTGCTTCCTAACCAATTATAAAAAGGGTCCCAACAATTATTGAACGTAGCCAATGATTCATTTCTAACTAGTGTAATCAGTTTCGACATTTCTGCGCAGTATATTATTTTTTTAATTGTTACTTCATTTGGGGGCAATTCGTCGTTTTTCCACCACTGCGCATAAGATAGTCTTGCTGCCGTTATTAAGTGTATGATTAAATGTACTTGTGGTTTCGATAGTTTTTGTCTGATTATGCCCAATAAAAAACATTCAGGAGTTTTATCAAGTGATAGATTTAGTATTTCATCAATCCAAATTCCAATTTTGTTCCAATATAATTTAGCTTTGGTACATTGCCACCACAGGTGGAAATAGGTGCCCAATTCTTGTTGACATTTCCAACAATTTGGTGAGAGTTTATTGTTTATTTTGGTTAGCTTAATTGGGGTAATATGCCATCGGTAAAACATTTTGACTAGATTTTCTTTATAGGATGTGGCAATAGTCAATTTATAGTTCCTACTCCAGAGTGTTTGCCATTCCTCCTCTTTAATCTCATTTTTAAGGTCCAAATTCCATTTTTTGACATTAATTTTTGTGCTAAAGTTGTCCAGTTCATTGTAGTTTAAGTAACCGTAAAATTTTTTGATTAGCTGATCTTGAGGGCCTATACAAAGTTTATCTAGCAGGGCATTTTTGCTTATCCCGGTTTTGCTTTTATCTTTGTTAAATTTAGTTTGAATCTGTAGGTATTCCCACCATTCCACTTTTTGACCCAGATTTTCTAGTTCTAGCCTTGTTCTAATTGCACCATTTGGATTAAGAATATCTTTATATCTTATTATGTTGTTACTTTTGTGTAAGTTAGGATGAACATAGGCTTCTAAAGGGGCGTACCAGATGGGAATTCCTTTATAAAGTTTAGGTTTAATTTTTTTCCAAGTATAAATAAGTGATTTCCTAATCATGTGATTGGTGAAGTATTTATGTGTTGTCCGCTTTTCATCCCAGAGATAGTAATGCCACCCTAGGTGGAGGTCGTGGCCTTCTAAGTTAAGAAGTCTAGTATTTGTTAGGCTCATCCAGTCTCTCGTCCATGATAAAGATGCAGCAATATGGTAATCCTTCCAGATTGGGAGTGCCAGTCCTCCTTCTTCTTTCTTTCCTTGTAAATATTTTAGTCGAATTCGGGGACGTTTATTTTGCCAGATGAAATTGTTAGTTATTTTGGTCAATTTATTAAAAAATTCCTGTTTTAATTGTATAGGGATTGTTTGAAATAGAAACAAAATTTTAGGCAGAGTATTTAACTTTATGGCTGCAATCCTTCCAAGTAAGGAAAGTTGTAAATTTCTCCATTTTAACAAGTCAGCTTGTATTTTGTCTATTAAGATATCATAGTTGTTTAATTTTAAGCTGGACACTCTATTTGTCAAATTAATGCCGAGGTATTTAATTTTTGTGACTATTTGAATATCCAGTTTAGCTGTTAAGATATCTTTCTGTGATTGTCGCATATTTTTGGTTAGAATTTGCGTTTTAGTCTTATTTATTTTGAGGCCTGCCACTGTACCATAATCTTCCAGAACTTCTAGTAATTTGGGACCTGACTCTAAAGGGTCTTCTAAGATAAATACCAGGTCATCCGCGAAGGCTTGAAGCTTATAGGTTTCTTTCTTACATTTTAATCCTCTTATATCTTCCTTATCTCTAATAATTCTAGTTAATACTTCAAGAGTTAAGATAAACAATAAAGGGGACAGTGGACACCCTTGTCTTGTACCTTTATAAAGAGAGATTTTTGTCGATGTATCTCCATTAAGGATAATATAAGCTGATTGGACAGAGTAAATAGCTTTAATTGCATTAATAAATTTGGAGCCAAATTCCATATACTCAAGTTATTGGTAGAAAAATAAAAGAAAGAAAAAGAAAAGATCATGACAGTGGGATTGGAAGGGAAATATTTGAAAGATTAAAAGAATGAGCGTGTGTGTGTGTGAGAGAGAGTTTGTGTGTGAGAGAGCGTTGTGTAAATATGTGTGTGTGTGTGTGTGTGTACTCTCTGTGCAATCAGCAGCTGCCTTATTGAAGCCCTCCTGCTTCTTTATTCCTCAAACTCGCAGAGCCATCCATCCATTTAAGCCTCAATCCTGTCTCTTTCCCTCCGAAAGTATTTTCTGTTCTATTCCGCATTCTTGAGTCTCTCTCTTCCCCGCTCCTTAAACTTTAAAGAAACTCACCAGGTGCTGCCCAGCCATTGACCCTCAGAGTGGAAAAACCTAATCCTACGTAGCTTCTGCTCTGGCAATCTCACGCTACTTACCAGAGCTTACAAAACTTTCGCCAGACCCATCCTCGAATATAGCTCATCCGATTTGAACCCATATCGCATCATAGACATTAACACCCTTGAAAATGTCAAAGATACTTCACCAGAAGAGCCCTTCACTCCTCCACTCAAAACAGAATACCCTACGAGACTACACTTTCAATCCTGGGCCTAGAAAGCCTAGAACTAAGACGCCTTAAACAAGATCTAAGTATTGCCCACAAGATCATATGCTGCAATGTCCTGCCTGTCGGCGACTACTTCAGCTTCAACCACAACAACACAAGAGCACAAAACATATCAACGGCCCCGAAAATAACACATATCCAGAAAATAAGCCTAACAGGACTTTTCAAGACATGCATAATAATAATACTTTCTGGGGAAAGAGGGGAGACATGCCTGGAGCCGGTCTTTCTTTGGCGGGAACTTTTGGCTGGGAGAGCGAGGGCAAGCGAGAGACAGCTGCACGCACACACACACATACCGCAGGACTAGTTAAGCTCTTCTGGACTCTGACTATGTAAGTTTGAAACACGCCCCTGCCTGTGAAGAACAGGAGGCAAGCATTGATTCCTTCATCGCCAATAGGAGCATGTTTCAAAAGACTGCTGAAGGCAGCCCAGAGCAGCTGAGCCAGTCCAGCAAGGGAGGGAGGGAGGGAGGGAGGGGGAGCAAGAGGCTGAGCCGAAAGGGACGGCGACAGGGACGTCTGCTTGTCAAGCCCTGCGCTCATCTGGGCTCTGCCTACGTCAATTTGAAATGCCTCCTGTTCTCTCACTGCCGTGTTTATTAACCTTTTTTCTTCAGGGGAACCCTTTGGTGTCATCAGATTTCTGGCGGAACCTGTACCGTGTACTGGTACTGTTTATGTCCCTCCAAGGTGAGCCCCCAATTTATTTCAATCTAAAGAACATCAGGCTCAGTAGTATAAGCTTCATCTAACTTTTGTTTTTTAATAAATCAGTCCAGGTTAGCGGTAAATAAGGTTCAAGAGAGAAGTGTATTTAATAGAAAAGTGAACACAAAAATAAGGGGGAAATATCAGAAGCAATGTGAGAAAATATTATTTTACTGAAAGGATAGTAGATGCTTGGAACAAACTTCCAGCAGATGTGGTTTGTAAATCCACAGGAACTGAATTGAAACATGCCTCGGATAAACATAGATCCATCCTAAGATGAAATACAGAAAATATTATAAGGGCAGACTAGATGGACCATGAGGTCTTTTTTTGTCATCAATCTTCTATGTTTCCATGCATCCCCCCAAAAAGGGCCTTCCCAGTGGTGGCCCCTTCTTTATGGAATATCATCGCCCCAGGAATACAATTCCTCCTCACCTTGTTGCTTATCCAAAAAGCCCCTAAGACATGATTTTGTCAGCTTGTCTGGAGACCTTGAATAGGGATGGAACCGATCAAGTAGTTGACCTGAGTGTGTTGTTGCCAGCATTGCTGAGGCATCGTTTTGTGTTGCAGTTTTTAATGTTGGAAACCACCCAGAGTCACTGGGATTTGGGCAGACGTACCAGTATGGGCACAATCAGCAGCTGAGCCAGTCCAGCAAGTGAGGGTGGCCTCCTGTTCACTCACTGGCTTGGGACTCTTCACCCTCCACCTGCCTCCCTTCAGACGGGGGGGGGGGGATGCAGGCGAGGGTGGTGCATTGGGAGGCCCTGAAGGACACGGATCCTCCTCCGCCTCTGGCTCCTGAGCAAAGCGGGATGGGAAATACACCGAGCTGACAGCCAAACTTCTAGCTGCGCTGAGCTGCACTTCCTTGTCTTTCCCAAACCTGCTTCCGACACACAGGAGATCTTTCTCCCTTCAAAATCCGGCGAGAAATGAGTGTTCATGAGACTCTTGGAGCGAAAGGGGAAAGATTTATTGCATTTAGTCAAAAGGTTCCTGCTGGTGCTTTTCTCTCGTGCCCTCTTCCCCCCTCCTCACTACAGAGAGAGGGGGGGACACGCGCCAGAGAGGTGAACCAGGAAGTGCACAGCCGGCTGCTTCTGCCACTGAGCTCTGCTGGGAGTTTGGCTGTCAGCTCTTCCTCAGGCAGCGCTCAAGAGTTTCTTTCTCCTACCGCCGGACGGGGGTCAGTGGATACAACATCAGGCATGCAACGGACTCCATGTCCCATGTAGGATGGGTGACCTGCCCCAACCCTGTTCCGCTCTGCCCTGAACAACCTGCCACCTCTAAATTGTGTCCCACCGCGAGACGGGCATCATACTGGTACTGGAGTTTGGCAGCTCTGTGTGGCTGTCGGCTGGTCTCTTTAGAGGAAAAAAATACAGAAAAACTGGTTGCAAGGGGAAGCCATTAACAACTTCTCACATTGGGAAGAGTTTATGTATCATATAAGGTTTTTTCCCTGTAAAGGGACCAGCTGAGAGACACACAGAGCTGCTAAACTCCAGGACAGGTAAAACGCCCGTCTCACACCCAGCTCCACCCTTGAGCCCTCTGTCCACCCCGCCTGCCCTGGAGCCCCCAAATTGCATCACATCACGAGACGGGCGCCTGTCTTATCTTCGGGGAAGCACGATATCTCCAATTATATATCCCCAGCAGTTCAAAGTACATTTGATGATAATCACAGCAACACAGAAACCTAGAAGATTGATGGCAGAAAAAGACATCATGGTCCATATAGTCTGCTCTTATACTATTTCCTGTATTTTATCTTAGGATGGATATACAGTGATCTCTCGATTAGCGCGGGGGTTACGTTCCAAGACCTCCCGCGCTAATCGATTTCCGCGTTATAGTGGTGCGGAAGTAAAAAACACCATCTACGCATGCGCGCCATTTTTTTCATGGCCGCACATGCGCAGATGGTGGAGTTTGCGTGTGGGCGGCGGGGAAGACCAAGGGAAGGTTCCTTCAGCCGCCCAACAGCTGATCTGCTCCGCAGCGCGGAAGCAGCGAGGAGCCGAAGATGGGGTAAAGGCAAAGGGGAAACCCCATCTTCGGCTCCTCGCTGCTGCCGCGCTGCGGAGCGGATCAGGTGTTGGGCGGCTGAAGGAACCTTCCCTTGGTCTTCCCGCCGCCCAGGCAAAGGGGAAACCCCAAGATCGCTTGCCGCTTGCCGTATTGCAGCTTGGAGCCTTGCTTCGCCTCCTTCGCTGCAATACAGCAAGCGGCAAGCGGCAAGCGATCTTGGGGTTTCCCCTTTGCCTGGGCGGCGCTGGGGCCATGCGGAGCCGCTCATCTAGGGGGGCGTGGACCGGCAAGGTGCCCTCCGCTCTCTCTCTTTCTCTCCCTGTTACCGGTGTGGTATAATAGAGAGAAAGAGAGAGAAAGGAGGGCGACTTGCCAGTCCACGCCCCCCTGGATGAACAGCCTCGCATGGCCCCAGCGCCGGGCTCCGCTGTTGCCTCCGCCCCCATTCGGCTCTGCAGCTGAGAGGCCTTCCCGGCAGAGCCCTCCCCAACAGCTCCCGCCGCCAGCGCAAAAAAGAAAAGAAAAAAAATCCCCAAAAGAGGCAGGCACAAAGCGGGGGCACAAGGGGAGCTGCCCGGCAGAGGTTGCTTTTTTTCTTCTCGTGGGCAAGTGGAGGGGGGGAGAGAGAAGGGAGGAAGAGAGTGTGGGAGAGGAAGAAAGAGAGAGAGAAATGATAGAAAAAAGGGGAGAAAAAAAGAGAAATGAGAAAATGATTGAAGCATAGTGACAGGAAAGAAAGAGAAAGAGACAGAGAAGTGACTCTTGGTGATGACGTATGACGTCATCGGGTGGGAAAAACCGTGGTATAGCAAAAAAACCGTGGAGTATTTTTTAATTAATATTTTGTGAAAAACCGTGTTGTAGCGTTTCGCACTAATCGAGACCGTGCTAATCGAGGGATCACTGTATCTTTATCCCAGGCAGGTTTAAATTCAGTTACTGTGGATTTACCAACCACGTCTGCTTGAATTTATTTCCAAGCATCTACTAATCTTTCATAAAATATTTTCTCATGTTGCTTCTGATCTTTCCCCCAACTAACCTCAGATTGTGCCTCCTCTCTATACAGATTGAGTTCAATAAGTCTTTCCTGGTAGGTTTTATGCTTAATACCCTCCACCATTTTTGTAGCCCGTCTTTGGACCTGTTCAGTTTTGTCAATATCTTTTTGTAGATGAGGTTCCAGAACTGAACACAGTATTCCAAATGTGGTCTCACCAGTGCTATATAATGCGGGATCACAATCTCCCTCTTCCTACTTGTTATATTTCTAGCTATGCAGCCAAGCATTCTACTTGCTTTCCCTACCACATGACCGCACTGTTCACCCATTTTGAGACTTCAGAAATCACTACCCCTAAATCATTCTCTTCTGAACTTTTTGCTAGCACAGAACTGTCAATACAATACTCAGATTGAGGATTCCTTTTCCCTGAGTGCATTATTTTACATTTGGAAACATTAAACTGCAGTTTCCATTGTTTTGACCACTTATTTACTAAAGCTAAATCATTTGCCATATTACAGATGCCTCCAGGAATATCAACCCTATTGCACACTGTAGAGTCATCGGCAAATGGGCAAAACCTCCCTACCAAACTTTCCCCTATGTCACTCACAAACATTTGCAGCTTCAGCCAGCTGCCAATCCACTGAACTATCAGAGATTAAGTTCACTCTTCACTAATGTATCTATTTATGTGGAACCATATCAAAGGCTTTGCTGAAGTCCAGGTAGGCAATATTCACGGGCCACCTTCATCCAACACCTTTGTGACACAGTCAAAGAAACCAATGAGATTAGTCTGACATGATTTGCCCTCAGTAAAGCCATGCTGGTTTGGGTCCAATAAGTCATTGTTTTTTAGGTATTAATTTATCTTCCTTTTGAGTAAAGTCTCCATCATTTAAACTACAACTGATGTCAAGATACCTGGTCTATAGTTGTCAGCTTCTTCTCCACTACCCTTCTTGTGGATAGGCACAACATTGGCCATTCTTCAGTCATCAGGAATGTCTCCTGTTAAAAGGGATTGGTTAAACAAATCAGTCAGTGGGGTCGCAGTCACAGGTCTAAGTTGTTTAGGAACTCTGGGGTGGTTGCCATCTGGACCCATTGCCTTATTTATCTTTAATTGTCCAAGTTCTTCTAAGACATAGGCCTCTAAGATCAGTGGAGCTGAATCCTCACAGCTGGAAGCAATTGCTAGTCCTTTGCATTGTTAAGAATGTTGATTGACCCAATTAAACAACTGAATTTGAATGGATATTTGAGCATGGATCTCTGTAGTCTTCTATGAATCATAAATAATTTAAGTGATTAGTATTGGGGCATGTTTGACTTTTCACTAAAATATATAATTTTATTCTTTTTTACCATCATCTCTAATTATTTTATAAACAATTAAAGTTCTATTTTTCTTTGAATCTTACAGACAAAGAGGATGGCAATAAGGCCACTCGGGACAATTGAAATAAAAAGCGACATTGAAAAGGGAAGAAAATCAAGGAAAAAATGAAAATATTTTAAATAATAAGCTGTTAGATAAGAGAGAGAAAATCAAGAGAGGTTTCAAGCTCGAATAAGCAGATTATGCAGAACTCAAGGATACGTTACATGGTTTTTCCTCCATCAGCAAAAAAGGGAGATATCTGGAAGTCAGTTGAGATGAAAAGGTCAACAATAAAGCCATGTAGAGCAGACAGTAATGCAGGCCTCTCCCTGTGAGGTCGAAAATGGCTTGAATGAAAGTACAACTAAACAAGGCATTGTCCATATTTTTGATGAACTCAGCTTTGGAAAAATTGCAGCTTTTTTGTGGAAAAACAAGAGATTGCAAATCACAGCTGTTTATACATTGAGGAGCTAGACAGAACAGTTCCCTTGTGATTTTTGGAACCAACTACACAAGGGATAAGCCAAAAAAGAACCCCAATGTGTTACGTCTTTAGTGAGCATGGCAACATAGTGGTACACCAGAAGACACACATGAGTAAGGAAACATATGACTGTGCAGATTGTGTGAACATTTCATTAGAAATTCTCAGGTCATGACACACTAAAGGATGCAGACACAGGAATAACACAATTTGAATATCCTTTCTGTGAGGAAAGTTTCAAAGAGAATTCCAGTCAAACCCAAGACTCGCAAAAAAGAGAAAACATTTGAATGTGCAGACTGTGTAAAAAAATTCAGTCACAATTTCAGTCATGAAGCACCAGAGGACTGAAACAGGAGTGAAACCCTTTGAATGTGCTGACTGTGGGAAAAGTTTTAGGGATAATTCCAGTCTGGTGACACACCAGAGGACTCACACAGGAGAGAAACCCTTTGAATGTCCTGACTGTGGGAAAGGTTTTAGTGTTAATTCCAGCCTGGTGACACACCAGAGGACTCACACAGGAGAGAAACCCTTTGAATGTCCTGTCTGTGGGAAAAGTTTTAGTGATAATTCCCACCTGGTGACACACCAGAGGACTCACACAGGAGAGAAACCCTTTGAATGTCCTGACTGTGGGAAAGGTTTTAGCGTTAATTCCAGCCTGGTGAGACACCAGAGGACTCACACAGGAGAGAAACCCTTTCAGTGTCCTGACTGTGGGAAAGTTTTTAGTGATAATTCCAGACTGGTGACACACCAGAGGACTCACACAAGAGAAAAACCCTTTGAATGTCCTGACTGTGGGAAAGGTTTTAGTGTTAATTCCAGCCTGTTGAGACACCAGAGGACTCACACAGGAGAGAAACCCTATCAGTGTCCTGACTGTGGGAAAGGTTTTAGTGACAATTCCATTCTGATGAGACACCAGAGGACTCACACAGGAGAGAAACCCTTTGAATGTCCTGACTGTGGGAAAGGTTTTAGTCAGAATTCCAGTCTGGTGAAACACCAGAGGACTCACACAGGGGAGAAACCCTTTGAATGTCCTTACTGTGGGAAAAGTTTTCGTTCGAGTTCCAACCTGGTGACACACCAGAGGACTCACACAGGAGAGAAACCCTTTGAATGTCCTGACTGTGGGAAAAGTTTTCGTTCGAGTTCCCACCTGGTGAGACACCAGAGGACTCACACAGGAGAGAAACCCTTTCAGTGTCTTGACTGTGGGAAAGGTTTTAGTGACAATTCCAGTCGGGTGCAACACCAGAGGACTCACACAGGATAGGAACCCTTTGAATGTCCTGACTGTGGGAAAAGCTTTAGTCAAAGTCCCCTCCTGGTGACACACCAGAAGTCTCACACAGGAGGGAGAGCGAGGTAGGAGGAAAGAACGTAAGAGGGAGAGAGGGAGAAAAGGTGGAGGGAAGCGAATGAGATCGAGGGAGGCTAGATACATGAAATATAGAAGGAAAACAGATGGGAGATAAAAGTAACTGCAAATTTAGGATATTTGTTTATCATATATTGTAAAAATGTTCAAGTTTGTAACATGTTGATATGGTATATGTATAAATTTAATGTTTGGGGAGGGGGGAGAATGAAGAATAATGAATTTCCTATCTGTGGGAAAGCTTTCAGTCAGAATTGCAACCTGATGGTACCCCAGAGGATTCACAGAAGAGAGAAACCATTTGAATGTCCTGACTGTGGGAAAAGTTTTAGTTTGAATTCCCACCTGGTGACACACCAGAGGACTCACACAAGAGAGAAACCATTTGAATGTCCTTTTTGTGGGAAAGTTTTAGTTATAATTGCAGCCTTGTGAGACACCAGCAGACTCCCACCATGGAGAAATCTTTGAAATGTCCAATCTGAGGACATTACTTCAAGCATAAATCATCCCTTATTGCACACAAGGAAATGTCCTTTTTGTGGGAAAGGTTTTAATTATCATTCCAGCCTTGTGAGATACCACCAGATTCACACCATGGAGAAATCTTTGAAATATCCAACCTGTGGACATTACTTCTGTTGTGGTTGGGACATGCCGGCTGAACAACTTCAAGCATAAATCATCCCTTATTGCACACAAGGTAATTGACATGAGGCAACATTTCAAGAGTTTAGAGAAGTCTTGAATTTCATTTGTGATCTCTCTTTGAAAGTGTAGGTCAGAAATTGATTGTTGGAATTTTGGCCTGATTTAGTTTACTCTCACATTTCTCAGGATTAAATTTATAGGTGGAGAGAAAGTGAAAGTAGAAAATGGCCTCACTTGCATAACATTGACAGGTTTAATATGTCTTGTCATAATTTTTAAATCTCTACTGATAATCTATCTGGTTCTTGGATCTTGTTATTTTTTTCTGTATTTTTACCACCTCCATCAACTCCATTATTGTTATTTTTTCATTAAACATATTTTTAATATTCTCAGACACTTTGTTAATTTAGCTCTTCCCAAATTATCGTTTACTCTGAAATTTTTCTTTATCATATAATTTTTCATTAAATTCTTCAATTATTTCTTAATTTTGTTTTGCAAATGTATACATCCTTTCTCATCTTCTAATTTACTTATCAAATTCTTTTTTTTCAAGTTATAGGCTAACCATCTTCCTGGTTTGTTAGCATTTTTTAAAAAGTTAAACTTTTACCTGCATCTACATGGAGGGATGTATACACTGGAATACCCCAAGGCTCTGTTTTAGGCCCAGTACTCTTCAACATCTTCATCAATGACTTGGACAAGCGGGGAAATTTGCAGATGACACCAAACTGACAGAAATAGCCTAATCTGCAGAAGATAGGTTCAAATAAAGAAGGATCTTGACTGATTTGAACATTGGGTGCTATCAAATAAAATGAAATACAATGGTGAAAAAAGTAAGGTTCTACATTTAGGCAAGAAAAAAATATTTACAAGTACAGTATATTTGGTACATTGCTCAACAGTAGTAACTGTGAGGGATATTGGAGCCCTAGTAGACAACTATTTAAATATGAGCCAGCTGTGTGCAGCAGCTGCCAAAAAAGCCAAAACTGTTCTAGTCTGCATTAACAGAGGGATAGAATCAAGATCACATGAAGTGTTAATACCAGTTTATAATGCCTTGGTAAGTCCACACTTGGAATATAGCATTTAGTTTTGGTCATCATGATGGAAAAAGGATGTTGAGACTCTAGAAAAAGTTCAGAGAAGAGCAACAAAAATGATTAGGGGACTGGAGACTAAAACATATGAAGAACGGTTGCAGGAACTGGGTATGTCTAGTTTAATGAAAAGAAGGAACAGGGGAGACATGATAGCAGTGTTCCGATATCTCAGGGGATGCCACAAAGAAAAAGGAGTCAAGCTATTCTCCAAAGCACCTGAGGGTAGAACAAGAAGCAATGGGTACAAACTAAACAAGGAGAGAAGTAACTTAGAGCTAAGAAATTTCCTGACGGTTAGAACAATTAATCAGTGGAACATATTGCTTCCTGAAGTTGTGAACGTTCCAACACTGGAAGTTTTTAAGCAGATGTTGGATAACCATTTGTCTGAAGTAGTGTAGGGTTTCCTGCCTAAGCAGAGAGATTGGATTAGAAGATCTCCAAGGTCCCTTCCAACTGTTGTTTTTGTTGTTGTTGTTAGCCTGGTTGTCCGCTATATAGTTTGATGAGATACTCTCTTTTGGTTTTTGGTTTTTACAAATCCTTTTGGAAATATATCTTCTACTATGTATAGGCTATCACTCCCTCTTTTGTAGGCCCCATTTTCTAAACCCTGCTGCATACTGTTCATACTGAAGTCTCTGGAGACTTCTTTACAGGTCAATTTACAGAGGAACATGGATTTTGGCATTTAGCAGATATAACATTTCTTCCTTCAGGTATGCTGGTGGCTCTTGGATGCAGACCATAGGAATGAAAATGTCTCCCTTAGAGTGTTTGGTCTAATGGTGCTACCATGTAATAAATACTTAGGAGCTGTGGGAAATCAGTCTTGAAGTTTTTGGATATAGAGAGTTTTGATTTCCACTGAGAGTCACCCTGAACAAAGACGACTGTGTCATTCTTTAAACCTTCATGAACATTTACTATTGAGAGAGTCCAGAAATATTTCGCAAGAAGAATGCTCTACTCCTCAGAACCGAATACCTTATTCCAACAGACTTGAAATTTTGGGCTCAAAAAATTTAGAGGTTCGTCGCCTTCGATGTGATCTTAATGTAGTTCATAAAATCATCGGCCACACTGTTCTACCTTATTTATTTATTTTATTTATTTATTTATTTTGTCCAATACACAATGAGAGTTATAAAATACATAGTAAAATACATGATGAAGGTTATAGAGGAGATACTTATAGTAAAATATATCTATGAAAGAATAGAAAAGAAGATATAGTAATAGAACATATCAATGAAAGAATAGAAGAAGAGATATAGAAATAGAAGAAAGGTATAGGAGATATAGGAAAGCAATAGGACAGCGGACAGAAGGCACTCTAGTGCACTTGTACTCGTCCTTTACTGGCCTCTTAGGAATTTGAACAGGTCAATCGTGGATAATCTAAGGGTAAAGTGCTGGGGGTTTGGGGATGACACTATGGAGTCCGGTAATGAGTTCCACGCTTCGACAACTCGGTTACTGAAGTCATATATTTTACAGTTACTGAAGTCATATATTTTACAGTTACTGAAGTCATATTTTTTACAGTCAAGCTTGTCAATTAATACCTCAGCTTCATATGCAACAACACACAAGCACACAATAGATTGAAACTCAATGTAAATGGCTCCAAAAGCAACACATTCGACTATTTCACTAGGCTCACTTGCAAAGTGAAAAAGGTTTTACAGCATTTATACAGTGAAAACATCTTGCAAATGCCTTAGATACGGGACAAGAGTATTTTTCTGCCGCTACCAGGAGATGGCAGTTAGATAGGCAACATATGTGCCTGAAACATGCCTGATAGATTAGTTAAAACCATCGAGTACAGAATTGCTAGACAAGATAAGAGAGAAACAGGACTTCCTCTTTCGGAAGACTCAGGGGAGGGAGGTGGGGTGCAGAGCGGCTTTTTTGCTCTTCCCAGGATCGAAGCAGTAGCAGGAAGGTGAGTTGAGGGCAGATGGGAGGAGAATCCGGGAGCAAGTCGGGCTGTTTGGTTCCCTCCACGGCCTGGAAGCAGAGAAGCAACCGGGCTGAAGCGCGTCAGTTGCTGGTGCTGCAGGTTCCTCCCCTGCCCAAATTTAATCCCACTGGTGTTGCACGCTGTGAAACCGGTGGCTGCAATTTTCTGCTGGTGGGAAGATTGAAAAAGTCTCAAGTTAAGGTTGATTCTCTGGGAATGGCTTCCCTCCAGAGGTTGTGGGTGCTCCATCACTGGGGGTTGTGAGAGAGTTGGGAGGGATCTTGGGGGTTTTCTATTCCGATAACCAGGAGACCCTATACAATTTCAGGCAATCGGTTAATTGTTCTCAGTGTCAGGAAAATTCTCCTTACTTGTAGGCTGGTTCTCTCCTGGGTTGGTTTCCATCCGATGCTTCTCTTGCTTTCTGGTGCATTGCAAAATAAGTTGACCTCCTTCTTCTTGACCCCTCAAGTGTTCAAAGATGGCTCTCATGTCATACCTAGTCCTTCCTTTCACTGGACTAGACAAACCCAATTCCTGCAACTATTCTTTATATCTTTTAGCCTCCAGTCCCCTAATCATCCGTTCTTCTCTTCTCTGTTGTTTTTATAGAGACTCTACTACACTTCTTTAAATACTGTATTGTGGTAATCAAAACAAGTTGCAGTAATCCTAAATGTGATCTTTCTAAAGCATCATAAATTGATACTTATACTGTTTGCTCTTTTTAGGGGATTGTTCACTATGATAGAACTTCAAGTAACTTCACAGTTACTGCTATTGAGCCACGTTGTATCTATTCTCTACTTCCTATGTGGTTTTTCTTGGCTAAGTGTACAACCTACTTTTCTCTCTCTTTAATTTCATGTTGTTGGACAGAGACCAGTGTTCAAATCTATTGAAAGTCAAGTCCAAAGTCCACAGGGAAAGTCTGAATTTGACAAAATGCAGGTGTGTGTTCATGAAGAATTCGCTGCGATGTTAAAATACATTCATGAAGGTTTTAAAAATTGTCTTTTGGACTTTAGAGGTGCAAAAAAAGCTGGAATATAATGAAAAGTACCTTGAAAATAAAAGACAGCTTGACGATTATATTGGGATTTATAGTGATTACACTGGGATTGAGAGTGACAAGAAAAAAGCAACAGGAGCATATTGGTATCAGAATATGCAATTAAAAATGAGGGGATAATAGTGAGAAGAGACTAAAAGGGATTGAGAATATACCTACACTGTAGTTCCTACACAAATAATACATTCAAAATGAAAAAAATGAGTTGGGAAGTTATTGGTAGAAAAAGAAAAGAAAGAAAAAGAAAAGATCATGACAGTGGAATTGGAAGGGAAATATTTGAAAGATTAAAAGAATGAGTGATTGACGGTGGAATGTCATAATTTTTTTAGAATTATTTTATTATTTTATTAAAAAATAATAGAAAAAAAGAATAAAGAAAAAGGGAAATATATTAGACTATAGTATATCAATTGTTTGAAGGATATATAATTTGGACCATTATTACCCCTTTTTATAACATTTGTTTTATATAAGATTTGTATAACTCACCAACCTTCTTTAATATTGAAAGAATTCAGATGATTATTGATATTTTTGGAATAATATAAGATCTTTATAATCAATATTCTTAAAGTTGTTTGTATAAGCTTATATAATTTATCAGTTGGATTTTTTGTTATGGGCAATTTAAAATGTTATTAACCAATAGATGGAATAGTAATGACAAGAATTGTATTTATTTAAATATAGAGAATGAGTTAATATTTTAAAAAGTTAGAATGTTGAAGGGAGAGATGAAAGGGGAGAAGAAATTAAAAATTTAGGGCATCTAGATATGATAGAACTAAAAAAATAATGAGTCAAAATACCAATTGAGGAGAGGGAGACATAGAGCCTAAAATCAAGAGGCATAAGAGATAATGACTATTTTTGGAAGTTACGTTTTAGCGATTAATTAGGAAGAACGTTGAATATTAGAGGTGGTAGACTCAGAGGACAAAAATAGGAGGAAGGAGGTTCGCACTGCCCCCACCCTGCTTGCCTTCCGAAAAAGTTTAAAGACTCATCTTTTTCACCAGGCCTGGGGTCATTAGACCTTTCCCCCTGACCAACGAGTGTTTTTTAGTTTGTTTTATGAAGTGAATGATAACGCTATGTAACACAAATTTTGTTCCCAGCTTTTAAATGTTATATTCCAATTGCTTATGTCTAAAACAAATTAAAAATTGCTTACATTCATCATAAGCTTCGCTTTTGTGACCTCGACAATGAAAATTATGCATTTTTACTATAGAAACAGACGATTTTGCATCTTCTCATTTATACAGTCAGACTAAGAACACTATCTATATGCATGCAAATTTACACAGATTGCCGAAAACTGTTCAGAAGTGTGCGGTTTTCCGAGATTTATGACTATACTGCAAATCAGTTTCACGAATCAATCCCCAAATATAGTCGCCCATCATGTTTTCGTTATACTGTATTGTCCTTGGTAACGGCGTTTAAAGTTCATAATGTCCTGGTGAAAGAGCTCGCCTTGCCCCTTTGAATAAGCTCCCATGTTCTCTTTGAACTTATCAAGATGAGCATCAAGGATATGGATTTTGAGTGACATCCTGCAGCCCATTGCAGCATAGATCTTTATCAGACCATTGGAGCAGAAAGAGGGAGGGGAGGTGTGGATTTCCCACAGACGGACAGGGGGGTTTCCAGCTGGTGGCTTTCAAACGTGTGTGTGTGTGTGTGTGAGAGAGAGAGTGTTGCTTCTTTATTCCTCAAACCAGCAGAGCCATCCATCCATTTAAGCCTCAATCCTGTCTCTTTCCCTCGGAAAGGATTTTCTGTTCTATTCCGCATTCTTGAGTCTCTCTCTTCCCCACTCCTTAAACTTAAGAAACTCACCAGGTGCTGCCCAGCCATTGACCCTCAGAGTGGAAAAAACTAATCCTACGTAGCTTCTGCTCTGACAATCTCACACTACTTACCATAGCTTACAAAATTTTCGCCAGACCCATCCTCGAATATAGCTCATCCGTTTGGAACCCATACCGCAATAATATAATAAAATATTTTCTCATGTTGCTTCTGATCTTTCCCCCAACTAACCTCAGATTGTGCCCCCTCTCTATACAGATTGAATTCATTAAGTCTTTCCTGATAGGTTTTATGCTTAACACCCTTCACCATTTTTGTAGCCGGTCTTTGGACCTGTTCAGTTTTGTCAATATCTCTTTGTAGATGAGGTTCCAGAACTGAACACAGTATTCCAAATGTGGTCTCACCAGTGCTATATAATCGGGATCACAATCTACCTCTTCCTACTTGTTATATTTCTAGCTATGCAGCCAAGCATTCTACTTGCTTTCCCTACCACATGACCGCACTGTTCACCCATTTTGAGACTTCAGAAATCACTACCCCTAAATCATTCTCTTCTGAACTTTTTGCTAGCACAGAACTGTCAATACAATACTCAGATTGAGGATTCCTTTTCCCTGAGTGCATTATTTTACATTTGGAAACATTAAACTGCAGTTTCCATTGTTTTGACCACTTATTTACTAAAGCTAAATCATTTGCCATATTACAGATGCCTCCAGGAATATCAACCCTATTGCACACTGTAGAGTCATCGGCAAATGGGCAAAACCTCCCTACCAAACTTTCCCCTATGTCACTCACAAACCTTTGCAGCTTCAGCCAGCTGCAAATCCACTGAACTATCAGAGATTAAGTTCACTCTTCACTAATGTATCTATTTATGTGGAACCATATCAAACGCTTTGCTGAAGTCCAGGTAGGCAATATTCACGGGCCACCTTCATCCAACACCTTTGTGACACAGTCAAAGAAACCAATGAGATTAGTCTGACATGCCTGGGATAAACATATATCCATCCTAAGATAAAATACAGAAAATAGTATAAGGGCAGACTAGATGGACCATGAGGTCTTTTTCTGCCGTGAGACTTCTATGTTTCTATGTTTCTATGATTTGCCCTCAGTAAAGCCATGCTGGTTTGGGTCCAATAAGTCATTGTTTTTTAGGTATTAATTTATCTTCTTTTTGAGTAAAGTCTCCATCATTTAAAATACAACTGATGTCAAGATACCTGGTCTATAGTTGTCAGCTTCTTCTCCACTACCCTTCTTGTGGATAGGCACAACATTGGCCATTCTTCAATCATCAGGAATGTCTCCAGTTAAAAGGGATTGGGGGTCAGGGGGCTAGCAATCAGTCAGGGGGCTAGCAATCAGGGGGCTAGCAATCAGGGGGCTAGCAATCAGAGATCTGAGTTGTTTAAGAACTCTGGGGTGGATGCCATCTGGACCCATTGCCTTATTTATCTTTAATTGTCCAAGTTCTTCTAAGACATAGGCCTCTAAGATCATTGGAGCTGAATCCTCACAGCTGGAAGCAATTGCTAGTCCTTTGCATTGCTAAGAATGCTTGATTGACCTAATTAAACAACTGAATTTGAATGGATATTTGAACATGGATCTCGGTAGTCTTCTATGAATCATAATAATTAAAGTGATTAGTATTGGGGCATGTTTCATTTTTCACTATAATATATACTTTTATTCTTTTTTACCATCATCTCTAATTATTTTATAAACAATTAAAGTTCTATTTTTCTTTGAATCTTACAGACAAAGAGGATGGCAATAAGACTACTCGGGACAATTGAAATAAAAAGCGACATTGAAAAGGGAAGAAAATCAAGCGAAAAATGAAAATATTTTCCATTTCTTTTGGAAAACCATACAATTCTCCTCTTCTTCCAGAAGCTGTTAGACAAGAGAGAGAAAATCATGAAAGATTTCAAGCTCGAATAAGCAGATTATGTAAAACTCAAGGATACGTTACATGGTTTTTCCTCCATTAGCAAAAAAGGGAGATATCTGGAAGTCAGTTGAGATGAAAAGGTCAACAATAAAGCCATGTAGAGCAGACAGTAGTGCAGGCCTCTCCCTGTGAGGAAGAAAATGGCTTGAATGAAAGCACAACTAAACAAGGCATTGTCCATATTTTTGATGAACTCAGCTTTGGAAAAATTGCAGCTTTTTTGTGGAAAAACAAGAGATTGCAAATCACAGCTGTTTATACATTGAGGAGCTAGACAGAACAGTTCCCTTGTGATTTTTGGAACCAACTACACAAGGGATAAGCCAAAAAAGAACCCCAATGTGTTACGTCTTTAGTGAGCATGGCAACATAGTGGTACACCAGAAGACACACATGAGTAAGGAAACATATGACTGTGCAGATTGTGTGAACATTTCATTAGAAATTCTCAGGTCATGACACACTAAAGGATGCAGACACAGGAATAACACAATTTGAATATCCTTTCTGTGAGGAAAGTTTCAAAGAGAGAATTCCAGTCAAACCCAAGACTCGCCTAAAAGAGAAAACATTTGAATGTGCAGACTGTGTAAAAAAATCCAGTAACAATTTCAGTCATGAAAAAGCAGAGGACTCACACAGGAGAGAAACCCTTTGAATGTCCTGACTGTGGGAAAAGATTTAGTCAGCGTCCCCACCTGGTGACACACCAGAGGATTCACACAGGAGAGAAACCCTTTGAATGTCCTGACTGTGGGAAAGGTTTTAGTGTTAATTCCAACCTGGTGCAACACCAGAGGACTCACTCAGGAGAGAAACCCTTTGAATGCCATGACTGTGGGAAAGGTTTTAGTGTTAATTCCAGCCTGGTGCAACACCAGAGGACTCACACAGGAGAGAAACCCTTTGAATGCCATGACTGTGGGAAATGTTTTAGTCAAAATTCCAGCCTGGTGCAACACCAGAGGACTCACTCAGGAGAGAAACCCTTTGAATGTCCTGACTGTGGGAAAAATTTTAGTCGGCGTCCCCACCTGGTGACACACCAGAGGACTCACACAGGAGAGAAACCCTTTGAATGTCCTGACTGTGGGAAAAGTTTTAGTGATAGTTCCCACCTGGTGACACATCGGAGGACTCACTCAGGAGAGAAACCTTTTGAATGTCCTGACTGTGGGAAAGGTTTTAGTCAAAATTCCAGCCTGGTGCAACACCAGAGGACTCACTCAGGAGAGAAACCCTTTGAATGCCCTGACTGTGGGAAAAGTTTTAGTGATAAGTCCAGCCTGGTGCAACACCAGAGGACTCACACAGGAGAGAAACCGTTTGAATGTTCTGACTGTAGGAAAAGTTTTAGTCAGAGTTCCCACCTGATGACACACCAGAGGATTCACACAGGAGAGAAACCCTTTGAATGTCCTGACTGTGGGAAAGGTTTTAGTGTTAATTCCAGCCTGGTGCAACACCAGAGGATTCACACAGGAGAGAAACCCTTTGAATGTCCTTACTGTGGGAAATGTTTTAGTGATAATTCCAGCCTGGTGAGACACCAGAGGATTCACACAGGAGAGAAACCCTTTGAATGTCCTTACTGTAGGAAATTTTTTAGTGATAATTCCAGCCTGGTGACACACCAGAGGACTCACACAGGAGAGAAACCCTTTGAATGTGCTGACTGTGGGAAAGGTTTTAGTGTTAATTCCAGCCTGGTGCAACATCAGAGGACTCACACAGGAGAGAAACCCTTTGAATGTCCTTACTGCAGGAAAGGTTTTAGTCGGAGTTCCAACCTGGTGATACACCAGAGGACTCACACAGGAGAGAAACCCTTTGAATGTCCTTACTGCAGGAAAAGTTTTAGTCAGAGTTCCCACCTGGTTACACACCAGAAGACTCACACATGACGGAGAGCGAGGTAGGAGGGAAGAAGGTAAGAGGGAGATAGGGAGAAAAGATGGAGGGAAGTGAATGAGAGAGAGGCAGGCTAGTAACATGAAATATAGAAGGAAAACTGATGGGAGATAAAACTAAGTGCAAATTTAGGATATTTTTTATCATATATTGGAAAAATGTACAAGTTTCTATCATGTTGATGTGGTATATGTATAAATTTAAAGTTTGTGGGGAAAAAGTGAAAAATAATGAATTTCCTATCTGTGGGAAAGCTTTCAGTCAGAATAGCAACCTAGTGGTACCCCAGAGGATTCACACAGGAGAGAAACCATTTGAATGTCCGTTTTGTGGGAAAGGTTTTAATTATCATTCCAGCCTTGTGAGATACCACCAGACTCACATTTCTCAGGATTAAATTTATAGGTGGAGAGAAAAGGAAAGTGGAAAATGGCCTCACTTGCATAACATTGACAGGTTTAATAAGTCTTGTAAGATTTTTAAATCTCTGCTGGTAATCTTTCTGGTTCAAGGGTCTTGTTATTTTTTGTGTGTTTTTACCACCTCCATCAACTCCATCATTGTTATTTTTTCATTAAACATATTGTTAATATTCTCAGGCACTTTTGTTAATTTAGCTGTTCCCAAATTATCTTTTACTCTGACATTTTTCTTTATCATATAATTGTTCATTAAATTCTTCAATTATTTTTTAATCTTGTTTTGAAAATGTATACATCCTTTCTCATCTTCTAATTTACTTATCAAATTCTTCTTTTTAAAGTTATAGGCTAACCATGTTCCTGGTTTTTTAGCATTTTTAAAGAAGTTAAACTTCTACCTGCATCTACATGGAGGGATGTATGCACTGGAATACCCCAAGGCTCTGTTTTAGGCCCAGTACTCTTCAACATCTTCATCAATGACTTGGACGAGGGGAAAAATTTGCAGATGACACCAAACTGACAGGAATAGCCTAATCTCCAGAAGATAGCATTTAGATTTAAGATAGATTTTAGCATTTAGTAGATATAACATTTCTTCCTTCAGGTATGTTGGTTGCTCTTGGATGCAGACCATAGGAATGAAGATGTCTCCCTTAGAGTGTTTGGTCTAATGGTGCTACCATGTAATAAATACTTAGGAGCTGTGGGAAATCAGTCTTGAAGTTTTTGGATATAGAGAGTTTTGATTTCCACTGAGAGTCACCCTGAACAAAGACGATTGTGTCATTCTTTAAACCTCCATGAACATTTACAATTGAGAGAGTCCAGAAATATTTTGCAAGAAGAACACTATACCGTTCTTCTCAGAACTGAATACGTTATTCCACCAGACTTGAAATTTTGGGCTCAAAAAATTTAGAGGTACGTCGCCTTCCATCTGATCTTAATGTAGTTCATAAAATCATCTGCCACACTGTTCTACCTGTCAATTAATACCTCAGTAACAACACACAAGCACACAATAGATTGAAACTCAATGTAAATGGCTCCAAACCTGACTGCAGAAAATACAACTTCAGTAGCAGAATGATCAATGCCGGGAACAGATTCCCTGACGCTGCGGTTTGTTCCCCAAACCCCCAAAACTTTAACCTCAGACTATAATCAACCTCACTCATTTCCTAGGTGGTCTGTGAGGGGGGTGAATAAGTGCACCACTGTGCCAACCGTTCCTATCCTATTGTCCAAATTTACCTATGCCTATTTTGCTTTTCTTTATGTTTATACCTGTTATCATGTACACGTTTTGATAAATAAAATTATTTCCTTGGAAAAATAAATTTAGGGGAAAATATTTCCCCCCCCCCCTTTGTATGTTGGTCTTTTAGATATGTACATTTTGCGTTTTGTACGTTGGTTTGTTATAAATGAAAAGTCACTAAACAAAATCAAATAAATTTAGGGCTCAGCACATATCTAATCTTGATAAGGCAAGTGGCATCACGTTTGACTATTTCACTAGGCTCACTTGCAAAATGAAAAAGATTTAACAGCATTTATACAGTGAAAACATCTTGCAAACGCCTTAGAGACGGGACAAGTTTTTTTCTTCCACTATCAGGAGATGGCAATCACATCCGCAATATCTTTGCCGGAAAAATGCCTGGTAGACGAGTTAAAACCATCGAGTACCGAATTGCTAGAAAAGATCAAAGAAATACAGAACTTCCTCTTCCGAAAGAGTCATGGGCGGGGAGGGGGGGTGCAGAGCGGCTTTTGTGCTCTTCAGAGGATCGAAGCATCAGCTGGAAGGTGAGTTGAGGGCAGGTGGGGGGAGAGTCCGGGAGCAAGTCGGGCTGTTTGGTTCCCTCCACGGCCTGGAAGCAGAGAAGCAACCGGGCTGAAGCGCGTCAGCTGCTGGTGCTGGAGGTTCCTCTCCTGCCCAAATTTAATCCCACTGGTGCTGCACGCTGTGAAATTGGTGGCTGCAATTTTCTGCTGGTGGGAAGATTGAAAAAGTCTC
The DNA here is from genome assembly GCF_031021105.1 of Erythrolamprus reginae. NCBI lineage: Eukaryota > Metazoa > Chordata > Lepidosauria > Squamata > Dipsadidae > Erythrolamprus > Erythrolamprus reginae. The sequence goes on along the minus strand of NC_091951.1, from coordinate 21,421,211 downwards.
AAGTTAAGGTTGATTCTCTGGGAATGGCTTCCCTCCAGAGGTTGTGGGTGCTCCATCACTGGGGGTTGTGAGAGAGTTCGGAGGGACCTTGGGGGGTCTTCTATTCCGACCCCTGAGCAAGCAGGAGGCTCAATACCATTTCTGGCAATCGGTTAATTGTTCTCAGTGTCAGGAAAATTCTCCTTACTTGTAGGCTGCTTCTCTCCTGGGTTAGTTTCCATCGGCTGCTTCTTGTCTTGCCTTCTGGTGTATTGCAAAATAAGTTGACCTCCTTCTTGACCCCTCAAGTGTTGAAAGATGGCTCTCATGTCATACCTTGTCCTTCCTTTCACTGGACTAGACAAACCCAATTCCTGCAACTCTTCTTTATATCTTTTAGCCTCCAGCCCCCTAATCATCCCTTCTTCTCTTCTCTGTTCTCTTTATAGAGACTCTGCTACACTTTTTTTTAATATTGTGGTAATCAAACACGTTGCAGTAATCCTAAATGTGATCTTTCTAAAGCATCATAAATTGATACTAATACTTTGCTCTTTTTAGGGGATTGTTCACTATGATATAACTTCAAGTAACTTCACAGTTACTGCTATTGAGCCACGTTGTATCTCTACTTCCTATTTGGTTTTTCTTGGCTAAGTATACAACCTACTTTTTCTCTCTCTTTAATTTCATTTTGTTGGATAGAGCCCTGTGTTCAAATCTATAGAAAGTCAAGTCCAAAGTCCACAAGGAAAATCTGAATTTGACAAAATGGAGGTGTGTGTTTATGAAGAATTCGCTGGGATGTTACATTCATGAAGATTTTAAAAATTGTCTTCTGGCCTATAGAGGTGGGAAAAAAACCAGAAAAAAAGCTGGAATATAATGAAAAGTAACTTGAAAATAAAAGACAGCTTGACAATTATATTGGGATTTATAATGATTACACTGGGATTGAGAGTGACAAGAAAAAAGCAACAGGAGCATATTGGTATCAGAAGATGCAATTAAAAATGAGGGGATAATAGAAACAGAGAAACATAGAAGTCGGACGGCAGAAAAAGACCTCATGGTCCATCTAGTCTGCCCTTATACTATTTTCTGTATTTTATCTTAGGATGGATATATGTTTATCCCAGGCATGTTTAAATTCAGTTACTGTGGATTTATCTACCACGTCTGCTGGAAGTTTGTTCCAAGGATCTACTACTCTTTCAGTAAAATAATATTTTCTCATGTTGCTTTTGATCTTTCCCCCAACTGACTTCAGATTGTGTCCCCTTGTTCTTGTGTTCACTTTCCTATTAAAAACACTTCCCTCCTGGACCTTATTTAACCCTTTAACATATTTAAATGTTTCGATCATGTCCCCTCTTTTCCTTCTGTCCTCCAGACTATACAGATTGAGTTCATTATGTCTTTCCTGATACGTTTTATGCTTAAGACCTTCCACCATTCTTGTAGCCCATCTTTGGACCCATTCAATTTTGTCAATATCTTTTTGTAGGTGAGGTCTCCAGAACTGAATACAGTATTCCAAATGTGGTCTCACCAGCATGCTATATAGCAGGATCATCATTTCCCTCTTCCTGCTTGTTATACCTCTAGCTATGCAGCCAAGCATCCTACTTGCTTTCCCTACCGCCTGACTGCACTGTTCACCCATTTTGAGACTGTCAGAATTCACTACCCCATAATCCCATTTTACAACTCTTCTTCCTAGAAGCCATTCTAGGAATAGACATCTCAGTCAATTTAACCCTTAGAGAGAATTATCCCTGGTAATTGGGTTTAGGCCACTTCCTGCTTTTAACACTATTTCTCCCCCGCATCCACCCACCCCTTTCTACCTTAGGAGTTTTTTCCACTCTGAGGGTCAATGTCTGGGTAGGACCTGGTGAGTTTCTTAAGTTTAAGGAGCAGGGGACACTATTTCCCCCCACTATTTCTATCAATGCATATACCGTGTTTCCCTGAAAATAAGACATGTCCAGAAAATAAGCCCAACAGGACTTTTCAAGACATACATAATAAGCCCCCCCAATACTTTTCGGGGAAAGAGGGGAGACATGCCTGGAGCCGGTCTTTCTCCAGCAGGAACTTTTGGCTGGGAGAGCGAGGGCAAGCGAGAGACAGCTGCACACACACACACACACACACACACCGCAGGACGAGTTAAGCTCCTCTGGACTCTGACTATGTGAGTTTGAAACACGCTCCTCTCTGTGAAGAACTGGAGGCAAGCATTGATTCCTTCATCGCCAATAGGAGCATGTTTCAAAAGACTGCTGAAGGCAGCCCAGAGCAGCTGAGCCAGTCCAGCAAGGGAGGGAGGGAGGGAGGGGGAGCAAGAGGCTGAGCCGAAAGGGACGGCGACAGGGACGTCTGCTTCTCAAGCCCTGCGCTCATCTGGGCTCTGCCTATGTCAATTTGAAATGCCTCCTGCTCACTCACTGCCGTGTTTATCAACCTTTTTTCTCCAGGGGAACCCTTTGGTGTCATCAGATTTCTGGCGGAACCTGTACCGTGTACTGGTACTGTTTATGTCCCTCCAAGGTGAGCCCCCAATTTTTTTCAATCTAAAGAACATCAGGCTCAGTAGTGTCAGCTTCATCTAACTTTTGTTTTTTAATAAATCTGTCCAGGTTAGCGGTAAATAAGGTTCAAGAGAGAAGTGTATTTAATAGGAAAGTGAACACAAAAATAAGGGGGAAAGATCAGAAGCAACGTGAGAAAATATTATTTTACTGAAAGGGTAGTAGATGCTTGGAACAAACTTTAACTGTAACACTCTCTACATGGGGCTACCTTTGAAAAGTGTTCGGAAACTTCAGATCGTGCAGAATGCAGCTGCGAGAGCAGTCATGGGCTTCCCCAAATATGCCCATGTTACACCAACACTCCGCAGTCTCCATTGGTTGCCGATCAGTTTCCGGTCACAATTCAAAGTGTTGGTTATGACCTATAAAGCCCTTCATGGCAGCGGACCAGATTACCTCAGGGACCGCCTTCTGCTGCACGAATCCCAGCAATCAGTCACGTCCCCCGGTTACAGCACAGAAACTGCTTTGGTCGCGTTGATGGATGATCTCTGGTGGGCCCGGGACAGGGGCTTGTCCTCTGTCCTGGTGCTTCTTGACCTCTCAGCGGCTTTCGATACCATCGACCATGGTATCCTTCTGCTACCTCCTCCTACCTCTCTGGTCGGTCGCAGTCGGTGTTAGTAGGGGGTCAGAGGTCAACCTCTAGGTCTCTCCCTTGTGGGGTACCTCAGGGGTCGGTCCTCTCCCCCCTAGAAGATTGACGGCAGAAAAAGACCTCTTCAGGGGTAGGGAACGTTGGCTCTTCTATGACTTGTGGACTTCAACTCCCAGAATTCCTGAGCCAATCATGCTAGCTCAGGAATTCTGGGAGTTGAAGTCCACAAGTCACAGAAGAGCCAACGTTCCCTACCCACTCTATCTAATCTGCTCTTATACTATTTCCTGTATTTTATCTTAGGATGGATGGATGTTTATCCCAGGCATGTTTAAATTCAGTTGCTGTGGACTTACCAACCACGTCTGCTTGAAGTTATTTCCAAGCATCTACTACTTTTTCATAAAATATTTTTTCATGTTGCTTCTGATCTTTCCCCCAACTAATTTCAGATTGTGCCCTCTCTCTATACAGATTGAGTTCATTAAGTCTTTCCTGATAGGTTTTATGCTTAAGACCCTCCACCATTTTTGTAGTCCGTCTTTGGACCTGTTCAGTTTTGTCAATATCTTTTTGTAGATGAGGTTCCAAAACTGAACACAGTATTCCAAATGCGATCTCACCAGCGCTCTATAAAGTGTTCTGGTTTCTGGTAGAAGTTTAGTAATTAGAAATAACTCTCATTAAAAATGCATCATTTCATGAATAAAGCAACTCCGTTTATTTCTGTGCTCTCCTGTATTTTCAAACATTCCAGACATGTCTCTCTTAGCTGCATTTCTCACATTCTTTTTCCTGTTTCACTTAGACAAGATTTATTTCCTAACTACATAGCTTTAAAAAAGACAGCAGCACTGACTAAATACAATACAAAATACTTGGCTTACTTTAGCGTGGCGAAAAACACTTCCATATTTCTTTTCAGCAACGTTGAAACTCCTCCCTTCTTCTCCACTAGCCCCCTGACGTGCCAAATAACTCACTACATTATTTAACCCATTCCTCTCCTTAATATCTTCTTCCAGACCTTTGCTCTGTACGTTTCTGAATCTTTCTGAATTTAGGATTAACCCAGCACGCATCTGATTCTCCCTCGCTAGGTCCTGAACGCATAGCCCCATCCTGTGGCTGGCCTCCCAACTGTTCTACTACCTGTAACCCCGGGCCCCGCACTACTTCATAAACACTATCTGAATCTGAATCCTCAATACAGTGGTACCTCATGATACGAACCCCTCGTCTTACGAACAACCCGAGATACGAAGCCGGGGTTCAGAAAATTTTTGCCTCTTCTTACGAACTTTTTTCGCCTTACGAACCCCCCCGCCTTTGATCAGTTTTTGTGATCTGCGGCTCTCTCGGCAGGTCGGGACGCTCCAACTGAGGTGGGGAATCCCAATAGGGAATTCCAGGGGCGGAGCTTTGACATCACAGAGACATCCTTCCTGGCCAACGAAAACATGGACTCCAGGAAGGAGGTCTCCGTGACGTCAAAGGTGTTGGAAGGGAGAGAGAACCGCGCGTCAGAGGAGCTCTCCGCAGCCGCCCCATCTGGCTGCCACTTTCCCCTCTTGCCCTTGGCTTCCTCCGCTTGGAAGTGAGACGAGGAAGCATCGGGCGGGGGGATTTCCCCCATCACGCTGTCAAAATGTGTCCGTGGGAGACCCAGCCATCCATCGCCCACAGCCCCCTCCTGCCAGAAGCCCACAAAGAGCCAAAGCTGCGTGTGGAGAAAGGCAAAACTTTCAGCTCCTGGATGGACCGGAGAGCCTGGAGACGCCACCTTCCCGCCCGCCCGCCCGCCTGCCCTGCCGGTCGCCCTCCCACCCTCCGCCAACAGCGCCTGTCCCACCCTCTCCAAGAGCTGCACCGAGGCCGCATGGGAGCCACTGCTTCCAGGAGGGTTCCCCTCGCTAGCCTCCTCTAGATCTGCCGTTCAAGGCTTTGGTAACTTTGGAGGATCCCTGCCCAGCACACACGCGCTCTCCCGGCACAACTTGCCCAGAGGATTTTTTTCCACCTCCCACGATCCCTCCAATGCCCCAACCTGAACTTTACCTTGTGGGAGGAAGGGGGTTGGCTCCCCACACGGAAGCCACCCAAAGGCGAAATATGATTTGAAAAGCTCTGGTGTGCAAAAAGCTTGGGGACAGCGTGACTTGGTAACGTGGGGAGGAGGAGGAAGAGCCGGGCTGGGAGGAGGAGGAGTGGGAGGAAGGCAAGATCTGCTCCCAACACCCATTGGGAACGCGGAAACCAAGGGTTCTCAGCCAAGACTTCTGAAAGAGACCGGGCTTTGTGCAATCTCTCTTGGGATTAAAGGAGCGGGTACACAAAAAGAGGCGCTAGAAACACACGCTCAGTATCGGAGCTTCTTTCCTAAGCCCGAGATATCAAGGAAGAGATTTGGAGGTGGGGGGTGGGGGTGCGTGAGTGTGTGTGTGTGAGAGAGAGAGAGAGAAATAAGAAGGGTCCTTTCTCAGAGTCCACAGAGATCTACACTGATGCTTCTTTTATAAAGGAATCTCAAGGGGGGTGGGGTGGCAATGAAAAGAATCCAGAGTCCTGGAATAAAAGTCAAACCGGCACACTAGAAACACACGCTCAGACGTTAGGTTTGGTAGAGGCAAATTGTTTATTCGGAAAGGGACTGGTTTCCTCGGGGCTTAGAAAAAGTTACGGTCTGAAGTCGATTGTCCCGAAATGCCTGGATTGGTAAATCGCTTTCGCTGGTTCCTTTTAAGTCCTTTGTTGCTTGGCCAGAAATTGTAGACCAAAGAATAACAGAAGACCTCAGGCATGGACTTATGGTTGCAAGATTTCCTCTCAGGTCAGATGGCAAGTTGATAAGGTCCAAAAGTAGGGAAAGGAAAGGAAAGGAAAGGAGGGAGGGAGGGAGGGAGAGAGAGAAAGGAAGGAAGGAAGGAAAGAAAGAAAGAAAGAAAGAAAGAAAGTTACGAAAACTCCGGGGAGGGGGCTGGAGAGAAACACTCCCCACAAAACTTCCTCCCCTCCTTCTTTTTTATAGTGAAACCGGAGTGGAGGAATATTATTGGACCGAACAGAAAAGCGGGGAAAAGAGGCTCATGAAGGGAGAACTTTCGCTTCTTCCACCGTCCGCTTGCCGAACATTCCCCTTTTGATGTAACAGAGAAACATTGCTGTGTTTTGGCGAGCCTTCTTGAGCTGCCTCGTCCTTCCAGCTGGGAGCATGCTGGGAATAGTAGTCCTCAGACTGCCATCACCTGGCAGAGGGCAGCGTGATCCCTTCGGTGGGAACTACATTGCCCATGAAACCAGTCCTGCAGTAACCATGTGGCTGTGCTGTTGAGCTCTCCCCCCCAATCAGGTTTTAAAAAAGACAACAGAGGGTGGTGGAGGTGACTTCCCAGCTGAAGTGTCCCCCCCCCCCCGCACATTGGGCTCTGCAAAGCTTCTTTAAGTGCTGTAACTCCCCTTTGAAAACCCCGCCCAATTTCCTCATCGGGTTTCCCCAATCCTGCTTCTAGTGAAGAGATTGGGCTTTTATGCTGGTTTGACTTTTATTCCAGGACTCTGGATTCTTTTCATTGCCACCCCCCCCCCTTGAGATTCCTTTATAAAAGAAGCATCAGTGTAGATCTCTGTGGACTCTGAGAAAGGACCCTTCTTATTTCTCTCTCTCTCACACACACACACACACGCACCCCCCACCTCCAAATCTCTTCCTTGATATCTCGGGCTTAGGAAAGAAGCTCCGATACTGAGCGTGTGTTTCTAGCGCCTCTTTTTGTGTACCCGCTCCTTTAATCCCAAGAGAGATTGCACAAAGCCCGGTCTCTTTCAGAAGTCTTGGCTGAGAACCCTTGGTTTCCGCGTTCCCAATGGGTGTTGGGAGCAGATCTTGCCTTCCTCCCACTCCTCCTCCTCCCAGCCCGGCTCTTCCTCCTCCTCCCCACGTTACCAAGTCACGCTGTCCCCAAGCTTTTTGCACACCAGAGCTTTTCAAATCATATTTCGCCTTTGGGTGGCTCCCGTGTGGGGAGCCAACCCCCTTCCTCCCGCAAGGTAAAGTTCAGGTTGGGGCATTGGAGGGATCGTGAGAGGTGGAAAAAAATCCTCTGGGCAAGTTGTGCCGGGAGAGCGCGTGTGTGCTGGGCAGGGATCCTCCAAAGTTACCAAAGCCTTGAACGGCAGATCTAGAGGAGGCTAGCGAGGGGAACCCTCCTGGAAGCAGTGGCTCCCAGGCGGCCTCGGTGCAGCTCTTGGAGAGGGTGGGACAGGCGCTGTTGGCGGAGGGTGGGAGGGCAATCGGCAGGGCGGGCGAGTGGGCTCTCTGGTCCATCCAGGAGCTGAAAGTTTCACTTTTCTCCACACCCAGCTTTGGCTCTTTGCGGGCTTCTGGCAGGAGGGGGCAGTGGGCAATGGATGGCTGAGTCTCCCACGGACACATTTTGACAGCGAGATGGGGGAAATCCCCTCTCCCGACGCTTCCTCGGCTCGCCTGTCCCCACTCTGTTTTCCTCCACTTCGTCCGCCCACCGCTTTTTAAAAAAAGTTAAAAGTTTTGGATTTTCCTAATGGGCTTGCACGCATTATTCACTTTTCCATTGATTCCTATGGGAAACATTGTTGCGTCTTACGAACTTTTCACCTTACGAACCTCGTCCCGGAACCAATTATGTTCGTAAGACGGGGTATCACTGTATCTTCATCATCTTCCAACTGATGAAGTGTAGGTACAACATAAAGTGGGATCACAATCTCCCTCTTCCTGCTTGTTATATCTCTAGCTATGCAGCCAAGCATTCTACTTGCTTTCCCTACCACATGACCGCACTGTTCACCCATTTTGAGACTGTCAGAAATCACTACCCCTAAATCCTTCTCTTCTGAACTTTTTGCTAGCACAGAACTGCCAATACAATGCTCAGATTGAGGATTCCTTTTCCCCAAGTGCATTATTTTACATTTGGAAACATTAAACTGCAGTTTCCATTGCTTTGACCACTTATTTACTAAAGCTAAATCATTTGCCATATTACAGATGCCTCCAGGAATATCAACCCTATTGCATACTGTAGAGTCATCGGCAAATGGGCAAAACTTCCCTACCAAACCTTCCCCTATGTCACTCACAAACATTTGCAGCTTCAGCCAGCTGCAAATCTACTGAACTATCAGAGATTAAGTTCACTCTTCACTAATGTATCTATTTATGTGGAACCATATCAAAGGCTTTGCTGAAGTCCAGGTAGGCAATATCCACTAGCCACCTTCATCCAACACCTTTGTGACACAGTCAAAGAAACCAATGAGATTAGTCTGACATGATTTGCCCTCAGTAAAGCCATGCTGGTTTGGGTCCAATAAGTCATTGTTTTTTAGGTATTAATTTATCTTCTTTTTGAGTAAAGTCTCCATCATTTTAACTACAACTGATGTCAAGATACCTGGTCTATAGTTGTCAGCTTCTTCTCCACTACCCTTCTTGTGGATAGGCACAACATTGGCCATTCTTCAATCATCAGGAACGTCTCCTGTTAAAAGGAATTGGTTAAACAAATCAGTCAGGGGGGTAGCAGTCACAGGTATGAGTTGTTTAGGAACTCGGGTGGTTGCCATCTGGACCCATTGCCTTATTTATCTTTAATTGTCCAAGTTCTTCTAAGACCTAGGCCTCTAAGATCAGTGGAGCTGAGTCCCCACAGCTGGAAGCAATTGCTAGTCCTTTGCATTGCTAAGAATGTTGATCAACCCAATTAAACAACTGAATTTGAATGGATATTTGAGCATGGATCTCGGTAGTCTTCTATGGATCATAAATAATTTAAGTGATTAGTATTGGGGCATGTTTGACTTTTCACTAAAATATATAATTTTATTCTTTTTTACCATCATCTGTAATTATTTTATAAATAATTAAAGTTCTATTTTTCTTTGAATCTTACAGACAAAGAGGATGGCAATAAGGCCACTCGGGACAATTGAAATAAAAAGCAACATTGAAAAGGGAAGAAAATCAAGGAAAAAATGAAAATATTTTAAATAATAAGCTGTTAGATAAGAGAGAGAAAATCAAGAGAGGTTTCAAGCTCGAATAAGCAGATTATGCAGAACTCAAGGATACGTTACATGGTTTTTCCTCCATCAGCAAAAAAGGGAGATATCTGGAAGTCAGTTGAGATGAAAAGGTCAACAATAAAGCCATGTAGAGCAGACAGTAATGCAGGCCTCTCGCTGTGAGGTCAAAAATGGCTTGAATGAAAGTACAACTAAACAAGGCATTGTCCATATTTTTGATGAACTCAGCTTTGAAAAAATTGCAGCTTTTTTGTGTAAAAACAAGAGATTGCAAATCACAGCTGTTTATACATTGAGGAGCTAGACAGGAGAAGAGCCATGCACACTATCTCAGTGTAGCAAAAATTGGTCAGAACAGTTCCCTTGTGATTCTTGGAACCAACTACACAAGGGATAAGCCACAAAAGAACCCCAATGTGTTACGTCTTTAGTTAGCATGGCAACATTGTGGTACACCAGAAGACACACATGACTAAGGAAACATATGACTGTGCAGATTGTGTGAACATTTCATTAGAAATTCTCAGGTCATGACACACTAAAGGATGCAGACACAGGAATAACACAATTTGAATATCCTTTCTGTGAGGAAAGTTTCAAAGAGAATTCCAGTCAAACCGAAGACTCGCCTAAAAGAGAAAACATTTGAATGTGCAGACTGTGTAAAAAAAATCAGTCACAATTTCAGTCATGAAACAGCAGAGGACTCACACAGGAGAGAAACCCTTTGAATGTCCTGAATGTGGGAAAAGTTTTAGGGATAATTCCAGTCTGGTGAGACACCAGAGGATTCACACAGGAGAGAAACCCTTTGAATGTCCTGACTGTGGAAAAAGTTTTAGTGATAATTCCCACCTGGTGACACACCAGAGGACTCACACAGGAGAGAAACCCTTTGAATGTCCTGACTGTGGGAAAGGTTTTAGTGTTAATTCTAGCCTGGTGAGATACCAGAGGACTCACTCAGGAGAGAAACCCTTTCAGTGTCCTGACTGTGGGAAAAGTTTTAGTGATAATTCCCACCTGGTGACACACCAGAGGACTCACACAGGAGAGAAACCCTTTGAATGTCCTGACTGTGGGAAAAGTTTTAGTGATAATTGCCACCTGGTGACACACCAGAGGACTCACACAGGAGAGAAACCCTTTGAATGTCCTGACTGTGGGAAAGGTTTTAGTGTTAATTCTAGCCTGGTGACACACCAGAGGACTCACACAGGAGAGAAACCCTTTGAATGTCCTGACTGTGGGAAAAGTTTTAGTGATAATTCCAGTCTGGTGAGACACCAGAGGACTCACTCAGGAGAGAAACCCTTTGAATGTCCTGTCTGTGGGAAAAGTTTTAGTGATAATTCCCACCTGGTGACACACCAGAGGACTCACACAGGAGAGAAACCCTTTGAATGTCTTGACTGTGGGAAAGGTTTTAGTGTTAATTCTAGCCTGGTGAGACACCAGGGGACTCACACAGGAGAGAAACCCTTTCAGTGTCCTGACTGTGGGAAAGTTTTTAGTGATAATTCCAGACTGGTGACACACCAGAGGACTCACACAAGAGAGAAACCCTTTGAATGTCCTGATTGTGGTAAAGGTTTTAGTGATAATTCCAGCCCGGTGAGACACCAGAGGACACACACAGGAGAGAAACCCTTTGAATGTCCTGACTGTGGGAAAGGTTTTAGTGACAATTCCATTCTGATAAGACACCAGAGGACTCACACAGAAGAGAAACCCTTTGAATGTCCTGACTGTGGGAAAGGTTTTCGTTCGAGTTCCCACCTGGTGAGACACCAAAGGATTCACACAGGAGAGAAACCCTTTCAGTGTCTTGACTGTGGGAAAGGTTTTAGTGACAATTCCAGTCTGGTGCAACACCAGAGGACTCACACAGGATAGGAACCCTTTGAATGTCCTGACTGGGAAAAGGTTTAGTCAAAGTCCCCTCCTGGTGACACACCAGAAGTCTCACACAGGAGGGAGAGCGAGGTAGGAGGAAAGAATGTAAGAGGGAGAGAGGGAGAAAAGGTGGAGGGAAGCGAATGAGATCGAGGGAGGCTAGATACATGAAATATAGAAGGAAAACAGATGGGAGATAAAAGTAACTGCAAATTTAGGATATTTGTTTATCATATATTGTAAAAATGTACAAGTTTGTAACATGTTGATGTGGTATATGTATAAATTTAATGTTTGGGGAGGGGGGAGAATGAAGAATAATGAATTTCCTATCTGTGGGAAAGCTTTCAGTCAGAATTGCAACCTGATGGTACCCCAGAGGATTCACAGAAGAGAGAAACCATTTGAATGTCCTGACTGTGGGAAAAGTTTTAGTTTGAATTCCCACCTGGTGACACACCAGAGGACTCACACAGGAGAGAAACCATTTGAATGTCCTTTTTGTGGGAAAGTTTTAGTTATAATTGCAGCCTTGTGAGACACCAGCAGACTCCCACCATGGAGAAATATTTGAAATATCCAACCTGTGGACATTACTTCTGTTGTGGTTGGGACACGCCGGCTGAACAACTTCAAGCATAAATCATCCCTTATTGCACACAAGGAAATTGACATGAGGCAACATTTCAAGAGTTTAGAGAAGTCTTGAATTTCATTTGTGATCTCTTTGAAAGTGTAGGTCAGAAATTGATTGTTGGAATTTTGGCCTGATTTAGTTTACTCTCACATTTCTCAGGATTAAATTTATAAGTGGAGAGAAAGTGAAAGTAGAAAATGGCCTCACTTGCATAACATTGACAGGTTTAATATGTCTTGTCATAATTTTTAAATCTCTACTGATAATCTATCTGGTTCTTGGATCTTGTTATTTTTTTCTGTGTTTTTACCACCTCCATCAACTCCATTATTGTTATTTTTTCATTAAACATATTTTTAATATTCTCAGACACTTTGTTAATTTAGCTCTTCCCAAATTATCTTTTAATCTGAAATTTTTCTTTATCATATAATTTTTCATTAAATTCTTCAATTATTTCTTAATTTTGTTTTGCAAATGTATACATCCTTTCTCATCTTCAAATTCTTTTTTTTCAAGTTATAGGCTAGCCATCTTCCTGGTTTGTTAGCATTTTTAAAAAAGTTAAACTTTTACCTGCATCTACATGGAGGGATGTATACACTGGAATACCCCAAGGCTCTGTTTTAGGCCCAGTACTCTTCAACATCTTCATCAATGACTTGGACAAGCGGGGAAATTTGCAGATGACACCAAACTGACAGAAATAGCCTAATCTGCAGAAGATAGATTCAAATAAAGAAGGATCTTGACTGATTTGAACATTGGGTGCTATCAAATAAAATGAAATACAATGGTGAAAAAAGTAAGGTTCTACATTTAGGCAAGAAAAAATATTTACAAGTACAGTATATGTGGTACATTGCTAATAGTTAGTAACTGTGAGGGATCTTGTAGCCCTAGTGGACAACTATTTAAATATGAGCCAGCTGTGTGCAGCAGCTGCCAAAAAAGCCAACACTGTTCTAGCCTGCATTAACATAGGGATAGAATCAAGATCACATGAAGTGTTAATACCAGTTTATAATGCCTTGGTAAGTCCACACTTGGAATATAGCATTTAGTTTTGGTCATCATGATGGAAAAAGGATGTTGAGACTCTAGAAAAAGTGCAGAGAAGAGCAACAAAAATGATTAGGGGACTGGAGACTAAAACATATGAAGAACGGTTGCATGAACTAAGTATGTCTAGTTTAATGAAAAGAAGGAACGGGAGACATGATAGCAGTGTTCCGATATCTCAGGAGATGCCACAAAGAAAAGGGAGTCAAGCTATTCTCCAAAGCACCTGAGGGTAGAACAAGAAGCAATGGGTACAAACTAAACAAGGAGAGAAGTAACTTAGAGCTAACAAATTTCCTGACGGTTAGAACAATTAGAGTTTTGATTTCCACTGAGAGTCACCCTGAACAAAGAAGATTGTGTCATTCTTTAAACCTTCATGAACATTTACTATTGAGAGAGTCCAAAAATATTTCGCAAGAAGAATGCTCTACTCCTCAGAACCGAATACCTTATTCCAACAGACTTGAAATTTTGGGCTCAAAAAATTTAAAGGTTCGTCGCCTTCGATCTGATCTTAATGTAGTTCATAAAATCATCGGCCACACTGTTCTACCTTATTTATTTTATTTATTTATTTATTTATTTTGTCCAATACACAATGAGAGTTATAAAATACATAGTAAAATACATGATGAAGGTTATAGAGGAGATACTTATAGTAAAATATATCTATGAAAGAATAGAAGAAGAGATATAGAAATAGAAAAAAGGTATAGGAAATATAGGAGAGCAATAGGACAGCGGACAGAAGGCACTCTAGTGCACTTGTACTCGTCCTTTACTGGCCTCTTAGGAATCTGAATAGGTCAATCGTGGCTAATCTAAGGGAAAATTGTTGGGGGTTTGGGGATGACACTATGGAGTCCGGTAATGAGTTCCACACTTCGACAACTCGGTTACTGAAGTCATATATTTTACAGTTACTGAAGTCATATTTTTTACAGTCAAGTTTGTCAATTAATACCTCAGCTTCATATGCAACAACACACAAGCACACAATAGATTGAAACTCAATGTAAATGGCTCCAAAAGCAACACATTTGACGATTTCACTAGGCTCACTTGGAAAGTGAAAAATATTTTACAGCATTTATACAGTGAAAACATCTTGCAAATGCCTTAGATACGGGACAAGAGTGTTTTTTTGCCGCTACGAGGAGATGGCAGTTACATACTAATATCAAAAGACCTAAGTGCTAAAGCCCACTGCAACAATGTCGCCAAAAAGGCTTTCAGAGTTGTTAACTTGATTCTACGTAGCTTCTGCTCTGGCAACCTCACACTACTGACTAGAGCCTACAAAACCTATGCCAGACCCATTCTCGAATACAGCTCATCTGTCTGGAACCCACACATCTCAGACATCAACACTCTCGAAAAAGTCCAAAGATATTTCACCAGAAGAGCCCTTCACTCCTCCACCCGAAACAGAATACCCTACGAAAACAGACTAACTATCCTGGGTCTAGAAAGCCTAGAACTGCGGCGCTTAAAACATGATTTAAGTATTGCCCACAAGATCATATGCTGCAACGTCCTTCCGGTCAACGACTACTTCAGCTTCAACCGCAACAACACAAGAGCACTCAACAGATTCAAACTTAATATTAACCGCTCCAAACTTGACTGTAAAAAATACGACTTCAACAATCGAGTTGTCAAAGGGTGGAACTCATTACCGGACTCAATAGTGTCAACTCCCAACCCCCAACATTTCTCCCTTAAACTCTCCACAATTGACCTCTCCAGGTTCCTAAGAGGCCAGTAAGGGGCGTATATAAGTGCACTGATGTGCCTATCGTCCCCTGTCCAATTGTCTTCCCTTACCTTATCTATCTATCTATCTGTCTGTCTGTCTGTCTGTCTGTCTGTCTGTCTGTCTGTCTGTCTGTCTGTCTGTCTATCTATCTATCTATCTATCTATCTATCTACATATATATACAGTACATACATATATCATATATATTCTCTCCTTATTTCTTATATCATATATATCCTCTTTTTCCTTCTATCTTTATATATATTACTTAATGCCTACTCTCTTCCATATGTATTGTATATTGGACAAATAATAAAATAAAAATAAAATAAATAAATAAATGTGCCTGAAACATGCCTGATAGAGGAGTTAAAACCATCGAGTACAGAATTGCTAGACAAGATGAGAGAGAAACACAGAAATTCCTCTTCCGGAAGACTCAGGGGAGGGAGGTGGGGTGCAGAGTGGCTTTTGGGCTCTTCCGAGGATCGAAGCATCAGCTGGAAGGTGAGTTGAGGGCAGGTGGGGGGGAGAGTCCGGGAGCAAGTCGGGCTGTTTGGTTCCCTCCACGGCCTGGAAGCAGAGAAGCAACCGGGCTGAAGCGTGTCAGCTGCTGGTGCTGCAGGTTCCTCCCCTGCCCAAATTTAATCCCACTGGTGCTGCACGCTGTGAAACCGGTGGCTGCAATTTTCTGCTGGTGAGAAGATTGAAACAGTCTCAAGTTAAGGTTGATTCTCTAGGAATGGCTTCCCTCCAGAGGTTGTGGGTGCTCCATCACTGGGGGTTGTGAGAGAGTTGGGAGGGACCTTGGGGGTCTTCTATTCCGACCCCTGGGCAAACAGGAGACCCAATACAATTTCAGGCAATCGGTTAATTGTTCTCAGTGTCAGGAAAATTCTCCGTACTTGTAGGCTGGTTCTCTCCTGGGTTGGTTTCCATCCGATGCTTCTCTTGCTTTCTGGTGCATTGCAAAATAAGTTGACCTCCTTCTTCTTGACCCCTCAAGTGTTGAAAGATGGCTCTCATGTCATACCTAGCCCTTCCTTTCACTGGACTAGACAAACCCGATTCCTGCAACTCTTCTTTATATCTTTTAGCCTCCAGCCCCCTAATCATCCCTACTTCTCTTCTCTGTTCTCTTTATAGAGACTCTACTACACTTTTAAAAAATATTGTGGTAATCAAAACAAGTTGCAGTAATCCTAAATGTGATCTTTCTAAAGCAGCATAAATTGATACTAATACTGTTTGCACTTTTTAGGGAATTGTTCACTATGATAGAACTTCAAGTAACTTCACAGTTACTGCTATTGAGCCACGTTGTATCTATTCTCTACTTCCTATGTGGTTTTTCTTGGCTAAGTGTACAACCTACTTTTCTCTCTCTTTAATTTCATTTTGTTGGATAGAGACCAGTGTTCAAATCTATAGAAAGTCAAGTCCAAAGTCCACAAGGAAAGTCTGAATTTGACAAAATGGAGGTGTGTGTTTATGAAGAATTCACTGTGATGTTAAAATACATTCATGAAGATTTTAAAAATTGCCTTTTGGACTTTAGAGGTGGAAAAAAAGCTGGAATATAATGAAAAGTACCTTGAAAATAAAAGACAGCTTGACGATTATATTGGGATTTATAGTGATTACACTGGGGTTGAGAGTGACGAGAAAAAAGCAACAGGAACATATTGGTATCAGAATATGCAATTAAAAATGAGGGGATAATAGTGAGAAGAGACAAAAAGGGATTGAGTATATACCTACACTGTAGTTCCTACACAAATAATACATTCAAAATGAAAAAAATGAGTTGGGGAAGTTATTGGTAGAAAAAGAAAAGAAAAGAAAAGATCATGACAGTGGAATTGGAAGGGAAATATTTGAAAGATTAAAAGAATGAGCGATTGACGGTGGAATGTCATAATTTTTTTAGAATTATTTTATTATTTTATTAAAAAATAATAGAAAAAAAGAATAAAGAAAAAAGGGAAATATATTAGACTATAGTATATCAATTGTTGGAAGGATATATAATTTGGACAATTATTACCCCTTTTTATAACATTTGTTTTATATAAGATTTGTATAACTCACGAACCTTCTTTAATATTGAAAGAATTCAGATGATTATTGATATTTTTGGAATAATATAAGATCTTTATAATCAATATTCTTAAAGTTGTTTATATAAGCTTATATAATTTATCAGTTGGATTTTTTGTTATGGGCAATTTAAAACGTTATTAACCAATACAGTAGATGGAATAGTAATGACAAGAATTGTATTTATTTAAATATAGAGAATGAGTTAATATTTTAAAAAGTTAGAATGTTGAAGGGAGAGATGAAAGGGGAGAAGAAATTAAAAATTTAGGGCATCTAGATATGATAGAACTAAAAAAATGATGAGTCAAGATACCAATTGAGGAGAGGGAGACATAGGGCCTAAAATCAAGAGGCATAAGAGATAATGACTATTTTTGGAAATTACGTTTTAGCGATTATTTAGGAAGAAAGTTGAATATTAGAGGTGGTAGACTCAGAGGACAAAAATAGGAGGAAGGAGGTTCGCACTGCCCCCACCCTGCTTGCCTTCCGAAAAAGTTTAAAGACTCATCTTTTTCACCAGGCCTGGGGTCATTAGACCTTTCCCCCTGACCAATGAGTGTTTTTTAGTTTGTTTTATGAAGTGAATGATAACGCTATGTAACACAAATTTTGTTCCCAGCTTTTAAATGTTATATTCCAATTGCTTATGTCTAAAACAAATTAAAAATTGCTTACATTCATCATAAACTTCGCTTTTGTGACCTCGGCAACGAAAATTATGCATTTTTACTATAGAAACAGACGATTTTGCATCTTCTCATTTATACAGTCAGACTAAGAACACTATCTATATGCATTGCAAATTTACACAGATTGCCGAAAACTGTTCAGAAGTGTGCGGTTTTCCGAGATTTATGACTATACTGCAAATCTGTTTCACGAATCAATCCCCAAATATAGTCGCCCATCATGTTTTCGTTATACTGTATTTTCCTTGGTAACGGCGTTTAAAGTTCATAATGTCCTGGTGAAAGAGCTCGCCTTGCCCCTTTGAATAAGCTCCCATGTTCTCTTTGAACTTATCAAGATGAGCATCAAGGATATGGATTTTGAGTGACATCCTGCAGCCCATTGCAGCATAGTTTTTTATCAGACCATTGGAGCAGAAAGAGGGAGGGGAGGTGTGGATTTCCCACAGACGGGTAGGGGGGTTTCCAGCTGGTGGCTTTCAAAGGGGTGTGTGTGTGTGTGAGAGAGAGTGTTGCTTCTTTATTCCTCAAACCAGCAGAGCCATCCATCCATTTAAGCCTCAATCCTGTCTCTTTCCCTCGGAAAGGATTTTCTGTTCTATTCCGCATTCTTGAGTCTCTCTCTTCCCCGCTCCTTAAACTTAAGAAACTCACCAGGTGCTGCCCAGCCATTGACCCTCAGAGTGGAAAAAACTAATCCTACGTAGCCTCTACTCTGACAATCTCACACTACTTACCATAGCTTACAAAACTTTCGCCAGACCCATCCTCGAATACTGCTCATCCGTTTGGAACCCATACCGCATCACAGACATTAACACCCTTGAAAATGTCAAAGATACTTCACCAGAAGAGCCCTTCACTCCTCCACTCGAAAGAGAATACCCTACAAGACTAGGCTTTAAATTGTGGGCCTAGAAAGCCTAGAACTAAGGCGCATTAAACAAGATCTAAGTATTGCCCACAAGATCATATGCTGCAACGTCCTGCCTGTCGGTGACTACTTCAGCTTCAACCACAACAACACAATAGAATAGAATAGAATAGAATTTTTATTGGCCAAGTGTGATTGGACACACAAGGAATTTGTCTTGGTGCATATGCTCTCAACGTACATAAAATAAAATATACATTTGTCAAGAATCATGTGATACAACACTTAATGATTGTCATAGGGGTCAAATAAGCAATGAAGAAGCAATATTAATAAAAATCTTAGGATACACGCAACAAGTTACAGTCATACAGTCAACATGGGAGGAAATGGGTGATAGGAATGATGAGAAAAACTAGTAGAATAGAAGTGCAGATTTAGTAGAAAGAGCACACAACAGATTTAAACTTAATATTAACCGCTCTAAACTTGACTGTAAAAAATATGACTTCAGTAACCGAGTTGTCAAAGCGTGGAACTCATTACCGGACTCCATAGTGTCACCCCCAAACCCCCAACACTTTACCCTTAGATTATCCACGGTTCACCTATCCAGATTCCTAAGAGGTCAGTAAGGGGCGAGTACAAGTGCACTAGAGTGCCTTCCGTCCCCTGTCCTATTGCTCTCCTGTATCTCCTATACCTTTCTTCTATTCCTATATCTCTTCTTCTATTCTTTCACTGCTACGTTCTATTCCTATATCTTCTCTTCTTTCTTAGATATATTTTACTATATGTATATCCTCTATATTACAGAGGTCCCCAACCTTTTTAGCACCAGGGACCGGCTTTAAGTTAGACGAGTTTTTCCACGGCCCGGTGGGGGGGGGGGCTTTGGTCATATGGGGGGTGGGGTTATGGAGCTTAGTGACGCAGCCCTCCACACTTCTCCACAGGGCGGGGAGAATGAGGAGGCTACGCCAGCCCGCCAAGCGTCGAGGGGGCTTCTGAGGCTGAAGGGAAGAGCCGGAATGCCCTTCCCGTGTTTAGATTGGGGGAAACGGAGGAGGGCGGCGGTTCTTTTCTCCTCAATCCAGAAACTTGGCGATCGCGCCCCACCGCCGCCGCCTCCTCCGTTTCCCCCAACGGCAAGCAATCTAAACGCGGGGAAGGGCATTCCGGCGCTTCCCTTCAGCCTCAGAAGCCCCCTCGACGCTGGAGGGATGGTTATGAGGGGAGCGAGCGAGGAGAAGAAGACGTCCCACTCATCGCTCCTGAGGGAACGGGTGAGGGCGTCGGAGACCCAAAGCCCATCCTGTGTGGAGGGAGACGGAGCCAAGCGGGGCCACCCGGAGACCTTTCCCCGTCTTCTTCTCCTCGCTTGCTCCCCTCATAACCAGCCGCCCCGCTCACGGGGGGGATGCCCGTTCGTAGCTACCAGCCCGCCAAGCGTCGAGGGGGCTTCTGAGGCTGAAGGGAAGAGCCGGAATGCCCTTCCCGCGTTTAGATTGCTTGCCGTTGGGGGGAAACGGAGGCGGCGGCGGTGGGGCGCGATCGCCAAGTTTCTGGAGCGAGGAGAAAAGAACCGCCGCCTCCTCCGTTTCCCCCAATCTAAACACGGGAAGGGCATTCCGGCTCTTCCCTTCAGCCTCAGAAGCCCCCTCGACGCTTGGCGGGCTGGCGTAGCTACGAACGGGCATCTCCCCGCGAGCGAGGAGAAGAAGACGGGAAAAGGTCTCCGGGTGGCCCCGCTTGGCTCCGTCTCCCCTCCACGCAGGATGGGCTTTGGGTCTCCGACGCCCCTCGCCCGTTCCCTCAGGAGCGATGAGTGGGACGTCTTCTTCTCCTCGCTCGCTCCCCTCATAACCATCCCTCCAGCATCGAGGGGGCTTCTGAGGCTGAAGGGAAGCGCCGGAATGCCCTTCCCGGGTTTAGATTGCTTGCCGTTGGGGGAAACGGAGGAGGCGGCGGTTCTTTTCTCCTCGCTCCAGAAACTAGGCGATCGCGCCCCACCGCCGCCGCCGCCTCCTCCGTTTCCCCCAACGGCAAGCAATCTAAACGCGGGAAGGGCATTCCGGCTCTTCCCTTCAGCCTCAGCAGCCCCCTCGACGCTTGGCGGGCTGGCGTAGCTACGAACGGGCATCCCCCCGCGAGCGGGGCTGCTGGTTATGAGGGGAGCGAGCGAGGAGAAGAAGACGGGAAAAGGTCTCCGGGTGGCCCCGCTTGGCTCCGTCTCCCTCCACGCAGGATGGGCTTTGGGTCTCCGACGCCGCGGACCGGCTGGAAAACCCCAACGGCCCGGTCCCGGTCCGCAGACCGGCGGTTGGGGACCTCTGCTCTATAACCATCATAATGTATTTTACTAAAACCGTCATTGTGTATTGGACAAAATCAATCAATAAAAATAAAAGAAATAAAACTCCTATGGTGAAAAGGGGTGGGTGGATGCGGGGGAGAAATAGTGTTAAAAGCAGGAAGTGACCTAAACCCATTTTACAACTCTTCTTCCTAGAAGCCATTCTAGGAATAGACATCTCAGTCAATTTAACCCTTAGAGAGAATTATCCCTGGTAATTGGGTTTAGGCCACTTCCTGCTTTTAACACTATTTCTCCCCCGCATCCACCCACCCCTTTCTACCATAGGAGTTTTTTCCACTCTGAGGGTCAATGACTGGGCAGGACCTGGTGAGTTTCTTAAGTTTAAGGTGTGGGGAACACTATTTCCCCCCACTATTTCTATCAATGCATATACCGTGTTTCCCGAAAATAAGACATATCCAGAAAATAAGCCCAACAGCACTTTTGGCTGGGAGAGCGAGGGCAAGCCAGAGACAGCTGCACACACACACACACCGCAGGACTAGTTAAGCTTCTCTGGACTCTGACTATGTGAGTTTGAAACACGCTCCTGCCTGTGAAGAACAGGAGGCAAGCATTGATTCCTTCACCGCAGATAGGAGTATGTTTCAAAAGACTGCTGAAGGCAGCCCAGAGCAGCTGAGCCAGTCCAGCAAGGGAGGGAGAGGGCGGCAAGAGGCTGAGCCGAAAGGGACGGCCACAGGGACGTCTGCTTCTCAAGCCCTGCGCTCATCTGGGCTCTGCCTACGTCAATTTGAAATGCCTCCTGTTCACTCACGGCAGTGTTTATCAACCTTTTTTTCTTCAGGGAAACATTTTGGTGTCATCAGATTTCTGGTGGAACCTGTACCGTGTACTGGTACTGTTTATGTCCCTCCAAGGTGAGCCCCCAATTTATTTCAATCTAAAGAACATCAGGCTCAGTAGTGTCAGCTTCATCTAAGTTTTGTTTTTTAATAAATAAGTCCAGGTTAGCAGTAAATAAGGTTCAAGAGGGAAGTGTATTTAATAGGAAAGTGAACACAAAAATAAAGGGACACAATCTGAGGTTAGTTGGGGGAAAGATCAGAAGCAACGTGAGAAAATATTATATTACTGAAAGAGTAGTAGATGCTTGGAACAAACTTCAGCAGACGTGGTTGGTAAATCCACATTAACTGAATTTAAATATGCCTGGGATAAAACATAGATCGATCCCAACATAAAATACAGAAAATAGTATAAGGGCAGACTAGATGGACCATGAGGTCTTTTTCTGCCATCAATCCTTTATGCATCCCCCCAAAAAGGGCCTTCTCAGTGGTGGCCCCTTCTGTATCGAACATCATCGCCCCAGGAATACAATTCCCCCTCACCTTGTTGCTTTTCCAGAAGGCCCTTATGACATGATTTTGTCAGCTTGTCTGGAGACCTTGAATAGGGATGGAACCGATCAAGTAGTTGACCTGAGTGTGTTGTTGGTAGCATTGCTGAGGTATCGTTTTGTGTTGTAGTTTTTAATGTTGGAAACCACCCAGAGTCACTGGGATTTGGGCAGACGTACCAGTATGGGCACAATCAGCAGCTGAGCCACTCCAGCAAGTGAGGGTGGCCTCCTGTTCACACCCTGGCTTGGGACTCTTCACCCTCCACCTCCCTCCCTTCAGACGGGGGAGGGGGATGCAGGTGAGGGTGGTGCATTGGGAGGCCCTGAAGGACACGGATCCTCCTCCGCCTCTGGCTCCTGAGCAAAGCGGGAGGGGAAATACACCGAGCTGAAAGCCAAACTTCTAGCTGCGCTGAGCTGCACTTCCTTGTCTTTTCCAAACCTGCTTCCCACACACAGGAGATCTTTCTCCCTTCAAAATCCGGCCAGAAATGAGTGTTCATGAGACTCTTGGAGCGAAAGGGGAAAGATTTATTGCATTTAGTCAAAAGGTTCCTGCTGGTGCTTTTCTCTCGTGCCCTCTTCCCCCCTCCTCACTACAGAGAGAGAGGGGGACACGCGCCAGAGAGGTGAACCAGGAAGTGCATAGCCGGCTGCTTCTGCCACTGAGCTCTGCTGGGAGTTTGGCTGTCAGCTCTTGCTCAGGCAGCGCTCAAGAGTTTCTTTCTCCTACTGCCGGACGGGGGTCAGTGGATACAACATCAGGCATGCGACGGAACTCCATGTCCAATGTAGGATGGGTGACCTGCCCCAACCCTGTTCCGCTCTGCCCTGAACAACCTGCCACCTCTAAATTGTGTCCCACCGCGAGACGGGCATCATACTGGTACTGGAGTTTGGCAGCTCTGTGTGGCTGTCGGCTGGTCTCTTTAGAGGAAAAAAATACAGAAAAACTGGTTGCAAGGGGAAGCCATTAACAACTTCTCTCATTGGGAAGAGTTTATGTATCGTATAAGGTTTTTTCCCTGTAAAGGGACCAGCTGAGAGACACACAGAGCTGCTAAACTCCAGGACAGGTAAAACGCCCGTCTCACACCCAGCTCCACCCTTGAGCCCTCTGTCCACCCCGCCTGCCCTGGAGCCCCCAAATTGCATCACATCACGAGACGGGCGCCTGTCTTATCTTCGGGGAAGCACGATATCTCCAATTATATATCCCCAGCAGTTCAAAGTACATTTGATGATAATCACAGCAACACAGAAACTTAGAAGATTGATGGCAGAAAAAGACATCATGATCCATATAGTCTGCTCTTATACTATTTCCTGTATTTTATCTTAGGATGGATATATCTTTATCCCAGGCAGGTTTAAATTCAGTTACTGTGGATTTACCAACCACGTCTGCTTGAATTTATTTCCAAGCATCTACTACTCTTTCATAAAATATTTTCTCATGTTGCTTCTGATCTTTCCCCCAACTAACCTCAGATTGTGCCTCCTCTCTTTACAGATTGAGTTCAATAAGTCTTTCCTGGTAGGTTTTATGCTTAATACCCTCCACCATTTTTGTAGCCCGTCTTTGGACCTGTTCAGTTTTGTCAATATCTTTTTGTAGATGAGGTTCCAGAACTCAACACAGTATTCCAAATGTGGTCTCACCAGTGCTATATAATGCGGGATCACAGTCTCCCTCTTCCTACTTGTTATATTTCTAGCTATGCAGCCAAGCATTCTACTTGCTTTCCCTACCACATGACCGCACTGTTCACCCATTTTGAGACTTCAGAAATCACTACCCCTAAATCCTTCTCTTCTGAACTTTTTGCTAGCACAGAACTGTCAATACAATACTCAGATTGAGGATTCCTTTTCCCTGAGTGCATTATTTTACATTTGGAAACATTAAACTGCAGTTTCCATTGTTTTGACCACTTATTTACTAAAGCTAAATCATTTGCCATATTACAGATGCCTCCAGGAATATCAACCCTATTGCATACTGTAGAGTCATTGGCAAATGGGCAAAACCTCCCTACCAAACTTTCCCCTATGTCACTCACAAACATTTGCAGCTTCAGCCAGCTGAAAATCCACTGAACTATCAGAGATTAAGTTCACTCTTCACTAATGTATCTATTTATGTGGAACCATATCAAAGGCTTTGCTGAAGTCCAGGTAGGCAATATTCACGGGCCACCTTCATCCAACACCTTTGTGACACAGTCAAAGAAACCAATGAGATTAGTCTGACTTGATTTGCCCTCAGTAAAGCCATGCTGGTTTGGGTCCAATAAGTCATTGTTTTTTAGGTATTAATTTATCTTCCTTTTGAGTAAAGTCTCCATCATTTAAACTACAACTGATGTCAAGATAACTGGTCTGTAGTTGTCAGCTTCTTCTCCACTACCCTTCTTGTGGATAGGCACAACATTGGCCATTCTTCAGTCATCAGGAATGTCTCCTGTGAAAAGGGATTGGTTAAACAAATCAGTCAGGGGGGGTCGCAGTCACAGGTATGAGTTGTTTAGGAACTCTGGGGTGGTTGCCATCTGGACCCATTGCCTTATTTATCTTTAATTGTCCAAGTTCTTCTAAGACATAGGCCTCTAAGATCAGTGAAGCTGAATCCTCACAGCTGGAAGCAATTGCTAGTCCTTTGCATTGTTAAGAATGTTGATTGACCCAATTAAACAACTGAATTTCAATGGATATTTGAGCATGGATCTCGGTAGTCTTCTATGAATCATAAATAATTTAAGTGATTAGTATTGGGGCATGTTTGACTTTTCACTAAAATATATAATTTTATTCTTTTTTACCATCATCTCTAATTATTTTATAAACAATTAAAGTTCTATTTTTCTTTGAATCTTACAGACAAAGAGGGTGGCAATAAGGCCACTCGGGACAATTGAAATAAAAAGCAACATTGAAAAGGGAAGAAAATCAAGGAAAAAATGAAAATATTTTAAATAATAAGCTGTTAGATAAGAGAGAGAAAATCAAGAGAGGTTTCAAGCTCAAATAAGCAGATTATGCACGACTCAAGACTACGTTACATGGTTTTTCCTCCATCAGCAAAAAAGGGAGATATCTGGAAGTCAGTTGAGATGAAAAGGTCAACAATAAAGCCATGTAGAGCAGACAGTAATGCAGGCCTCTCCCTGTGAGGTCGAAAATGGCTTGAATGAAAGTACCACTAAACAAGGCATTGTCCATATTTTTGATGAACTCAGCTTTGGAAAAATTGCAGCTTTTTTGTGGAAAAACAAGAGATTGCAAATCACAGCTGTTTATACATTGATGAGCTAGACAGAACAG
Source organism: Erythrolamprus reginae (assembly GCF_031021105.1). Classification (NCBI taxonomy): domain Eukaryota; kingdom Metazoa; phylum Chordata; class Lepidosauria; order Squamata; family Dipsadidae; genus Erythrolamprus; species Erythrolamprus reginae. The sequence continues at coordinate 21,395,896 of NC_091951.1, read as the reverse complement.
TTCCCTTGTGATTTTTGGAACCAACTACACAAGGGATAAGCCACAAAAGAACCCCAATGTGTTACGTCTTTAGTGAGCATGGCAACATGGTGGTACACCAGAAGACACACATGAGTAAGGAAACATATGACTGTGCAGATTGTGTGAACATTTCATTAGAAATTCTCAGGTCATGACACACTAAAGGATGGAGACACAGGAATAACACAATTTGAATATCCTTTCTGTGAGGAAAGTTTCAAAGAGAATTCCAGTCAAACCCAAGACTCGCCTAAAAGAGAAAACATTTGAATGTGCAGACTGTGTAAAAAAATTCAGTCACAATTTCAGTCATGAAGCACCAGAGGACTGAAACAGGAGTGAAACCCTTTGAATGTGCTGACTGTGGGAAAAGTTTTAGGGATAATTCCAGTCTGGTGATACACCAGAGGATTCACACAGGAGAGAAACCCTTTGAATGTCCTGACTGTGGGAAAGGTTTTAGTGTTAATTCCAGCCTGGTGACACACCAGAGGACTCACACAGGAGAGAAACCCTTTGAATGTCCTGTCTGTGGGAAAAGTTTTAGTGATAATTCCCACCTGGTGACACACCAGAGGACTCACACAGGAGAGAAACCCTTTGAATGTCCTGACTGTGGGAAAGGTTTTAGCGTTAATTCCAGCCTGGTGAGACACCAGAGGACTCACACAGGAGAGAAACCCTTTCAGTGTCCTGACTGTGGGAAAGTTTTTAGTGATAATTCCAGACTGGTGACACACCAGAGGACTCACACAAGAGAGAAACCCTTTGAATGTCCTGACTGTGGGAAAGGTTTTAGTGTTAATTCCAGCCTGGTGAGACACCAGAGGACTCACACAGGAGAGAAACCCTTTCAGTGTCCTGACTGTGGGAAAGGTTTTAGTGACAATTCCATTCTGATGAGACACCAGAGGACTCACACAGGAGAGAAACCCTTTGAATGTCCTGACTGTGGGAAAGGTTTTAGTCAGAATTCCAGTCTGGTGAAACACCAGAGGACTCACACAGGGGAGAAACCCTTTGAATGTCCTGACTGTGGGAAAAGTTTTCGTTCGAGTTCCAACCTGGTGACACACCAGAGGACTCACACAGGAGAGAAACCCTTTGAATGTCCTGACTGTCGGAAAAGTTTTCGTTCGAGTTCCCACCTGGTGAGACACCAAAGGATTCACACAGGAGAGAAACCCTTTCAGTGTTTTTACTGTGGGAAAGGTTTTAGTGACAATTCCAGTCTGGTGCAACACCAGAGGACTCACACAGGATAGGAACCCTTTGAATGTCCTGACTGTGGGAAAAGCTTTAGTCAAAGTCCCCTCCTGGTGACACACCAGAAGTCTCACACAGGAGGGAGAGCGAGGTAGGAGGAAAGAACGTAAGAGGGAGAGAGGGAGAAAAGGTGGAGGGAAGCGAATGAGTTCGAGAGAGGCTAGATACATGAAATATAGAAGGAAAACAGATGGGAGATAAAAGTAACTGCAAATTTAGGATATTTGTTTATCATATATTGTAAAAATGTACAAGTTTGTAACATGTTGATGTGGTATATGTATAAATTTAATGTTTGGGGAGGGGGGAGAATGAAGAATAATGAATTTCCTATCTGTGGGAAAGCTTTCAGTCAGAATTGCAACCTGATGGTACCCCAGAGGATTCACAGAAGAGAGAAACCATTTGAATGTCCTGACTGTGGGAAAAGTTTTAGTTTGAATTCCCACCTGGTGACACACCAGAGGACTCACACAGGAGAGAAACCATTTGAATGTCCTTTTTGTGGGAAAGTTTTAGTTATAATTGCAGCCTTGTGAGACACCAGCAGACTCCCACCATGGAGAAATCTTTGAAATGTCCAATCTGAGGACATTACTTCAAGCATAAATCATCCCTTATTGCACACAAGGAAATGTCCTTTTTGTGGGAAAGGTTTTAATTATCATTCCAGCCTTGTGAGATACCACCAGATTCACAGCATGGAGAAATCTTTGAAATATCCAACCTGTGGACATTACTTCTGTTGTGGTTGGGACATGCCGGCTGAACAACTTCAAGCATAAATCATCCCTTATTGCACACAAGGAAATTCACATGAGGCAACATTTCAAGAGTTTAGAGAAGTCTTGAATTTCATTTGTGATCTCTCTTTGAAAGTGTAGGTCAGAAATTGATTGTTGGAATTTTGGCCTGATTTAGTTTACTCTCACATTTCTCAGGATTAAATTTATAGGTGGAGAGAAATTGAAAGTGGAAAATGGCCTCACTTGCATAACATTGACAGGTTTAATATGTCTTGTCATAATTTTTAAATCTCTACTGATAATCTATCTGGTTCTTGGATCTTGTTATTTTTTTCTGTGTTTTTACCACCTCCATCAACTCCATTATTGTTATTTTTTCATTAAACATATTTTTAATATTGTCAGACACTTTGTTAATTTAGCTCTTCCCAAATTATCTTTTACTCTGAAATTTTTCTTTATCATATAATTTTTCATTAAATTCTTCAATTATTTCTTAATTTTGTTTTGCAAATGTATACATCCTTTCTCATCTTCTAATTTACTTATCAAATTATTTTTTTCCAAGTTATAGGCTAACCATCTTCCTGGTTTGTTAGCATTTTTTAAAAAGTTAAACTTTTACCTGCATCTACATGGAGGGATGTATACACTGGAATACCCCAAGGCTCTGTTTTAGGCCCAGTACTCTTCAACATCTTCATCAATGACTTGGACAAGCGGGGAAATTTGCAGATGACACCAAACTGACAGAAATAGCCTAATCTGCAGAAGATAGGTTCAAATAAAGAAGGATCTTGACTGATTTGAACATTGGGTGCTATCAAATAAAATGAAATACAATGGTGAAAAAAGTAAGGTTCTACATTTAGGCAAGAAAAAAATATTCACAAGTACAGTATATGTGGTACATTGCTCAACAGTAGTAACTGTGAGGGATCTTGGAGCCCTAGTGGACAACTATTTAAATATGAGCCAGCTGTGTGCAGCAGCTGCCAAAAAAGCCAAAACTGTTCTAGCCTGCATTAACAGAGGGATAGAATCAAGATCACATGAAGTGTTAATACCAGTTTATAATGCCTTGGTAAGTCCACACTTGGAATATAGCATTTAGTTTTGGTCACCATGATGGAAAAAGGATGTTGAGACTCTAGAAAAAGTTCAGAGAAGAGCAACAAAAATGATTAGGGAGACTAAAACATATGAAGAACGGTTGCATGAACTGAGTATGTCTAGTTTAATGAAAAGAAGGAATGGGAGACATGATAGCAGTGTTCCAATATCTCAGGGGATGCCACAAAGAAAAGGGAGTCAATCTATTCTCCAAAGCACCTGGGGTAGAACAAGAAGCAATGGGTGGAAACTAAACAAGGAGAGAAGTAACTTAGAACTAATAAATTTCCTGACAGTTATAACAATTAATCAGAGGAACATATTGCTTCATGAAGTTGTGAATGTTCCAAGATGATGTTTTTATTCAGATGTTGGGTAACCGTTTGTCTGAAGTAGTGTAGGGTTTCCTGCCTAAGCAGAGAGATTGGACTAGAAGATCTCCAAGGTCCCTTCCAACTCTGTTGTTGTTGTTTTTGTTAGCCTGGAATATTTCCTTTTGCAAATATTTCTTCTACTATATACAGGCTATCACTCCCTATTATGTAGACCCCATTTTCTAAACCCTGCTGCATACTGTTCATACTGAAGTCTCTGGAGACTTTACAGGTCAATTTACAGAGGAACATGGATTTTGGCATTTAGCAGATATAACATTTCTTCCTTCAGGTATGCTGGTGGCTCTTGGATGCAGACCATAGGAATGAAAATGTCTCCCTTAGAGTGTTTGGTCTAATGGTGCTACCATGTAATAAATACTTAGGAGCTGTGGGAAATCAGTCTTGAAGTTTTTGGATATAGAGAGTTTTGATTTCCACTGAGAGTCACCCTGAACAAAGACGATTGTGTCATTCTTTAAACCTTCATGAACATTTACAATTGAGAGAGTCCAGAAATATTTCGCAAGGAGAATGCTCTACTCCTCAGAACCGAATACCTTATTCCAACAGACTTGAAATTTTGGGCTCAAAAAATTTAGAGGTTCGTCGCCTTCGATGTGATCTTAATGTAGTTCATAAAATCATCGGCCACACTGTTCTACCTTATTTATTTATTTTATTTATTTATTTATTTATTTTGTCCAATACACAATGAGAGTTATAAAATACATACTAAATTACATGATGAAGGTTATAGAGGAGATACTTATAGTAAAATATATCTATGAAAGAATAGAAAAGAAGATATAGTAATAGAACATATCAATGAAAGAATAGAAGAAGAGATATAGAAATAGAAGAAAGGTATAGGAGATATAGGAGAGCAATAGGACAGCGGACAGAAGGCACTCTAGTGCACTTGTACTCGTCCTTTTCTGGCCTCTTAGGAATTTGAACAGGTCAATCGTGGATAATCTAAGGGTAAAGTGTTGGGGGTTTGGGGATGACACTATGGAGTCCGGTAATGAGTTCCACGCTTCGACAACTCGGTTACTGAAGTCATATATTTTACAGTTACTGAAGTCATATTTTTTACAGTCAAGCTTGTCAATTAATACCTCAGCTTCATATGCAACAACACACAAGCACACAATAGATTGAAACTCAATGTAAATGGCTCCAAAAGCAACACATTTGACTATTTCACTAGGCTCACTTGCAAAGTGAAAAAGGTTTTACAGCATTTATACAGTGAAAACATCTTGCAAATGCCTTAGATACGGGACAAGAGTATTTTTCTGCCGCTACCAGGAGATGGCAGTTAGATAGGCAACATATGTGCCTGAAACATGCCTGATAGAGGAGTTAAAACCATCGAGTACAGAATTGCTAGACAAGATAAGAGAGAAACAGGACTTCCTCTTTCGGAAGACTCAGGGGAGGGAGGTGGGGTGCAGAGCTGCTTTTGTGCTCTTCCCAGGACCGAAGCAGTAGCAGGAAGGTGAGTTGAGGGCAGATGGGGGGAGAGTCCGGGAGCAAGTCGGGCTGTTTGGTTCCCTCCACGGCCTGGAAGCAGAGAAGCAACCGGGCTGAAGCGCGTCAGCTGCTGGTGCTGCAGGTTCCTCCCCTGCCCAAATTTAATCCCACTGGTGCTGCACGCTGTGAAACCGGTGGCTGCAATTTTCTGCTGGTGGGAAGATTGAAAAAGTCTCAAGTTAAGGTTGATTCTCTGGGAATGGCTTCCCTCCAGAGGTTGTGGGTGCTCCATCACTGGGGGTTGTGAGAGAGTTGGGAGGGACCTTGGGGGTCTTCTATTCCGACCCCTGGGCAAACAGGAGACCCAATACCATTTCAGGCAATCGGTTAATTGTTCTCATTGTCAGGAAAATTCTCCTTACTTGTAGGTTGGTTCTCTCCTGGGTTGGTTTCCATCCGATGCTTCTCTTGCTTTCTGGTGCATTGCAAAATAAGTTGACCTCCTTCTTCTTGACCCCTCAAGTGTTGAAAGGTGGCTCTCATGTCATACCTAGTCCTTCCTTTCACTGGACTAGACAAACCCAATTCCTGCAACTCTTCTTTATATCTTTTAGCCTCCAGCCCCCTAATCATCTCTACTTCTCTTCTCTGTTCTTTTTATAGAGACTCTACTACACTTTTTTTAATATTGTGGTAATCAAAACAAGTTGCAGTAATCCTAATTGTGATCTTTCTAAAGCATCATAAATTGATACTAATACTGTTTGCTCTTTTTAGGGAATTGTTCACTATGATAGAACTTCAAGTAACTTCACAGTTACTGCTATTGAGCCACGTTGTATCTATTCTCTACTTCCTATGTGGTTTTTCTTGGCTAAGTGTACAACCTACTTTTCTCTCTCTTTAATTTCATGTTGTTGGACAGAGACCAGTGTTCAAATCTATTGAAAGTCAAGTCCAAAGTCCACAAGGAAAGTCTGAATTTGACAAAATGCAGGTGTGTGTTCATGAAGAATTCGCTGCGATGTTAAAATACATTCATGAAGATTTTAAAAATTGTCTTTTGGACTTTAGAGGTGGAAAAAAACACAGGAAAAAAGCTGGAATATAATGAAAAGTACCTTGAAAATAAAAGACAGCTTGACGATTATATTGGGATTTACAGTATAGTGATTACACTGGGATTGAGAGTGAGAAGAAAAAAGCAACAGGAACCGATTGGCATCAGAATATGCAATTAAAAATGAGGGGATAATAGTGAGAAGAGACAAAAAGGGATTGAGAATATACCTACAGTGTAGTTCCTACACAAATAATACATCCAAAAGGAAGAAAATGAGTTGTGGAAGTTATTGGTAGAAAAATAAAAGAAAGAAAAAGAAAAGATCATGACAGTGGGATTGGAAGGGAAATATTTGAAAGATTAAAAGAATGAGTGATTGACGGTGGAATGTCATAATTTTTTTTGAATTATTTTATTTAAAAATAATAGAAAAAAAGAATAAAGAAAAAAGGGAAATATATTAGATTATAGTATATCAATTGTTGGAAGGATATATAATTTGGACAATTTTTACCCCTTTTTATAACATTTGTTTTATATAAGATTTGTATAACTCACGAACGTTCTTTAATATTGAAAGAATTCAGATGATTATTGATATTTTTGGAATAATATAAGATCTTTGTAATCAATATTCTTAAAGTTGTTTATATAAGCTTATATAATTTATCAGTTGGATTTTTTGTTATGGGCAATTTAAAACGTTATTAACCACTAGATGGAATAGTAATGACAAGAATTGTATTTATTTAAATATAGAGAATGAGTTAATATTTCAAAAAGTTAGAATGTTGAAGGGAGAGATGAAAGGGGAGAAGAAATTAAAAATTTAGGGCATCTAGATATGATAGAACTAAAAAAATGATGAGTCAAGATACCAATTGAGGAGAGGGAGACATAGGGCCTAAAATCAAGAGGCATAAGAGATAATGACTATTTTTGGAAATTACGTTTTAGCGATTATTTAGGAAGAAAGTTGAATATTAGAGGTGGTAGACTCAGAGGACAAAAATAGGAGGAAGGAGGTTCGCACTGCCCCCACCCTGCTTGCCTTCTGAAAAAGTTTAAAGACTCATCTTTTTCACCAGGCCTGGGGTCATTAGACCTTTCCCCCTGACCAAGGAGTGTTTTTTAGTTTGTTTTATGAAGTGAATGATAACGCTATGTAACACAAATTTTGTTCCCAGCTTTTAAATGTTATATTCCAATTGCTTATGTCTAAAACAAATTAAAAATTGCTTACATTCATCATAAACTTCGCTTTTGTGACCTCGGCAACGAAAATTATGCATTTTTACTATAGAAACAGACGATTTTGCATCTTCTCATTTATACAGTCAGACTAAGAACACTATCTATATGCATTGCAAATTTACACAGATTGCCGAAAACTGTTCAGAAGTGTGCGGTTTTCCGAGATTTATGACTATACTGCAAATCTGTTTCACGAATCAATCCCCAAATATAGTCGCCCATCATGTTTTCGTTATACTGTATTTTCCTTGGTAACGGCGTTTAAAGTTCATAATGTCCTGGTGAAAGAGCTCGCCTTGCCCCTTTGAATAAGCTCCCATGTTCTCTTTGAACTTATCAAGATGAGCATCAAGGATATGGATTTTGAGTGACATCCTGCAGCCCATTGCAGCATAGTTTTTTATCAGACCATTGGAGCAGAAAGAGGGAGGGGAGGTGTGGATTTCCCACAGACGGGTAGGGGGGTTTCCAGCTGGTGGCTTTCAAAGGGGTGTGTGTGTGTGTGAGAGAGAGTGTTGCTTCTTTATTCCTCAAACCAGCAGAGCCATCCATCCATTTAAGCCTCAATCCTGTCTCTTTCCCTCGGAAAGGATTTTCTGTTCTATTCCGCATTCTTGAGTCTCTCTCTTCCCCGCTCCTTAAACTTAAGAAACTCACCAGGTGCTGCCCAGCCATTGACCCTCAGAGTGGAAAAAACTAATCCTACGTAGCCTCTGCTCTGACAATCTCACACTACTTACCATAGCTTACAAAACTTTCGCCAGACCCATCCTCGAATACTGCTCATCCGTTTGGAACCCATACCGCATCACAGACATTAACACCCTTGAAAATGTCAAAGATACTTCACCAGAAGAGCCCTTCACTCCTCCACTCGAAAGAGAATACCCTACAAGACTAGGCTTTAAATTGTGGGCCTAGAAAGCCTAGAACTAAGGCGCATTAAACAAGATCTAAGTATTGCCCACAAGATCATATGCTGCAACGTCTTGCCTGTCGGCGACTACTTCAGCTTCAACTACAACAACACAAGAGCACAAAACAGATTTAAACTTAATATTAACCGCTCCAAACTTGGTTGTAAAAAATATGACTTCAGTAACCGAGTTGTCGAAGCGTGGAACTCATTACTGGATTCCATAGTGTCATCTCCAAACCCCCAACACTTTACCCTTAGAGCAGTGTTTCCCAACCTTTTCTGAGCCGCGGCACATTATTCATATTTTCAAAATCCTAGGGAACACTGAACGGGGGGGACGGGGGGGGGGGCTAAAGAAAAGTTTGGACAAAAAAAATATCTTCCTCCATTTCACTCTATTTCTCCCTCCCTCTTTCTCTCTCTTCCTTCCTTCCCTTCTTTCTCTCTCTCCATCCCTCTTTCTTTCTTCCTCTCTTTTTTGCTCTCTTTCTCTCTCCCTCCTTCCCTCCCTCTATGTCTTTCTCTCTCCCTTGCTCTCTCTCTGCCTCTCTTGCTATCTCTCTTTCATTCTCTCTCTTTCTCTGTCTCTCTTGCTATGTCTCTTTCTTTCTCTCTCTATCTCTTTCTCTCTCTCTCTTTTTCTCTCTCTCTCTGTCTCTCTTGCTATCTCTTTCCCTCTCTCTCTTTCTCTGTCTCTCTTGCTATCTCTTTCTTTCTCTCTCTCTCTGTCTCTTTCTCTCTCTTGCTGTCTCTCTTTCTCTCTCTTTCTGTGTCTCTTGCTATCTCTCTTTCTCGCTCTCTATCTTTCTCTCTTTCTCTGTCTCTCTCTCTCTGTCTCTCTTGCTATCTCTTTCTCTCTCTCTCTCTCTTGCTATCTCTTTCTTTCTTTTTCTCGCTGTCTCTTGCTATGTCTCTCTTTCTCTCTCGGGCGGGGGGGCACGGGGGGCTAAAGAAAATTTTGGACAAAAAATATCTCTTCCTCCATTTCACTCTATTTCTCCCTCCCTCTTTCCTCCCCCCTCTTTCCATTGTATCTCTCCCTCCCTCTTTCCTTTCTATCTCTCCCTCCCTCTTTCCTCCCTCCCTCTTTCCTTTCTATCTATTTTCTTTCTATCTCTCTCTCCCTCTTTCCATTGTATCTCTCCCTCCCTCTTTCCTCTCTCCCTCTTTCCTTTCTATCTCTCCCTCCCTCTTTCCTTTCTATCTATTTTCTTTCTATCTCTCCCTCCCTCCCTCTTTCCTCCCTCCCTCTTTCCTTTCTATCTCTCCCTCCCTCTTTCCTTTCTATCCTTCTCTCCGTCCCTCAGCGGCGGCAAAGAAGAAGGAAGGAAGGCTGCAGAGGGCACTGAGGACAAGAGCGCTCTCTCTCCCTCGCCCTCTGACTTCCCTCCCTCACTGCTGAAGGGTCGAGCGCGGGCACGAGCGCACGCGCGGGCCCGCTGCAAGAAGTTTTTGTTTGTTTGTTTTTTTCCTTCCCCCGCCTCACGGGAGAGAGAGAGAGAAGGAAAGAGCGCAGCCAGGGAAAGCGGCTTCGAGCCGAGTGCGAACTGCAGGATGCGGCAAAGGACTCCTTGCCAACCAAAAAGGGGGTGGGGTGGTGAAGGCAAAGCCTGGGAGGCGGGGAAGGGAAGAGCGGGAGACCCCCAGACAGAACGGCTGAGGGGAAGGAAAGACGGAAGGAGGGAGGGATTGAGAAGCGAAGCCAGGGAGGGCTGAGAGAAAAGGTGAGCGGTGCGCGCGCGAGAGGGGCGGGGCGGGCATTCCAGAAACGGACGGAGAAAGCCCTTTCTCGCAGCGAATGCGCTCCCAGCCAGGGGGCTGCGAGAGAGGGCATTCTCCGTCCGTTTCGGGAAAGCCCGCCCCGGCACCGGCAGCGCCCCACCCAGCTGGAGTTTCCCTAGGAGCTCCGTGGCACACCTGGCTGTGTCTTGCGGCACACTAGTGTGCCGCGGCACACCGGTTGGGAAACGCTGCCTTAGATTATCCACAATTGACCTATCCAGATTCCTAAGAGGTCAGTAACGGGCAAGTACAAGTGCACTAGAGTGCCTTCCGTCCGCTGTCCTCTTGCTCTCCGATATCTCCTATAACTTTCTTCTATTCCTATATCTCTTCTTCTATTCTTTCACTGATATGTTCTATTCCTATATCTTCTCTTCTATTCTTTCTTAGATATAATTTACTATGAGTATGTCCTCTATAACCTTCATCATGTATTTTACTATGTGTATACCCTTAAAACCCTCATTGTGTATTGGACAAAATCAATCAATAAAAATAAAACAAATAAAACTCCTATGGTAGAAAGGGGTGGGTGGATGCGGGGAAGAAATAGTGTTAAAAGCAGGAAGTGACCTAAACACATTTTACAACTCTTCTTCCTAGAAGCCATTCTAGGAATAGACATCTCAGTCAATTTAACCCTTAGAGAGAATTATCCCTGGTAATTGGGTTTAGGCCACTTCCTGCTTTTAACACTATTTCTCCCCCGCATCCACCCACCCCTTTCTACCATAGGAGTTTTTTCCACTCTGAGGGTCAATGGCTGGGTAGGACCTGGTGAGTTTCTTAAGTTTAAGGAGCAGGGAACACTATTTCCCCCCACTATTTCCATCAATGCATAAACTGTGTTTCCCCGAAAATAAGACATATCCAGAAAATAAGCCCAACAGAACTTTTCAAGACATGCATAATAAGCCCCCCCAATACTTTCCTGGAGCCGCTCTTTCTCTGGCGGGAATTTTTGGCTGGGAGAGCGAGGGCAAGCGAGAGACAGCTGCACACACACACACCGCAGGACTAGTTAAGCTCGTCTGGACTCTGATTATGAAAGTTTGAAACACGCTCCTGCCTGTGAAGAACAGGAGGCAAGCATTGATTCCTTCATCGCAGATAGGAGCATGTTTCAAAAGACTGCTGAAGGCAGCCCAGAGCAGCTGAGCCAGTCCAGCAAGGGAGGGAGGGAGGGAGGGGGCGGAAAGAGGCTGAGCCGAAAGGGACGGTGACAGGGACGTCTGCTTCTCAAGCCCTGCGCTCATCTGGGCTCTGCCTACGTCAATTTGAAATGCCTCCTGCTCACTCACTGCCGTGTTTATCAACCTTTTTTCTCCAGGGGAACCCTTTGGTGTCATCAGATTTCTGGCGGAACCTGTACCGTGTACTGGTACTGTTTATGTCCCTCCAAGGTGAGCCCCCAATTTATTTCAATCTAAAGAACATCAGGCTCAGTAGTGTCAGCTTCATCTAACTTTTGTTTTTTAATAAATCAGTCCAGGTTAGCGGTAAATAAGGTTCAAGAGAGAAGTGTATTTAATAGAAAAGTGAACACAAAAATAAGGGGGAAATATCAGAAGCAATGTGAGAAAATATTATTTTACTGAAAGGATAGTAGATGCTTGGAACAAACTTCCAGCAGATGTGGTTTGTAAATCTACAGGAACTGAATTGAAACATGCCTCGGATAAACATAGATCCATCCTAAGATAAAATACAGAAAATATTATAAGGGCAGACTAGATGGACCATGAGGTCTTTTTTTTGTCATCAATCTTCTATGTTTCCATGCATCCCCCAAAAAAGGGCCTTCCCAGTGGTGGCCCCTTCTTTATGGAACATCATCGCCCCAGGAATACAATTCCTCCTGACCTTGTTGCTTATCCAAAAAGCCCCTCAGACATGATTTTGTCAGCTTGTCTGGAGACCTTGAATAGGGATGGAACCAATCAAGTAGTTGACCTGAGTGTGTTGTTGCCAGCATTGCTGAGGCATCGTTTTGTGTTGCAGTTTTTAATGTTGGAAACCACCCAGAGTCACTGGGATTTGGGCAGACCTACCAGTATGGGCACAATCACCATCTGAGCCAGTCCAGCAAGTGAGGGTGGCCTCCTGTTCACTCCCTGGCTTGGGACTCTTCACCCTCCATCTCCCTCCCTTCAGACGGGGGGGGGGGATGCAGGCGAGGGTGGTGCATTGGGAGCCCTGAAGGACACGGATCCTCCTCCGCCTCTGGCTCCTGAGCAAAGCGGGAGGGGAAATACCACCGAGCTGACAGCCAAACTTCCTTGTCTTTTCCAAACCTGCTTCCCACACACAGGAGATCTTTCTCCCTTCAAAATCCGGCCAGAAATGAGTGTTCATGAGACTCTTGGAGCGAAAGGGAAAAGATTTATTGCATTTAGTCAAAAGGTTCCTGCTGGTGCTTTTCTCTCGTGCCCTCTTCCCCCCTCCTCACTACAGAGAGAGAGGGGGACACGCGCCAGAGAGGTGAACCAGGAAGTGCATAGCCGGCTGCTTCTGCCACTGAGCTCTGCTGGGAGTTTGGCTGTCAGCTCTTCCTCAGGCAGCGCTCAAGAGTTTCTTTCTCCTACCGCCGGACGGGGGTCAGTGGATACAACATCAGGAATGCGACGGAACTCCATGTCCCATGTAGGATGGGTGACCTGCCCCCACCCTGTTTCGCTCTGCCCTGCCGAACCTGCCACCTCTAAATTGTGTCCCACCGCGAGACGGGCATCATACTGGTACTGGAGTTTGGCAGCTCTGTGTGGTGTAGGTTGGTCTCTTTAGAGCAGTGTTTCCCAACCTTTTTTGAGCCGCGGCACATTCATATTTTCAAAATCCTGGGGAACACTGAACGGGGGTGTGTGGGGTGGCGGCTAAAGAAAAGTTTTGACAAAAAAAAATCTTCCTCCATTTCGCTCTATTTCTCCCTCACTCTTTCTCTCTCTTCCTTCCTTCCCTTCTTTCTCTCTCTCCATCCCTCTTTCTTTCTTCCTCTCTTTTTTGCTCTCTTTCTCTCTCCCTCCTTCCCTCCCTATATGTCTTTCTCTCTCCCTTGCTCTCTGCCTCTCTTGCTATCTCTTTCATTCTCGCTCTTTCTTTCTCTCTCTTTCTCTCTCTCTTTCTCTCTCTTTCTCTCTCTCTCTGTCTCTCTCTGTCTCTCACTCTCTCTTGCTAGCTCTCTTTCTTTCTTTCTCTTTCTCTTTCTCTCTCTCTCTGCCTCTCTTGCTATGTCTCTCTTGCTCTCTCTCTCTCTCTCTCTGCCTCTCTTGCTATGTCTCTCTTGCTCTCTCTCTCTTTCTCTCTCTTCCTTTCTTCTCTGCGGAGGCCGGCAAAGGTTTTTCTTATTTTAAATGTTCCGGGTGGCAGGGGCACGCACACACACCCGACATTCCAAATCCTGCCTCAGCTGTGAGAAGAACGCCTGCCCCGCCTGTCCTGCAGCCCTTTCGCTGACAGCCTGGGACAAAAGCGCTCGGTGAAGGGACTGCAAGAGGGACCGGGCGGGCGTTAGCAGCCGGATGAGGAGGACGAGAAGCCACCCCCAATCCCCCCCTTCCCTGGGTGCCTTCCAAAGGCCCCTGGAAAAAGGCAGGAGGTAGCAACGAGGCGCGAGGACAAGCAGGCAGCTTGGCGGAGGGGAAGCGCTGACGGGCTCTCCTCCTTCCCCACCCCCGCGCTTCTCTCCCGCCCTGGCTTTTGCTTCGCCCGCAGATTTCCCCGCAGTTCAAAAGGAGGCAAGAGGTGGCCTGGATGAAATTGCGGGGAAATCATGGGGCGAAGCGAAAGCCAGGGCGGGAGAGAAGCGCGGGGGTGGGGAAGGAGGAGAGCCCCTCAGCGCTTCCCCTCCGCCAAGCTGCCTGCTTGTCCTCGCGCCTCGTTGCTACCTCATGCTGCTCCCACCATGGCTGCGTGCGGTTCCGGTGCCCCTGGCTGAAGGTCGTCCTGTGGCTGGTCTTTGGCTTTATGGTTGCTTCCTGGTTCCCTCTCCTCCCTCTGCCTGTGTCTACTGCCAGCGCCTCATTCCTCGGAGCTGCCGCTTCCTTCCAGGCAGCCCAGCCACGCTGCCGTAGAAAGTGCAGAGGTTATTGCCGCCACCTCTGCCTCCACTCAGGGAGCCACCGTGGTTGAGCTGAGCGAGAGGAAAAGGCGCGGTGACCACGGTGGCTCCCTGAGTGGAGGCAGAAGCGGTGGCAATAACCTCTGTGCTTTCTACGGCAGCGTGGCTGAGCTGGACGGAGGGAAGCGGCAGCTCCCACTCGAGGAACCCACGGCAACGGGAGACGGCTTGGTGGGAGGCGACGGCGGGAGACACAGGCGGTGGGAGGAGAGGGAACCAGGAAGCGACTGTGAAGCCCAAGACCATCCACAGGACGACACTCAGGCAGGGGCGCCAGCAGCGCCCCGCCCAGCTGGAACTTCTCGCGGCACACCTGGCCATGTCTCGCGGCACACTACTGTGCCGCGGCACACCGGTTGGGAAACGCTGCTTTAGAGGAAAAAAATACAGAAAAACTGGTTGCGAGGGGAAGCCATTAACAACTTCTCTCATTGGGAAGAGTTTATGTATCGTATAAGGTTTTTTCCCTGTAAAGGGACCAGCTGAGAGACACACAGAGCTGCTAAACTCCAGTACAGGTAAAACGCCCGTCTCACACCCAGCTCCACCCTTGAGCCCTCTGTCCACCCCGCCTGCCCTGGAACCCCCAAATTGCATACCATCACGAGACGGGCGCCTGTCTTATCTTCAGGGAAGCACGATATCTCCAACTATATATCCCTAGCAGTTCAAAGTATATTTGATGATAATCACAGCAACACAGAAACCTAGAAGATTGATGGCAGAAAAAGACATCATGGTCCATATAGTCTGCTCTTATACTATTTCCTGTATTTTATCTTAGGATGGATATATCTTTATCCCAGGCAGGTTTAAATTCAGTTGCTGTGGATTTACCAATCACGTCTGCTTGAATTAATTTCGAAGCATCTACTACTCTTTCATAAAATATTTTCTCATGTTGCTTCTGATCTTTCCCCCAACTAACCTCAGATTGTGCCCCCTCTCTATACAGATTGAGTTCATTAAGTCTTTCCTGATAGGTTTTATGCTTAACACCCTTCACCATTTTTGTAGCCGGTCTTTGCACCTGTTTAGTTTTGTCAATATCACTTTGTAGATGAGGTTCCAGAACGGAACACAGTATTCCAAATGTGGTCTCACCAGTGCTATATAATGCGGGATCACAATCTCCCTCTTCTTACTTGTTATATTTCTAGCTATGCAGCCAAGCATTCTACTTGCTTTCCCTACCACATGACCGCACTGTTCACCCATTTTGAGACTTCAGAAATCACTACCCCTAAATCATTCTCTTCTGAACTTTTTGCTAGCACAGAACTGTCAATACAATACTCAGATTGAGGATTCCTTTTCACTGAGTGCATTATTTTACATTTGGAAACATTAAACTGCAGTTTCCATTGTTTTGACCACTTATTTACTAAAGCTAAAATTTGCCATATTACAGATGCATCCAGGAATATCAACCCTATTGCACACTGTAGAGTCATCGGCAAATGGGCAAAACCTCCCTACCAAACTTTCCCCTATGTCACTCACAAACATTTGCAGCTTCAGCCAGCTGCAAATCCACTGAACTATCAGAGATTAAGTTCACTCTTCACTAATGTATCTATTTATGTGGAACCATATCAAAGGCTTTGCTGAAGTCCAGGTAGGCAATATTCACGGGCCACCTTCATCCAACACCTTTCTGACACAGTCAAAGAAACCAATGAGATTAGTCTGACATGATTTGCCCTCAGTAAAGCCATGCTGGTTTGGGTCCAATAAGTCATTGTTTTTCAGGTATTAATTTATCTTCTTTTTGAGTAAAGTCTCCATCATTTAAACTACAACTGATGTCAAGATACCTGGTCTATAGTTGTCAGCTTCTTCTCCACTACCCTTCTTGTGGATAGGCACAACATTGGCCATTCTTCAATCATCAGGAACGTCTCCTGTTAAAAGTGATTGGTTAAACAAATCAGTCAGGGGGGTCGCAGTCACAGGTCTAAGTTGTTTAGGAACTCTGGGGTGGTTGCCATCTGGACCCATTGCCTTATTTATCTTTAATTGACCAAGTTCTTCTAAGACCTAGGCCTCTAAGATCAGTGGAGCTGAATCCTCACAGCTGGAAGCAATTGCTAGTCCTTTGCATTGCTAAGAATGTTCATCGACCCAATTAAACAACTGAATTTGAATGGATATTTGAACATGGATCTCGGTTGTCTTCTATGAATCATAATAATTAAAGTGATTAGTATTGGGGCATGTTTCATTTTTCACTAAAATATATAATTTTATTCTTTTTTACCATCATCTCTAATTATTTTATAAACTATTAAAGTTCTATTTTTCTTTGAATCTTACAGACAAAGAGGATGGCAATAAGACCACTCGGGACAATTGAAATAAAAAGCGACATTGAAAAGGGAAGAAAATCAAGCGAAAAATGAAAATATTTTCCATTTCTTTTGGAAAACCATACAATTCTCCTCCTCTTCCAGAAGCTGTTAGACAAGAGAGAGAAAATCAAGAAAGATTTGAAGCTCGAATAAGCAGATTATGTAAAACTCAAGGATACGTTACATGGTTTTTCCTCCATCACCAAAAAAGGGAAATATCTGGAAGTCAGTTGAGATGAAAAGGTCAATAATAAAGCCATGTAGAGCAGACAGGAATGCAGGCCTTTCCCGGTGAGGAAGAAAATGGCTTGAATGAAAGTACCACTAAACAAGGCATTGTCCATATTTTTGATGAACTCAGCTTTGGAAAAATTGCAGATTTTTTGTGGAAAAACAAGAGGTTGCAAATCACAGCTCTTTATACATTGAGGAGCTAGAGAGGAGAAGAGGCATGGACACTATCTCAGTGTAGCAAAAATTGGTCAGAACATTTCCCTTGTGATTCTTGGAACCAACTATACAAGAGGGAAGCCACAAAGAACCCCCAATGTGTTACATCTTTAGTGAGCATGGCAACATGGTGGTACACCAGAAGACACACATGAGTAAGGAAACATATGACTGTGCAGATTGTGTGAACATTTCATTAGAAATTCTCAGGTCATGACACACTAAAGGATGCAGACACAGGAATAACACAATTTGAATATCCTTTCAAAGAGAGAATTCCAGTCAAACCGAAGACTCGCCTAAAAGAGAAAACATTTGAATGTGCAGACTGTAAAAAAATCCAGTAACAATTTCAGTCATGAAACAGCAGAGGACTCACACAGGAGTGAAACCCTTTGAATGCCATGACTGTGGGAAAAGATGTAGTCAGCGTCTCCATCTGGTGACACACCAGAGGATTCACACAGGAAAGAAACCCTTTGAATGTCCTGACTGTGGGAAAAGTTTTAGTCAGCGTCCCCACCTGGTGACACACCAGAGGATTCACACAGGAGAGAAACCCTTTGAATGTCCTGACTGTGGGAAAGGTTTTAGTGTTAATTCCAACCTGGTGCAACACCAGAGGACTCACTCAGGAGAGAAACCCTTTGAATGCCATGACTGTGGGAAAGGTTTTAGTAGTAATTCAAGCCTGGTGCAACACCAGAGGACTCACACAGGAGAGAAACCCTTTGAATGTCCTGACTGTGGGAAAAGTTTTAGTCAGCGTCCCCACCTGGTGACACACCAGAGGATTCACACAGGAGAGAAACCCTTTGAATGTCCTGACTGTGGGAAAAGTTTTAGTCGGCGTCCCCAACTGGTGACACACCAGAGGACTCATACAGGAGAGAAACCCTTTGAATGTCCTGACTGTGGGAAAAGTTTTAGTGATAGTTCCAACCTTGTGACACATCGGAGGATCCACTCAGGAGAGAAACCCTTTGAATGCCCCGACTGTGGGAAAGGTTTTAGTGTTAATTCCAGTCTGGTGAGACACCAGAGGACTCACTCAGGAGAGAAACCCTTTGAATGCCCTGACTGTGGGAAAAGTTTTAGTGTTAATTCCAGCCTGGTGCAACACCAGAGGACTCACACAGGAGAGAAACCGTTTGAATGTCCTGACTGTGGGAAAAGTTTTAATCAAAATTCAAGCCTGGTGGACCACCAGAGGACTCACACAGGAGAGAAACCATTTGAATGTCCTGAATGTGGGAAAAGTTTTAGTCGCAGGAGGAACCTGGTGGAACACCAGAGGACTCACACAGGAGAGAAAACCTTTGAATGTCCTGACTGTGGAAAAAGATTTAGTTACAGTTCCAGCCTGGTAAAACACCAGAGGACTCACTCAGGAGAGAAACCCTTTGAATGCCCTGACTGTGGGAATACTTTTAGTCAGAGTTACCACCTGGTGCAACACCAGAGGACTCACACAGGAGAGAAACCCTTTGAATGTCCTGACTGTGGGAAAAGTTTTAGTGTTAATTCCAGCCTGGTGCAACACCAGAGGACTCACACAGGAGAGAAACCCTTTGAATGCCCTGACTGTGGGAAAGGTTTTAGTGTTAATTCCAGCCTGGTGCAACACCAGAGGACTCACACAGGAGAGAAACCCTTTGAATGTTCTGAATGTGGGAAAAGTTTTCGTTCGAGTTCCCACCTAGTGAAACACCAGAGGATTCACACAGGAGAGAAACCCTTTGAATGTCCTGACTGTGGGAAAAGTTTTAGTGATAGTTCCTACCTGGTGACACATCGGAGGACTCACTCAGGAGAGAAACCCTTTGAATGTCCTGACTGTGGGAAAGGTTTTAGTTATAATTCCAGCCTGGTGACACACGAGAGGACTCACAGGAGAGAAACCCTTTGAATGTTCTGACTGTGGGAAAAGTTTTATTGATAGTTCCCACCTGGTGAAACTTCAGAGGACTCACTCAGGAGAGAAACCCTTTGAATGTCCTTACTGTGGGAAATGTTTTAGTGATAAGTCCAGTCTGGTGCAACACCAGAGGACTCACACAGGAAAGAAACCGTTTGAATGTTCTGACTGTGGGAAAAGTTTTATTCAGAGTTCCCACCTGGTGACACACCAGAGGACTCACACAGGAGAATAACCCTTTGAATGTCCTGACTGTGGGAAAGGTTTTAGTGATAGTTCCCACCTTGTGAGACATCGGAGGACTCACTCAGGAGAGAAACCCTTTGAATGTCCTGACTGTGGGAAAGGTTTTAGTGATAATTCCAGTCTGGTGAGACACCAGAGGACTCACTCAGGAGAGAAACCCTTTGAATGCCCTGACTGTGGGAAAAGTTTTAGTGTTAATTCCAGCCTGGTGCAACACCAGAGGACTCACACAGGAGAGAAACCGTTTGAATGTCCTGACTGTGGGAAAAGTTTTAATCAAAATTCAAACCTGGTGGACCATCAGAGGACTCACACAGGAGAGAAACCATTTGAATGTCCTGAATGTGGGAAAAGTTTTAGTCGCAGGAGGAACCTGGTGGAACACCAGAGGACTCACACAGGAGAGAAAACCTTTGAATGTCCTGACTGTGGAAAAAGATTTAGTTACAGTTCCAGCCTGGTAAAACACCAGAGGACTCACTCAGGAGAGAAACCCTTTGAATGCCCTGACTGTGGGAATACTTTTAGTCAGAGTTACCACCTGGTGCAACACCAGAGGACTCACACAGGAGAGAAACCCTTTGAATGTCCTGACTGTGGGAAAAGTTTTAGTGTTAATTCCAGCCTGGTGCAACACCAGAGGACTCACACAGGAGAGAAACCCTTTGAATGCCCTGACTTTGGGAAAGGTTTTAGTGTTAATTCCAGCCTGGTGCAACACCAGAGGACTCACACAGGAGAGAAACCCTTTGAATGTTCTGTCTGTGGGAAAAGTTTTCGTTCGAGTTCCCACCTGGTGAAACACCAGAGGATTCACACAGGAGAGAAACCCTTTGAATGTCCTGACTGTGGGAAAAGTTTTAGTGATAGTTCCTACCTGGTGACACATCGGAGGACTCACTCAGGAGAGAAACCCTTTGAATGTCCTGACTGTGGGAAAGGTTTTAGTTATAATTCCAGCCTGGTGACACACCAGAGGACTCACACAGGAGAGAAACCCTTTGAATGTTCTGACTGTGGGAAAAGTTTTATTGATAGTTCCCACCTGGTGAAACTTCAGAGGACTCACTCAGGAGAGAAACCCTTTGAATGTCCTTACTGTGGGAAATGTTTTAGTGATAAGTCCAGTCTGGTGGAACACCAGAGGACTCACACAGGAAAGAAACCCTTTGAATGTTCTGACTGTGGGAATGGTTTTATTGAGAGTTCCCACCTGGTGACACACCAGAGGATTCACACAGGAGAATAACCCTTTGAATGTCCTGACTGTGGGAAAGGTTTTAGTGTTAATTCCAGCCTGGTGACACATCAGAGGACTCACTCAGGAGAGAAACCCTTTGAATGCCCTGACTGTGGGAAAAGTTTTAGTGATAAGTCCAGCCTGGTGCAACACCAGAGGACTCACACAGGAGAGAAACTGTTTGAATGTTCTGACTGTTGGAAAAGTTTTAGTCAGAGTTCCAACCTGGTGACACACCTGAGGATTCATACAAGAGAGAAACCGTTTTAATGTCCTGACTGTGGGAAAGGTTTTAGTGTTAATTCCAGCCTGGTGAGACACCAGAGGATTCACACAGGAGATTAACCTTTTGAATGTCCTGACTGAGGGAAATGTTTTAGTGATAATTCCAGCCTGGTGACACACCAGAGGACTCACACAGGAGAGAAATCCTTTGAATGTCCTGACTGTAGAAAAAGTTTTAGTTGGAGTTCCAACCTGGTGACACACCAGAAGACTCACACAGGAAGAGGAGCGAGGTAGGAGGGAAGATGGTAAGAGGGAGATAGGGAGAAGAGGTGGAGGGAAGCGAATGAGAGAGAGGCAGGCTGGTAACATTAAATATAGAAGGAAAACTGATGGGAGATAAAACTAAGTGCAAATTTGGGGTATTTTGTATCACATATTGGAAAAATGTAGAAGTTTGTAACATGTTGATGTGGTATGTGTATAAATTTAAAGTTTTTGGGGAAAACATGAAAAATAATGAATTTCCTATCTGTGGGAAAGCTTTCAGTCAGAACAGCAACCTGGTGGTACCCCAGAGGATTCACACAAGAGAGAAACCATTTGAATGTCCTTTTTGTGGGAAAGGTTTTAATTATCATTCCAGCCTTGTGAGATACCAGCAGACTCACACCATGGAGAAATCTTTGAAATGTCCAATCTGAGGACTTTACTTCAAGCATAAATCATCCCTTATTGCACACAAGAAAATTCACATGAGGCAACATTTCAAGAGTTTAGAAAAGACTTGAATTTCATTTGTAATCTCTCTTTGAAAGTGTTGGTGAGAAATTGATTGTTGGAATTTTGGCCTGATTTAGTTTACTCTCACATTTCTCAGGATTAAATTTATAGGTGGAGAGAAAAGGAAAGTGGAAAATGGCCTCACTCGCATAACATTGACAGGTTTAATATGTCTTGTAAGATTTTTTAAATCTCTGCTGGTAATCTAGATGGTTCTTGGATTTTGTTATTTTTTGTTTGTTTTTACCACCTCCATCAACTCCATCATTGTTGTTATTATTATTTTTAAAAAAATATACTTTATTTATAAATATAGGAAAAAAAGGGAAAGGGTAGTGGGGGGGTAGGAAGGAATGAACAGAAAAAAGGAAAAAGAGGGGGATGGGGAAGGAGATGCAAAATCAAGGGGTTCAGGTAAGTGATAAGATTATGCATTATAGGTTGTAAATCATAATACATGTAATTCTTAATATCAGTATTGTATTTCTTAAAGGTTGTAAATAAACAGTAAATAAACAATGTCCTTAGTATTATCAAAAAATTTCTTAGATTTTAATAATAAATGTTACATCTCGTATTAATATATATTAGGTAATAACAAATAAATGAGAATATTTTCTAAAATTAAAGAATAAAAGGAAAAATATACCAATTTTACAGGAAGAGAGATAGGTAAAAGGGGGGAAAGAAGGAAATAATGAAAGGAAGGAAAGGAAGAATATGGAAAAGAAGAGAAAGGTCCAGGTTTTCAGAAACGACATTTTGTGGGAAGATAGAAGGAGTATATGTATAGTATAGTAAATGTATTTTGTATACAGTATAAGAAAAAGAGAAAGTATAGTAATTATAATCATTGTTAGTGAGTATTAGTAGTGGTGTGTTGTGTGATATGTATTGTATTAGTTGAAAAACGAATAAAAAGAGATATGGTAAAGAAGGTTTTTTTGCAAATTTTATTGCAAATTGTTTGGTTTTTGGGAGTTAAGTCTTTAAGTTAATTTAAGTTTGGTTGGAACATTCAAGAGTAAGACAGAGTTAATGGTTTCATAAATTAATAGCATCATAATATAAGAGTTTGATTTTTTTTTTTCTGAAACCCATTTGTACCAATTTCCCCATATTTCATAGTATTCGGAGTCTTTCTTGTTTTGTGTTTCCATTGCTGTTTTTGACATTTCGGCACATTCTATAATTTTTGTGTTAACTACCAGTAATGAAGTCGTTTGGTCATGTTTCCAAAAAAGGGCGAATGATATCCTTGCTGCTGTTAGGATTTGCAAAATGAGATATTTTTGTGCTTTTGTGAGGTTTTGCCTAAATATACCAAGGAGGTAAAGTTCGGGTTTAAGTGGTAGATTGATTGACATGACTTGGTCTATTAGATTTTTAATAGTTGTCCAATATTTTTTCGTGTGTGGGCATGTCCACCATATATGGTAATATGTTCCCGGTTTTGTTTTACATTTCCAGCAATTGGGTGAAAAATTGGGGAGCATTTTAGATATTCTTGCTGGGGGCAAATGCCATCGATAGAACATTTTTATTTGGTTTTCTTTATGAGACATTGCCGTAGTCATCTTATAATTTAGTGTCCAGGTTTTCTCCCATTCAATTAAATTGATCGTATAACCAAAGTTTTGAGCCCAGGCTATCATACACCCCTTCACTTGTTCTTCACATTTTTCTTGTGTTAATAAGTAATTATATAATTTTGAAATCCTTTTTGTTGGGGGACCAAAAAGAATTGTATCTATCGCGTTATCGTTTTGGAATCCGAATTGTTTTTTATGTTGTTCGTATTCTGATTTGATTTGTAAGTATGATAGCCAATCTATATTTATCCCTTGATCGTGTAATTGTTGTTTTGGTATAAGAACATCAGATTTGTCAAGTAATTGGTGGTATCTCAAAATTTTGGTATGGGAGAAAAGGTTAGGAAAGATTAATAATTCATTCGGGGATAACCATTTTGGAATTGAGATGTAATAATTCTTCTTAATCGTATACCATATTGTTATTAAAGTTTTGCGGAGATAGTGATTTTTAAAATATTTAGGTATTTTATGGTAATCCATTGTTAGAAATGTGTGCCACCCAGCAAGAAGATCGTAGCCCTCTAGAGTTAAAAGTCTTGTGTTCTTGAGATTAATCCAATCTTTTATCATTGATAGGATTGTAGCTTGGTAATATGTGTAGAAGTAGGGAAGTCCAAGTCCTCCTCTGGATCTGTGGTCTTGGAGATTTTTGAGTTTTATTCTGGCCTTTTTCTTTGTCCAGATAAATTTCTTTATTTGTTTGTGCAAAGAATTGAAAAATGATTTATTTAGATTTATTGGGGCTACTTGGAATAGATAAAGAAACCTTGGGAGGATATTTGATTTTACGGCAAATATTTTCCCCATAAGGGATAGATTTAGTTTCGACCATCTAGTAAGATCTTTTTGTATCTCTTTAAGCAATTGCTCATAATTGTCTTTTTTTATAATTTATCTATTTCACCAAATAAGGTAAGTGCTGTTTGTATTGGATCTTGAAGAATAAATACAATATCGTCCGCAAAAGCTTGGAGTTTATATTGTTCTTTTTTAACCGTAATCCCCTGGATTTGTGTATTGTTTCTTATAGTTTTCAAAAATGTTTCTATTGCTAGAGTGAAAATGAGTGGGGCTAATGGACATCCTTGCCGCACACCTTTTGTTATAGAAATTCTGTCTGTAATATCATTATTAAAAAGAATTCTAGCAGATTGGGTACTGTAGATGGTTTTGATTAAATTGAAAAATTTGGAGCCGAAATTCATATATTCAATTTGATTTATAAGATATTGCCACTGAAGACTATCGAATGCTTTTTTAAGGTCCATAAATATCAATGCAATTGTTTTATCATAATGTTTATTGTAATATTCGATAGTGTTCAGTATCATTCTTGTATTTATTTCTATTTTTCTTGATGGAAGGAATCCGTTTTGGTCTGAGTGAATAATTTTATTTAGTATCTTCTTTAGTCTGTCCGCAATTATTGCTGTGAAAATTTTGTAATCTGTATTGAGTAGTGCTATTGGCCTATAGTTTTCTAAGAGGTGTCTATCTTGGGTGTCTTTAGGGATGAGAGTTATGTAGGCTTCGGACCAAGGGGTAGGGAGTTTTGCATTTATAAGTGCATTGTTATAAATATCTAATAGTATAGGTGCCATTATTTCAAGGTGTTGTTTATAGAATTCGGATGGGATTCCATCAGGGCCTGGAGTTTTGTTATTTTTTTGTTTGTTTATTGCAGCTTCAACTTCTGTGATGGTGATTGACTTATTTAAGGATGTTCTTTGGTCATCTGTTATCAGTGTTTTTTGTTCATTTGTAAATAATTTGATAGTAAATCAGCATCCAGATTTGAAGCTTTATAAAGTTGTTGGTAAAAGTCCTGAATAATATGTTTTTTGTCAGAGTTGGATGTTTTTAAGTGTCCGGAGGAATCTACTAAAGCGTCTATATTTCTGTCTAGTTTTTAGTGAGCTAGTTTGAGGGATAACCAACGACCTGGTTTGTTAGCGAATTCGAAGTATGTTTGTTTTGCCATTTTAATTTTTTGTGCTGTGTGTTGTTGTGTTATTAAGTTTATTTCATGTTTGATTGTTTTTATTTCCAGTAAGATTGTGTTGTATTTGGGGTCATTGTGTAATATTTTTTCGGCAAATTGAAGAGATGTATTTAGTTTGTGTAATTGAACATGTTTTTCTTTATTTTTATTTGCGGAGTAAGAGATGTAAATGCCATGTATATAGGCTTTGGTAGCGTCCCATGCTGTTTCATTTGGTATCTCACCGTTGAAATTAATTTTAATAAATGGGGGAAGGTCATTTTGTATTTTGTGTTGGAATTCTTTTTGATTGATAATCGTTTGGTACATAGACCATCTATGGAAGGTGTTGTAGTTAGTGTCTTTAATTATTAACAGTAAAGGATTATTGTCTGCCCAAGTTGCATTTAGTATTTGTATGTCGATGATTTGGTTTATAATTTCTAAATTGGACCAAGCCATGTCAATACGTGAACATGTTTTATGGGGGGGGGAGAAAAGAAACTACTGAGTAGTTTCCGGGTGGTAGTATCTCCAAATATCTTTTAAGGCAAATTCATAAATTGTTTGATTGAAAGTTGAGGGTAAGATATTACGAGTATGATGTTTAGAGTTGCCTTTGTAGTCTTTATTTATGTCTGCTATTGCATTAGAATCACCAATTATTACAAAGTTGCTCAAATTTAGTTCTAGTATTTTTTTATGTAAATTTTTGAAGTAGGTAGATTGTTTAATAGATGGTGCGTATATTGTTATTATAGTTATTGTTTTCTTGTTTTCTAGTTTTACTTGAACAATTAATAGTTGACCGTTGTCATCAGCATACATTAATTTGGGTGAATAATTTTTTTTTACGTATAAGACTATGCCTCTTTTTTTTCATCAGTAGAAGCACAAAAAAATTCAAAGTTAGGAATAGCTAATAGGATAGTCTCATCTTTTTTGATATGGGTTTCTTGTAGTGAAATTATATCATAATTATATTCAGACAATTTGTGGAATATTTTCTGTCTCTTTTTATGCGAATTTAAACCATTTATGTTGGTTGAAAATAGTGTGATTTTATTTTGTTTATTGTTGAGTTTTGTTTTCCCTGGGTTTCTCTCTTCTTGCTTCTGTTCTTGCCCGGGTAATTGGTCCTTGTCTAGTTGGTTCACCATCTTGGTTTTGGGGTCCTTTGCCTTTGTCTGGAAGGTTGTCGTCAGAGCTCATTTCTTCAGTCGGAATCGTCTCTCTAATATCAGTTTCTTTCAAGGTGGCCTGATCAGTCTTCAGAATGGGAGCGTAAAATTCTTTGGCATCTTCGGGAGAGGAAATTTTGTATTTTTTGTCCAGAAGAGAGATCATCATTCCTTCCGGTATAAGCCATCTAAATTGTATACCCTCTTTATTTAGTTTGGTTGCTAACGTTTGATATGACTTACGTTTCTCTCTCACCCGTCTCGGGATTTGCCGCAAGACCACGATGTTTCTGCCTTGATGCATCGCTGGATTCTCTTTAGAGATGTTATAGACTTCACCCCTCGTTTTCCTTTTAAGGAAACGAACATGTACCTCTCTGGGGAGCCTATTTCTTCTGGCATACGAAGTGGAAATTCGGTACACCTCATCAATTTGAGTAAGCATTTCTTCGGTAGTTTTGCCAGTGATGCTTGCTATTATTTCTGCCATTGCAGTGGGGAGATCATGTTGGTCCGATTCCGTTATGTTCTGAAAGCGTAAAAAGAAAGATGATTCTTCCAGTTCAAGATTTATGAGAGATTCTTCCAAAGATTTATTGATGTGTTCCGCCCTGGCTTCAGAGAATTGGAGTCTGGTATCCATTCTGTCGGTGATCTCTTCGACGTTTGTTATTCTTTTGGTATTTTGTGTGATAGTTTCGTGGACACCTTCCATTCGGTCATCTAGTTTCCCCATACGTTCATCAAGGTGACCCGCGTGGTCTTGAATTTTCTTGATGTCTTCTTTCATTGCTCCCATTGTTCCTCTTAAGGATTCGAAATTTGTATTTAATGAATCTTGCATTTTAATCATTATTTCGAATACGGAGTTTAGTGTTATGGTTGTGGTCACTTGTGAAGACTGTGAAAGGGATGTTTTGTCTGATGAGATGGATTCTGTAGGACGATGTTGAGTTGGAGTTGCTGATTGATTGGAGTTTTTCTTCCATGATTTCATTAAGGTTGGTTGATTTGGAGTAGACATCTTTATATTGATTGTAGATAAAGGTCAATGTAATAAAGTAATTATGTCGACTATTTAAGTTGTACAAAGTTAGTCAGCAATGAAAGAGAAAAATATATGTATGATGTAGTAGGGAGATAGTTTAGTATAATTAAGATCAGGTGGAAAGTTCCGTTATATTGATTAAGTATATAATAAGTGAGGTCAGTCAAATATTAGTATGAAAATATCAAAGTTTTATAACGTTCAGATCTTTATATTAAAAATTCAAACAATCAATAAGTTGATAATTGGTTGGGAATAATAAAAATAGTCAAAATAGTATTATCTACTACAGTAATTCGGTATAAGGAAGACAAGACAATCAGTCAATTAATTAATTCCTTAGGACAATAAATTACTATATATTATGATCTATAAAGTAAATTAATTAAATCTTGTTTGAGTTTAATTAAAAGTGATTAATGATAATGTCTAAGTTCATATGGAATAAATCTGTCGATGTCACACTATAAATTATTCAGCTAAATCAGTAAATTGGTTGTAAATGTCAAAGTATCCTGAATATTACACAGTTAAATATATAATTTTTATAGTCTTCAATCAATAGTATTTCTATATTAATATTAAGAGTATATTAAGAGTAAGTGGGGAACAAAAATACAAATCAACAATTTAGTTCAGTAAATTCATTAAATTCATAAATCAGTAGGAGTTAAGACAAAGTTTCAATGGATCCTTAATTCAATGCATCAATATGTCATATAAGGTATCATACAATCACGTTTCCAGCAGGTCAGATGAGGTGGAGTAGGTGAAAATTAATTCAGTAATGTTGGTTTCCAATAGTTTCAGTTCCAATGGTATAAAGTCAAGGAAGAGTTGGTAAATGAAAAAGGGAAGCATTATATTGTTCAAAGAGGTATGGTTTAATCCTTGTAGGTAGTTGAATTGAAATTAATGAAATCTGTAAAATATTAGTCCTAAGAAAAAATAGAAAGTAGAAATTCAAAGTTATAATTGTAAATGTTCCAAGGTTCCAACGTAGAAGGGGAGAAAGTGAAGCAAAAAAGGAAATACCAAGGATCTTCAAAAGTTCTAGTATCCAGATGTCGAGAAAAAAGAAAAAAAAAATCCACAAATATAAAATTGAGAAAAAAGAAAGAAAAAGAACAAAAGCAAAAACAAGGGTAAATTTTATTTCTTTAATAAGGAATATAAAACGATGGTAAATCAGTGGGGGAAAAAATTGGAAGAAAAGGTAGGGGAGATCAAGGTAAATGGGGGTAAGGGTATTCCGGTTGTTCTTTTAGGTTCTAAACTGCTTTATTCCTTTCCAAGTGGTCAAGATGTTATTCCTGAGACAAATCAAGTTTTTTTTCGTTTCTGGGATTGAAACCTTCTCTTACCTTTAAGCACTTTCTTTTAACTTTCTCCTTTGCGAATTTCAAATCAAATCAATATCCGCAGTACAAAGGCGAGATTGGAGTCGCAATCGGGATTAAGCAGAAATATCGTACTTTAAGCCTTCAGTTGATTTCTGCAATGTCATCGTCGCCATATTGCCAGGGGTAAAGGTGGAATTGAAGTCGCCGCCTCCTAGATTTTTCTAAAGCTCAAAAAGAGCTGGAGTGACAATATTTGCAAAGGGAATTCCGCACAAAGCCACAAATTCCAAAAACCGTCCTAAGTCTTTCAACGGCAATCAGTAGCAATCCCAAATGTGTTTGTCATTTTTCCGTGGCTTCCAAAATAGAGCAGAGGTGTCGCATTTCCGGCTCGGCAAAAGGCCGATCTCTTCGGACGACGATCGGGGATTTCCCTGCTCCCCAGGGGGCCCGCCGACCACCCCCAGGTGCGCTGGAGCTTCCCCTCAAAGACCTTAGGCTCTACGGGTCCGCGCCCGCCCGGTGGGGCTATCGTCGATCTCGAAAGGCCGAATGTAACCTGGAGGACCGGGAAACACACAGCGCCAACGCTACGTCACAACCAGAAATACTGTTATTTTTTCATTAAACATATTTTTAATATTCTCATTTTAGTTAATTTAGCTGTTCCCAAATTATCTTTTACTCTGAAATTTTTCTTTATCATATAATTTTTCATTAAATTCTTCAATTATCTTGTTTTGAAAATGTATACATCCTTTCTCATCTTCTAATTTACTTATCAAATTCTCCTTTTTCAAGTTATAGTCTAACCATATTCCTGGTTTTTTGGCATTTAAAAAAAAGCTAAACTTTTACCTGCATCTACATGGAGGGATGTATGCACTGGAATACCACAAGGCTCTGTTTTAGACCCAGTACTCTTCAACATCTTCATCAATGACTTGGACAAGCGGGGAAATTTGCAGATGACACCAAACTGATAGGAATAGCCTAATCTGCAGAAGGTAGGTTCAAACACAGAAGGATCTTGAGAGATTTGAACATTGGGTGCTATCAAATAAAATGAAATACAATGATAAAAAAAGTAAGGTTCTACATTTAGGCAAGGAAAAAATATTCACAAGTACAGTATGTGTGGTACATTGCTCAACAGTAGTAACTGGGAGGGATCTTGGAGTCCTAGTGGACAACCATTTAAATATGAGCCAGCTGTGTGCAGCAGCTACCAAAAAAGCCAACACAGTTCTAGCCTGCATTAACAGAGGGATAGAATCAAGATCACGTGAAGTGTTAATACCACTTTATAATGCCTTGGTAAGTCCACAGTTGGAATACGGCATTTAGTTTTGGTCACCATGGTGCAAAAAGGATGTTGAGACTAGAAAAAGTTCAGAGAAGAGCAAAAAAAATGATTAGGGGACTGGAGATTAAAACGTATGAAGAACGGTTGCAGGAACTGGGTATGTCTAGTATAATGAAATGAAGGAACAGGGGAGACATGATAGCAGTGTTCCACTATCTCA
Source organism: Erythrolamprus reginae (assembly GCF_031021105.1). Lineage (NCBI taxonomy): Eukaryota > Metazoa > Chordata > Lepidosauria > Squamata > Dipsadidae > Erythrolamprus > Erythrolamprus reginae. The sequence goes on along the minus strand of NC_091951.1, from coordinate 21,365,875 downwards.
GGGGATGCCACAAAGAAAAGGGAGTCAATCTATTCTCCAAAGCACTTGGGGGTAGAACAAGAAGCAATGGGTACAAACTAAACAAGGAGAGAAGTAACTTAGAACTAAAATTTCCTGACAGTTATAACAATTAATCAGAGGGACATATTGCTTCCTGAAGTTGTGAACGTTCCAACACTGGAAGTTTTTAGGCAGATGTTGGATAACCATTTGTCTGAGGTAGTGTAGGGTTTTTGCCTAAGCAGAGAGATTGGACTAGAAGATCTCCTAGGTCTTGTTGTTGTCTTTAGCCTGGTTGTCTACTATATAGTTTGATGGGATATTCTCTTTTGTTTTTGGTTTTTACAAATCCTTTTGGAAATATTTCTTCTACTATATACAGGCTATCACTCCCTATTATGTAGACCCCATTTTCTAAACCCTGCTGCATACTGTTCATACTGAAGTCTCTGGAGACTTCTTTACAGGTCAATTTACAGAGGAACATGGATTTTGGCATTTGGCAGATAATAACATTTCTTCCTTCAGGTATGCTGGTGGCTCTTGGATGCAGACCATAGGAATGAAGATGTCTCCCTTAGAGTGTTTGGTCTAATGGTGCTACCATGTAATAAATACTTAGGAGCTGTGGGAAATCAGTCTTGAAGTTTTTGGATATAGAGAGTTTTGATTTCCACTGAGAGTCACCCTGAACAAAGACGATTGTGTCATTCTTTAAACCTTCATGAACAGTTACAGTTGAGAGAGTCCAGAAATATTTCGCAAAAAGAATACTCTACTCCTCAGAACCGAATACCTTATTCCATCAGACTTGAAATTTTGGGCTCCAAAAATTTAGAGGTTTGTCGCCTTCGATCTGATCTTAATGTGGTCCATAAAATCATCGGCCACACTGTTCTACCTGTCAATTAATACCTCAGCTTCTGATGCAACAACACACAAGCACAGAATAGATTGAAACTCGGTGTAAATGGCTCCAAACCTGACTGCAGAAAATACAACTTCAGCAGCAGAATGATCAATGCCTGGAACACATTACCTGACACTGCGGTTTCTTCCCGAAATCCCCACAACTTTAACCTCAGAGTACAATCAACTTCACCCATTTCCTAAGTGGTCTGTAAAGGGGGGTGAATAAGTGCAGCACTGTGCCAACCGTTCCTATCCTATTGTCCAACTATATTTATACCTATTTTGCTTTTGTTTATGTTTATACCTGTTATCATGTACAAGTTTTGATAAATAAAAATATTTCCTGAAAAAAATAAATTTAGGGGAAAATATTTTCCCATCCCCCCCTTTGTATGTTGGTCTTCTAGATATGTACATTTTGTATGTTGGTTTGTTATAAATGAAAAGTGATTAAACAAAATCAAATAAGTTTAGGGCTCAGCACATATCTAATCTTGATAAGGCAAGTAGCATCACTTTTGACTATTTAACTAGGCTCATTTGCAAAGTGAAAAAGTGAAAAAAAATTGACAGTATTTATACAGTGAAAACATCTTGCAAACGCCTTAGAGACGGGACAAGAGTGTTTTTCTGCCGCTACCATCTCTGCCTGAAACATGCCTGATAGAGGAGTTAAAACCATCGAGTACAGAATTGCTAGAAAACATCAGAGAGAAACACAGAACTTCCTTTTCCGGAAGACTCAGGGGAGGGTCTTTTGTGCCCTTCCGAGGATCAATCAGCAGCTGGAAGGTGAGTTGAGGGCAGATGGGAGGAGAGTCCGGGAGCAAGTCGGGCTGTTTGGTTCCCTCCACGGCCTGGAAGCAGAGAAGCAACCGGGCTGAACCGTGTCAGCTGCTGGTGCTGCAGGTTCCTCCCCTGCCCAAATTTAATCCCACTGGTGCTGCACGCTGTGAAACTGGTGGCTGCAATTTTCTGCTGGTGGGAAGATTGAAAAAGTCTCAAGTTAAGGTTGATTCTCTGGGAATGGCTTCCCTCCAGAGGTTGTGGGTGCTCCATCACTGGGGGTTGTGGGAGAGTTGGGAGGGACCTTTCACTGGACTAAACATACCCAATTCCTGCAACTCTTCTTTATATCTTTTAGCCTCCAGCCCCCTAATCATCCGTTTTTCTCTTCTTTGTTCTCTTTATAGAGACTACTACACTTTTTTTAATATTGTGGTAATCAAAACAAGTTGCAGTAATTCTAAATGTGATCTTTCTAAAGCATCATAAATTGATACTAATACTGTTTGCTCTTTTTAGGGGATTGTTCACTATGGTAGAACTTGAAGTAACTTCACAGTTACTGCTATTGAGCCACTGCTATTCTCTACTTCCTATTTGGTTTTTCTTGGCTAAGTGTACAACCTACTTTTCTCTCTTTAATTTCATGTTGTTGGATAGAGACCAGTGTTCAAATCTATTGAAAGTCAAGTCCAAAGTCCACAAGGAAAGTCTGAATTTGACAAAATGGAGGTGTGTGTTTATGAAGAATTCGCTGGGATGTTAAAATACAGTCATGAAGATTTTAAAAAAATGTCTTCTGGACTTTAGAGGTGGAAAAAACCCAGAAAAAAGCTGGAATATAATGAAAAGTAACTGGAAAATAAAAGACAGCTTGACAATTATATTGGAATTTATAATGATTACACTGGGATTTAGAGTGAAAAGAAAAAAGCAACAGGAGCGTATTGGTATAAGAAGATGCAATCAAAAATGAGGGGGTAATAGTGAGAAGAGACTAGAAGGGATTGAGAATATACCTAGAGTGTAGTTCCTACACAAATAATACATTCAAAAGGAAGAAAATGAATTGGGGAAGTTATTGGTAGTAAAATAAAAGAAAGAAAAAGAAAAGATCATGACAGGTGGATTGGAAGGGAAATATTTGAAAGATTAAAAGAATTAGCGATTGACAATGTCATAATTTTTTAAGAATTATTTTATTAAAAAATAATTGAAAAAAAGAATAAAGAAAAAAAGGGAAATATATTAGACTATAGTAGGTCAATTGTTGGAAGGATATATAATTTGGACAATTATTACCCCTTTTTATAACATTTGTTTTATATAAGATTTGTATAAGCCATGAACCCGCTTTAATATTGAAAGAATTCAGATGATTATTGATATTTTTGGAATAATATAAGATCTTTATAATCAATATTCTTAAAGTTGGATTTTTTGTTATGGGCAATTTAAAATGTTATTAACCAATAGATGGAATAGTAATGAGAAGAATTGTATTTATTTAAATATAGAGAATGAATTAAAATTTTAAAAAGGGAGAATGTTGGAAGGGAGAGATAAAAGGGGAGAAGAAATTAAAAATTTAGGGCATCTAGAACTAAAGAAATGATCAGTCAAGATACCAATTGAGGAGAGGGAGACATAGGGCCTAAAATCAAGAGGCATAAGAGATAATGACTATTTTTGGAAGTTACGTTTTAGCGATTAATTAGGAAGAAATTTGAATATTAGAGGTGGTAGACTCAGAGGACAAAAATAGGAGGAAGGAGGTTCGCACTGCCCCCACCCTTCTTGCCTTCCGAAAAAGTTTAAAGACTCATCTTTTTCGCCAGGCCTGGGGTCATTAGACCTTTCCCCCTGACCAACGAGTGGTTTTTAGTTTGTTTTATGGAATGAATGATAACACTATGTAACACAAATTTTGTTCTCAGCTTTTAAATGTTATATTCCAATTGCTTATGTCTAAAACAAATTAAAAATTGCTTACATTCATCATAAGCTTCGCTTTTGTGACCTCGGCAACAAAAATCATGCATTTTTACTATAGAAACAGACGATTTTGCATCTTCTCATTTACAGTGATCCCTCGATTAGCACGGTCTCGATTAGCGCGAAACGCTGCAACGCGGTTTTTCAAAAAATATTAATTAAAAAAATAAAATATTAAAAAATAAAAAATAAGTCCACGCTAGTTCTCTCTCTCTTTCTCTCCCTGTTGCCGGCGTGGTATATGAGAGAGAAAGAGAGAGGCAGAGGTCGGGCGCATTACCGGGAGGTGGAGGCGGCGTGGGGACGCTGGGTGCCGGGGACACCGAGGAGGGGGTGGACGTGGCCTCTCAGCTGCAGAGGCGGAGGCAACGGCGGAGTCCGGCGCTGGGGCCATGCGGGGCCGCTCATCCAGGGGGGCGTGGACTAGCAAGTCGCCCTCCTTTCTCTTTCTTTCTCTCTCTTATACCACACCGGTAACAGGGAGAGAAAGAGAGAGAGCGGAGGGCACCTTGCCGGTCCACGCCCCCCTAGATGAGCGGCTCCGCATGGCCCCAGCGCCGCCCAGGGGTTTCCCCTTTGCCTGGGCAGCGGGAAGACCAAGGGAAGGTTCCTTCAGCCGCCCAACACCTGATCCGCTCCGCAGCGCGGCAACGGGGAAACCCCATCTTCGGCTCCTCGCTGCTTCCACGCTGCGGAGCAGATCAGCTGTTGGGCGGCTGAAGGAACCTTCCCTTGGTCTTCCCCGCCGCCCACACGCAAACTCCACCATCTGCGCATGTGCGGCCATGAAAAAAATGGCGCACATGCGCAGATGGTGGTTTTTACTTCCGCATCCAGTATAACGCGGAAATCGGTTAGCGCGGGAGGTCTTGGAACGTAACCCCCGCGCTAACCGAGAGATCACTGTATACAGTCAGACTAAGAACACTATCTATATGCATTGCAGATTTACACAGATTACCAAAAACTGTTCAGAAGTGTGCGGTTTTCCGAGATTTACAACTATACTGCAAATCAGTTTCACGAATCAATCCCCAAATATAGTCGCCCATCATGTTTTCGTTATATTGCCTTGGTAATGGCGTTTAAAGTTCATAATATCCTGGTGAAAGCGCTCGCCTTGCCCCTCTGAATAAGCTCCCATGTTCTCTTTGAACCTATCAAGATGAGCATCAAGGATATGGATTTTGAGTGACATCCTGCAGCCCATTGCAGCATAGTTCTTTATCAGACCATTGGAGAAGAAAGAGGGAGGGGAGGTGTGGATTTCCCACAGACGGGTAGGGGGGTTTCCAGCTGGTGGCTTTCAAAGGGGTGTGTGTGTGTGAGAGAGAGAGTGTTGTGTAAATATGTGTGTGAAAGTGTGTGTGTGTGTACTCTCTGTGCAATCAGCAGCTGCCTTATTGAAGCCCCCCTGCTTCTTTATTCCTCAAAGTAGCAGAGCCATCCATCCATCCATTTAGGCCTCAATCCTGTCTCTTTCCCTCGGAAAGGATTTTCTGTTCTATTCCGCATTCTTGAGTCTCTCTCTTCCCCGCTCCTTAAACTTTAAAGAAACTCACTAGGTGCTGTCCAGCCATTGACCCTCAGAGTGGAAAAAACTAATCCTACGTAGCTTCTGCTCTGGCAATCTCACACTACTTACCAGAGCTTACAAAACATTCGCCAGACCCATCCTTGAATATAGTTCATCCGTTTGGAACCCATATCGCATCACAGACATTAACACCGTTGAAAATGTCAAAGATACTTCACCAGAAGAGCCCTTCACTCCTCCACTCGAAAGAGAATACCCTACGAGACTAGACTTTCAATTGTGGGCCTAGAAAGCCTAGACTAAGATGCCTTAAACAAGATCTAAGTATTGACCACAAGATCATATGCTGCAACGTCCTGCCTGTTGGTGACTACTTCAGCTTCAACCACAACAACACAAGAGCACACAACAGATTTAACTTAATATTAACCGCTCCAAACTTGATTGTAAAAAATATGACTTCATTAACCGAGTTGTCGAAGCGTGGAACTCATTACCGGACTCCATAGTGTCATCCCCAAACCCCCAACACTTTACTCTTAGATTATCTACGGTTGACCTATCCAGATTCCTAAGAGGTCAGTAACGGGCGAGTACAAGTGCACTAGAGTGCCTTCCGTCCCCTGTCCTATTGTTTTCCTATATCTCCTATACCTTTCTTCTATTCCTATATCTCTTCTTCTATTCTTTCACTGATATGTTCTATTCCTATATCTTCTATTTTTTCTTAGATATAATTTACTATGAGTATGTCCTCTATAACATTAATCATGTATTTTACTATGTGTATACCCACTAAAACCCTCATTGTGTATTGGAAAAAATCAATCAATAAAAATGAAATAAATAAAACTCCTATGGTAGAAAGGGGAGGGTGGATGCGGGGCAGAAATAGTGTTAAAAGCAGGAAGTGACCTAAACCTATTTTGCAACTCTTCTTCCTAGAAGCCATTCTAGGAATAGACATCTCAGTCAATTTAACCCTTAGAGAGAATTATCCCTGATAATTGGATTTAGGCCACTTCCTGCTTTTAACACTATTTCTCCCCCGCATCCACCCACCCCTTTCTACCATAGGAGTTTTTTCCACTCTGAGGGTCAATGGCTGGGCAGGACCTGGTGAGTTTCTTAAGTTTAAGGAGCAGGGAACACTATTTCCCCCCACTATTTCTATCAATGCATATACCGTGTTTCCCCGAAAATAAGACATATCCAGAAAATAAGCCCTACAGGACTTTTCAAGACATGCATAATAAGCCCCCCAATACTTTCCTGGAGCCGCTCTTTCTCCGGCGGGAACTTTTGGCTGGGAGAGCGAGGGCAAGCGAGAGACAGCTGCACGCACACACACCGCAGGACTAGTTAAGCTCCTCTTGACTCTGACTATGTGAGTTTGAAACACGCCCCTGCCTGTGAAGAACAGGAGGCAAGCATTGATTCCTTCATCGCCAATAGGAGCATGTTTCAAAAGACTGCTGAAGGCAGCCCAGAGCAGCTGAGCCGGTCCAGCAAGGGAGGGAGGGGGCGCAAGAGGCTGAGCCGAAAGGGACGGCGACAGGGACGTCTGCTTCTCAAGCCCTGCTCTCATCTGGGCTCTGCCTACGTCAATTTGAAATGCCTCCTGCTCACTCACTGCCGTGTTTATCAACCTTTTTTCTTCAGGGGAACCCTTTGGTGTCATCAGATTTCTGGCGGACCCTGTACCGTGTACTGGTACTGTTTATGTCCCTCCAAGGTGAGCCCCTAATATTTTTCAATCTAAAGAACATCAGGCTCAGTAGTGTCAGCTTCATCTAACTTTTGTTTTTTAATAAATCTGTCCAGGTTAGCGGTAAATAAGGTTCAAGAGGGAAGTGTATTTAATATGAAAGTGAACACAAAAATAAGGTGGCACAATCTGAGGTTAGTTGGGGGAAAGATGAGAAGCAACCTGAGAAAATATTATTTTACTGAAAGAGTAGTAGATGCTTGGAACAAAGTTCCAGCAGACGTGGTTGGTAAATCCACATTAACTGAATTTAAATATGCCTGGGATAAACATAGATCCATCCTAAGATAAAATACAGAAAATAGTATAAGGGCAGACTAGATGGACCATGAGGTCTTTTTCTGCCACCAATCTTCTATGCATCCCCCCCAAAAGGGCCTTCTCAGTGATGGCCCCTTCTTTTTGTAACCTCATTGTCCCAGGAATACAATTCCCCCTCACCTTGTTGCTTATCCAAAAAGCCCCTAAGACATGATTTTGTCAGCTTGTCTGGAGACCTTGGATAGAGATGGAACTGATCAAGTAGTTGACCTCAGTGTGTGTTGTTGGTAGCATTGCTGAGGCATAGTTTTGTGTTGCATTTTTTAATGTTGGAAACCACTCAGAGTCACTGGGATTTGGTCAGACGTACTAGTATGGGCACAATCACCATCTGAGCCACTCCAGCAAGTGAGGGTGGCCTCCTGTTCACTCACTGGCTTGGGACTCTTCACCCTCCACCTCCCTCCCTTCAGACGGGGGGGGGGGGGGGATGCAGGTGAGGGTGGTGCATTGGGATGCCCTGAAGGACATGGATCCTCCTCCGCCTCTGGCTCCTGAGCAAAGCGGGAGGGGAAATACTCCGAGCTGACAGCCAAACTTCCTTGTCTTTTCCAAACATGCTTCCCACACACAGGAGATCTTTCTCCCTTCACAATCCGGCCAGAAATGAGTGTTCATGAGACTCTTGGAGCGAAAGGGGAAAGATTTATTGCATTTAGTCAAAAGGTTCCTGCTGGTGCTTTTTTCTCGTGCCCTCTTCCCCCCTCCTCACTACAGAGAGAGAGGGGGACACGCGCCAGAGAGGTGAACCAGGAAGTGCATAGCCGGCTGCTTCTGCCACTGAGCTCTGCTGGGAGTTTGGCTGTCAGCTCTTGCTCCAGAGTTTCTTTCTCCTACCGCCGGACGGGGGTCAGTGGATACAACATCAGGCATGCGACGGAACTCCGTGTCCCATGTAGGATTGGTGGCCTGCCCCAACCCTGTTCTGCTCTGCCTTGGCCAACCTGCCACCTCTAAATTGTTTCCCACCGCGAGACGGACATCATACTGGTACTGGAGTTTGCCAGCTCTGTGTGGCTGTCGGCTGGTCTCTTTAGAGGAAAAAAGCTTGAAAATACAGTGGAACCTCGACATACGAGCAGCTCTACTTACGAGCTACTCGAGATAAGAGCTGGGAGAGGAGAGACATTTTTGTTCGTCTCACGAGCTCAAATCTGCGATAAGAGCCGAGAAGAGCCGGCTGGCTTACTTTCCTTCCTTCCCGCGCTGATGCAGAGCCACTCGAACAAAGCGTCGCGCCCCTCTGACGCTTTCGGCGGCTTCCGAAGCAACGCTGGGCTCTTTTGCCGCCAAAAGCGTCAGGGGGGCGTGACGCTTTGTTCGAGTGGCTCTGCATCAGCGTGGAAAGGAAGGAAAGTAAACCAGCCCGGCTCTTCTCAGCTCTTATCCCGGCACTTGGTGAGTGGAGAGGCGGTCGCCTCCCCTGCCGCCCCACTCTGGGGGTCCTTGGCTTCTGCTGGGGGTGGGGGGGTCCGCGCACATCGAAGAGGCACCTCTCGCCTTCTGCCGCTGGCCGCCCGCCGTGCCGCTTTCCTTCCCGTCGCGCCTTCCAAAGCAGCGCTGGGCGAAAGAGAGCGGGCGGCCAGCGGCAGAAGGCGAGAGATGCCTCTTCGTGCGCTCGATCTCGGGGGTTGGGGGCGAGCTTGCCACCAGGGTCGGCTGGGGGGGGGCTTGGCTTCTGCTTGGGGGGGCGGCGGCCGGGTCCGGCTCCCGCCGCTGACGCGCCCCTCTGACGGCGTTCGGCGGCTTCCAAAGCACAGGGAAGGGCTTAAGCCGCCTCCTTTTCCCTTCCCCGTGGGAGCGCCAGACCTCTTGTCTGCCCGGCCCGAGGCACGAAACCGCTGTTTATGCCGGGCAGCTTGCCTGGAACGCCAGCAATGCCACCGGGCCGATTGCCAAGTGGGGGCGGGGCGCGGGAGGAGGCAGCGCCCCCCCCGACTCCTCAGGCCGCTCCGCCCAGGATGGGGCTCGACCCGGGTGGAGCGGCCTGAAGGGTCCGGTGCGGCGCTGCCTCCTCCCGCCCCCGCTCGGCAATCGGCCGGGCGGCATTGCTGGCGTTCCAGGCGAGCCGCCCGGCATAAGCAGCGGTTTCGTGGGTGCTGGCAAGCCCCCAGTTCGGCTGCAGTCTTTTAAAACAGCCCCGCCGCTTCTCCGCTGACTCCTGAAGCCAAAAGCCAAAGGCGAACTTCCGCGCTTCAGGAGTCAGCTGAGAAGCAGCGGGGCTGTTTTAAAAGACTGCAGCCGACCTGGGGGGCTTGCCAGCACCCACCCCCCACCCCCCAACTCGGAACCGCGGCTGGCGGCGGCGGAGGAAGGCGAATGCGGCTTGGAAGCTGGGAGGGGGGCGGAAGAGCTAAGTGGCCAAAGACGTTCCGCCCCCCTCCCAGCTTCCAAGCCGCATTCGCCTTCCTCCGCCGCCGCCAGCCGCGGTTCAGAGTTGGGGGGTGGGGGGGGGTTCTGGCAAGCCCCCCAGGTCGGCTGCAGTCTTTTAAAACAGCCCCGCCGCTTCTCTGCTGACTCCTGAAGCCAAAAGCCAAAGGCGAACTTCCGCGTTTCAGGAGTCAGCTGAGAAGCGGCGGGGCTGTTTTAAAAGACTGCAGCCGACCTGGGGGCTTGCCAGCACCCACCCCCCAACTCGGAACCGCTTTGGCCACTTAGTGGGGCGGCAGGGGAGGCGACCGCCTCTCCGCTCGCCAAGTGCCACTCACCAAGTGCCTCTTCGCGTGCTCGATCTGCCGGAGAGCCTTCTGCTGCTAGCCGCCCGCCCTCTTTCGCCCAGTGTCGCTTCGGAAGCCGCCGAACACCGTCAGAGGGGCGCGATGCTTTAGGAAGGCAAGCAGCAAAGCGCCTCGCCGCTCACCAAGTGCCGCTTTGCTGCTTGCCTTCCTAAAGCATCGCGCCCCTCTGACGGCGTTCGGCGGCTTCCGAAACACAGGGAAGGTTAGTGAAAAGGCGCGATGCTTTTCCGGAGAAGCGAGCGATCCGGGAGTCCAGGAGGGGGAGAGAAAGAGAAAGAGAGAGGGGGGGAGAGAGAGAAAGAGAGGGATAGAAAGAGAGGGAGAGTGAGAGATGCTCAGTGAGCCTTTCTTTGAAGTTGCCTTTCTTTCCTTCTTTCTTTCTTTCTTTCTTTCTTGCTCTTTTTCTTTCTCTCTTTTACCTTCCCTTCCTCTATTTCTTCTTTTCTTTCTCCTTCCCACCTTCTTCCCTCCCTCCCTTCACTCATTCCTCTCTTACTCTCCCCTTTCATAAGTTTCCTTGCTTCCTTCCTCTGTTCCTGTCCCTTCCCCCTTTCTTTCTTTCTTTCTTTCTTTCTTTCTTTCTTTCTTTCTTTCTTTCTTTCTTTCTTTCTTGCTTGCTTGCTTGCTTGCTTGCTTTCTTGCTTTCTTGCTCTTTTTCTTTCTCTCTTTTACCTTCCCTTCCTCTATTCTTTTCTTTCTCCTTCCCACCTTCTTCCCTCCCTCCCTCCCTTCACTCATTCCTCTCTTACTCTCCCCTTTCATAAGTTTCCTTGCTTCCTTCCTCTGTTCCTGTCCCTTCCCCTTTTCTTTCTTTCTTTCTTGCTCTTTTTCTTTCTCTCTTTTACCTTCCCTTCCTCTATTTCTTCTTTTCTTTCTCCTTCCCACCTTCTTCCCTCCCTCCCTTCACTCATTCCTCTCTTACTCTCCCCTTTCATAAGTTTCCTTGCTTCCTTCCTCTGTTCCTGTCCCTTCCCCCTTTCTTTCTTTCTTTCTTTCTTTTTTTCTTTCTTTCTTTCTTGCTCTTTTTCTTTCTCTCTTTTACCTTCCCTTCCTCTATTTCTTCTTTTCTTTCTCCTTCCCACCTTCTTCCCTCCCTCCCTCCCTTCACTCATTCCTCTCTTACTCTCCCCTTTCATAAGTTTCCTTGCTTCCTTCCTCTGTTCCTGTCCCTTCCCCCTTTCTTTCTTTCTTTCTTTCTTTCTTGCTCTTTTTCTTTCTCTCTTTTACCTTCCCTTCCTCTATTTCTTCTTTTCTTTCTCCTTCCCACCTTCTTCCCTCCCTCCCTTCACTCATTCCTCTCTTACTCTCCCCTTTCATAAGTTTCCTTGCTTCCTTCCTCTGTTCCTGTCCCTTCCCTCTTTCCTTCCTTCCCACCCTCCGTCCATTCATTCACCCATTCCTCTCTTGATCGCTTAAAGCCGGTCCCTGGTGCAAAAAGGGTTGGGGACCTCTGTCCTACAGGATTGGGTGGCAGAGAAGTTGAACATATGTAAATTTAAAAGTTTAAGAAAGTTTACAAGTTAAGTGAAAGAAACTTCATTATTCATTTATATGTACATGTACATTTCTTCGTTAAAAACATGTCTTTCTGCATAATTTAGACTAACTTTGTGAGTTTTTTGAGGGCTGGAACCAATTAAAATTATTTACATTAATTCCTATGGGGAAAAGTCGTTCGAGATAAGAGCTGCTCGACTTAAGAGCCCAGGTCCGGAACGAATTAAACTCGTATCTCGAGGTACCACTGTACAGAAACTCTGGTTGCGAGGGGAAGCCATTAACAACTTCTCACATTGAGAAGAGTTTACGTATCGTATAAGGTTTTTTTCCTGTAAAGGGACCAGCTGAGAGAAACACAGAGCTGCTAAACTCCAGTACAGGTAAAATATCCGTCTCGCACAAGCTCCACACATGTGTCCTTTGCTCCACCCCGCACGCCCTGGAACCCCCAAATTGCATCCCACCACGAGACGGGCCGCAGTCTTATATTCGGGGAAGCACAATATCTCCAATTATATATTCCCAGCAGTACAAAATGCATTTGATGGTAATCACAGCAACATAGAAACCTAGAAGATGGATGGCAGAAAAAGACCTCATGTTCCATCTAGTCTGCTCTTATACTATTGTCTGTATTTTATCTTAGGATGGATATATGTTTATCCCAGGCATGTTTAAATTCAGTTACTGTGGATTTACCAACCACGTCTGCTGGAAGTTATTTCCAAGCATCTACTACTCTTTCAGTAAAATAATATTTTGTCATGTTGCTTCTCATCTTTCCCCCAACTAACCTCAGATTGTGCCCTCTCTCCACACAGATTGAGTCCATGAAGTCTTTCCTGATAGGTTTTATGCTTAAGACCCTTCACCATTTTTGTATCCCATCTTTGGTCGCATTCAGTTTTGTCAACATCTTTTTGTAGGTTAGGTGTCCAGAACTGAACACAGTATTCCAAATGTGGTCTCACCAGCGCTATATAATGCGGGATCACAATCTCCCTCTTCCTACTAGTTATACCTCTAGCTATGCAGCCAAGCATTCTACTTGCTTTCCCTACCACGTGACCGCACTGTTCACCCATTTTGAGACTGTCAGAAATCACTACCCCATAATCCTTCTCTTCTGAACTTTTTGCTAGCACAGAACTGCCAATACAATACTCAGATTGAGGATTCCTTTTCCCCAAGTGCATTATTTTACATTTGGAAACATTAAAGTGCAGTTTCCAGTGCTTTGACCACTTATTTACTGAAGCTAAATCATTTGCCATATTACAGATGCCTCCAGGAATATCAACCCTATTGCACACTGTAGAGTCATCGGCAAATGGGCAAAACCTCCCTACCAAACCTTCCCCTATGTCACTCACAAACATTTGCAGCTTCATAGAAACATAGAAACATAGAAGTCTGACGGCAGAAAAAGACCTCATGGTCCATCTAGTCTGCCCTTATACTATTTTCTGTATTTTATCTTAGGATGGATATATGTTTATCCCAGGCATGTTTAAATTCAGTTACTGTGGATTTATCTACCACGTCTGCTGGAAGTTTGTTCCAAGGATCTACTACTCTTTCAGTAAAATAATATTTTCTCATGTTGCTTTTGATCTTTCCCCCAACTAACTTCAGATTGTGTCCCCTTGTTCTTGTGTTCACTTTCCTATTAAAAACACTTCCCTCCTGGACCTTATTTAACCCTTTAATATATTTAAATGTTTCGATCATGTCCCCCCTTTTCCTTCTGTCCTCCAGACTATACAGATTGAGTTCATTAAGTCTTTCCTGATACGTTTTATGCTTAAGACCTTCCACCATTCTTGTAGCCCGTCTTTGGACCCGTTCAATTTTGTCAATATCTTTTTGTAGGTGAGGTCTCCAGAACTGAACACAGTATTCCAAATGTGGTCTCACCAGCATTCTATATAGTGGGATCATAATCTCCCTCTTCCTGCTTGTTATACCTCTAGCTATGCAGCCAAGCATCCTACTTGCTTTCCCTACCGCCTGACTGCACTGTTCACCCATTTTGAGACTGTCAGAAATCACTACCCCTAAATCCTTTTCTTTTGAAGTATTTGCCAACACTGAACTGCCAATACAATACTCAGATTGAGGATTCCTTTTCCCCAAGTGCATTATTTTACATTTGGAAACGTTAAACTGCAGTTTCCATTGCTTAGACCATTTATCTAGTAAAGCTAAATCATTTACCATATTACAGATGCCTCCAGGAATATCAACCCTATTGCACACTTTAGAGTCATTGGCAAATAGGCAAACCTTCCCTACCAAACCTTCCCCTATGTCACTCACAAATATATTAAAAAGAATAGGACCCAGGACAGACCCTTGTGGCACACCGCTTGTAACCTGACTCTGCTCAGAATACTCGCCATTAACAATAACTCTCTGATGTCTACGCTTCAGCCAGCTGCAAATCCATTGAACTATCCAGGGATTAAGTCCAATCTTCACTAATTTATCTATCAGCTCTTTATGTGGAACCGTATCAAAGGCTTTGCTGAAGTCCAGGTAGGCAATATCCACGGCACCACCTTCATCCAACACCTTTGTGACATAGTCAAAGAAATCAATGAGATTAGTTTGACATGATTTGCCTTCAGTAAAGCCATGCTGATTTGGGTCCGATAAGTTATTGTTTTTTAGGTGCTGATTTATCCTCTTTTTGAGTAGAGTCTCCATCATTTTAACTACAACTGATGTCAAGCTAACTGGCCTGTAGTTACCAGCTTCTTCTCTACTGCCCTTCTTGTGAATAGGCACAACACTGGCCATTCTCCAATCCTCAGGAAGTTCTCCTGTTAACAAGGATTGGTTAAACAAATCAGTCAGGGGGGTAGTAATGACAGATCTGAGTTCTTTAAGAACTCTGGGGTGGATGCCATCTGGACCCATTGCCTTATTTATCTTTAATCGTTCAAGTTCTTCTAAGACATCGGCTTCTAAGATCACTGGAGCTGAATCCGTACTGCTGGAAGCAATGCTATATCCCTCTACAGTATTATTTTGTAAGGTGTCTTTTGAGAAAACTGAACAGAAGTAGCTATTGAAATGGTCAGCGATCTCCTTATTCCCATTAATGCATGTATTATTCCCGGTACTAAGCTTTGTGATGCCGCAGTTTTTCTTCTTCTTATCATTAATATATCTGAAGAAGGTTTTATCCCCCTTCTTTACAGATTTGGCAATTTCTTCCTCTTTTGAGGCTTTAGCAGCATATATTATCTGTTTCGCCTCCTTCTGTCTCATTTTATATACCTCCCTATCAGCTATACTTCCAGACTCTTTATACCTCCTATAGGCAGCCTTTTTTTCATTGACTATAGCCCTTACATCATTGCTAAACCATAGCGGTTTCTTCTTCCTTTTACCTTTAGTTATTTGTCTTACATACAGTCCAGTGGCTTTTAAGATGGCCTTTTTTAATACAGTCCACTGGATGCTCGCTCCTGCCATTTTATCCCTCCCCTTTAATTCATTATCTAAATATTCTCCCATTGCATTAAAATTTGTTTTTCTGAAATCCAATACTTTGGTTGCAGTATAGGATTGCTCACAATGAGTTTTTACATCAAACCACAAACATAGATGGTCACTGCAACCTAAATTTTCTCCCACCTTGACATCTGAAACCCAATTCCCATTCGTAAAAACTAAATCTAGAATATTCTCCCCTCTAGTTGGTGTCTTAACCAGCTGTGCCAGAGCTGCTCCTGTAAAGGCCTCTACTATATTCTTACTTTTGCATGTAAGGGCACTGGGTATATTCCAGTCAACATCAGGCATGTTGAAATCACCCATAACCTCAATATCTCCCTTTACAGTGATCTCTCGATTAGCGCGGGGGTTACGTTCCAAGACCTCCCGCGCTAATCGATTTCCGCGTTATAGTGGTGCGGAAGTAAAAAACACCATCTACGCCTGCGCGCCATTTTTTTCATGGCCACACATGCGCAGATGGTGGAGTTTGCGTGTGGGCGGCGGGGAAGACCAAGGGAAGGTTCCTTCAGCCGCCCAACAGCTGATCTGCTCCGCAGCGCGGAAGCAGCGAGGAGCCGAAGATGGGGTAAAGGCAAAGGAGAAACCCCATCTTCGGCTCCTCGCTGCTGCCGCGCTGCGGAGCGGATCAGGTGTTGGGCGGCTGAAGGAACCTTCCCTTGGTCTTCCCGCCGCCCAGGCAAAGGGGAAACCCCAAGATCGCTTGCCGCTTGCCGCTTGCCGTATTGCAGCTTGGAGCCTTGCTTCGCCTCCTTCGCTGCAATACGGCAAGCGGCAAGCGATCTTGGGGTTTCCCCTTTGCCTGGGCGGCGCTGGGGCCATGCGGAGCCGCTCATCTAGGGGGGCGTGGACCGGCAAGGTGCCCTCCGCTCTCTCTCTTTCTCCCCCTGTTACCGGTGTGGTATAAGAGAGAGAAAGAAAGAGAAAGGAGGGCGACTTGCCAGTCCACGCCCCCCTGGATGAGCGGCCCCGCATGGCCCCAGCGCCGGACTCCGCCGTTGCCTCCGCCCTTGTTCGGCTCTGCAGCTGAGAGGCCACGTCCACCCCCTCCTCGGTGTCCCCGGCACCCAGCGTCCCCACGCCGCCTCCACCTCCCGGTAATGCGCCCGACCTCTGCCTCTCTCTTTCTCTGCCTCTCTCTTTCTCTCTCATATACCACGCCGGCAAAAGGGAGAGAAAGAGAGAGAGAACTTATTTTATAATTAATATTTTTTGAAAAACCGCGTTGCAGCGTTTCGCGCTAATCGAGACCGTGCTAATCGAGGGATCACTGTAATGCCATTTGGGTAATTTCATCCACCATCTTGTTGTCATATTCCTCGGATTGCCCTGGAGGCCTATAGATCACCCCAATTCTAATGACAGAACCTTCTTTATTTTGCATGCAAATCCAGAGAGTCTCTAGATCTTGACACGTATTTTGAATTAGTGTTGTTTTTAGACTTTCTTTAATATAAATGGCTACTCCACCTCCCCTTCTCTCTATTCTATCCTTCCTATACAGTGTATATCCTGGTATGGATA
Organism: Erythrolamprus reginae; assembly: GCF_031021105.1. Classification (NCBI taxonomy): domain Eukaryota; kingdom Metazoa; phylum Chordata; class Lepidosauria; order Squamata; family Dipsadidae; genus Erythrolamprus; species Erythrolamprus reginae. Next base: position 21,349,269 of record NC_091951.1, on the reverse strand, counting down.
TTTCCCATTCATTAGAATCCTTAAACCATGTCTCAGTTATGGCAACCAGGTCCAAATTATCTCTAGATATTATGGCCATTAATTCACAGAGCTTGTTGCTCAAGCTTCGAGCATTTGTGCACATTACCCGAAGAACAGCCAGCTGCAAATCCACTGAACTATCAGAGATTAAGTTCACTCTTCACTAATGTATCTATTTATGTGGAACCGTATGAAAGGCTTTGCTGAAGTCCAGGTAGGCAATATCCACGGCGCCACCTTCATCCACCACCTTTGTGACACAGTCAAAGAAATCAATGAGATTAGTCTGACATGATTTGCCCTCAGTAAAGCCATGCTGGTTTGGGTCCAATAAGTTATTGTTTTTTAGGTATTAATTTTGTTTGAGTAAAGTCTCCATCATTTTAACTACAACTGGTGTCAAGATGACTGGTCTGTAGTTGTCAGCTTCTTCTCCACTACCCTTCTTGTGGATAGGCAGAACATTGGCCATTCTTCAATCATCAGGAACGTCTCCTGTTAAAAGGGATTGGTTAAACAAATCAGTCAGGGGGCTAGCAATCAGAGATCTGAGTTGTTTAAGAACTCTGGGGTGGATGCCATCTGGACCCATTGCCTTATTTATCTTTAATTGTCCAAGTTCTTCTAAGACATAGGCCTTTAAGATCATTGGAGCTGAATCCTCAAAGCTGGAAGCAATTGCTAGTCCTTTGCATTGTTAAGAATGCTTGATTGACCTAATTAAACAACTGAATTTGAATGGATATTTGAACATGGATCTCGGTAGTCTTCTATGAATCATAATAATTAAAGTGATTATTATTGGGGCATGTTTCATTTTTCACTATAACATATACTCTTATTCTTTTTTACCATCATCTCTAATTATTTTATAAACTATTAAAGTTCTATTTTTCTTTGAATCTTACAGACAAAGAAGATGGCAATAAGACCACTCGGGACAATTGAAATAAAAAGCGACATTGAAAAGGGAAGAAAATCAAGCGAAAAATGAAAATATTTTCCATTTCTTTTGGAAAACCATACAATTCTCCTCCTCTTCCAGAAGCTGTTAGACAAGAGAGAGAAAATCAAGAAAGATTATCACCAAAAAAGGGAAATATCTGGAAGTCAGTTGAGATGAAAAGGTCAATAATAAAGCCATGTAGAGCAGACAGGAATGCAGGCCTCTCCCGGTGAGGAAGAAAATGGCTTGAATGAAAGCATCACTAAACGAGGCATTGTCCATATTTTTGATGAACTCAGCTGTGGAAAACAAAATATTGCAAATCACAGCTCTTTATACATTGAGGAGCTAGACAGGAGAAGAGGCATGGACACTATCTCAGTGTAGCAAAAATTGGTCAGAACATTTCCCTTGTGTTTCTTGGAACCAACTATACAAGAGGGAAGCCACAAAGAACCCCCAATGTGTTACATCTTTAGTGAGCATGGCAACATGGTGGTACACCAGAAGACACACATGAGTAAGGAAACATATGACTGTGCAGATTGTGTGAACATTTCATTAGAAATTCTCAGGTCATGACACACTAAAGGATAAAGACATAGGAATAACACAATTTGAATATCCTTTCAAAGAGAGAATTCCAGTCAAACCCAAGACTCGCCTAAAAGAGAAAACATTTGAATGTGCAGACTGTGTAAAAAAATCCAGTAACAATTTCAGTCATGAAACAGCAGAGGACTCACACAGGAGTGAAACCCTTTGAATGCCATGACTGTGGGAAAGGTTTTAGTAGTAATTCAAGCCTGGTGCAACACCAGAGGACTCACACAGGAGAGAAACCCTTTGAATGCCATGACTGTGGGAAATGTTTTAGTCAAAATTCCAGCCTGGTGCAACACCAGAGGACTCACACAGGAGAGAAACCCTTTGAATGTCCTGACTGTGGGAAAAGGTTTAGTGATAGTTCCCACCTGGTGAGACATCGGAGGACTCACTCAGGAGAGAAACCCTTTGAATGTCCTGACTGTGGGAAAGGTTTTAGTGATAATTCCAGTCTGGTGAGACACCAGAGGACTCACTCAGGAGAGAAACCCTTTGAATGCCCTGACTGTGGGAAAAGTTTTAGTGTTAATTCCAGCCTGGTGCAACACCAGAGGACTCACACAGGAGAGAAACCCTTTGAATGTTCTGACTGTGGGAAAAGTTTTAGTCAGAGTTCCCACCTGGTGAAACACCAGAGGATTCACACAGGAGAGAAACCCTTTGAATGTCCTGACTGTGGGAAAAGTTTTAATCAAAATTCAAGCCTGGTGGACCACCAGAGGACTCACACAGGAGAGAAACCCTTTGAATGCCCTGACTGTGGGAAAGGTTTTAGTGAAAATTCCAGCCTGGTGCAACACCAGAGGACTCAGAAAGGAGAGAAACCCTTTGAATGTCCTGACTGTGGGAAAGGTTTTAGTGTTAATTCCAGCCTGGTGCAACACCAGAGGACTCACACAGGAGAGAAACCCTTTGAATGTTCTGACTGTGGGAAAAGTTTTAGTCAGAGTTCCAACCTGGTGAAACACCAGAGGATTCACACAGGAGAGAAACCCTTTGAATGTCCTGACTGTGGGAAAAGTTTTAGTGATAGTTTCCACCTGGAGAGACATCGGAGGACTCACTCAGGAGAGAAACCCTTTGAATGTCCTGACTGTGGGAAAGGTTTTAGTGATAATTCCAGTCTGGTGAGACACCAGGGGACTCACTCAGGAGACAAACCCTTTGAATGCCCTGACTGTGGGAGAAGTTTTAGTGTTAATTCCAGCCTGGTGCAACACCAGAGGACTCACACAGGAGAGAAACCCTTTGAATGTCCTGAATCTGGGAAAAGTTTTAGTCACAGGAGGAACCTGGTGGAACACCAGAGGACTCACACAGGAGAGAAACCCTTTGAATGTCCTGAGTGTGGGAAAGGTTTTAGTCAAAGTTCCCACCTGGTGACACACCAGAGGACTCACTCAGGAGAGAAACCCTTTGAATGTCCTGAATGTGAGAAAAGTTTTAGTGATAGTTCCAGCCTGGTGAGACACCAGAGGACTCACTCAGGAGAGAAACCCTTTGAATGTCCTGACTGTGGAAAAAGATTTAGTTACAGTTCCAGCCTGGTAAACCACCAGAGGACTCACTCAGGAGAGAAACCCTTTGAATGCCCTGACTGTGGGAATAGTTTTAGTCAGAGTTACCACCTGGTGAAACACCAGAGGACTCACTCAGGAGAGAAACCCTTTGAATGTCCTGACTGTGGAAAAAGATTTAGTTACAGTTCCAGCCTGGTAAACCACCAGAGGAGTCACTCAGGAGAGAAACCCTTTGAATGCCCTGACTGTGGGAATAGTTTTAGTCAGAGTTACCACCTGGTGAAACACCAGAGGACTCACACAGGAGAGAAACACTTTGAATGCCCTGACTGTGGGAAAGGTTTTATTGAAAATTCCAGCCTGATGCGACACCAGAGGACTCACACAGGAGAGAAACACTTTGAATGCCCTGACTGTGGGAAAGGTTTTATTGAAAATTCCAGCCTGGTGCGACACCAGAGGACTCACACAGGAGAGAAACCCTTTGAATGTTCTGACTGTGGGAAAAGTTTTAGTCAGAGTTGCCACCTGGTGAAACACCAGAGGACTCACACAGGAGAGAAACCCTTTGAATGTCCTGACTGTGGGAAAGGTTTTAGTGAAAATTCCAGCCTGGTACAACACCAGAGGACTCACACAGGAGAGAAACACTTTGAATGCCCTGACTGTGGGAAAGGTTTTATTGAAAATTCCAGCCTGGTGCGACACCAGAGGACTCACACAGGAGAGAAACCCTTTGAATGTTCTGACTGTGGGAAAAGTTTTAGTCAGAGTTCTCACCTGGTGAGACACCAGATGGTTCACACAGGAGAGAAACCCTTTGAATGTCCTTACTGTGGGAAATGTTTTAGTGATAATTCCAGCCTGGTGACACACCAGAAGATTCACTCAGGAAGAGGAGCGAGGTAGGAGGGAAGATGGTAAGAGGGAGATAGGGAGAAAAGGTGGAGGGAAGCGAATGAGAGAGAGGCAGGCTGGTAACATTAAATATAGAAGGAAAACTGATGGGAGATAAAACTAAGTGCAAATTTGGGGTATTTTTTATCATATATTGGAAAAATGTAGAAGTTTGTAACATGTTGATGTGGTATGTGTATAAATTTAAAGTTTTTGGGGAAAACATGAAAAATAATGAATTTCCTATCCGTGGGAAAGCTTTCAGTCAGAACAGCAACCTGGTGACACACCAGAGGAAACACACAGGAGAGAAACCACTTGAATGTCCTTTTTGTGGGAAAGGTTTTAGTTATAATTCCAGCCTTGTGAGACACCAGCATACTCACACCATGGAGAAATCTTTGAAATGTCCAATCTGAGGACATTACTTCAAGCATAAATCATCCCTTATTGCACACAAGAAAATTCACATGAGGCAACATTTCAAGAGTTTAGAAAAGACTTGAATTTCATTTGTAATCTCTCTTTGAAAGTGTTGGTGAGAAATTGATTGTTGGAATTTTGGCCTGATTTAGTTTACTCTCAAATTTCTCAGGATTAAATTTATAGGTGGAGAGAAAAGGAAAGTGGAAAATGGCCTCACTTGCATAACACTGACAGGTTTAATATGTCTTGTAAGATTTTTTAAATCTCTGCTGGTAATCTATCTGGTTCTTGGATTTTGTTATTTTTTGTGTGTTTTTACCACCTCCATCAACTCCATCATTGTTGTTATTATTTTTTTTAAAAAAAAATACTTTATTTATAAATATAGGAAAAAAAGGGAAAGGGTAGTGGGGGGGTAGGAAGGAATGAACAGAAAAAAGGAAAAAGAGGGCGATGGGGAAGGAGATGCAAAATCAAGGGGTTCAGGTAAGTGATAAGATTATACATTATAGGTTGTAAATCATAATACATGTAATTCTTAATATCAGTATTGTATTTCTTAAAGGTTGTAAATAAACAGTAAATAAACAATGTCCTTAGTATTATCAAAAAATTTCTTAGATTTTAATAATAAATGTTACATCTCGTATTAATATATATTAGGTAATAACAAATAAATGAGAATATTTTCTAAAATTAAAGAATAAAAGGAAAAATATACCAATTTTACAGGAAGAGAGATAGGTAAAAGGGGGGAAAGAAGGAAATAATGAAAGGAAGGAAAGGAAGAATATGGAAAAGAACAGAAAGGTCCAGGTTTTCAGAAACGACATTTTGTGGGAAGATAGAAGGAGTATATGTATAGTATAGTAAATGTATTTTGTATACAGTATAAGAAAAAGAGAAAGTATAGTAATTATAATCATTGTTAGTGAGTATTAGTAGTGGTGTGTTGTGTGATATGTATTGTATTAGTTGAAAAACGAATAAAAAGAGATATGGTATAGAAGGTTTTTTTGCAAATTTTATTGCAAATTGTTTGGTTTTTGGAGTTAAGTCTTTAAGTTAATTTACGTTTGGTTGGAACATTCAAGAGTAAGACAGAGTTAATGGTTTCATAAATTAATAGTATAATATAAGAGTTTGATATATTTTTTTCTGAAACCCATTTGTACCAATTTCCCCATATTTCATAGTATTCGGAGTCTTTTTTGTTTTGTGTTTCCATTGCTGTTTTTGACATTTCGGCACATTCTATAATTTTTGTGATAACTACCAGTAATGAAGTTGTTTGGTCATGTTTCCAAAAAAGGGCGAATGATATCCTTGCTGCTGTTAGGATTTGCAAAATGAGATATTTTTGTGCTTTTGTGAGGTTTTGCCTAAATATACCAAGGAGGTAAAGTTCGGGTTTAAGTGGTAGATTGATTGACATGACTTGGTCTATTAGATTTTTAATAGTTGTCCAATATTTTTTCGTGTGTGGGCATGTCCACCATGTATGGTAATATGTTCCCGGTTTTGTTTTACATTTCCAGCAATTGGGTGAAAAATTGGGGAACATTTTAGATATTCTTGCTGGGGGCAAATGCCATCGATAGAACATTTTTATTTGGTTTACTTTATGAGACATTGCCGTAGTCATCTTATAATTTAGTGTCCAGGTTTTCTCCCATTCAATTAAATTGATCGTATAACCAAAGTTTTGAGCCCAGGCTATCATACACCCCTTCACTTGTTCTTCATATTTTTCTTGTGTTAATAAGTAATTATATAATTTTGAAATCCTTTTTGTTGGGGGACCAAAAAGAATTGTATCTATCGCGTTATCGTTTTGGAATCCGAATTGTTTTTTATGTTGTTCGTATTCTGATTTGATTTGTAAGTATGATAGCCAATCTATATTTATCCCTTGATCGTGTAATTGTTGTTTTGGTATAAGAACATCAGATTTGTCAAGTAATTGGTGGTATCTCAAAATTTTGGTATGGGAGAAAAGGTTAGGAAAGATTAATAATTCATTCGGGGATAACCATTTTGGAATTGAGATGTAATAATTCTTCTTAATCGTATACCATATTGTTATTAAAGTTTTGCGGAGATAGTGATTTTTAAAATATTTAGGTATTTTATGGTAATCCATTGTTAGAAATGCGTGCCACCCAGCAAGAAGCTCGTAGCCCTCTAGAGTTAAAAGTCTTGTGTTCTTGAGATTAATCCAATCTTTTATCATTGATAGGATTGTAGCTTGGTAATATGTGTAGAAGTAGGGAAGTCCAAGTCCTCCTCTGGATCTGTGGTCTTGGAGATTTTTCAGTTTTATTCTGGCCTTTTTCTTTGTCCAGATAAATTTCTTTATTTGTTTGTGCAAAGAATTGAAAAATGATTTATTTAGATTTATTGGGGCTACTTGGAATAGATAAAGAAACCTTGGGAGGATATTTGATTTTACGGCAAATATTTTCCCCATAAGGGATAGATTTAGTTTCGACCATCTAGTAAGATCTTTTTGTATCTCTTTAAGCAATTGCTCATAATTGTCTTTTTTTATAATTTATCTATTTCACCAAATAAGATAAGTGCTGTTTGTATTGGATCTTGAAGAATAAATACAATATCGTCCGCAAAAGCTTGGAGTTTGTATTGTTCTTTTTTAACCGTAATCCCCTGGATTTGTGTATTGTTTCTTATAGTTTTCAAAAATGTTTCTATTGCTAGAGTGAAAATGAGTGGGGCTAATGGACATCCTTGCCGCACACCTTTTGTTATAGAAATTCTGTCTGTAATATCATTATTAAAAAGAATTCTAGCAGATTGGGTACTGTAGATGGTTTTGATTAAATTGAAAAATTTGGAGCCGAAATTCATATACAGTATTCAATTTGATTTATAAGATATTGCCACTGAAGACTATCGAATGCTTTTTTAAAGTCCATAAATATCAATGCAATTGTTTTATCATAATGTTTATTGTAATATTCGATAGTGTTCAGTATCATTCTTGTATTTGTTTCTATTTTTCTTGATGGAAGGAATCCGTTTTGGTCTGAGTGAATAATTTTATTTAGTATCTTCTTTAGTCTGTCCGCAATTATTGCTGTGAAAATTTTGTAATCTGTATTGAGTAGTGCTATTGGCCTATAGTTTTCTAAGAGGTGTCTATCTTGGGTGTCTTTAGGGATGAGAGTTATGTAGGCTTCGGACCAAGGGGTAGGGAGTTTTGCATTTATAAGTGCGTTGTTATAAATATCTAATAGTATAGGTGCCATTATTTCAAGGTGTTGTTTATAGAATTCGGATGGGATTCCATCAGGGCCTGGAGTTTTGTTATTTTTTTGTTTGTTTATTGCAGCTTCAACTTCTGTGATGGTGATTGACTTATTTAAGGATGTTCTTTGGTCATCTGTTATCAGTGTTTTTTGTTCATTTGTCTGTAAATAATTTGATAGTAAATCAGCATCCAGATTTGAAGCTTTATAAAGTTGTTGGTAAAAGTCCTGAATAATATGTTTTTTGTCAGAGTTGGATGTTTTTAAGTGTCCGGAGGAATCTACTAAAGCGTCTATATTTCTGTCTAGTTTTTAGTGAGCTAGTTTGAGGGATAACCAACGACCTGGTTTGTTAGCGAATTCGAAGTATGTTTGTTTTGCCATTTTAATTTTTTGTGCTGTGTGTTGTTGTGTTATTAAGTTTATTTCATGTTTGATTGTTTTTATTTCCAGTAAGATTGTGTTGTATTTGGGGTCATTGTGTAATATTTTTTCGGCAAATTGAAGAGATGTATTTAGTTTGTGTAATTGAACATGTTTTTCTTTATTTTTATTTGCGGAGTAAGAGATGTAAATGCCACGTATATAGGCTTTGGTAGCGTCCCATGCTGTTTCATTTGGTATCTCACCGTTGAAATTAATTTTAATAAATGGGGGAAGGTCATTTTGTATTTTGTCTAGAGATAATTTGGACCTGGTTGCCATAACTGAGACATGGTTTAAGGATTCTAATGAATGGGAAATATCCATACCAGGATATACACTGTATAGGAAGGATAGAATAGAGAGAAGGGGAGGTGGAGTAGCCATTTATGTTAAAGAAACTCTAAAAACAACACTAATTCAAAATACATGTCAAGATCTAGAGACCCTCTGGATTTGCATGCAAAATAAAGACGGTTCTGTCATTAGAATTGGGGTGATCTATAGGCCTCCAGGGCAATCTGAGGAATATGACAACAAGATGGTGGATGAAATTACCCAAATGGCAGTAAAGGGAGATATTGTGGTTATGGGTGATTTCAACATGCCTGATGTTGACTGGAATATCCCCAGTGCCCTTACATGCAAAAGTAAGAATATAGTAGAGGCCTTTACAGGAGCAGCTCTGGCACAGCTGGTTAAGACACCAACTAGAGGGGAGAATATTCTAGATTTAGTTTTTACGAATGGGAATTGGGTTTCAGATGTCAAGGTGGGAGAAAATTTAGGTTGCAGTGACCATCTATGTTTGTGGTTTGATGTAAAAACTCATTGTGAGCAATCCTATAATGCAACCAAAGTATTGGATTTCAGAAAAACAAATTTTAATGCAATGGGGGAATATTTAGATAATGAATTAAAGGGGAGGGATAAAATGGCAGGAGCGAGCACCCAGTGGACTGTATTTAAAAAGGCCATCTTAAAAGCCACTGGACTGTATGTAAGACAAATAACTAAAGGTAAAAGGAAGAAGAAACCGCTATGGTTTAGCAATGATGTAAGGACTATAGTCAATGAAAAAAAGGCTGCCTATAGGAGGTATAAAGAGTCTGGAAGTATAGCTGATAGGGAGGTGTATAAAATGAGACAGAAGGAGGCGAAACAGATAATATATGCTGCTAAAGCCTCAAAAGAGGAAGAAATTGCCAAATCTCTAAAGAAGGGGGATAAAACCTTCAGATATATTAGTGATAAGAAGAAGAAAAACTGCGGCATCACGAAGCTTACTACCGGGAAAAATACATGCATTAATGGGAATAAGGAGATCGCTGACCATTTCAATAGCTACTTCTGTTCAGTTTTCTCAAAAGACACCTTACAAAATAATACTATAGAGGGATATAGCATTGCTTCCAACTGTATGGATTCAGCTCCAGTGATCTTAGAAGCCGATGTCTTAGAAGAACTTGAACGATTAAAGATAAATAAGGCAATGGGTCCAGATGGCATCCACCCCAGAGTTCTTAAAGAACTCAGATCAGTCATTGCTACCCCCCTGACTGATTTGTTTAACCAATCCTTGTTAACAGGAGATGTTCCTGAGGATTGGAGAATGGCAAGTGTTGTGCCTATCCACAAGAAGGGCAGTAGAGAAGAAGCTGGTAACTACAGGCCAGTTAGCTTGACATCAGTTGTCGTTAAAATGATGGAGACTCTACTGAAAAAGAGGATAAATCAGCACCTAAAAAACAATAACTTATTGGACCCAAATCAGCATGGCTTTACTGAAGGCAAATCATGTCAGACTAATCTCATTGATTTCTTTGACTATGTCACAAAGGTGTTGGATGAAGGTGGTGCCGTGGATATTGCCTACCTGGACTTCAGCAAAGCCTTTGATACGGTTCCACATAAAGAGCTGATAGATAAATTAGTGAAGATTGGACTTAATCCCTGGATAGTTCAATGGATTTGCAGCTGGCTGAAGCATAGACACCAGAGGGTTGTTGTGAATGGCGAGTATTCTGAGCAGAGTCAGGTTACAAGCGGTGTGCCACAAGGGTCTGTTCTGGGTCCTATTCTTTTTAATATGTTTGTGAGTGACATAGGGGAAGGTCTGGTAGGGAAGGTTTGCCTATTTGCCGATGACTCTAAAGTGTGCAATAGGGTTGATATTCCTGGAGGCGTCGGCAATATGGGAAATGATTTAGGTTTACTAGATAAATGGTCAAAGCAATGGAAACTGCAGTTTAATGTTTCCAAATGTAAAATAATGCACTTGGGGAAAAGGAATCCTCAATCTGACTATTGTATTGGCAGTTCTGTGTTAGCAAATACTTCAAAAGAAAAGGATTTAGGCGTAGTGATTTCTGACAGTCTCAAAATGGGTGAACAGTGCAGTCAGGCAGTAGGGAAAGCAAGTAGGATGCTTGGCTGCATAGCTAGAGGTATAACAAGCAGGAAGAGGGAGATTATGATCCCGCTATATAGAATGCTGGTGAGACCACATTTGGAATACTGTGTTCAGTTCTGGAGACCTCACCTACAAAAAGATATTGACAAAATTGAACGGGTCCAAAGACGGGCTACAAGAATGGTGGAAGGTCTTAAGTATAAAACGTATCAGGAAAGACTTAATGAACTCAATCTGTATAGTCTGGAGGACAGAAGGAAAAGGGGGGACATGATCGAAACATTTAAATATATTAAAGGGTTAAATAAGGTCCAGGAGGGAAGTGTTTTTAATAGGAAAGCGAACACAAGAACAAGGGGACACAATCTGAGGTTAGTTGGGGGAAAGATCAAAAGCAACATGAGAAAATATTATTTTACTGAAAGAGTAGTAGATCCTTGGAACAAACTTCCAGCAGACGTGGTAGATAAATCCACAGTAACTGAATTTAAACATGCCTGGGATAAACATATATCCATCCTAAGATAAAATACAGAAAATAGTATAAGGGCAGACTAGATGGACCATGGGGTCTTTTTCTGCCGTCAGACTTCTATGTTTCTATGTTTCTAATTCTTTTTGATTGATAATCGTTTGGAACATAGACCATCTATGGAAGGTGTTGTAGTTAGTGTCTTTAATTATTAACAGTAAAGGATTATTGTCTTCCCAAGTTGCATTTAGTATTTGTATGTCGATGATTTGGTTTATAATTTCTAAATTGGACCAAGCCATGTCAATACGTGAACATGTTTTATGGGGGGGAGAAAAGAAACTACTGAGTAGTTTCCGGGTGGTAGTATCTCCAAATATCTTTTAAGGCAAATTCATAAATTGTTTGATTGAAAGTTGAGGGTAAGATATTACAAGTATGATGTTTAGAGTTGCCTTTGTAGTCTTTATTTATGTCTGCTATTGCATTAGAATCACCAATTATTACAAAGTTGCTCAAATTTAGTTCTAGTATTTTTTTATGTAAATTTTTGAAGTAGGTAGATTGTTTAATAGATGGTGCGTATATTGTTATTATAGTTATTGTTTTCTTGTTTTCTAGTTTTACTTGAACAATTAATAGTTGACCGTTGTCATCAGCATACATTAATTTGGGTGAATAATTTTTTTTTACGTATAAGACTATGCCTCTTTTTTTTCATCAGTAGAAGCACAAAAAAATTCAAAGTTAGGAATAGCTAATAGGATAGTCTCATCTTTTTTGATATGGGTTTCTTGTAGTGAAATTATATCATAATTATATTCAGACAATTTGTGGAATATTTTCTGTCTCTTTTTATGCGAATTTAAACCATTTATGTTGGTTGAAAATAGTGTGATTTTATTTTGTTTATTGTTGAGTTTTGTTTTCCCTGGGTTTCTCTCTTCTTGCTTCTGTTCTTGCCCGGGTAATTGGTCCTTGTCTAGTTGGTTCACCATCTTGGTTTTGGGGTCCTTTGTCTTTGTCTGGAAGGTTGTCGTCAGAGCTCATTTCTTCAGTCGGAATCGTCTCTCTAATATCAGTTTCTTTCAAGGTGGCCTGATCAGTCTTCAGAATGGGAGCGTAAAATTCTTTGGCATCTTCGGGAGAGGAAATTTTGTATTTTTTGTCCAGAAGAGAGATCATCATTCCTTCCGGTATAAGCCATCTAAATTGTATACCCTCTTTATTTAGTTTGGTTGCTAATGTTTGATATGACTTACGTTTCTCTCTCACCCGTCTCGGGATTTGCCGCAAGACCACGATGTTTCTGCCTTGATGCATCGCTGGATTCTCTTTAGAGATGTTATAGACTTCATCCCTCGTTTTCCTTTTAAGGAAACGAACATGTACCTCTCTGGGGAGCCTATTTCTTCTGGCATACGAAGTGGAAATTCGGTACACCTCATCAATTTGAGTAAGCATTTCTTCGGTAGTTTTGCCAGTGATGCTTGCTATTATTTCTGCCATTGCAGTGGGGAGATCATGTTGGTCCGATTCCGTTATGTTCTGAAAGCATAAAAAGAAAGCTGATTTTTCCAGTTCAAGATTTATGAGAGATTCTTCCAAAGATTTATTGATGTGTTCCGCCCTGGCTTCAGAGAATTGGAGTCTGGTATCCATTCTGTCGGTGATCTCTTCGACGTTTGTTATTCTTTGGGTATTTTGTGTGATAGTTTCGTGGACACCTTCCATTCGGTCATCTAGTTTCCCCATACGTTCATCAAGGTGACCCGCGTGGTCTTGAATTTTCTTGATGTCTTCTTTCATTGCTCCCATTGTTCCTCTTAAGGATTCGAAATTTGTATTTAATGAATCTTGCATTTTAATCATTATTTCGAATACGGAGTTTAGTGTTATGGTTGTGGTCACTTGTGAAGACTGTGAAAGGGATGTTTTGTCTGATGAGATGGATTCTGTAGGACGATGTTGAGTTGGAGTTGCTGATTGATTGGAGTTTTTCTTCCATGATTTCATTAAGGTTGGTTGATTTGGAGTAGACATCTTTATATTGATTGTAGATAAAGGTCAATGTAATAAAGTAATTATGTCGACTATTTAAGTTGTACAAAGTTAGTCAGCAATGAAAGAGAAAAATATATGTATGATGTAGTAGGGAGATAGTTTAGTATAATTAAGATCAGGTGGAAAGTTCCGTTATATTGATTAAGTATATAATAAGTGAGGTCAGTCAAATATTAGTATGAAAATATCAAAGTTTTATAACGTTCAGATCTTTATATTAAAAATTCAAACAATCAATAAGTTGATAATTGGTTGGGAATAATAAAAATAGTCAAAATAGTATTATCTACTACAGTAATTCGGTATAAGGAAGACAAGACAATCAGTCAATTAATTAATTCCTTAGGACAATAAATTACTATATATTATGATCTATAAAGTAAATTAATTAAATCTTGTTTGAGTTTAATTAAAAGTGATTAATGATAATGTCTAAGTTCATATGGAATAAATCTGTCGATGTCACACTATAAATTATTCAGCTAAATCAGTAAATTGGTTGTAAATGTCAAAGTATCCTGAATATTACACAGTTAAATATATAATTTTTATAGTCTTCAATCAATAGTATTTCTATATTAATATTAAGAGTATATTAAGAGTAAGTGGGGAACAAAAATACAAATCAGCAATTTAGTTCAGTAAATTCATTAAATTCATAAATCAGTAGGAGTTAAGACAAAGTTTCAATGGATCCTTAATTCAATGCATCAATATGTCATATAAGGTATCATACAATCACGTTTCCAGCAGGTCAGATGAGGTGGAGTAGGTGAAAATTAATTCAGTAATGTTGGTTTCCAATAGTTTCAGTTCCAATGGTATAAAGTCAAGGAAGAGTTGGTAAATGAAAAAGGGAAGCATATTGTTCAAAGAGGTATGGTTTAATCCTTGTAGGTAGTTGAATTGAAATTAATGAAATCTGTAAAATATTAGTCCTAAGAAAAAATAGAAAGTAGAAATTCAAAGTTATAATTGTAAATGTTCCAAGGTTCCAACGTAGAAGGGGAGAAAGTGAAGCAAAAAAGGAAATACCAAGGATCTTCAAAAGTTCTAGTATCCAGATGTCGAGAAAAAAGAAAAAAAAATAGTCCACAAATATAAAATTGAGAAAAAAGAAAGAAAAAGAACAAAAACAAAAACAAGGGTAAATATTATTTATTTAATAAGGAATATAAAACGATGGTAAATCAGTGGGGAAAAAAATTGGAAGAAAAGATAGGGGAGATCAAGGTAAATGGGGGTAAGGGTATTCTGGTTGTTCTTTTAGTTCTAAACTGCTTTATTACTTTCCAAGTGGTCAAATTGTTATTCCTGAGACAAATCAAGTTTTTTTTCGTTTCTGGGATTGAAACCTTCTCTTACCTTCAAGCACTTTCTTTTAACTTTCTCCTTTGCGAATTTCAAATCAAGTCAATATCCGCAGTACAAAGGCGAGATTGGAGTCGCAATCGGGATTAAGCAGAAATATCGTACTTTAAGCCTTCAGTTGATTTCTGCAATGTCATCGTCGCCATATTGCCAGGGGTAAAGGTGGAATTGAAGTCGCCGCCTCCTAGATTTTTCTAAAGCTCAAAAAGAGCTGGAGTGACAATCTTCACAAAGGGAATTCCGCACAAAGCCACAAATTCCAAAAACCGTCCTAAGTCTTTCAACAGCAATCAGTAGCAATCCCAAATGTGTTTGTCGTTTTTCCGTGGCTTCCAAAAAAGAACAGAGGCATTGCGTTTCCGGATCGGCAAAAGGCCGATCTCTTTGGATGACGATCGGGGGGATTTCCCTGCTCCCCAGGGGGTCCGCCGACCACCCCCAGCTTCCCCGCAAAGACTTTAGGCTCTACGGGTCCACGGCCGTCCGGTGGGGCTATCGTCGATCTCGAAAGGCCGAATGTAACCTGGAGGACCGGGAAACACACAGCGCCAACGCTACGTCACAACCGGAAGTCCCGTTATTTTTTCATTAAACATATTTTTAATATTCTCAGGCACTTTTGTTAATTTAGCTGTTCCCAAATTATCTTTTACTCTGAAATTTTTCTTTATCATATAATTTTTCATTAAATTCTTCAATTATCTTGTTTTGAAAATGTATACATCATTTCTCATCTTCTAATTTACTTATCAAATTCTTCTTTTTCAAGTTATAGGCTAACCATCTTCCTGGTTTTTTAGCATTTTTAAAGAAGTTAAACTTTTACCTGCATCTACATGGAGGGATGTATGCACTGGAATACCCCAAGGCTCTGTTTTAGGCCCAGTACTCTTCAACATCTTCATCAATGACTTGGACGAGGGGAAAAATTTGCAGATGACACCAAACTGACAGGAATAGCCTAATCTCCAGAAGATAGCATTTAGATTTAAGATAGATTTTAGCATTTTGCAGATATAACATTTCTTCCTTCAGGTATGCTAGTTGCTCTTGGATGCAGACCATAGGAATGAAGATGTCTCCCTTACAGTGTTTGGTCTAATGGTGGTATCATGTAATAAATACTTAGGAGCTGTGGGAAATCAGTCTTGAAGTTTTGGGATATAGAGAGTTTTGATTTCCACTGAGAGTCACCCTGAACAAAGACGATTGTGTCATTCTTTAAACCTTCATGAACATTTACAATTGAGAGAGTCCAGAAATATTTTGCAAGAAGAACACTCTACTCCTCTTCTCAGAACTGATTAGGACAAATAATAAAATACAAGGAATAACCATTGGGAAAGAATCATATAAAATACAAGCATATGCGGATGATATGACTTTCATAATTGAAAATCCATTGACGACATTACCAATTCTGATAGCTACAATAGAAGAGTATGGTAAGGTAGCTGGTTTAAAAATTAATAAAAACAAGACACAACTTATAGTTTAAAATATGACAAAAATGCAGGAAAGAAGATTAGAAATTATATCAGATATGAAGATTGTTAAAAAAATAAAGTATTTAGGAATATGGATCACAGCCAAAACGATATCATTAAAAAATGATAATTATATTAAAATAATTGAAGAAATTAAAAAAGATTTAGAAATATGGAATAACTTGAAAATACCTTTCTTGGGAAGAATAGCAACTATTAAGATGAATGTTTTACCAAAGGTATTGTTTTTGTTTCAAGTAATACCTATAAATCCAGGGGGGAAATTTTTTTAAAGACTTAACAACAATTGTTAAAAAATTCCTGTGGCAGGGTAAGAAGGCGAGAATAAAGTTAAGTATCTTAGAGGATATTAAGGGAAGGGCAGGATTCGCTCTACCTAATTGGAAATTTTATTATAAAGCTGCAGCATTAACTTGGATTAAGGAATGGATAACTTTAGAAAATAGAAGAATATTAACTCTAGAAGGGCACGATTTAATGCTTGGATGGCATGCTTTCCTCTGGTAAGACAAAGAAAAAACACACTCATATTTTAAAAGACACACATTAAGAAAGTACTTATTAGAAGTATGGAAAGATATTAAGAAAGATCACTTCTTAAATGTACCAGACTGGATATCCCCACTAGAGGCGATATCCCACCCTAATTTCATATCGGATAGGAAAATACCAAAGTATAAACAATTACTTAATGAACAAATGAATTTAAAAACAAGAGAGAAACTTCAAGAAGAAGGATTTACATTAGATTGGTGACAATATATACAGATATAGTCGAAGTTCAAAAAAGACAGTAAAATATTCATATTTAATAAGAGTAAAAACTTCTTGAGTAGTTTATTGACTACAAACTCAAAGAAATTAATTGGGAAAGCATATAAATATATGATAGAACATAAAAATATTGACTTAACTCTCAAAGACAATATGATTACATGGTGTAAAAATTTTGGCAAAGAGTTTGATTTAGAGACTTGGGAGAAAGTTTGGATAACAAACTGGAAGATGACCAACTCTGTTTCTTTAAAATAAAACCAAATTAAGATGTTTTATCGATGGCATCTCCCACCGAATAGAATTGCTAAGATGTACCCAAATACCTCCCCAAATGGTTGGAAATGTAAAAATGAAATAGGTTCTTATTATCATCAATGGTGGACACGCAACAAAGTCCGGATATATTGGAGAATGATAGAAAAAATGATAAAAGAGATTACATCATATGAAATAGAAAAATCCCCATAATTTTATCTTCTAGGATATTTCTTTTCTGGTTGTACATATTTTAACAGCCGCTAGGATAGTTTATGCACAAAATTGGAAAGGGGAAGATATCCCCAAAAAAGAGGATGTAATTAGAAAAATATTGGATTGTGCAGAGATGGATATGATGACGAGAAGGCTGAATGATCAAGAAGAATCTGACTTTTACATTGTTTGGGATAAACTTTATATATGGATAGATAAGAATAAGTCGAAAATAAGGTAAAGAAAATGGTATGAACATAATTAAATGTTATTGACTTTTTTGCTGTTAGTGTTGTTGGTTTCTTCTATTTTTTTACCAATTTAATTTTATGTTTATTAGAATATATAAACAAAGTTCTTCTTTTCAATTAGAATATTAGTTTGACTTAAAGACTTAAGACATTATCCTTTTTTCTGTATTAAAAATTGACTTAAAGAAAAGAGGGGTAACTGTAACCCCTAATATATGTTTAAATGTTTGTAAGTTTGTATGTCTTTTTTATTCAAAATCAATAAAGTTTATTAAAAAAAAAAAAGAAACTCAATGTAAATGGCTCCAAACCTGACTGCAGAAAATACAACTTCAGTAGCAGAATGATCAATGCCTGGAACACATTACCTGACGCTGCGGTTTGTTCCCTAAACCCCCAAAACTTTAACTTCAGACTACAATCAACCTCACCCATTTCCTAGGTGGTCTGTGAGGGGGGTGAATAAGTGCACCACTGTGCCAACCGTTCCTATCCTATTATCCAAATTTACCTATACCTATTTTGCTGTTGTTTATGTTTATACCAATTACCATGTACACGTTTTGATAAATAAAAATATTTCCTTGGAAAAATAAATTTAGGGGGAAATATTTTCCCATCCCCCCCCCCCTTGTATGTTGGTCTTTTAGATATGTACATTTTGCGTTTTGTACGTTGGTTTGTTATAAATGAAAAGTCATTAAACAAAATCAAATAAATTTAGGGCTCAGCACATATCTAATCTTGATAAGGCAAGTAGCATCACATTTGACTATTTCACTAGGCTCACTTGCAAAGTGAAAAAGATTTGACAGCATTTATACAGTGAAAACGTCTTGCAAACGCCTTAGAGACGGGACAAGTGTTTTTCTTCCACTATCAGGAGATGGCAGTCACATCCGCAATATCTTTGCCGGAAACATGCCTGGTAGACGAGTTAAAACCATCGAGTACGGAATTGCTAGGAAAAATCAAAGAAATACAGAACTTCCTCTTCCGGGAGACTTGGGATGGAGGTGGGGTGCAGAGCGGCTTTTGTGCTCTTCCAAGGACCGAAGCAGCAGCTGGAAGGTGAGTTGAGGGAAGGGGGGGGGGAGAGTCCGGGAGCAAGTCGGGCTGTTTGGTTCCCTCCACGGCCTGGAAGCAGAGAAGCAACCGGTGTGAACCGCGTCAGCTGCTGGTGCTGCAGGTTCTTTCCCTGCCTAAATTTAATCCCACTGGTGCTGCACGTTGTGAAACTGGTGGCTGCAATTTTCTGCTGGTGGGAAGATTGAAAAAGTCTCAAGTTAAGGTTGATTCTCTGGGAATGGCTTCCCTCCAGAGGTTGTGGGTGCTCCATCACTGGGGGTTGTGAGAGAGTTGGGAGGGACCTTGGGGGTCTTCTATTCTGACGCCCTGCACAAGCAGGAGACTCAATACCATTTCAGGCAATCGGTTAATTGTTCTCAGTGTCGGGAAAATTCTTAGTTGTAGGCTGGTTCTCTCCTGGGTTAGTTTCCATCTGCTGCTTCTTCTCTTGCTTTCTGGTGCATTGCAAAATAAATTGACCTCCTTCTTGACCCCTGAAGTGTTGGAAGATGGCTCTCATGTCATACTTAGTCCTTCCTTTCACTGGACTAGACAAACCCAATTCCTGCAACTCTTCTTTATATCTTTTAGCCTCCAGCCCCCTGATCATCCCTACTTCTCTGTTCTTTTTATAGAGACTCTACTACACTTTTTTTAATATTGTGGCAATCAAACAAGTTGCAGTAATCCTAAATGTGATCTTTCTAAAGCATCATAAATTGATACTAATACTTTGTTCTTTTTAGGGGATTGTTCACTATGATAGAACTTCAAGTAACTTCACAGTTACTGCTATTGAGCCACGTTGTATCTATTCTCTACTTCCTATGTGGTTTATCTTGGCTAAGTGTACAACCTACTTTTTTCTCTCTTTAATTTCATTTTGTTGGATAGAGCCCAGTGTTCAAATCTATAGAAAGTCAAGTCCAAAGTCCACAAGGAAAATCTAAATTTGACAAAATGGAGGTGTGTGTTTATGAAGAATTCGCTGGGATGTTAAAATACATTCATGAAGATTTTAAAAAATGTCTTCTGGACTTTAGAGGTGAAAAAAAAATAGGAAAAAAGCTGGAATATAATGAAAAGTAGCTTGAAAATAAAAGACAGCTTGACAATTATATTGGGATTTATAATGATTTCACTGGGATTGAGAGTGAAAAGAAAAGAGCAACAGGATCATATTGGTATCAGAAGATGCAATTAAAAATGAGGGGGTAATAGAAACATAGAAGTCTGACGGCAGAAAAAGACCTCATGGTCCATCTAGTCTGCCCTTATATTATTTTCTGCATTTTATCTTAGGATGGATATATGTTTCTCCCAGGCATGTTTAAATTCAGTTACTGTGGATTTATCTACTACGTCCGCTGGAAGTTTGTTCCAAGGATCTACTACTCTTTCAGTAAAATAATATTTTCTCCTGTTGATTTTGATCTTTCCCCCAACTGACTCCAGATTGTGTCCCCTTGTTCTTGTGTTCACTTTCCTTTTAAAAACACTTCCCTCCTGGACCTTATTTAACCCTTTAACATATTTAAATGTTTCGATCATGTCCCCCCTTTCCATTCTGTCCTCCAGACTATACAGATTGAGTTCATTAAGTCTTTCCTGATACGTTTTATGCTTAAGACTTTCCACCATTCTTGTAGCCCGTCTTTGGACCCGTTCAATTTTGTCAATATCTTTTTGTAGGTGAGGTCTCCAGAACTGAATACAGTATTCCAAATGTGGCCTCACCAGCACTCTATATAGCAGCATCATAATCTCCCTCTTCCTGTTTGTTATACCTCTAGCTATGCAGCCAAGCATCCTACTTGCTTTCCCTACCGCCTGACTGCACTGTTCAACCATTTTGAGCCTGTCAGAAATCACTACCCCATAATCCCATTTTACAACTCTTCTTCCTAGAAGCCATTCTAGGAATAGACATCTCAGTCAATTTAACCCTTAGAGAGAATTATCCCTGGTAATTGGGTTTTGGCCACTTCTTGCTTTTAACAATATTTCTCCCTCGCATCCACCCACCCCTTTCTACCATAGGAGTTTTTTCCACTCTGAGGGTCAATGGCTGGGTAGGGCGTGGTGAGTTTCTTAAGTTTAAGGAGCAGGGGACACTATTTCCCTCCACTATTTCTATCAATGCATATACCGTGTTTCCCTGAAAATAAGACATATCCAGAAAATAAGCCCAACAGGACTTTTCAAGACATGCATAATAAGCCCCCCCAATACTTTCCGGGGAAAGAGGGGAGACATGCGTGGAGCCGCTCTTTCTCCGGAGGGAACTTTTGGCTGGGAGAGCGAGGGCAAGCGAGAGACAGCTGCACACACACACACACCGCAGGACGAGTTAAGTTTGAAACACGCTCCTGCCTGTGAAGAACAGGAGGCAAGCATCGATTCCTTCATCGCAGATAGGAGCATGTTTCAAAAGACTGCTGAAGGCAGCCCAGAGCAGCTGAGCCAGTCCAGCAAGGGAGGGAGGGCTTGGGGTGGCGGCAAGAGGCTGAGCCGAAAGGGACGGCGACAGGGACGTCTGCTTCTCAAGCCCTGCGCTCATCTGGTCTCTGCCTACGTCAATTTGAAATGCCTACTGTTCACTCACTGCCGTGTTTTCCAACCTTTTTTCTTCAGGGGAACCCTTTGGTGTCATCAGATTTCTGGTGGAACCTGTACCGTGTACTGGTACTGTTTATGTCCCTCCAAGGTGAGCCCCCAATTTTTTTCAGTCTAAAGAACATCAGGCTCAGTAGTGTCAGCTTCATCTAACTTTTGTTTTTTAATAAATTTAATAAACAGCCAAACTTCTAGCTGCGCTGAGCTGCACTTCCTTGTCTTTTCCAAACCTGCTTCCCATACACAGATCTTTCTCCCTTCAAAATCCGGCCAGAAATGAGTGTTCATGAGACTCTTGGAGCGAAAGGGGAAAGATTTATTGCATTTAGTCAAAAGGTTCCTGCTGGTGCTTTTTTCTCGTGCCCTCTTCCCCCCTCCTCACTACAGAGAGGGGGGGGGACACGCGCCAGAGAGGTGAACCAGGAAGTGCATAGCCGGCTGCTTCTGCCACTGAGCTCTGCTAGAGGTTTGGCTATCAGCTCTTGCTCCAGAGTTTCTTTCTCCTACCGCCGGACGGGGGTCAGTGGATACAACATCAGGCATGTGACGGAACTCCATGTCCCATGTAGGATGGGTGACCTGCCCCCACCCTGTTCCGCTCTGTCCTGCCCAACCTGCCACCTCTAAATTGTTTCCCACCGCGAGACGGGCATCATACTGGTACTGGAGTTTGCCAACTCTGTGTGGCTGTCGGCTGTTCTCTTTAGAGGAAAAAAGCTTGAAAATACAGGAACTCTGGTTGTGGGGGCAAGCCATTAACAACTTCTCACATTGGGAAGAGTTTATGTATCGTATAAGGTTTTTTCCCTGTTGTTAAAAAAATTCCCCAGACCATGAGAATAAAAGCTAAAAAATCTTTTATTAACCACATGATATATATCATAGAAACATTTATCAAACATAACACATATCAAACATAACATACAGATCCCAAACATACCAGTGTGATAATATCACACTGGGACCAATTTGAAGTCACAGGTATTTTTACCCGTCTACCTCAAAAGGTAGAGTACCTAACTTCAAGTATCATCTTTTATAGTAGTTTCATGTCTAATTAACACCCCCTTCCTCCTGTCCATATATGGGGTTGTCTTGCATCCAATTTCATCATAGTTCCTTGGAACTCTCTAGATTAATCCATCAAGCCTTTATGAATGTTTATTGGCCTAAACAATAGGATTTCTTCATCTTGATACAGGATGTTTTTGTACATTCTTGCTTTTCTGGCAAGAACTACTGTCCAAACGGTCAGAAGTTTAGTACTCCAATAAGAGTGTTTTGTATCCATCTAGGCCTTAGATGCCTAGATCCTATAGATATTTCTCTCAATCCCCCCTCCATTTTATCCAAGAATCTTCAAATTCTTGGAAAATTTCCATCATAATGCAGCCCCCCTATTCGTGGGGATATTCATCCCTATGCCAGCGGGCCTTCCATCAGATAAAGCAAACCAGCGTACATTTTAATACAGATACAGGTTACAGAACTCAATACATAACTTAATACAATGCTTATAATAACTCCTACAAATAAATCCGGCAACCAAGAGTTGGAGTGTTCCATATGTCACTAGATGTAGCATTGTATGAGTCTACTCCTAACTGCAGTTTCTTGTGCTTTATCTCTACTTGAATAACTCATCTCCCATGTCTATATCCATATGTCTTTATGGTCACTCTATTTTACATTATAGATTTATTATCTCCCTTCTATTGCACATGTACAATACCTCATTCGCTTAAGTTGAGTTCTTTAAGGCATACCAGGGATGTATACTCAACAAATCATCTTATATGTGTGTATTATACTACTCCCACCTTATTCATGAGTGTGGAATATGTCACCAAGTACAGTATATTCTATTCTCTAGGCTTTGATCAAACAACATTTGTACATATAGACCACTGCATAAGCCAATATCTTGGTATATGCTTATAATGGGGTACATATACCATTTCTCCTCCTTCTGGGACATGTTTATGTATTGTTCCTTTCACCTCACCTTTCTCTATTGTAATGCCTGCTAATACATGACTATCATGTTATAGTGTAGAATGATCTTTCCTCTCAGTTACCCTTTCACAAATGACCCATTTGTTTACAAAAAATGTTACCTCCATAAATGTTAGATTTGTCTATTGTGCAGGGCTCATCTAATCCAGTTACAAGAATGCATAAGCATGAACATATAAGTCACCAAATAAAAACCCACTTGTCTTAGGGCTTCAGCTTTTTCCCTTTCCAGCAACTCTATGGATAATTGTGTTCACACCTCTTGCCTATATATTACATACCAATTGGCTGGTAACATATTTCCCTACAATCACCAGGCATATCTTACTCTGTCCATTTAGGGCATCCCAAGTAATCACCCTTGCAAGTTCGATTGTATAACAATCTTGACTCCTTCAAACAATAGGGGACATATATGCATTGTATCTGGATATGTTAATTCCCCTTTTCTTAATGTGTCTCCCATCTCCCTTGTTTAACTTCGTCTCATTTCATTCACATAGCTTATTGCACAGTTTTTCTAAGGCTACATTGTATAAAAATACCAGTTTGGAAGGTGCTTTTGTTTGATGATATAGCAATAATGATTCTTCTTCTATAATCCTTCACTTCTTATATAAAGGTGTGTAATCTATACCTTTAAAAATATTACTTATAAATTACTTCCACTTCATAGCTAGTGGATCTGAGGCATATTCCATTTTTCAAATCTGGATCAATTAATACTAGTGATGATGTTTGTGTATACCAATGATCTTGTCCGGTATGGAAACAGAGCTGCTATCCTATCACCAGGTGATTAGATAACACAGCCTCTGATCCCATCCCCTTTGTGTACAATATAACATTCCACAAAACAATCACCAACTTTATTATCACATTCATGCTGCTATGTATTATGTGTACTAGGCCCCCCCATCGTATAGTTGCATGTCATGTGTATATGTGACAGTATTGTATACACTAACACTCTGAAATCAGGGGCTTACATTCACAAATTTCCACAACATAAATGTGACCCATTCAGATATATCCTCTTCTCTATGAGAATGACAATGGCAAAATAAATCATTCATACCCAGATTCACAAATCCACCCTCCAAAGTTCCATTTATGGAAAAAAAAAAAACATTAAAAGGTTTCTTAGTCCTTCTTTCTCTCACTCTGCTTCCGGGAGACACTGATAAACTGACAAAATCCATTCCTTCATGCATCAGACCCTTCATATGTGTCCATGGCGTGCACAGTCATTTCAATCATTATCAGTCTTTTCAATGGACATTCCCAAATAAGCTTCCAGTTGTGTCCTTTTAAGTTTTCACTCAGGAATCAGTCACCATTCTTAAAATTGTAAATAAGCCACCAGCCCGTCAGACCTTAAACGAGAAAAAACTGGGACAAGTTCTTTTTAGTTGTTTCAGAGACAATTTAGCATCTCATTGCATCTCGTTCCAGTATTACACACTTAAATATACATTGCACAATCATTTATACACATACAAATGCTAAAGGTAAACGTTTCAAAGTTGTTATAACTTTATACTGCTTCTGGGATTCAATTTTCTCCCCAGCCTTTGCCAAATATACTCAGACAGAAGGGAATCCTTTTCAGTTCCCTATTCTACTAAATAGACCATAAAACGTGTACCTCTATCATTATTAATATACATATACTTTTCCATACCAAGGCATATTTATTTCACTATTATATTCACTCTCATCTTAAGTATTTATCATTACAAATGAAAATACTTTCACCCATCCACTTAAAGGATTCAATTCTTACCCAAATACATATCTCAACTGCTGGCATTTTTCTTTTTCTTTTTTTCTTAATGTAATTCACTCACTTCACTGAAATGGCCAGCCAGCAGGTTACCTACTACAATTAGTCCTCTCATTCCTTTGAATTCAAACAGTACACTGAGATCCAGAAATACCCTCCTCTCCAGATTTTCCAAGTTCACCATTAAAGACCCTTTGGTCCTGGGAATTCAATATTACCAGGTTCACCTTGTGGACCAGCTGAATCAGCTGGACCAGGGCAACCATCAGGTCCAGTTGAACCAGGAAGACCTAGACCTGGGCTTCCAAATTGTCCTGGAAGACCTCATAGACCCATCAGACCAGGTGCACCAGTGGGGACTAATATCACCACCTAAACCTTGTACCACCATATTTGCCATAAGACCCCGGATCACAAGATCCAGATTCTCCAAAAAGAACCTATTGAACCACAAAAACCTTGAGGCCCTGTTTAACCAGGTTCACCAGGCTCGCCTGGAGGTTCCTGGTTAAACAGGAAAACCAAGTAATTCAAAACAAAAAAAACCAGCAACACCACTAAAGCCAGCAGGGCTGACTACTACTAATATCAGCTTGTCCTGGAGTACCTTCTTCACCAGGTACACCAGATTTACTTTTGTTATCAACAGTATCAGGTTATTCATCCCAACCACTGTATCCCCTTATTTATGTTATTCCAATATCCATGTTTTAGTATATACACTCATTCACACTCAATCAAAAACAAACGTTCTTTCACAATGAATGGAAAACAGTTATGCATCCTTTCATGCACATGTCCAACATATTTCTCACACTAAGTTAAATTATTAGTTGTCCTTCTTCTTCCCCAATGCCTCTTTTATAGAACCTCATCTTTACTCAATAATCCACATCTTATACAGGCATTTCTTATAATCAGTCACACTGATCATTCAGCTTTATTTTCAGACAGCATGTAAAAAACCCTACTTATCACACAAATTGTTTGCTATCACTTCTTGTTAAATCTCTTCTATCCAATTTTGTTACATTTGTAAAGCAC
The DNA here is from genome assembly GCF_031021105.1 of Erythrolamprus reginae. Classification (NCBI taxonomy): domain Eukaryota; kingdom Metazoa; phylum Chordata; class Lepidosauria; order Squamata; family Dipsadidae; genus Erythrolamprus; species Erythrolamprus reginae. Next base: position 21,323,304 of record NC_091951.1, on the reverse strand, counting down.
TCCCCTTTAACAAAACCTTTCCCGTTTTACTTACTAGCAGCTAAACAAAATTATACTATAAACAGACACCCTACGGGTCTATCCTAATCCATTCAAATGCCTTCAGCCTCTAACACCTTCCTTCACCACAGGAAATCATCAATCCAAAACTATCAAAACTACCTGTCTTTTAAATCACAACAGTTTTATCTAATGTAGCTACACACTTTTTATTACATTCTGTAGCTAACCCAACATTTACTACCACAAACAACCCAAATACCAACACTACTATTATAACAGCCAGAGTTGGAAGGGACCTCAAAGGTCATCTAATCCAACCCCCTTTCTTCAGCAAACAGCTCTCTACCAATTCATAAAAATGACAACAGGCAAACCGCTCCACTATGTAATCGCTGGCTTCATTCCAGCATCCTCATACGTATCATCCCACATCATATCTTCTAACCGTCTTTACATAGAAGTATTTCTTCATCAATAAACAATATAAAACACAGAACCACAATCCCAAACATATGTATAAACACCACTTATACCATGCTGTACAAAACAACCACACTTCCCTGCATTCTCTCAGATTACAAACCACAGAGAGAAAATAATGTATAAAAGGAAAAGAATGTTGCACAATCAACATTCATACACTCATAAACAACTTTCTCTTCCCTTAAAACAGAGCCAAATCCAGAAATACGTCACCATACAGTGCAAAAATCTATTGTCACAGAACTGATTCATCTAAATCTACACGAGCTTCTCAGCTGTATTCAATGATGCCACAGATTTAATCCAGAAAGCAAGTGTCTATCATTGAATTCTACTCAATTGTGAAAACTTTTCCTAAAATGTTTAGCTTCCTTACGAGCATTTGTAAAATCTACCAACAATTGTCACTGCAACAATTAAACATCTTCATTTCATAACACCACAAGACTCCCTACCAGTACTTTATTTCATTTAACAGATTGGTGTACAATTCATAATTCATAATCAAAGCTTTTTTAGAAACATAGAAGTCTGACGGCAGAAAAAGACCTCATGGTCCATCTAGTCTGCCCTTATACTATTTTCTGTATTTTATCTTAGGATGGATATATGTTTATCCCAGGCATGTTTAAATTCAGTTACTGTGGATTTATCTACCACATCTGCTGGAAGTTTGTTCCAAGGATCTACTACTCTTTCAGTAAAATAATATTTTCTCATGTTGCTTTTGATCTTTCCCCCAACTAACTTCAGATTGTGTCCCCTTGTTCTTGTGTTCACTTTCCTATTAAAAACACTTCCCTCCTGGACCTTATTTAACCCTTTAATATATTTAAATGTTTCGATCATGTCCCCCCTTTTCCTTCTGTCCTCCAGACTATACAGATTGAGTTCATTAAGTCTTTCCTGATACGTTTTATGCTTAAGACCTTCCACCATTCTTGTAGCCCGTCTTTGGACCCGTTCAATTTTGTCAATATCTTTTTGTAGGTGAGGTCTCCAGAACTGAACACAGTATTCCAAATGTGGTCTCACCAGCATTCTATATAGTGGGATCATAATCTCCCTCTTCCTGCTTGTTATACCTCTAGCTATGCAGCCAAGCATCCTACTTGCTTTCCCTACCGCCTGACTGCACTGTTCACCCATTTTGAGACTGTCAGAAATCACTACCCCTAAATCCTTTTCTTTTGAAGTATTTGCCAACACTGAACTGCCAGTACAATACTCAGATTGAGGATTCCTTTTCCCCAAGTGCATTATTTTACATTTGGAAACGTTAAACTGCAGTTTCCATTGCTTAGACCATTTATCTAGTAAAGCTAAATCATTTACCATATTACAGACGCCTCCAGGAATATCAACCCTATTGCACACTTTAGAGTCATCGGCAAATAGGCAAACCTTCCCTACCAAACCTTCCCCTATGTCACTCACAAATATATTAAAAAGAATAGGACCCAGAACAGATCCTTGTGGCACACCGCTTGTAACCTGACTCTGCTCAGAATACTCGCCATTAACAATAACTCTCTGATGTCTACGCTTCAGCCAGCTGCAAATCCATTGAACTATCCAGGGATTAAGTCCAATCTTCACTAATTTATCTATCAGCTCTTTATGTGGAACCGTATCAAAGGCTTTGCTGAAGTCCAGGTAGGCAATATCCACGGCACCACCTTCATCCAACACCTTTGTGACATAGTCAAAGAAATCAATGAGATTAGTCTGACATGATTTGCCTTCAGTAAAGCCATGCTGATTTGGGTCTAATAAGTTATTGTTTTTTAGGTGCTGATTTATCCTCTTTTTGAGTAGAGTCTCCATCATTTTAACTACAACTGATGTCAAGCTAACTGGCCTGTAGTTACCAGCTTCTTCTCTACTGCCCTTCTTGTGAATAGGCACAACACTGGCCATTCTCCAATCCTCAGGAACTTCTCCTGTTAACAAGGATTGGTTAAACAAATCAGTCAGGGGGGTAGCAATGACAGATCTGAGTTTTTTAAGAACTCTGGGGTGGATGCCAAAGCTTTTTTACATTAAAATATGATTCCCCTCATCTTGAATCTCAAGATATCCTTCAAAATATCCCAGCTAGCATTTTCATATGGGCATACAATAGGAGACTATTACCTCCAACAAATATACAAGGCAATTGTTAAAAAAAAAATCCAATGCCTGCTATGTATCTTGACAAGGTTGTTTTAGAGATACAGTGTTAGCTTTTCCTTTTACTTAATAAGTAATTACTAGTAACTTAGTAGGCTTGACATTCCATCTCAAACCAAGATAAGCACTTATATCAAAAAACATCAAAAATAGCCAGTTATTGTCCTCAATACTGGACTCCAGTTCATCATATGTAAAACATACACTCTACTATGCATAGAAAAAAAAACCTCTTTCATATCCACATCTATACACTAATCTTGGAATTCACCAACATGGAATTCCCTCCAACTGCCACATAAAGCCATAAAAAAAACCTTTATAACTCTTTCTCATCCTCAACCTCTTAATACACATAACAAATAAACGTAACAACTCAGCCACAGAACTGCAAACCTTTCACCTGTGTATTAAACACATGCCATCTATCCCAATACAATATTTAAATTCTCTACTCTCTCACATAACAAATATCCACAAATCCCCTTACCTCCAGCTGCTTATAGACCAAGCCTGCTGTAATAAATTAATTCTCCTTCAAACCTACTGCACCAAACTATCCCAGGAACAACAATAGCCCCTCAACAATTAACAACTTACTTCCTCAAAAAGAAAACACAGCCTGTCAACCCACTTAACTTCAAGACAGCCTCACATTCTCACATTCCTTGTCTTAAACAAGCAATACTATAAACCCTACACATACAGTCTCAACTCCAATACATCAAACAAAAAAACCCCTTAGTAATTACCATCTGCTCACCCGAAACATCTATCTTCGATTATTAATTACATTTATCAAAAGCTCTATTTCTCAAGAATTCAAGAAGTTCAGTTAGACTTCCCTACACCTCTTGCAATAATCTTTTCGCTCTACCAGCAATCTAACTATAACCATATGTATTACACTTCTTAAATCACACCAGCAAAAGGACAAAATACTACATAGCACAGCTGCTATCACCCCATAAAGGCACCGTTCTGCTCTTCAACATACAACTTACCAGCAGCCTACATCCCTTGTCAGAGAGGGGGGAAAGAAAAAGAAAGAAGAAAAACAGCACAAACTTCTACCACAGCATCTGCTGTCAGTTTTAAGTAGACGAAACCCATTCCTAGCATACGCTACATCCTAAGTTTAAAATCAACAACCATATTTATGTTCCATAATAAAATCCCTGTTTCATTATGACATAGACGTTCACCCTGAAGTGAAACATAAGCAAACCGATATTCAACTATGTAAATATCTACTCCGATCCCTTTAAAACTCTTACTCCACGGTGTCACCACCCAACATGTGTTTTAAATTAGTTCTCGTGCACAAGAACCCAGCACAAATATAGAGACATTTCTCTCACATGCTCTGCGTGCCCACATGTATTCAATCATGTTACTACATATCACCAACCCAGGATCAAACCCCTTGGCCACCTTTACTCACCAAGGACGCTTGCTCTCGCCGGCAGCTGCAATTTTTCCCGGGAAATCTCTTATTCTCTTGGCCTCTCAGTTCGAAAAGAAGCTAATTCCTGGACATGGAAGCAAGAGAAAACCAGCCACTGGAAAAAACTCCAGTAAGGGCGCCCTGCCAGGTTTCTCTCGTCCTCCATCCAGGAAAAAAGTTCTCGGGCCCCACGTTGGGCACCAATTGTTAAAAAAATTCCCCAGACCATGAGAATAAAAGCTAAAAAATCTTTTATTAACCACATGATATATATCATAGAAACATTTATCAAACATAACACATATCAAACATAACATACAGATCCCAAACATACCAGTGTGATAATATCACACTGGGACCAATTTGAAGTCACAGGTATTTTTACCCGTCTACCTCAAAAGGTAGAGTACCTAACTTCAAGTATCATCTTTTATAGTAGTTTCAGGTCTAATTAACACCCCCTTCCTCCTGTCCATATATGGGGTTGTCTTGCATCCAATTTCATCATAGTTCCTTGGAACTCTCTAGATTAATCCATCAAGCCTTTATGAATGTTTATTGGCCTAAACAATAGGATTTCTTCATCTTGATACAGGATGTTTTTGTACATTCTTGCTTTTCTGGCAAGAACTACTGTCCAAAAGGTCGGAAGTTTAGTACTCCAATAAGAGTGTTTTGTATCCATCTAGGCCTTAGATGCCTAGATCCTATAGATATTTCTCTCACCTGTAAAGGGACCAGCTGAGAGATACACAGAGCTGCTAAACTCCAGTACAGATAAAACGCCCGTCTCGCACAAGCTCCACACATGTGTCCTTTGCTCCACCCCGCACGCCCTGGAACCCCCAAATTGCATCCCACCACGAGACGGGCCCCAGTCTTATATTCGGGGAAGCACAATATCTCCAATTATATATTCCCAGCAGTACAAAATACATTTGATGATAATCACAGCAACATAGAAACCTAGAAGATGGATGGCAGAAAAAGACCTCATGGTCCATCTAGTCTGCTCTTATACTATGGTCTGTATTTTATCTTAGGATGGATATATGTTTATCCCAGGCATGTTTAAATTCAGTTAGTGTGGATTTACCAACCACGTCTGCTGGAAGTTATTTCCAAGCATCTACTACTCTTTCAGTAAAATAATATTTTCTCATGTTGCTTCTCATCTTTCCCCCAACTAACCTCAGATTGTGCCCTCTCTCCACACAGATTGAGTCCATGAAGTCTTTCCTGATAGGTTTTATGCTTAAGACCCTTCACCATTTTTGTATCCCATCTTTGGACGCATTCAGTTTTGTCAACATCTTTTTGTAGGTGAGGTCTCCAGAACTGAACACAGTATTCCAAATGTGGTCTCACCAGCGCTATATAATGTGGGATCACAATCTCCCTCTTCCTACTAGTTATACCTCTAGCTATGCAGCCAAGCATTCTACTTGCTTTCCCTACCACGTGACCGCACTGTTCACCCATTTTGAGACTGTCAGAAATCACTACCCCATAATCCTTCTCTTCTGAACTTTTTGCTAGCACAGAACTGCCAATACAATACTCAGATTGAGGATTTCTTTTCCCCAAGTGCATTATTTTACATTTGGAAACATTAAAGTGCAGTTTCCAGTGCTTTGACCACTTATTTACTGAAGCTAAATCATTTGCCATATTACAGATGCCTCCAGGAATATCAACCCTATTGCACACTAGAGTCATTGGCAAATGGGCAAAACCTCCCTACCAAACCTTCCCCTATGTCACTCACAAACATTTGCAGCTTCAGCCAGCTGCAAATCCACTGAACTATCAGAGATTAGGTTCACTCTTCACTAATGTATCTATTTATGTGGAACCGTATCAAAGGCTTTGCTGAAGTCCAGGTAGGCAATATCCACTGCGCCACCTTCATCCAACACCTTTGTGACACAGTCAAATAAATCAATGAGATTAGTCTGACATGATTTGCCCTCAGTAAAGCCATGCTGGTTTGGGCCCAATAAGTCATTGTTTTTTAGGTATTAATTTTTTTGAGTAAAGTCTTCATCATTTTAACTACATTTTTTAAAAATAATTTTTATTTACAAATGTAATATATGCTAGATAGAATACAAAAAGACAATACATTACATTACATCCAGTAAGAAAATTATGAAACACCGAAAACAAAAACAAAAAAGAAAAGAAGGAAAGGGAAAAAAAAATTAAAAGAAACCCCCCCCCGAAACCTATATATTAAAATAAAGACGTGCACAGGATCTGTATCTATATTCTTCCGAAACTATGTAAATTTTCTTTAGATTCAGTAACAGTTTTTATCGAAAAAGAAAGAAAAGAAAAGGGCAGTTCGATTTTTTTTACACATTCAGCTCATTTGGTAAGTCATAACATTATGTGTTTGTTTTTATCAGGGATACATATATATATATATAAATTTTACATGCTCATATTGTAATTAGCAAGGATTTTTTCTTTTTTCTAACCAGTAGTAGAGTAAATTCCAACAATCATAAAATTGTGAGTCATCTTTACCTTTATTGGTTTGGGTCCAATAAGTTATTGTTTTTTAGGTATTAATTTTGTTTGAGTAAAGTCTCCATCATTTTAACTACAACTGATGTCAAGATGACTGGTCTGTAGTTGTCAGCTTCTTCTCCACTACCCTTCTTGTGGATAGGCACAACATTGGCCATTCTTCAATCATCAGGAATGTCTCCTGTTAAAATGGATTGGTTAAACAAATAAGTCAGGGGGCTAGCAATCAGAGATCTGAGTTGTTTAAGAACTCTGGGGTGGATGCCATCTGGACCCATTGCCTTATTTATCTTTAATTGTCCAAATTCTTCTAAGACATAGGCCTCTAAGATCATTGGAGCTGAATCCTCAAAGCTGGAAGCAATTACTAGTCCTTTGCATTGCTAAGAATGCTTGATTGACCTAATTAAACAACTGAATTTGAATGGATATTTGAACCTGGATTTCGGTAGTCTTCTATGAATCATAATAATTAAAGTGATTAGTATTGGGGCATGTTTCATTTTTCACTATAATATATACTTTTATTCTTTTTTACCATCATCTCTAATTATTTTATAAACAATTAAAGTTCTATTTTCCTTTTAATCTTACAGACAAAGAGGATGGCAATAAGACCACTTGGGACAATTGAAATAAAAAGCAACATTGAAAAGGGAAGAAGATCAAGCGAAAAATCAAAATATTTTCCATTTCTTTTGGAAAACCATACAATTCTCCTCCTCTTCCAGAAGCTGTTAGACAAGAGAGAGAAAATCAAGAAACATTTCAAGCTCAAATAAGCAGATTATGCAGAACTCAAGGATACGTTACATGGTTTTTCCTCCATCATCAAAAAAGGGAGATATCTGGAAGTCAGTTGAGATGAAAAGGTCAATAATAAAGCCATGTAGAGCAGACAGTAATGCAGGCCTCTCCCTGTGAGAAAGAAAATGGCTTGAATGAAAGTACAACTAAACAAGGCATTGTCCATATTTTTGATGAACTCAGCTGTAGAAAACAAGATATTGCAAATCACAGCTCTTTATACATTGAGGTGCTAGACAGGAGAAGAGGCATGGACACTATCTCAGTGTAGCAAAAATTGGTCAGAACAGTTCCCTTGTGATTCTTGGAACCAACTATACAAGAGGGAAGCCACAAAAGAACCCAACGTGTTACGTCTTTAGTGAGCATGGCAACATGGTGGTACACCAGAAGACACACATGAGTAAGGAAACATATGACTGTGCAGATTGTGTCAACGTTTCATTAGAAATTCTCAGGTCATCACATACTAAAGGATGCAGACACAAGAATAACACAATTTGAATATCATTTCTGTGAGGAAAGTTTCAAAGAGAGAATTCCAGTCAAACCCAAGACTCGCCTAAAAGAGAAAACATTTGAATGTGCAGACTGTGTAAAAAAAAATCCAGTAACATTTTCAGTCATGAAACAGCAGAGGACTCACACAGGAATGAAACCCTTTGAATGCCATGACTGTGGGAAAAGATTTAGTCAGCGTCCCCATCTGGTGACACACCAGAGGATTCACACAGGAGAGAAACCCTTTGAATGTCCTGACTGTGGAAAAGGTTTTAGTGTTAATTCCAACCTGGTGCAACACCAGAGGACTCACACAGGAGAGAAACCCTTTGAATGCCCTGACTGTGGGAAAGGTTTTAGTGTTAATTCCAGCCTGGCTCAACACCAGAGGACTCACACAGGAGAGAAACCCTTTGAATGCCATGACTGTGGGAAATGTTTTAGTCAAAATTCCAGCCTGGTGCAACACCAGAGGACTCACTCAGGAGAGAAACCCTTTGAATGTCCTGACTGTGGGAAAAGTTTTCGTTCGAGTTCCCACCTGGTGACACACCAGAGGACTCACACAGGAGAGAAACCCTTTGAATGTCCTGACTGTGGGAAAAGTTTTAGTGATAGTTCCCACCTGGTGACACATCAGAGGACTCACTCAGGAGAGAAACCCTTTGAATGTCCTGACTGTGGGAAAGGTTTTAGTCAAAATTCCAGTCTGGTGAGACACCAGAGGACTCACACAGGGGAGAAACCCTTTGAATGTCCTGACTGTGGGAAAAGTTTTCGTTCGAGTTCCCACCTGGTGACACACCAGAGGACTCACACAGGAGAGAAACCCTTTGAATGTCCTGACTGTGGGAAAAGTTTTAGTCATAATTCCAGTCTGGTGAGACACCAAAAGATTCACACAGGAGAGAAACCCTTTGAATGTCCTGACTGTGGGAAAAGTTTTAGTGATAATTCCAGTCTGGTGCGACACCAGAGGATTCACACAGGAGAGAAACCCTTTGAATGTACTGACTGTGGGAAAAGTTTTAGTGTTAATTCCAGCCTGGTGCAACACTAGAGGACTCACGCAGGAGAGAAACCCTTTGAGTGTCTTGACTGTGGGAAACGTTTTGGTGATAATTACAGTCTGGTGAGACACCAGATGTTTCACAAAGGAGAGAAACCCTTTGAATGTCCTGACTGTGGGAAAAGTTTTAGTCTGAGTTCCTACTTGGTGAAACACCAGAGGACTCACACAGGAGAGAAACCATTTGAATGTCCTGACTGTGGGAAAAGTTTTAGTCAGAGTTCCTACTTGGTGACATACCTGAGGACACACACAGGAAAGAAACCGTTTGAATGTCCTGACTGTGGGAAAAGTTTTAGTCAGAGTGGGAACCTGGTGACACACCAGAAGAATCATATAGGACAGAGAGCGAGGTAGGAGGGAAGAAGGTAAGAGGGAGAGAGGGAGAAAAGGTGGAGGGAAGCGAATGAGATAGAGGGAGGCTAGTAACATGAAATATAGAAGGAAATCAGATGGAGGATAAAAGTAACAGTGCAAATTTAGGATATTTGTTTATCATATATTGGAAAAATGTACAAGTTTGTAACATGTTGATGTGGTATATGTATAAATTTAAAGTTTGTGGGGGGGAAAAGAAAAATATTGAATTTTCTATCTGTGGGAAAGCTTTCAGTCCGAATTGCAACCTGGTGGTACCCCAGAGGATTCACACAAGAGAGAAACCATTTGGATGTCCTTTTTGTTGGAAAGGTTTTAGTTATAATTCCAGCCTTGTGAGATACCAGCAGATTGACACCATGGAGAAATCCTTGAAATATCCAACCTGTGGACATTACTTCTGTTGTGGTTGGGACACGCTGGCAGAACAACTTCAAGCATAAATCATCCCTTATTGCACACAAGGAAATTGACATGAGGCAACATTTCAAGAGTTTAGAGAAGTCTTGAATTTCATTTGTGATCTCTCTTTGAAAGTGTCGGTGAGAAATTGACTGTTGGAATTTTGGCCTGATTTAGTTTACTCTCATATTTCTCAGGATTAAATTTATAGGTGGAGAGAAAATCACTCACATAATATTGAAAGGTTTTACATGTCTTGTAAGAATTTTTAAATCTCCTGGTAATCTATCTGGTTCAGGGGTCTTGTTATTTTTTGTGTGTTTTTACCACCTCCATCAACTCCATCATTGTTATTTTTTCATTAAACATATTTTTAATATTCTCAGGCATTTTTGTTAATTTAGTTGTTCCCAAATTATTTTTTACTCTGAAATTTTTCTTTATCATAATTTTTCTTTAAATTCTTCAATTATTCTTTAATCTTGTTTTGAAAATGTATACATCCTTTCTCATCTTCTAATTTACTTATCAAATTCTTCTTTTTCAAGTTATAGGCAAACCATCTTCCTGGTTTTTTGGCATTTTTAAAAAAGTTAAAACTTTTACCTGCATCTACATGGAGGGATGCATGCACTGGAATACCCAGTACTCTTCAACATTTTCATCAAAGACTTGGACGAGGGGAAAAAATTGCACATGACACCAAACTAACAGAAATAGCCTAATCTCCAGAAGGTAGGTTCAAATACAGAAGGATCTTGACAGATTTGAACATTGGGTGCTATCAAATAAAATGAAATACAATGGTGAAAAAAGTAAGGTTCTACATTTAGGCAAGAAAAAAATATTCACAGGTACAGTATATGTGGTACATTGCTCAACAGTAGTAACTGTGAGGGATCTTGGAGCCCTAGTGGACAACCATTTAAATAGGAGCCAGCAGTGTACAGCAGCTGCCAAAAAACCCAACACTGTTCTAGCCTGCATTAACAGAGGGATAGAATCAAGATCACATGTAGTGTTAATACCACTTTATAATGCCTTGGTAAGCCCACATTTGGAATACGGCATTTAGTTTTGGTCACCATGATGCAAAAAGGATGTTGAGACTAGAAAAAGTTCAGAGAATAGCAACAAAAATGATTAGGGGACTGGAGACTAAAACATATGAGGAACGATTGCAAGAACTGGGTATTTCTAGTTTAATGAAATGAAGGAACAGGGGAGACATGATAGCAGTGTTCCAATATCTCAGGGGTTGCCACAAAGAAAAGGGAGTCAATCTATTCTCCAAAGCACCTGAGGGTAGAACAAGAAGCAATGGGTACAAACTAAACAAGGAGAGAAGTAACTTAGAACTAAGAAATTTCCTGACAGAACAATTAAGTAGTGGAACATATTGCTTCCTGAAGTTGTGAACGTTCCAACACTGGAAGTTTTTAAGCAGATGTTGGATAACCATTTGTCTGAGGTAGTGTAGGGTTTCCTGCCTAAGCAGAGAGATTGGACTAGAAGATCTCCAAGGTCCCTTCCAACTGTTTTTTTTTTGTTGTTGTTAGCCTGGTTGTCCGCTATATAGTTTGATGGGATATTATCTTTTGGTTTTTACAAATCCTTTTGGAAATATTTTTTCTACTATGTATAGGCTATCACACCCTCTTTTGTAGACCCCATTTTCTAAACCCTGCTGCATGCTGTTCATAATGAAGTTGCTGGAGACTTCTGTACAGGTCAATTTGCAGAGGAATGTGGATTTTAGCATTTGGCAGATATAACATTTCTTCCTTCAGGTATGCTGGTTGCTCTTGGATGCAGACCATAGGAACGAAGATGTCTCCCTTAGAGTGTTTGGTCTAATGGTGCTACCATGTAATAAATACTTAGGAGTTGTGGGAAATCAGTCTTGAAGTTTTGGGATATAGAGAGTTTTGATTTCCACTGAGAGTCACCCTGAACAAAGATGATTGTGTCATTCTTTAAACCTTCATGAACATTTACAATTGAGAGAGTCCAGAAATATTTTGCAAGAAGAATACTCCTCTTCTCAGAACTGAATACCTTATTCCACCTGACTTTAAATTTTGGGCTCAAAAAATTTAGAGGTACTTTGCCTTCGATCTGATCTTAATGTAGTTTATAAAATCATCTGCCACACTGTTCTACCTGTCAATTAATACCTCAGCTTCAAACGTAACAACGCACAAGCACACAATAGATTGAAACTCAATGTAAACGGCTCCAAAAGCATCACATTTGACTATTTCACTAGGCTCACTTGCAAAGTGAAAAAGTGAAAAAGATTTGACAGCATTTATACAGTGAAAACATCTTGCAAACGTCTTAGAGACGAGAGAAGACTGTTTTTCTGCCGCTACCAGGAGATGGCAGAAAGATAGATAACATATGTGCCTGAAACATGCCTGATAGAGCCGATAAAACCATCGAGTACGGAATTGCTAGAAAAGATCAGAAACACAGGACTTCCTCTTCCGATAGACTCAGGGGAGGGAGGTGGGGTGCAGAAGGTCTTTTGTGCTCTTCTGAGGATCGAAGCAGTAGCAAGAAGGTGAGTTAAGGGCAGGTGGGGGGAGAGTCCGGGAGCAAGTCGGGCTGTTTTGTTCCCTCCACGGCCTGGAAGCAGAGAAGCAACCGGGCTGAAGCGCATCAGCTGCTGGTGCTGCAGGTTCCTCCCCTGCCCAAATTTAATCCCACTGGTGCTGCACGCTGTGAAACTGGTGGCTGCAATTTTCTGTTGGTGGGAAGATTGAAAAAGTCTCAAGTTAAGGTTGATTCTCTGGGAATGGCTTCCCTCCAGAGGTTGTGGGTGCTCCATCACGGGGTTGTGGGAGAGTTGGGAGGGACCTTGCGGGTCTTCTATTCTGACGCCCTGCACAAGCAGGAGGCTCAATACCATTTCAGGCAATCGGTTAATTGTTCTCAGTGTCGGGAAAATTCTCCTTAGTTGTAGGCTGCTTCTCTCCTGGGTTAGTTTCCATCAGCTGCTTCTTGTCTTGCCTTCTGGTGCATTGCAAAATAAGTTGACCCCCTTCTTCTTGACCCCTCAAGTGTTGAAAGATGGCTCTCATGTCATACCTAGTCCTTCCTTTCACTGGACTAAACATATCCAATTCCTGCAACTGTTCTTTATATCTTTTAGCCTCCAGCCCCCTAATCATCCCTACTTCTCTTCTCTGTTCTTTTTATAGAGACTCTACTACACTTTTTTAAAATATTGTGGTAATCAAAACAAGTTGCAGTAATTCTAAATCTGATCTTTCTAAAGCATCTATTCCCCACTTTCTATTTGTTTTTTCTTGGCTAAGTGTACAACCTACTTTTTCTTTCCTTAATTTCATTTTGTTGGATAGAGCCCAGTGTTCAAATCTATAGAAAGTCAAGTCCAAAGTCCACAAGGAAAGTCTGAATCTGACAAAATGGAGGTGTGTGTTTATGAAGAATTCACCGGGATGTTTAAATACATTCATGGAGATTTTAAAAATTGTCTTCTGGACTTTAGAGATGGAAAATAAACAGGAAAAAAGCTTGAATATAATGAAAAGTAACTTGAAAATAAAAGGCAGGTTGACAATTATATTGGTATTTATAATGATTACACTGGGATTGAGAGTGACAAGAAAAAAGCAACAGGAGCCTATTGGTATCAGAAGATGCAATTAAAAATGAGGGGGTAATAGTGAGAATAGACTAAAAGGGATTGAGAATATACCTACAGTGTAGTTCCTACACAAATAATACATTCAAAATGAAGAAAATGAGTTGGAGAAGTTATTGGTAGAAAAATAAAAGAAAGAAAAAGAAAAGATCATGACAGTGGGATTGGAAGGGAAATATTTGAAAGATTAAAAGAATGAGCGATTGATGGTGGAATGTCATAATTTTTTTAGAATTATTTTATTAAAAAATAATAGAAAAAAGAATAAAGAGAAAAAGGGAAATATATTAGACTATAGTAGGTCAATTGTTGGAAGGATATATAATTTGGACAATTATCCCTTTTTATAACATTTGTTTTATATAAGATTTGTATAACTCATGAACCTTTAATATTGAAAGAATTCACATGATTATTGATATTTTTGAAATAATATAAGATCTTTATAATCAATATTCTTAAAGTTGTTTATATAAGCTTATGTAATTTATTAGTTGGATTTTTTTTATAGGCAATTTAAAATGTTATTAACCAATAGATGGAATAGTAATGACAAGAATTGTATTTATTTAAATAAATATAGAGAATGAGTTAAAATTTTAAAAAGTTAGAATGTTGGAAGGGAGAGATGAGAGGGGAGAAGAAATTAAAAATTTAGGGCATCTAGATATGATAGAACTAAAAAAGCGATGAGTCTAGATACCAAGATACCAGTGATCCCCTTATATAGAGCGCTGGTGAGACCACATTTGGAATACTATGTTCAGTTCTGGAGACCTCACCTACAAAAAGATACGTATCAGGAAAGACTTAATGAACTCAATCTGTATAGTCTGGAGGACAGAAGGAAAAGTGGGGACATGATGGAAACATTTAAATATGTTAAAGGGTTAAATAAGGTTCAGTAGGGAAGTGTTTTTAATAGGAAAGTGAACACAAGAACAAGGGGACACAGTTTGAAGTTAGTTGGGGGAAAGATCAAAAGCAACATGAGAAAATATTATTTTACTGAAAGAGTAGTAGATGCTTGGAACAAACTTCCAGCAGACGTGGTAGATAAATCTACAGTAACTGAATGTAAACATGCCTGGGATAAACATATATCCATCCTAAGATAAAACACAGGAAATAGTATAAGGGCAGACTAGATGGACCATGAGGTCTTTTTCTGCCGTCAGACTTCTATGTTTCTAATTGAGGAGAGGGAGAAATAGGGCCTAAAATCAAGAGGCATAAGAGATAATGACTATGTTTGGAAGTTACGTTTTAGCGATTAATTAGGAAGAAAGTTGAATATTAGAGGTGGTAGACTCAGATGACAAAAATAGGAGGAAGGAGGTTTGCACTGCCCCCACCCTGCTTGCCTCCGAAAAAGTTTAAAGACTCATCTTTTTTGCCAGGTCTGGGGTCATTAGACCTTTCCCCGTCACCAACGAGTGTTTTTTAGTTTGTTTTATGGAGTGAATGATAACACTGTTTAACACAAATTTTGTTCCCACGTTTTAAATGTTATATTCCGATTGCTTATGTCTAAAACAAATAAAAAATTGCTTACATTCATCATAAACTTTTTACTATAGAAACAGACGATTTTGCATCTTCTCATTTATACAGTCAGACTAAGAACACTATCTATATGCCAGTGATTTTCAACCTTCTTTGAGCCGTGGCACATTTTTTACATTTACAAAACCATGGGGCACATTGGGGGGGGGGGGGGGGGCGAAAAAAAGATTGGACAAAAAAATTCTCTTCCTCCCTTTCTATTTCTCCCTCTTTTTCTCCCTTCCTCTTTTTCTCTCTCTCCATCCCTCTTTCTCTCTTCCTTCTTTCCTCTTTTTTGCTCTCTTTCTCTCTCCCTCCCTACCTCCCTCTATGTCTTTCTCTCTCCCACCTTCCCTCCCTCTCTCTCTCTCTTGCTTTCTTTCTCATTCTCTTTCTCTTGCTTTCTTTCTTTCTCTCTCTTGCTTGCTTTCTCTTGCTTGCTTCCTTGTTTTCTTTCTCTCTTGCTTGCTTTCTCTTTCTCTCTCTTTCTTTCTCTCTCTCTTGTTTTCTTTCTCTGAGCTTCGCGGCACACCTGACCATGTCTCGCGGCACACTAGTGTGCCACGGCACACTGGTTGAAAAACACTGCTATATGCATTGCAAATTTACACATATTACCGAAAACTGTTCAGAAGTGTGCGGTTTTTTGAGATTTACGACTATACTGCAAATCAGTTTCACGAATCAATCCCCAAATATAGTCGCCCATCATGTTTTCAGTATATTGTCCTTGGTAACAGCGTTTAAAGTTCATAATGTCCTGGTGAAAGCGCTTGCCTTGCCCCTCTGAATAAGCTCCCATGTTGTCTTTGAACTTATCAAGATGAGCATCAAGGATATGGATTTTGAGTGACATCCTGCAGCCCATTGCAGCATAGCTCTTTATCAGACCATTGGAGTAGAAAGAGGGAGGGGAGGTGTGGATTTCCCACAGACAGGCAGGGGTTTTTCCAGCTGGTGGCTTTCAAAGGTGTGTGTGTGTGTGTGAGAGAGAGAGAGAGTTTGTGTGTGAGAGAGTGTTGTGTAAATATGTGTGTGTACTCTGTGCAATCAGCAGCTGCCTTATTGAAGCCCCCCTGCTTCTTTATTCCTCAAACTCGCAGAGCCATCCATCCATTTAAGCCTCAATCCTATCTCTTTCCCTCGGAAAGGATTTTCTGTTCTATTCCGCATTCTTGAGTCTGTCTCTTCCCTGCTCCTTAAACTTTAAAGAAACTCACCAGGTGCTGCCCAGCCATTGACCCTCAGAGTGGAAAAACCTAATCCTACGTAGCTTCTGTTCTGGCAATCTCACACTACTTACCAGAGCTTACAAAACATTCGCCAGACCCATCCTCGAATATAGTTCATCCATTTGGAACCCATATCGCATCACAGACATTAACACCCTTGAAAATGTCAAAGATACTTCACCAGTAGAGCCCTTCACTCCTCCACTCGAAACAGAATACCCTACGAGACTAGACTTTCAATTGTGGGCCTAGAAAGCCTAGAACTAAGACGCCTTAAACAAGATCTAAGTATTGCCCACAAGATCATATGCTACAATGTCCTGCCTGTCGGTGACTACTTCAGCTTCAACCACAACAACACAAGAGCACAAAACAGATCAATGGCCCTGAAAATAACACATATCCAGAAAATAAGCCCAACAGGACTTTTCAAGACATGCATAATAACTCCCACCCCCCCAATACTTTCCTGGAGCCGCTCTTTCTCCGGCGGGAACTTTTGGCTGGGAGAGCGAGGGCAAGCGAGAGACAGCTGCACACACACACACACACACACCGCAGGACTAGTTAAGCTCCTCTGGACTCTGACTATGTAAGTTTGAAACACGCTCCTGCCTGTGAAGAACAGGAGGCAAGCATTGATTCCTTCATCGCAGATAGGAGCATGTTTCAAAAGACTGCTGAAGGCAGCCCAGAGCAGCTGAGCCAGTCCAGCAAGGGAGGGAGGGAGGGAGGGGGCGGCAAGAGGCTGAGCCGAAAGGGATGGCGACAGGGACGTCTGCTTCTCAAACCCTGCGCTCATCTGGGCTCTGCCTACGTCAATTTGAAATGCCCCCTGTTCACTCACTGCCGTGTTTATCAACCTTTTTTCTTCAGGGGAACCCTTTGGTGTCCTCAGATTTCTGGCGGAACCTGTACCGTGTACTGGTACTGTTTATGTCCCTCCAAGGTGAGCCCCCAATTTATTTCAATCTAAAGAACATCAGGCTCAGTAGTGTAAGCTTCATCTAACTTTTGTTTTTTAATAAATCAGTCCAGGTTAGCAGTAAATAAGGTTCAAGAGGGAAGTGTATTTAATAGGAAAGTGAACATAAAAATAATGGGGCACAATCTGAGGTTAGTTGGGGGAAAGATCAGAAGCAACCTGAGAAAATATTATTTTACTGAAAGAATAGTAGATGCTTGGAACAAAGTTCCAGCAGACGTGGTTGGTAAATCCACATTAACTGAATTTAAATATGCCTGGGATAAACATAGATCCATCCTAAGATAAAACACAGGAAATAGTATAAGGGCAGACTAGATGGACCATGTGGTCTTTTTCTGCCATCAATCTTCTATGCATCCCCCCAAAAAGGGCCTTCTCAGTGGTGGCCCCTTCTTTATGGAACATCATCGCCCCAGGAATACAATTCCCTCTCACCTTGTTGCTTTTCCAAAAGGCCCTTAAGACATGATTTTGTCAGCTTGTCTGGAGACCTTGAATAGAGATGGAACCGATCAAGTAGTTGACCCGAGTGTGTTGTTGGTAGCATTGCTGAGGCATCGTTTTGTGTTGTAGTTTTTAATGTTGGAAACCACTCAGAGTCACTGGGATTTGGGCAGACGTACCAGTATGGGCACAATCAGCAGCTGAGCCACTCCAGCAAGTGAGGGTGGCCTCCTGTTCACTCTCTGGCTTGGGACTCTTCACCCTCCACCTCCCTCCCTTCAGACGGGGGGTGGGATGCAGGCGAGGGTGGTGCATTGGGAGGCCCTGAAGGACACGGATCCTCCTCCACCTCTGGCTCCTGAGCAAAGCGGGAGGGGAAATACTCCGAGCTGACAGCCAAACTTCTAGCTGCGCTGAGCTGCACTTCCTTGTCTTTTCCAAACCTGCTTCCCACACACAGGAGATCTTGCTCTCTTCAAAATCCGGCCAGAAATGAGTGTTCATGAGACTCTTGGAGCGAAAGGGGAAAGATTTATTGCATTTAGTCAAAAGGTTCCTGCTGGTGCTTTTTTCTCGTGCCCTCTTCCCCCCTCCTCACTACAGAGAGAGAGGGGGACACGCGCCAGAGAGGTGAACCAGGAAGTGTACAGCCGGCTGCTTCTGCCACTGAGCTCTGCTGGGAGTTTGGCTGTCAGCTCTTCCTCAGGCAGCACTCAAGAGTTTCTTTCTCCTACTGCCGGACAGGGGTCAGTGGATACAACATCAGGCATGCGACGGAACTCCATGTCCCATGTAGGATGGGTGACCTTCCCCCACCCTGTTCCGCTCTGCCCTGCTGAACCTGCCACCTCTAAATTGTGTCCCATCGCGAGATGGGCATCATATTGGTACTGGAGTTTGCCAGCTCTGTGTGGCTGTCGGCTGGTCTCTTTAGAGGAAAAAAGCTTGAAAATACAGATACTCTGGTTGCGAGGGGAAGCCATTAACAACTTCTCACATTGAGAAGGGTTTATGTATCGTATAAGGTTTCTTTCCCTGTAAAGAGACCAGCTGAGAGACACACAGAGCTGCTAAAGTCCAGTACAGGTAAAACGACCGTCTCACACCCAGCTCCACCCTTGAGCCCACTGTCCACCCCGCCCGCCCTGGAACCCCCAAATTGCATCCCACCACGAGACGGGCCCCTGTCTTATCTTCAGGGAAGCACGATATCTCCAATTATATATTCCCAGCCGTACAAAATACATTTGATGATAATCACAGCAACATAGAAACCTAGAAGATTGATGGCAGAAAAAGACCTCCTGGTCCATCTAGTCTGCCCTTATACTATTTCCTGTATTTTATCTTAGGATGGATATATGTTTATCCCAGGCATGTTTAGATTCAGTTAGTGTGGATTTACCAACCACATCTGCTGGAAGCTATTTCCAAGCATCTACTACTCTTTCAGTAAAATAATATTTTCTCATGTTGCTTCTGATCTTTCCCCCAACTAACCTCAGATTGTGCCCCCTCTCTATACAGAATGAATTCATCAAGGTTTTATGCTTAAGATCCTCCACCATTTTTGTATCCCATCTTTGGACGCATTCAGTTTTGTCAATATCTCTTTGTAGATGAGGTTCCAGAACTGAACACAGTATTCCAAATGTGGTCTCATCAGCGCTATATAATGCGGGATCACAATCTCCCTCTTCCTGCTTGTTATATCTCTAGCTATGCAGCCAAGCTTTCTACTTGCTTTCCCTACCACATGACCGCACTCTTCACCCATTTTCAGAAATCACTACCCCTAAATCCTTCTCTTCTGAACTTTTTGCTAGCACAAAACTGCCAATACAATACTCAGATTGAGGATTCCTTTTCCCCAAGTGCATTATTTTACATTTGGAAACATTAAACTGCAGTTTCCATTACTTTGACCACTTATTTACTAAAGCTAAATCATTTGCCATATTACAGATGCCTCCAGGAATATCAACCCTATTGCACACTGTAGAGTCATTGGCAAATGGGCAAAACCTCCCTACCAAACCTTCCCCTATGTCACTCACAAACATTTGCAGCTTCAGCCAGCTGCAAATCCACTGAAATATCAGAGAATAAGTTCACTCTTCACTAATGTATCTATTTATGTGGAACCGTATCAAAGGCTTTGCTGAACTCCAGTAGGCAATATCCATGGCGCCACCTTCATCCAACACCTTTGTGACATAGTCAAAGAAACCAATGAGATTAGTCTGACATGATTTGCCCTCAGTAAAGCCATGGTGGTTTGGGTCCAATAAGTCATTGTTTTTTAGGTATTAATTTATCTTCTCTTTGAGTAAAGTCTCCATCATTTTAACTACAACTGATGTCAAGATAACTGGCCTGTAGTTGTCAGCTTCTACTCCACTACCCTTCTTGTGGATAGGCACAACATTGGCCATTCTTCAATCATCAGGAACGTCTCCTGTTAAAAGGGATTGGTTAAACAAATCAGTTAGGGGGGTCGCAGTCACAGGTCTGAGTTCTTTAGGAACTCTGGGGTGGTTGCCATCTGGACCCATTGCCTTATTTATCTTTAATTGTCCAAGTTCTTCTAAGACCTAGGCCTCTAAGATCAATGGAGCTGAAACCTCACAGCTGGAAGCAATTGCTAGTCCTTTGCATTTAATAAGAATGTTGATCGACCCAATTAAACAACTGAATTTGAATGGATATTTGAACATGGATCTCGGTAGTCTTCTCTGAATCATAAATAATTTAAGTGATTAGTATTGGGGCATGTTTGACTTTTCACTATAATATATACTTTTATTCTTTTTTACCATCATCTCTAATTATTTTATAAACAATTAAAGTTCTATTTTTCTTTGAATCTTACAGACAAAGAGGATGGCAATAAGACCACTCGGGACAATTGAAATAAAAAGCAACATTGAAAAGGGAAGAAGATCAAGCGAAAAATCAAAATATTTTTCATTTCTTTCAGAAAACCATTCAATTCTCCTCCTCCAGCAGCTGTTAGACAAGAGAGAGAAAATAAAGAGAGGTTTCAAGCTCGAATAAGCAGATAATGCAGAACTGAAAGATAGGTTACATGGTTTATCCTCCATCAGGAAAAAAGTGAGATATCTGGAACTCTGTTGAGAGGAAAAGGTCAACAGTAAAGCCATATAGAGCAGACAGGAATGCAGGCCTCTCCCTGTGAGGAAGAAAATTTATTGAATGAAAGCACCACTAAAGAAGGCATTGTCCATATTTTTGATGAACTCAGCTTTGGAAAAATTGCAGCTTTTTTGTGGAAAAATAAGAGGTTGCAAATCACAGATGTTTATACATTGAAAAGCTAGAGAGGAGAAGAGGCATGCACACTATCTCAGTGTAGCAAAAATTGGTGAGAACAGTTCCCTTGTGATTCTTGGAACCAACTACACAAGAGAGAAGCCACAAAAGAACCCCAAAGTGTTACGTCTTTAGTGACCATTGCAACATGGTGGTACACCAGAAGACACACATGAGTAAGGAAACACATGACTGTGCAGATTGTGTGAACATTTCATTAGAAATTCTCAGGTCATGAGACACTAAAGGATGCAGACACAGGAATAATAAACTTTGAATATCCTTTCTGTGAGGAAAATCCAGTCACAATTTCAGTCATGAAACAGCAGAGGACTCACAAAGGAGAGAAACCCTTTGAATGTCCTGACTGTGGGAAAAGTTTTAGTAATAATTCCAGCCTGGTGTCACACCAGAGGGCTCACACAGGAGAGAAACCGTTTGAATGTGCTGACTGTGGGAAAAGTTTTAGTCAGAGTTCCCACCTGGTGACACATCAGAGGACTCACACAGGAGAGAAACCCTTTGAATGCCATGACTGTGGGAAATGTTTTAGTCAAAATTCCAGCCTGGTGACACACCAGAGGACTCACACAGGAGAGAAACCCTTTGAATGCCCTGACTGTGGGACAGGTTTTAGTGTTAATTCCAGCCTGGTGCAACACCAGAGGATTCACACAGGAGAGAAACCCTTTGAATGCCATGACTGTGGGAAAGGTTTTAGTGTTAATTCTAGCCTGGTGCAACACCAGAGGATTCACACAGGAGAGAAACCCTTTGAATGCCATGACTGTGGGAAAGGTTTTAGTGTTAATTCCAGCCTGGTGCAACACCAGAGGATTCACACAGGAGAGAAACCCTTTGAATGTCCTGACTGTGGGAAAAGTTTTAGTCAAAATTCCAGCCTCGTGATACACCAGAGGACTCACACAGGAGAGAAACCCTTTGAATGCCATGACTGTGGGAAAAGGTTTAGTCAACATTCCAGCCTCGTGATACACCAGAGGACTCACACAGGAGAGAAACCCTTTGAATGCCATGACTGTGGGAAAAGCTTTAGTCATAATTCAAGCCTGGTGGAACACCAGAGGACTCACACAGGAGAGAAACCCTTTGAATGTCCTGAATGTGGTAAAATGTTTAGACAGAGGAGGAACCTGGTGGAACACCAGAGGACTCACACAGGAGAGAAACCCTTTGAATGTCCTGACTGTGGGAAAGGTTTCAGTGGTAATTCCAGTCTGGTGAGACACCAGAGGACTCACACAGGAGAGAAACCCTTTGAATGTCCTGACTGTGGGAAAGGTTTTAGTGGTAATTCCAGTCTGGTGAGACACCAGAGGACTCACACAGGAGAGAAACCCTTTGAATGTCCTGACTGTGGAAAAAGATTTACTCAACGATCCAGCCTCGATGGACACCAGAGGACTCACACAGGAGAGAAACCCTTTGAATGTCCTGACTGTGGAAAAAGATTTAGTCGACATTCCAGCCTCGTTGTACACCAGAGGACTCACACAAGAGAGAAACCTTTTGAATGTCCTGACTGTGGGAAAGGATTTAATCAGAGTTCCAAACTGGTGCAACACCAGAGGATTCACACAGGAGAGAAACCCTTTGAATGTCCTGAATGTGGTAAAAGTTTTAGACATAGGAGGAACCTGGTGGAACACCAGAGGACTCACACAGGAGAGAAACCCTTTGAATGTCCGGATTGTGGGAAAGGATTTAATCAGAGTTCCAAACTGGTGCAACACCAGAGGATTCACACAGGAGAGAAACCCTTTGAATGTCCTGAATGTGGTAAAAGTTTTAGACATAGGAGGAACCTGGTGGAACACCAGAGGACTCACACAGGAGAGAAACCCTTTGAATGTCCGGATTGTGGGAAAAGTTTTAGACATAGGAGGAACCTGGTGGAACACCAGAGGATTCACACAGGAGAGAAACCCTTTGAATGCCTTGACTGTGGGAAAAGTTTTAGTCAAAATTCCAGTCTCGTGATACACCAAAGGACTCACACAGGAGAGAAACCCTTTGAATGTCATGACTGTGGGAAAAGTTTTAGTCAAAATTCAAGCCTAGTGGAACACCAGAGTACTCACACAGGAGAGAAAACCTTTGAGTGTCCTGAATGTGGTAAAAGTTTTATACAGAGTTGGAGCCTGGTGGTACACCAGAGGACTCACACAGGAGAGAAACCCTTTGAATGTCCTGACTGTGGAAAAAGATTTAGTTGCAGTTCCAGCCTGGTAAAACACCAGAGGACTCACACAGGAGAGAAACCCTTTGAATGCCCTGACTGTGGGAAAAGTTTTAGTCAGAGTTGGAGCCTGGTGGAACACCAGAGGACTCACACAGGAGAGAAACCCTTTGAATGTCCTGACTGTGGAAAAAGGTTTAGTTGCAGTTCCAGCCTGGTGAGACATCACAGGACTCACACAGGAGAGAAACCCTTTGAATGTCCTGACTGTGGGAAAGGTTTTAGTGTTAATTCCAGCCTGGTGCAACACCAGAGGATTCACACAGGAGAGAAACCCTTTGAATGCCATGACTGTGGGAAAGGTTTTAGTGTTAATTCCAGCCTGGTGCAACACCAGAGGACTCACACAGGAGAGAAACCCTTTGAATGTCCTGATTGTAGGAAAAGTTTTAGTTCGAGTTCCAACCTGGTGACACACCAAAGGACTCACAGGAGAGAAACCCTTTGAATGTCCTGACTGTGGGAAAAGTTTTAGTAATAATTCCAGCCTGGTGTCACACCAGAGGGCTCACACAGGAGAGAAACCGTTTGAATGTGCTGACTGTGGGAAAAGTTTTAGTCAGAGTTCCCACCTGGTGACACATCAGAGGACTCACACAGGAGAGAAACCCTTTGAATGCCATGACTGTGGGAAATGTTTTAGTCAAAATTCCAGCCTGGTGACACACCAGAGGACTCACACAGGAGAGAAACCCTTTGAATGCCCTGACTGTGGGACAGGTTTTAGTGTTAATTCCAGCCTGGTGCAACACCAGAGGATTCACACAGGAGAGAAACCCTTTGAATGCCATGACTGTGGGAAAGGTTTTAGTGTTAATTCTAGCCTGGTGCAACACCAGAGGATTCACACAGGAGAGAAACCCTTTGAATGCCATGACTGTGGGAAAGGTTTTAGTGTTAATTCCAGCCTGGTGCAACACCAGAGGATTCACACAGGAGAGAAACCCTTTGAATGTCCTGACTGTGGGAAAAGTTTTAGTCAAAATTCCAGCCTCGTGATACACCAGAGGACTCACACAGGAGAGAAACCCTTTGAATGCCATGACTGTGGGAAAAGGTTTAGTCAACATTCCAGCCTCGTGATACACCAGAGGACTCACACAGGAGAGAAACCCTTTGAATGCCATGACTGTGGGAAAAGCTTTAGTCATAATTCAAGCCTGGTGGAACACCAGAGGACTCACACAGGAGAGAAACCCTTTGAATGTCCTGAATGTGGTAAAATGTTTAGACAGAGGAGGAACCTGGTGGAACACCAGAGGACTCACACAGGAGAGAAACCCTTTGAATGTCCTGACTGTGGGAAAGGTTTCAGTGGTAATTCCAGTCTGGTGAGACACCAGAGGACTCACACAGGAGAGAAACCCTTTGAATGTCCTGACTGTGGGAAAGGTTTTAGTGGTAATTCCAGTCTGGTGAGACACCAGAGGACTCACACAGGAGAGAAACCCTTTGAATGTCCTGACTGTGGAAAAAGATTTACTCAACGATCCAGCCTCGATGGACACCAGAGGACTCACACAGGAGAGAAACCCTTTGAATGTCCTGACTGTGGAAAAAGATTTAGTCGACATTCCAGCCTCGTTGTACACCAGAGGACTCACACAAGAGAGAAACCTTTTGAATGTCCTGACTGTGGGAAAGGATTTAATCAGAGTTCCAAACTGGTGCAACACCAGAGGATTCACACAGGAGAGAAACCCTTTGAATGTCCTGAATGTGGTAAAAGTTTTAGACATAGGAGGAACCTGGTGGAACACCAGAGGACTCACACAGGAGAGAAACCCTTTGAATGTCCGGATTGTGGGAAAGGATTTAATCAGAGTTCCAAACTGGTGCAACACCAGAGGATTCACACAGGAGAGAAACCCTTTGAATGTCCTGAATGTGGTAAAAGTTTTAGACATAGGAGGAACCTGGTGGAACACCAGAGGACTCACACAGGAGAGAAACCCTTTGAATGTCCGGATTGTGGGAAAAGTTTTAGACATAGGAGGAACCTGGTGGAACACCAGAGGATTCACACAGGAGAGAAACCCTTTGAATGCCTTGACTGTGGGAAAAGTTTTAGTCAAAATTCCAGTCTCGTGATACACCAAAGGACTCACACAGGAGAGAAACCCTTTGAATGTCATGACTGTGGGAAAAGTTTTAGTCAAAATTCAAGCCTAGTGGAACACCAGAGTACTCACACAGGAGAGAAAACCTTTGAGTGTCCTGAATGTGGTAAAAGTTTTATACAGAGTTGGAGCCTGGTGGTACACCAGAGGACTCACACAGGAGAGAAACCCTTTGAATGTCCTGACTGTGGAAAAAGATTTAGTTGCAGTTCCAGCCTGGTAAAACACCAGAGGACTCACACAGGAGAGAAACCCTTTGAATGCCCTGACTGTGGGAAAAGTTTTAGTCAGAGTTGGAGCCTGGTGGAACACCAGAGGACTCACACAGGAGAGAAACCCTTTGAATGTCCTGACTGTGGAAAAAGGTTTAGTTGCAGTTCCAGCCTGGTGAGACATCACAGGACTCACACAGGAGAGAAACCCTTTGAATGTCCTGACTGTGGGAAAGGTTTTAGTGTTAATTCCAGCCTGGTGCAACACCAGAGGATTCACACAGGAGAGAAACCCTTTGAATGCCATGACTGTGGGAAAGGTTTTAGTGTTAATTCCAGCCTGGTGCAACACCAGAGGACTCACACAGGAGAGAAACCCTTTGAATGTCCTGATTGTAGGAAAAGTTTTAGTTCGAGTTCCAACCTGGTGACACACCAAAGGACTCACAGGAGAGAAACCCTTTGTATGTTCTGACTGTGAAAAAAGATTTAGTTGCAGTTCCTGGTAAAACACCAGAGGACTCACTCAGGAGAGAAACCCTTTGAAAGTCCTGACTGTGAAAAAAGATTTAGTTGCAGTTCCACCCTGGTAAAACACCAGAGGACTCACACAGGAGAGAAACCCTTTGAATGTCCTGAATGTGGTAAAAGTTTTAGTCAGAGGTGGAACCTGGTGGAACACCAGAGGACTCACACAGGAGAGAAACCTTTTGAATGTCCTGACTGTGGGAAAAGTTTTAGTCAAAATTTCAGCCTCGTGATACACCAGGGGACTCACACAGGAGAGAAACCTTTTTAATGTCCTGACCGTGGGAAAGGTTTTAGTTGGAATTTCCACCTGGTGGTGGAACATTTATGTTAAAGAAAGTCTAAAAACAACACTAATTAAAAATACATGTCAAGATCTGGAGACTCTCTGGATTTGCGTGCAAAATAAAGAAGGTTCTGTCATTAGAATTGGGGTGATCTATAGGCCTCCAGGGCAATCTGAGGAATATGACAACAAGATGGTGGATGAAATTACCCAAATGGCAGTAAAGGGAGATATTGTGGTTATGGGTGATTTCAACATGCCTGATGTTGACTGGAATATCCCCAGTGCCTTTACATGCAAAAGTAAGAATATAGTAGAGGCCTTTACAGGAGCAGCTCTGGCACAGCTGGTTAAGACACCAACTAGAGGGGAGAATATTCTAGATTTAGTTTTTACAAATGGGAATTGGGTTTCAGAGGTCAAGATGGGAGTAAATTTAGGTTGCAGTGACCATCTATGTTTGTGGTTTGATGTAAAACATGATTGTGAGCAATCCTATACTGCAACCAAAGTATTGGATTTCAGAAAAACAAATTTTAATGCAATGGGGGAATATTTAGATAATGAATTAAAGGGGAGGGATAAAATGGCAGGAGCGAGCACCCAGTGGACTGTATTAAAAAAGGCCATCTTAAAAGCCACTGGACTGTATGTAAGACAAATAACTAAAGGTAAAAGGAAGAAGAAACCGCTATGGTTTAGCAATGATGTAAGGGCTATAGTCAATGAAAAAAAGGCTGCCTATAGGAGGTATAAAGAGTCTGGAAGTATAGCTGATAGAGAGGTGTATAAAATGAGACAGGAGGAGGCAAAACAGATAATATATGCTGCTAAAGCCTCAAAAGAGGAAGAAATTGCCAAATCTCTAAAGAAGGGGGATAAAACCTTCTTCAGATATATTAGTGATAAGAAGAAGAAAAACTGCGGCATCACGAAGCTTAGTACCGGGAATAATACATGCATTAATGGGAATAAGGAGATCGCTGACCATTTCAATAGCTACTTCTGTTCAGTTTTCTCAAAAGACACCTTACAAAATAATACTATAGAGGGATATAGCATTGCTTCCAGCTGTACGGATTCAGCTCCAGTGATCTTAGAAGCCGATGTCTTAGAAGAACTTGAACGATTAAAGATAAATAAGGCAATGGGTACAGATGGCATCCACCCCAGATTTCTTAGAGAACTCAGATCTGTCATTGCTACCCCCCTGACTGATTTGTTTAACCAATCCTTGTTAACAGGAGAAGTTTCTGAGGATTGGAGAATTTATTTATTTATTTTATTTATTATTTGGATTTGTATGCCGCCCCTCTCCGAAGACTCGGGGCGGCTCACAACAAGTGAAACAATCATAGTGATCCAAATAATTAAAATACTTAAAGATCTAAAAAAACCCATATACAGTGGTACCTTGAGATAAGAGTTTAATTCGTTCCGGACCTGGGCTCTTAAGTCGAGCAGCTCTTATCTCGAACGACTTTTCCCCATAGGAATTAATGTAAATAATTTTAATTGGTTCCAGCCCTCAAAAAACTCACAAAGTTAGTCTAAATTATGCAGAAAGACATGTTTTTAATGAAGAAATGTACATGTATATATAAATGAATAATGAAGTTTCTTTCACTTAACTTGTAAACTTTCTTAAACTTTTAAATTTACATATGTTCAACTTCTCTGCCACCCAATCCTGTAGGACAGAGGTCCCCAACCCTTTTTGCACCAGGGACCGGCTTTAAGCGATCAAGAGAGGAATGGGTGAATGAATGGACGGAGGCTGGGAAGGAAGGAAAGAGGGAAGGGACAGGAACAGAGGAAGGAAGCAAGGAAACTTATGAAAGGGGAGAGTAAGAGAGGAATGAGTGAAGGGAGGGAGGGAGGGAAGAAGGTGGGAAGGAGAAAGAAAAGAAGAAATAGAGGAAGGGAAGGTAAAAGAGAGAAAGAAAAAGAGCAAGAAAGAAAGAAAGAAAGAAAGAAAGGGGGAAGGGACAGGAACAGAGGCAGGAAGCAAGGAAACTTATGAAAGGGGAGAGTAAGAGAGGAATGAGTGAAGGGAGGGAGGGAGGGAAGAAGGTGGGAAGGAGAAAGAAAAGAAGAAATAGAGGAAGGGAAGGTAAAAGAGAAAGAAAAAGAGCAAGAAAGAAAGAAAGAAAGGGGGAAGGACAGGAACAGAGGAAGGAAGCAAGGAAACTTATGAAAGGGGAGAGTAAGAGAGGAATGAGTGAAGGGAGGGAGGGAGGGAAGAAGGTGGGAAGGAGAAAGAAAAGAAGAAATAGAGGAAGGGAAGGTAAAAGAGAGAAGGAAAAAGAGAAAGAAAGAAAGGCAACTTCAAAGAAAGGCTCACTGAGCATCTCTCTCTCTCTTTCTCTCCCTCTCTTTCTCTCTCTCCCCCCTCTCTCTTTCTCTTTCTCTCCCCCTCCTGGACTCCCGGATCGCTCGCGTGTGGCAGCGAACATGCTTTGGGGGTTTAGCTGGGGAGGAGAAGTAGCACCTTCCAAACCCCCAAAGCATGTTCGCTGCCACACGATTTAGCCAGGAAAGGAGCGAAGGAACGTGGAGGATTGGGGAGCTGAAAACGCCCGGTTTCAGCTTTCCAATCCTTCACGTTACTTCGCCGCTAAATCGTGTGGCAGCGAACATGCTTTGGGGGTTTAGCTGGGGAGGAGAAGTAGCACCTTCCAAACCCCCAAAGCATGTTCGGTGCCACACGATTTAGCGGCGAAGTAACGTGAAGGATTGGAAAGCTGAAACCGGGCGTTTTCAGCTCCCCAATCCTCTACGTTCCTTCGCTCCTTTCCTGGCTAAATCGTGTGGCAGCGAACATGCTTTGGGGGTTTGGAAGGTGCTACTTCTCCTCCCCAGCTAAACCCCCAAAGCATGTTCGGTGCCACACGATTTAGCGGCGAAATAACGTGAAGGATTGGAAAGCTGAAACCGGGCGTTTTCAGCTTTCCAATCCTTCACGTTACTTCGCCGCTTGGAAGCTGGGAGGGGGGCGGAACGTCTTTGGCCACTTAGCTCTCCCGCCCCCCTCCCAGCTTCCAAGCCGCATTCGCCTTCCTCCGCCGCCGCGGTTCCGAGTTGGGGGGTGGGGGGTGGGTGCTGGCAAGTCCCCCAGGTCGGCTGCAGTCTTTTAAAACAGCCCCGCCGCTTCTCAGCTGACTCCTGAAGCGCGGAAGTTCGCCTTTGGCTTTTGGCTTCAGGAGTCAGCGGAGAAGCGGCGGGGCTGTTTTAAAAGACTGCAGCCGACCTGGGGGCTTGCCAGCACCCACGAAACCGCTGCTTATGCCGGGCGGCTCACCTGGAACGCCAGCAATGCCGCCCGGCCGATTGCCGAGCGGGGGCGGGAGGAGGCAGCGCCGCACCAGGACCCTTCAGGCCGCTCCACCCGGGTCGAGCCCCATCCCGGGCAAAGCGGCCTGAGGGGTCCGAGGGGGCGCCCCGCCCCTGCTCGGCAATCGGCCCGGTGGCATTGCTGGCGTTCCAGGCGAGCCGCCCGGCATAAACAGCGGTTTCGTGCCTCGGGCCGGGCAGACAAGAGGTCTGGCGCTCCCACAGGGAAGGGAAAAGGTGGCGGCTTAAGCCCTTCCCTGTGCTTTGGAAGCCGCCGAACGCCGTCAGAGGGGTGCGTCAGCGGTGGGAGCCGGACCCGGCCGCCGCCCCCCCCAGCAGAAGCCAAGCCCCCCCCAGCCGAGCCTGGTGGCAAGCTCGCCCCCAACCCCCGAGATCGAGCGCACGAAGAGGCATCTCTCGCCTTCTGCCGCTGGCCGCCCGCTCTCTTTCACCCAGCGCTGCTTTGGAAGGCGCGACGGGAAGAAGGAAAGCGGCACGGCGGGCGGCCAGCGGCAGAAGGCGAGAGGTGCCTCTTCGATGTGCGCGGACCCCCCCACCCCCAGCAGAAGCCAAGGACCCCCAGAGTGGGGCAGCAGGGGAGACGACCGCCTCTCCACTCACCAACTGCCGGGATAGGAGCCGAGAAGAGCCGGGCTGGTTTACTTTCCTTCCTTTCCGGAGTGAGCCACTCGAACAAAGCGTCACGCCCCCCTGACGCTTTTGGCGGCAAAAGAGCCCAGCGTCGCTTCGGAAGCCGCCGAAAGCGTCAGGGGGGCGTGACGCTTTATTCGGCTCTGCATCAGCTCGGGAAGGAAGCAAAGCAAGCCAGCCCTGCTCTTCTCGGCTCGTATCCTGGATTTGAGCTCGGGAGTCGAACAAAAATTTCTCTCCTCTCCCAGCTCGTATCTCGAGTAGCTCGTAAGTAGAGCTGCTCGTATGTCGAGGTTCCACTGTACTAGCAGACACACACACAAGCATACCATGTATAAATTAAACATGCCCAGGGAAGATGTTTAATTTCCCCATGCCTGACGGCAAAGGTGGGTCTTAAGGAGTTTACGGAAGGCAGAAAGAGTAAGGGCAGTTCTAATCTCCGGGGGGAGTTGGTTCCAAAGAGCCGGTGCCGCCACAGAGAAGGGTCTTCCCCTGGGACCTGCCAACCGACATTGTTTAGTTGACAGGACCCGGAGAAGGCCCACTCTGTGGGACCTAATCAGTCGCTGGGATTCGTGCGGCAGAAGGCGGTCTCGGAGATATTCTGGTCCGATGCCATGAAGGGCTTTAAAGGTCATAACCAACACTTTGAATTGTGACCGGAAATTGATCGGCAGCCAATGCAGACTGCGGAGTGATGGTGAAACATGGGCATACCTGGGTAAGCCCATGACTGCTCTCGCAGCTGCATTCTGCACGAATGGCCAGTGTTGTGCCTATCCACAAGAAGGACAGTAGAGAAGAAGCTGGTAACTACAGGCCAGTTAGCTTGACATCAGTTGTAGTTAAAATGATGGAGACTCTACTCAAAAAGAGGATAAATCAGCACCTAAAAAACAATAACTTATTAGACCCAAATCAGCATGCTTTACTGAAGGCAAATTATGTCAGACTAATCTCATTGATTTCTTTGACTATGTCACAAAGGTGTTGGATGAAGGTGGTGCCGTGGATATTGCCTACCTGGACTTCAGCAAAGCCTTTGATACGGTTCCTCATAAAGAGCTGATAGATAAATTAGTGAAGATTGGACTTAATCCCTGGATAGTTCAATGGATTTGCAGCTGGCTGAAGCGTAGACATCAGAGAGTTATTGTTAATGGCGAATATTCTGAGCAGAGTCTGGTTACAAGCGGTGTGCCACAAGGATCTGTTCTGGGTCCTATTCTTTTTAATATGTTTGTGAGTGACATAGGGGAAGGTTTGGTAGGGAAGGTTTGCCTATTTGCCGATGACTCTAAAGTGTGCAATACGGTTGATATTCCTGGAGGCGTCTGTAATATGGTAAATGATTTAGCTTTACTAGATAAATGGTCAAAGCAATGGAAACTGCAGTTTAATGTTTCCAAATGTAAAATAATGCACTTGGGGAAAAGGAATCCCCAATCTGAGTATTGTATTGGCAGTTCTGTGTTAGCAAAAATTTCAGAAGTGATTTCTGACAGTCTCAAAATGGGTGAACAGTGCAGTCAGGCGGTAGGGAAAGCAAGTGGGATGCTTGGCTGCATAGCTAGAGGTATAACAAGCAGGAAGAGGGAGATTATAATCCCGCTATATAGAATGCTGGTGAGACCACATTTGGAATACTGTGTTCAGTTCTGGAGACCTCACCTACAAAAAGATATTGACAAAATTGGACAGGTCCAAAGACGGGCTACAAGAATGGTGGAAGGTCTTAAGCATAAAACGTATCAGGAAAGACTTAATGAACTCAATCTGTATAGTCTGGAGGACAGAAGGAAAAGGGGGGACATGATCGAAACATTTAAATATATTAAAGGGTTAAGTAAGGTCCAGGAGGGAAGTGTTTTTAATAGGAAAGTGAACACAAGAACAAGGGGACACAATCTGAAGTTAGTTGGGGGAAAGATCAAAAGCAACATGAGAAAATATTATTTTACTGAAAGAGTAGTAGATCCTTGGAACAAACTTCCAGCAGACGTGGTAGATAAATCCACAGTAACTGAATTTAAACATGCCTGGGATAAACATATATCCATCCTAAGATAAAATACAGAAAATAGTATAAGGGCAGACTCGATGGACCACAAGGTCTTTTTCTGCCGTCAGACTTCTATGTTTCTATGGTGCACTAAAGGACTCACACAGGAGAGAAACCTTTTGAATGTCCTGAATTTGGGAAAAGTTTCAGTTGTAATTCCTGCCTTTTGAGACACAACAGGAGACACCTAGTAACAAGGCTGATAGTTTAGGGAAACATATATCCACAAAACAATTCAAGAAACAGTGTTAGGTGTGAGTGGTAATAGTAATAGAAACCAGTACAAATATGTATATTATATATAGCAACAAGGTAATCTATTTACATTTCTAATCACAATCCCAATATCCAATACAAACAAGTTAACTTCAACGCATAGCTCTAGACCTAAAGTAACTATCAATAAAAACTCCCCCCAAACAGGAACTCCTTTGGCTCCCTCTTGTGGCTAACTATGATCCATCTCTTAAAAGTATATCATATAAACATACATTCAGAGCTTATATGTATTGTAACCCAATATAATTACATACAGGGTACTGACAAAGACAAATAACAAATTAAAGAGGGATGGGAAAGAAGTCAAACTCAAACATCAATCAGGAGACACAGAAAGGACACCCAGAATCAGCTACAAAAAGTTCAAATGCCTTCACCAAAATGCACAGTGCCTGGGGAACAAACAATGAACTGGAAATATTAAAGCATGAAGGTGAACATGACATAGTTGGAATAACAGAAACCTGGTGGGATGAAAAACATGATTGGAACACACAGATAAAAGGATACAAACTCTTCAAAAAAAACCAGATCACAGAAAAAGGAGACGGAGTTGCACTGTATATAAAGAACCCCTATGTTGCTACAGAGCTACATGTAACTAAAGAAGAAAACCCCTTAGAATGCATATGGGTCGACATAAAAGGAAATGTATGACTACACAATTTACGAATGGGATTTTTCGATGCAGAGATTTTGGAATGTCATTAATTGATGATAATGTAGTGATAAATCAGAAATTGTTAAAATACAGAGAATGTGACAATAAAAAGAAAATAAAGTTGGAAAGGAGATATAAAAAGGGGAAAGATATTAAAAAGTTAGGTCATTTGGAAAGGGCAGGAAAAAAAAGAACCAGTTCAAAGGAAGGTGTAAGGCCCAAAATTACTCAGAAGTCCAAGAAAATGGAGAAATTTGGAAGATAAGCAATGGTGAATAATTTGAAAGAAAATTGAAAACTAAAGGTGGTAGAGCCAGGTGACAAAAATAGGAGGAAGCATTAGATAATATTTGCTATACCTAGAAGAATATATTACATACAGTAATACCTCGTCTTACAAACTTAATTGGTTCCCAGAGGAGGTTTGTAAGGCGAAAAATTCATAAGACGAAACATTGTTTCCTATAGGAAACAATGTAAAAGGGAAGTTGTTATTTTATGAATAGCACCGATGTTGGAATTAATTTATGGTTCTGGAAGCTCGTCTGTCAACCACATTAACAGTTTAAGATTAGAAGTGCTCAGGAAAGGACAAGAAGGAGGAGGAAGAAGTAGGAAGGGGAGAGAGGTAGGAGGGAGTAAGGTAAGAGGTAGACAGGGAGAAAAGGTAGAGGGAAGAGAGGTAGATATAGGGAGGGAAGTAACATGAAATATAGAAGAAAAATAAATGGGAGATAAAAGTAAGTGCAAATTTAGGATATTTGTTTATGATATATTAGAAAATTGTACAAGTTTGTAACATGCAGATATGGTATATGTATAAATATAAAGTTTGTGGAAACAAATTAATAAATTAAGAAAAAAAATGAATGTCCTATCTATGGGAAAGGTTTCAGTCCGAATTGCAATCCCATGGTACATCAGAGGATTCACACAGGAAAGAAACTGTTTGAATGTCCTTTTGTGGGAAAGGTTTTAGTTATAATTCCAGCCTGGTGAGTCACCAGAGGACTCACACAGGAGAGAAACTGTTTGAATGTCCTTTTGTGGGAAAGATTTTAGTTATAATTCCAGCCTGGTGAGACACCAGAGGACTCACACAGGAGAGAAAGTGTTTGAATGTCCTGACTGTGGAAAATGTACAGTCAAAATTCCCACCGGGTTATACAGCAGAGGACTCACGCCATGGAAAAATCTTTGAAATGTCCAATCTGTGGACATTACTTCAAGCATAAACCACCCCTTATTGCACAGAAGAAAATTCACATGAGGCAACATTTCAAGAGTTTAGAGAAGTCTTGAATTTCATTTGTGAACTCCCATTGAAAGTGTAGGTGAGAAATTGTTGGAATTTTGGCCTGATTCATTTTCCTCAAGCATTTTTCAGGATTAAATTTGTAGGTGGAACGAGAAACTGGAAAATGGCCTGAATCCCATGCTGCCGGACCATACACCCTCCCCCCTTATCTTTTGAAGATCTCTGATCTTCATGTTGAAGAGGGAGGAAAGGACAGACATTACAAGACGTAATAGTACTGATCCACACTATGCCACCGAGACTGCACTTAGAATACTGCGTCCAGTTCTGGCCATCATAAAATGAAAATGATGTTGAGATTATGGAAAAGATGCAAAGAAGAGCAACTAAGATGATAAATGCTCTAGACACTAAATCGTATGACAATCACCAGAAGAGCCCTTTACTCCTCCACTCGAAACAGAATACCTTACGAAAACAGACTAACTATCCTAGGTCTTGAAAGCTTAGAATTGCGGCGCCTAAAACACGATTTAAGTATTGCTCACAAGATCATATGCTGCAATGTCCTTCCTGTCAACGACTACTTCACCTTCAACCGCAACAACACAAGAGCATGCAACAGATTCAAACTTAATATTAACTGCTCCAAACTTGACTGTAAAACATATGACTTTAACAATCGAGTTGTCGACGCGTGGAACTCATTACCGGACTCTATAGTGTCTACTCCCAACCCCCAACATTTCTCCCTTAGACTCTCCACGATTGACCTCTCCAGGTTCCTAAGAGGCCAGTAAGGGGCGTACATAAGTGCACTGGTGTGCCTAACGTCCCCTGTCCAATTACCTTTCCTTTTCTCATATATCCTATATATTATCTCTCATCCACTCCTCTTCTTTTTTACTTACTATCCCTATATATACTACTTAATGTCTATTTCATTCCATATGTATTGTATATTGGACAAAGAATAAATAAATACAATAAATAAATCAGTTAAAGCAGTGGTCCCCAACCTTTTTTCCATCAGGGACCAGTTTCAGCAAGACAATTTTTCTATGTCCCAGTGGGGGCGGAAAGGGGGTTTAGCTTATCGTTCCATTGTCTCTCCCCCCCCTTTTTAATTTTGCGGGGGAGTTGAGGTGACAGAGGGAGGAAGGGTAGGAGGGGGCGGTTTCCTGTCTCTTTCCCCTCCTGTTCACTCGGGACCGCCGTTTGCCTTTCAGCAGTTCCAGAGGACATCCCCCCCGTTCCGGCTGGGATTGCAGCAAGGAATCCCAGAGCAGGGGGAGGTGCCTCCACGGACACAGTCACCTTCCTTTGCGATCGCTGCCTGCTTGGAGCGCCCACCACTGCCAGGTCTGGTAATTTTCTTGCAGCAAGGAATCCTTCCAAAAAAAAATTACCAGAGCTGGTGGTGGGGGTTTCATGGTCACACACACCCCCCTGGCTTCGCTCCCACCCAGGACCCCGGGAATAGGGTGGGGGAGCCTAGCAAAAAAAGAGCTGCACAATGCCAAAGCCTTTTTGTTTGAGCTGCAGGCAGAGCGAGGGCTTTGCAAGGGCTTCGCAAGGAGGAAATAGACCACTTTCGACGAGAGAAGAAAGACAGGAAAGGAAGAAAGCAAGCAAGCAAAGGTTCTCTCAGCCCGAGGCAAATGGCGGTCCCAAGTGAACGTGAGGGGAAAGAGACAGGAAACAGCTTGGCACTCGCCGGCTCCACAGTAGCTGCTGACTCCGCGGACCGGTGCAACATGCCTTGCGGCCCGGTACTGGTCCACGGACCGGCGGTTGGGGACCCCTGAGTTAAAGGAGCTAGGATAACAAGGCTATTGAAGGGAAGGATTAGAAGTAAGCATGGTGAAGGAGCTTTTAAGAAGTGGCTGTGGTCCCCATGGCATCTCCGCAGGTGTGGAGGAGGTGCACACTCATTTTGGAACTGGTATCAAAGGTAAGTGAATACCACCATTGCTGATGTTACACCAGAGGACTAACACAGGAGAGAAACCCTTTAAATGTCCTGATTGTGGGACAAGTTTCAGTTAGAGTTCCCAGCTTGTAAGACAGCAGGACTCACACAGGAGAAACCCTTTGCCCTATCTGTAGGAAAATTTTCAGTGATAATTCCAGCCTGGTGATGCACCAGAGAGGAATCACACAGGAGAGATATCCTTTCAATGTTCTGATTGTGGGAAATGTTTCAGTCAGAATTCCAAGCTTGTGATACACCAGAGGACTCACGCAGGAGAGAAATAGAAGTGTCTAGACTGAGGAAAATATTTCAGTACAATAGTACCTCTAGATACGAGCCGCTCTACATGTGAGTATTTCCAGATACGAGCTAGGAGGGGAGAGACATTTCTGTTCTACTCTCGAGCTGAAATTCGGGATACGAGCCGAGCGTCCACTAGGTGGCGCAAGAATCCTTGCTTTTGGTTATCTCGGAGGGGGAAAAAGTTATTTGTTCCAGAATACGAGTTGCCTCGAGATACAAGCTCCCTTATGGAACCAATTATGCTCGTATCTAGGGGTACTACTGTACTACTTTTTGTTATGCCAGACTATTAGCAATTAACCAGTGAGGTCAGAAGAAGGTTCAAACACACACAATCAGTAGTAATAAAGCAAGTTTATTAACAGTCTTGAAACACAAGCTCCAAGAGGAGTGAAGGCACTCTCACCCGAAAGTCCTTGAATGCTGAAGGGTGCCAAAACAAAAGGAGTAGATAAGGCAGCTGTAAATCCACATGCCAAAAGTCCTTAAAGCTCTTTGACCATGAAATATACAAAGTTTCTTAAAGTCCTTGAATACAACGAGCTTTCCATGCTGTTGCAATCTTCTCTCAGAATTCTCTCTTTCCCAAACGGATAAATGCCCACAGCCCATGCTTCCCAAAGCCTTTCATTTATCATGAACTCATTACCATAATTACCCCTTGAACAGCTGTGATCTCTTATCTTCTGAGATGCCTGCGCAACTGTTCCCTTTGTGCCAGAAGCCTGCGCACACGGGGATCCACAAGTGGGTCTTCTTTTGAATCTGACGACTCTCTAATTGGAGCACTGACTGGTGGGCTGGCTGCCCCCATCTCCCCATCTGTCTCCTCTCCCCCACTGTCTGTCCCTGCCTGTGAGCCAGCCTCACTGTCCGATTCAGCTGGCAACAAAACAGGTCTCTGAGAAACCGCAGATTCCCACAAATCAACATCAAAGTCCTCAGGTGCAGGAGCTCGCCCAGAGCCAACCACAGCACCTTTTAAATCATGTGCTTAGAAACATAGAAGTCTGATGGCAGAAAAAGACCTCCTGGTCCATCTAGTCTGCCCTTATACTATTTTCTGTATTTTATCTTAGGATGGATATATGTTTATCTCAGGCATGTTTAAATTCAGTTACTGTGGATTTATCTACCACGTCTGCTGGAAGTTTGTTCCAAGGATCTGCTACTCTTTCAGTAAAATAATATTTTCTCATGTTGCTTTTGATCTTTTCCCCAACTAACTTCAGATTGTGTCCCCTTGTTCTTGTGTTCACTTTCCTATTAAAGACACTTCCCTCCTGAAGCTTATTTAACCCTTTAACATATTTAAATGTTTCGATCATGTGCCCCCTTTTCCTTATGTCCTGCAGACTATACAGATTGAGTTCATTAAGTCTTTCCTGATACCTTTTATGCTTAAGACCTTCCATCATTCTTGTAGCCCGTCTTTGGACCCGTTCAATTTTGTCAATATCTTTTTGTAGGTGAGGTCTCCAGAACTGAACACAGTATTCCAAATGTGGTCTCACCAGCATTCTATATAGCGGGATCATAATCTCCCTCTTCCTGCTTGTTATACCTCTAGCTATGCAGCCAAGCATCCTACTTGCTTTCCCTACTGCCTGACTGCACTGTTCACCCATTTTGAGACTGTCAGAAATCACTTCTGAAATTTTTGCTAACACAGAACTGCCAATACAATACTCAGATTGAGGATTCCTTTTCCCCAAGTGCATTATTTTACATTTGGAAACATTAAACTGCAGTTTCCATTGCTTTGACCATT
Organism: Erythrolamprus reginae; assembly: GCF_031021105.1. NCBI lineage: Eukaryota > Metazoa > Chordata > Lepidosauria > Squamata > Dipsadidae > Erythrolamprus > Erythrolamprus reginae. The sequence goes on along the minus strand of NC_091951.1, from coordinate 21,284,590 downwards.
TATCTAGTAAAGCTAAATGATTTACCATATTACAGACGCCTCCAGGAATATCAACCCTGTTGCACACTTTAGAGTCATTGGCAAATAGGCAAACCTTCCCTACCAAACCTTCCCCTATGTCACTCACAAACATATTAAAAAGAATAGGACCCAGAACAGACCCTTGTGGCACACCGCTTGTAACCTGACTCTGCTCAGAATACTCACCGTTAACAATAACTCTCTGATGTCTACACTTCAGCCAGCTGCAAATCCATTGAACTATTAAGGGATTAAGTGCTTATACACATAGGGGACAAATCATTTAAGTGCCCTGAGTGTGAACGGTGCTTCAGGAACCTTTCCACTCTTACTGCCTGCAGGAAAATCCACAGGGGGTCCAAAGTGATGAGTGTAGAGAAGGCTTGAATTTCATGCCCGTGATTGGACAACTTGCTTCCTTAGTCATCCCTTCCAGTTTGATCACGCGATCCCCGCCCTCTTTGCTCACTTGCAAAGAACGGACGTGTTGCCTCCAGCTGTTGCAGGCACCTGCGGGGAAACTAAAGCAGGCATCGTTGGGGGGGTTATAACATGCATGCGTCTGTTCCGCTTTATGTATGATTTGTTTGGATTGCATGACTGTTCTTAATAAGGGTTTTAAATATTGTTTTTGATTTTGGATTTGTATACTGTATTGTTTGTTGTGAGCCGCTCTGAGCCCTCGGAGAAGGGCGGCATACAAATCTAATAAAATATTTTTATTATTATTATTATTATTATTATTATTATTATTATTATTATTAAAATATAATTTATTAATTTAATGAAAGAGGAAGGGGAAAAGGGGAGTACAAAACCAAAAGGAGGGGAGAGGAGGGGAAAGGAAAATACATTTATATTGATTTTGAGAGTAAGAATTGCGAAAAATTACAAAAATCCGTTATATTCCTTAATATATATACATTATTATACAGCGATTCACATTATTACATTAGTTCTATTCATGTTTTGATCTTAGTTAACATTGCAATGAGCAGCTTTATTATCTATACCTTATGTTGCTTGATAAATCTATTCGAAACATTTAAATATAATTAGTCTTAGTGTAATTTTGTCTGGTATATAATATATTTAGGTTAGTAAGAGGTTGTAATTTTTAAAAAAGTATTTAGAGGGGTAGGGATTGAATAAGAAGGAGGAAGTGGGGTAGGGAGGGAGTTGTCTGCATCAATAGTAGACCTTGAGTTTAACGATTTATCTTTATTATTAAGCAGTAAATATAGGAATATATTATTATTATTATTATTATTATTATTATTATTATTATTATTATTATTATTATTATTACAAATGTCTCGTAAATTCAGCTGAGAAATTGACTCTTCAATTTGAGTACAAGAAATTTGCCTGGTTTTTTTTTGTATCAAATGTGACAAAATATGGTATTAGATGAGAAAGAGGAAAGGGAAAAAATGGAACATGTTGATTTGATAAGGTTGTATGGCAATCAGCAGCAGAAGTTGCTGGATTGCACAATTGTACACATTGTACAATTCTGCAAAAAAAAAATAGGAGTGTTCTTTGCCTTTTTATCATAATAAATGATAGAGATTCCACATTCAGAATCCCAGTCAATTCAATTCAATTCAATTTATTAGATTTGTATGCCGCCCCTCTCCGAAGACTCGGGGCGGCTCACTCCCTGATATTCCTCAAGATTTTCAGCCTTAGAATTCTCAAAGAAGCATCACTTCATGATAAGAGCACTCAGGCTATAGTTTTATACATATATACTGCTCAAAAAAAATAAAGGGAACACTCAAATAACACATCTTAGATCGGAATGAATGAAATATTCTCATTGAATACTTTGTTCACATCTAAGATATTGTATATTGTTTATTATATGTTGTGAGCCACTCTGAGTCCTCGGAGAGGGGTGACATAAAAGTCCAATAAATAAATACATAATAAATAAATATATCTTGGTGTCATTGTTATATAATTTAGCATTTGGGATGTTGCTACAGTTACATTAGTATGGTTGTTACCATTGTTATCATTATTATTATCATCATATATGCCATGATGTCTACAAGAAAGAAATTAAGGGTATAGAATTCAAGTCAGTTTAATTCAGTTTTTCAGAGAAAATATCATTGCAGCCACTTCCATTTCCTACTGATACTCTCAGAATCTTCAAACAGAATTCCAATTCTCACCCCCTCACAATGCCATCCAAGAAGAAACCTCAAGCAAACATTTCCGTTAACAATTGCATTATATGCAACACTAATGTAAATACACAAGAAGGAACCACAAAGTGCCAATCCTGCAAAAAATTGGCTCACCATACCTGCCTTAACATCAACAAACATGTTGCCACCTTCCTCAACGACAATCCCTCATTCTACTATTCCTGCCCATCCTGCACACCCAAATCAATCTCACTCGACAATTTATCCGAAGTAATCTTATCTGCAGTCTCAAAAACCCATCAAGCATATACCGAAAGTATCGAACCACGGTTCGCCTCCATAGAAAAAAATATCCAAGACCTGATAAACACCAAAACACCTAATCAAGCACCCTGCAGCACCCCACCACCACCACCACCATACTCCCAACCCAGACCACCAAAACCTCTTCCTCTAAACCCTACCACCGACATCTCCACCCTGGTGAACGATGCCATGGAATGGGCACAAAAACGCCACAATGCCATCCTTTTTGGCCTTGAGGAAAACGGGGAAACTGACTTAACAAATATACAAAACATTATCCACAATCAACATCCTCAAACAATTACCCCTGATGTCATCCTAGAGGTCTCCAGAAGCGGCCCCACACTAAAGTACAGCGACGGATCAACGGCTCCCCGACTGTGCAGAATAGTCTGCACTAACGAATCTTCCAAACAACAATTCATCAGGACCATGAACACCATTGCCAGAAACAACACCAAATACAACAAACTCAGATGCAGACCTGACTTAACATTACTCCAACGTATCCGCTCCCGTGAACTACGCGCCGAACTCAGGAGACGGTGCGAACTCGGCGAAAATAACCTCTACATTGACTACCGCTCTGATTGCATCAGAAGCAAAACCTACAACCCTCCCTTCATCGTCAAACCCGCTACCCCTCCACAACTTTCCAACACTTCTCCACCCACCATCCCACATCAACAATCGGACCTCCCCAGCACCTCCAGCAATGAATAGGAAAATGCGCCCCTTACTACCTTGCCTCAATCCTGCCACAACTCAACGCGATCCAATCCCCTTCCTGAACCCAAACACAACCTCAAATGCAAACTAATCAATGCAAGAAGTTTAATCAACAAGTTATCAGAATTCCTCCTTCTGCTCAACACCAACTTATTTGACATAATCTTTGTTTGCGAAACATGGCTCAACTGTTCCTTTCCTGACTCCATCATTACACAAAATAACTACCTGGTTTTCCGGTCCGACCGCGAATCCCGCAGAGGAGGTGGTGTAGCCATATTCTACAAAAGCTCACTCAATCTAAAAAACATTCAAGTCGCACAAGATTTATTCCTTCCTGAAACCCTAATCTGCGATCTTTCCCTCAACACCACTCTCCGCTTTTTACTGTGCTACAGAGCTCCAAACTATGACACTTCCCATGCATCAAAATTAACTTCCCTACTAACATGGGCATCCTCCTGCCCCTACCCCATCATCTTCCTAGGTGACCTCAACCTACCACACATCAACTGGACACTAAACGAATGCTCCACCGAACCTATACATACCGCCATCTACAACACCGTCACCAGCCTGGGACTGGAACAATTAGTATTAAACAACACCAGACTCAACAGCTGCCTCGACCTCATCTTCTGCAATAGTAAAAGTGCTATTTATGGACTGCATATCATAGAACCCTTCTCCAACAGCGACCATAGTATGATCAACTTCAACCTCAACCTACGCCATCATAACATTCAACAGAACAACGTGTCACCTAAGTACAATTTCAGGAAAGCTAACTACGAACTCATAGACGTCAGTCTCTCATTTATTAATTGGCAATCCCTCTTCTCCAACTGCATCTCCATCGATGACCTCTACAACACGTTCTTACTCCAAATCAATAGACTTATAGATCTGTATGTTCCAATTACTCCTCCTAGAAGAAAACAGAAAAACAACATTCCCATCTCATTAAAGAAACTACAAACCAAAAAAAGATCCCTCTGGCGTAGAAACAAAAAAGGTCCTGTAAACAACTTTAAAAACCGCTACAGAAGAATATGCCAACAAATAAAAGTAGAATGTCTGAACTACCGCAGTAAACAAGAGGAAAACCTCCTACGCTCCAAATCTAACCGTGCCTTCTACAACTTCGTCAACAACAAACTTAACGACTCCAGACCTATTCCACCTCTCATTGGACCACACAACAAAGAGTACCACGATGACCCATCCAAAGCAAATCTTTTCAACTCCTTCTTTGGCTCCGTTTTTGTTAACAGTAATAACTCATCCCCCCTCTTCGCAAATCGCACTCCTAACTCATTAAATAACCTAAGCCAAATCATCTTCACCACAGACTACGTTGAAAAAGCAATCCGTGATCTCAAACCTTCCCTATCTGTCGGTCCAGATGGTCTTTGTGCATACTTCCTAAGAAAACTCTCATCTGCCATAGCTGAACCTCTAAGCATTATCTTCCAAAATTCCTTCATGACCAGCACTCTCCCCAAACTGTGGTCAAAAGCAGTAGTCATCCCCATCTTCAAAAAAGGAGACCCATCACTAGTTGACAACTACAGACCCATATCACTATGCTGTGTACCTTGTAAAATCATGGAATCAATTATAAATCGTTCAATCACTCTCTACTTAGAATCTAACAACCTACTATCAAAAAAACAATTTGGATTCCGTAAGAAACTATCCTGCAACCTACAACTACTCCACTGCAAAAACATCTGGACTACCCACCTTGATCAAGGAAAATTCATCGATGCAATTTATATCGACTTCTGCAAAGCCTTTGACTCAGTGGTTCACGACAAACTTCTCCTAAAACTCAAATCCTACGGCATCTCAGGACTCCTCCACAACTGGATTACCGCATTCTTGTCAAACAGACAACAAGTTGTCAAAATCGGAAGTGCCATTTCCTCCCCTGTCCCTGTCAAAAGCGGCGTTCCCCAAGGCAGCGTACTAGGTCCTACTCTTTTCATCCTATACATCAATGACCTCTGCGATAATATCGTAAGCAACTGTGTACTTTTTGCCGACGATGTGAAACTCTTCAACACCACCGACAACACACTCACTCTTCAAAAAGACCTTGACTTCATTTCAGATTGGTCCAACACCTGGCAACTTCAAATATCAACCAACAAATGCTCTACCCTCCACATCGGCAAAAAGAATCCAAACCCCATATATGAACTGAATAAACAAATCCTCACTACCAACCAACACTCAGTAAAAGACCTCGGAATACTCATTTCAAATGACCTAAGTGCTAAAGCCCACTGCAACAATATCGCCAAAAAAGCCTCCAGAGTTGTTAACCTGATCCTACGCAGCTTCTGCTCCGGCAATCTCACACTACTCACAAGAGCCTACAAAACCTATGCCAGACCCATTCTCGAATACAGCTCATCTGCCTGGAACCCACACCGCATCTCAGACATCAACACTCTCGAAAACGTCCAAAGATACTTCACCAGAAGAGCCCTCCACTCCTCCACTTGAAACAGAATACCCTACGAAAATAGACTAACCATCCTGGGCCTTGAAAGCCTAGAACTACGGTGTCTAAAACACGATCTAAGTATTGCCCACAAGATCATACGCTGCAACGTCCTTCTGGTCAACGACTACTTCAGCTTCAACAGCAACAACACAAGAGCACACAACAGATTCAAACTTAATATCAATCGCTCCAAACTTGACTGCAAAAAATACGACTTTAACAATCGAGTTGTCGAAGCATGGAACTCATTACCGGACTCAATAGTGTCAACCCCCAATCCCCTACACTTCTCCATTAAACTCTCCACGATTGACCTCTCCCGATTCCTCAGAGGCCAGTAAGGGGCGTATATAAGTGCACTGATGTGCCTATCGTCCCCTGTCCAATTCTCTTTTCTTACCTCTTTTATCTTATATATTCTCTCCTCTATATAAATTCTCTTCCTATCCACTTCCCTTCTTTTTACTTCCTATCTTTATATATATATTCCTAATGTATATTCTCTCTCATATGTATTGTATATTGGACAAAGAATAAATAATAAATAAATAATAATAATAATAATGTCATGGGCATTTTACTGGAAAGCCTTGTAGAGTTAGAAAGATGAAGAACTTAAAGAGACATTATATCATCCTTAGTGGATATGTAAAAAGCTTTAAAAGGCTTTCAAACTCATATATAGATACAGAGGATTTTAAAGATAACTATTCTATTTAAGTCCAAATGTTTTATTTGAGGATTGATGAATAGACATGTAAGGTTGTTTCAATATATGATTCCTGTGGCAAGATTACCATAGGCAGAAAGTTGTGAAGATTCAGCACAAACCACTATGAGAGAATGGTTGTTGAAATTGACAGACCTTGCTGAGATGGAAAAACTGACCTTTTTAGCCTATCAACAAGATTCCAATTGCAAAAGTGACATGTTTCAAAAATCTGGGTGTGTCATCTCAGACTTCAGGTAGGCTATGGACACTGGTGCCTTGAGGATTAAAAAAATCACTATCTTCCAAACCCCCTTTAATTATTCCAAACAAAATAATTCACCCATTATATATGGAGGACATGCTTGAGTCACTGCCTAGGTGTGGACTGCTGAAAAATGTTCAGACTTAAAATTCCTCTGTCTCACATTTGTACATTTATTTTGGTGGTAAGCTGCACCTTTGTATTCAGATCTGGTCTCAGAATGATGACGTAACACTTGGGGATGAAGATGCAGCCCAGCAGCCCAGCACTGGAAGCCAAGATGGAGAAGACCTGAACAGCCACCATATATTTTCCTTTGGTACTCAGGTAGGTGGGTACAAAACTCACCCAGACACTGCAGAAGACCAGCATGCTAAAAGTTATCAGCTTGGCTTCATTGAAGACCCCAGGCAGATTCCTGGCCAGGAAAGCCACCGTGAAGCAGATGGCAGCCAAGATACCCATGTAACTAAGGCTGATGTAGAACATGACAACAGACCCTTCGTTGCATTGCAGGATGATCCCTCCAGGCTGGGAGTGAAGGTCAGAGTCAGGGAATGGGGGAGAACCTCCCAGCCAGATGGAGCAGATGATAATTTGAACAGTAGAACAAGAAAGAATGATGGAATTGGCCAAGCTCTTCCCCAACCATTTCTTCACTCGGTTTCCAGGTTTTGTGGCCAGGAAAGCGAGTACCACTGTGATTGTTTTAGCTAAGAGAGAAGAAATTGCAACTGAGAAGATGATGCTGAACACCGTTTGTCGTAGAAGGCAGGAGACTTTACTTGGTTGACCAATGAAGAGAAGAGGAGACAAGAAGCAAAGCAGGAGGGAGATCAGGAGGATGTAAGATAGGTCCCGGTTATTAGCTCTGACAATGGGAGTTTCTCGGTATTTAATGAATATGTTTAAAATAAGCCCTGTGCTTAGGAACAAAATTATGGCAAAAGAGACCAGGATGATGCCCAGATGTTCTTCATAAGACAGGAAGGTTATAATTTTGGGGATACATTGGACTCGGTCCTCATTTGGATATTGATGATCCAGACACTTGGTACATTTTGACATATCTGAGAACACCAAAAGGATATTTTAACAATGTCTCAATACACATTTTAAGAATCCTTGACATTTCCAAATGCATTTTTAACATTTTCCCAAAACAAAGATAATAACAATACCCCCACCCAACCCCAATCCCTTTTTTCTGTCTGTCTGTCTGTCTGTCTGTCTCTCTCTCTCATTGTTACAAAAAAGTGGAGGGAGCCTTCAAAGCAATGTCTGATAGCCCTACTTTACCCCCCAGAGAGAGAAAGAGGCAATACACAAAGGGGAAAGAGGAAATAGAAATTGCATTAGCATCTGTCAGCATGATTAAGGCAAAAACAATGAAGCCAATTACAGGAGGGTGGAAAGGGTGTGGTCCTATTATGTATGCAATGACTAAATCAATCGGCATTACCTAAAAGCAAGCATCCTCTCCAATGGGGACATTACACTCCGATGATGTCACCAGGGACTGACCAAAACTTAGTATAATTAATTTTTTAAAAGTTCTGGAGATCGTGATGTCTATCATTTCTTCATCTACCTGGAACTCACATTTTTAGGACACATACACATACACACACAGACACACAACATATTTTTGCTATAATGAAAAGGAAGGGAGACTAGTATAAATCTATTTCAAGGTAATTTGCTCTCATCAGCTAGCCATAACCACCCTGAATTTATACCTGTGTGGTCTGCCTTCAACACAGTAGCTTTAGCCTCTAGGCCACAGGTTCTCCTCCTGTCTCAGCTTCTACCAGGGAAGAGTTATACATTTCAAATCCAAGTAAGGGTATGGCTAGTTGATGAGAGCAAAATAGCTTGAAATAGATCTATACTTCCTTTTCATTATCAGCAAAAATATGTTACAAATATAGAATAAAAATTAACTACCTTGAATGGCCCCTGGAGGGGCCGAGTGGCAAAAAGGAAGCAGTATGCTCCCTCCCATATTTAGGTACACCACGGTGATTCGACAGAAAAAAGAAAAATATATATACTGCCCCCAAAAATAATGGGAACACTTAAACAACACAATATAACTCCAAGGAAATCAAACTTCTGTGGAATCAAACTGTCCACATAGGAACCAACACTGACTTACAATCAATTTCACATGCTGTTGTGTACATTCAACTTTGTACAGAATAAAGTATTCAATGAGAATATTTCATTCATTCAGATCTAGGATGTGCTATTTGAGTGTTCCCCTTATTTTTTTTTTGAGCAGTACATATAACTCTTCCCTGGTATTTGGAGCTTCTTCAAACTGGCCATAATGTTAGCTATGGGTTAGCTAGCCTACCCCTGGTTCCTCCACACTTATGTTCCAGTTATTTCCAGCTCTAGGAGTGGTGCTCATCTCCATTTCTAAGCCAAAGAGCCAGTGCTGTCCGATGATGTCTCCATGATCATGTGGCGAGCACACTAAATGCACATGGAGCACTATTATCTCGCCACCAAATTGGTACCTATTTTTCTACTTGCATTTTTATGTGATTTTGAACTGCTAGATTGGCAGAAGCTGGGACAAATAATGGGAGCTCACTTCATTACGCAGTACTAGGGATTCGAACCAGTGAACTGCCAACCTCATTCTTAGCCACTGAGCCAGCATATATTAGTGGTTAGAAATGAATCACAAGGAAACAACAACAACAAAAAAGTAAAATCCTGACTTGGACTTTAAGAGAGCAGAGTTCAACAAACTTAGAGAGTGCTTGCTAAGGTTTCCGTTTGATAAAAAATCCTGAATGGGAAAATGTATCTTTTAGCCTTGACTTTCAAGAAAAAACTCTGGATGAATCTACTTCCATAAAACCTGCTCTTTCCTTAGAGGTCATCCACCTTCCTCAGTGGAGATGGTCCCCTCTGGACAAGGAATGCAGTCATAGCAGCAAAGTGGCTCTCCTTCTCGAGACCGCTTGACAAATCCAGGATGACAATTTTCCACACACTTGGACTGAGGCAGAGACTAAGCAGAAAAACAATTTATGCCAAAGAAAACATGTTAGAGTTCACCATTACTGGAAAATGGTGGTGAATATGAACATTAATCAGAATAGAGCTGGAAGGGACCTTGGAGGTATTCTAGTCCAGCCTCATGCTCAAGCCGGAGACCCTATACCATTTCAAACAGTGACAGTCCAGTGTCTTAAATACCTCCAGTGATAAAGCACCTACTGTCTAGGTTCCAGGTAGCATTTCATTTTCATTTTATTGGATTTGTATGCCGCTCCGTAGACTCGGGGCGGCTAACAACAGTGGTAAAAACAGCATGCGACAATCCAATACTAAAGAAGCTAAAAACCCTTATTTTAAAACCAATCATACATACAAACGTACCATACATAAGTTGTAGAAGCCTAGGGGAAAGAATATCTTAATTCCCCCATGCCTGATGACAGAGGTGGGTTTTAAGAAGCTTACGAAAGGCAAGAAGGGTGGGGGCTATTCTAATCTCTGGGGGGAGTTGGTTCCAGAGGGCCAGGGCCGCCACAGAGAAGGCTCTTCCCATGGGTCCTGCCAAACAACATTGTTTAGTTGACGGGACCCGGAGAAGGCCCACTCTGTGGGACCTAATTGGTTGCTGGGATTCGTGCGGCAGAAGGTGGTCCCGGAGATAACCTGGCCCGATGCCATGAAGGGCTTTATAAGTCATAACCAACACTTTGAATTGTGACTGGAAACTGATCGGCAACCAATGCAGACTGCGGAGTGTTGGTGTGACATGGGCATATTTAGGGAAGCCCATGATTGCTCTCGCAGCTGCATTCTGCACGATCTGAAGTTTCCGAACACTTTTTAAAGGTAGCCCCATGTAGAGAGCGTTACAGTAGTCGAGCCTTGAGGTGATGAGGGCATGAGTGACTGTGAGCAGTGACTCCCGATCCAAATAGGGCCGCAACTGGTGCACCAGGCGAACCTGGGCAAAGGCCCCCCCTCGCCACAGCTGAAAGATGGTTCTCTAATGTGAGCTGTGGATCGAGGAGGACGCCCAAGTTGCGGACCCTCTCTGAGGGGGTTAGTGATTTGGATTTATTTATCCAAAATAAATCAGAGTCCAACTCAAAGTACTCCTCAAAGTTCCAATTTATTACCAAAGCCATCCTGGCACCTACATTGGGAAACCTCCCACTCACTTGAAAGTTCACATCCCTTGTCTCCAACCCACAAACTTGTCACGTTACCCACTCAGGTTGTGCCAGCATGGTAAGTCCTTCCTCCGCTTCCGCTCAGGGGGTGGGCAAAAGAACAGCAAACCCCCCAATTTCCCCCCCCCAAAACATATTCCCTTTCAAAACAATGATGTCATCCATGGACTGACACAGACAGAACTGGCTCTGTGATGACACCACTGGTTTGCTACCAGTTCTATATAACTGGTGCGAACTGGGAGGAACCCCCTTCTGGTAGCTTCATTTAGTTAGTTTGAACTCTAAATAGTCACAAATATTTGGAGGAGATTCAACCACCGACAGATCCTTCATTTCTACGTAATCAAACCTTGAAGGATGGAATTAACAATTTTTTAAAGCAATAATTGACAACCAGTGGGGGGTTTTTCATGGTTGCATTAACATTAATTCCTGCATTCTTCATGTATCAATGACTTTAAAGTATGATGATGTATTCATGTTAAATTTTCATATAATATTTTTTCTAAAAGTGTTATTAAAGTTTTATTCTGTTAGTTTTGAAATAGAATAAACATGGTGGAGAAAGAAACATATGACTGGTAGGATCTGCAAAGGATTCTGAAAACTACAAAAACATTGTAAAGCCGCTCTATCTATAATAGTCTCCCGGTTAAGACATATCCAAGGAACATCAACATTTCTCCCACCTTGTTGCGCAACTTTAGCCATGACAGAATATCACTACTGATAATAAATCTCCTCCTTTCAAAATGCCCCAGTTGCTTGTCAATGGGTTCCAGTCTGGGAAGAAGCACCCAGCTTATGACATTGAGATCTGCAGCTACATCTCCATTTTGGTCCAAGTACAATTTTCTATAGGAAATATTGCAAAACTCATTCTTCTCCAGAAATGGATGGAACTAGAATAGAAAATTCCAAGAATTTTAAAAACAGAAATTTGGTTTCTTATCCCAGGTAGGCTTTTTACATTTGAATCTTTCTTTTACAGTTGTCTAATTTGCAAATATAATGAACTGGGAGAGCAGGTGTTACCAGTATCTTCAAAAGTGAAAAGGTTTTAGATAAATTGGCCAATGGTATGTTGAAAACAGTATGCATTGACAGAATATATAATTGACCAAATTTGTTTATTAAATGCAATATTTAGAACACATCACAAATAACCACTGTTGTTAGCCGCCCCGAGTCTGCGGAGAGGGGCGGCATACAAATCCAAATAAATAAATAAATAAATAAATAAATAAATAAATAAATAAATAAATAAATAAATAAATAAATAAATAAATAAATATAATAATAAAATAAAGCAAAGAGAAAAACCAAAATATTCAGAAATTCCTTGGAAAAAACAGCGATTATCAGAAACCATGGCATTCTCAAGAAGAAAGTTGACAGGCTAATCTTCCATGTAGACCAGTTGGGAAACATAACTATCTGAGCATATTCTACATTATTATTATTATTATTATTATTATTATTATTATTATTATTATTATTATTATTTATTAGATTTGTATGCCGCCCCTCTCCGAAGACTCGGGGCGGCTCACAACAGTAATAAAAACAGTTCATGACAAATCTAATAATTTACAATTTAAAATATTTTAAAAAACCCATTATTTAAGCAGACATACATACAAGCATACCATACATAAATTGTATAGGCCCGGGGGAGATATCTCAAATCTAATATTAAAAAACATATAAAATCCTATCATTATTGTAAGAGTACATTAAGAAACACTTGGAAACACTTGTACAAATCTCCCACCAACTATTTTTACAACCTGAGAAGTTAGGGGGAATACTTTAATATATATTGAAGGGATTGGATACTGTAGCCTAGAGGATAATTCTCTGCCTTACAAGGCAAAGGTTGCAGGTTCAAGTCCCTGTGGGTATGGCTAGCTGATGAGGCCAAAATAAGGCTGAAATAGATCTATCCTAGTCTCCCTTAATTTTAAAATTCAGCAAAAACAAACAAACAAACAAGCATGTGACACACACACACACATATATATATGATGGTCTTGGTATATTCGGGTTTCTTCCCGTGTAGGATTTGAAAATTTCTGGCGACGTTTCGACGAGGTCTTCAGGCTGGTGTTACTGTCCTTGTTCTAGGGCGAACACAGCGAGACCTGAGCTGCCTTCCTTCTATAAATACTGGTGGCTGGGTGTGGTTTGATGGCTCAGCAATTGCCTGCTGTGTAGAAACTTCCTGGTGAGTCAGTGGGGTGACACCTGGGGTCGTTGATGTAGCCGAGGTATGCTGATTAGTTAATGGTTGTGGATTAGGCGTGATATCCTGAGTAGTTGGAGCTTGCAGGCTACTTGATTGTTTTGCAATGTGTGTTCTGAATCTGGTTTCAGTTTCTGTGGCTGGGAAACTGAAACCAGATTCAGAACACACATTGCAAAACAACCATTAACTAATCAGCAATCAAAGTATTGGATTTCAGAAAAACAAATTATAATACAACGGGGGAAATATTTAAATAATGAATTAAAAGGGAGGGATAAAATGGCAGGAGCGAGCACCCAGTGGACTGTATTAAAAAAGGCCATCTTAAAAGCCACTGGACTGTATGTAAGGCAAATAACTAAAAGTAAAAGGAAGAAGAAACCGCAGTCTCAAAATGGGTGAGCAGTGTGGTCGGGCGGTAGGAAAAGCAAGTAGGATGCTTGGCTGCATAGCTAGAGGTATAACAAGCAGGCAGAGGGAGATTGTGATCCTGCGCCAACTCAGGAAGCTCAAACTGCCCAAGGAGCTGCTGATACAGTTCTACAGAGGAATCATTGAGTCTGTCATCTGCACCTCTGTAACTGTCTGGTTTGATTCTGCAACCCAAGAAGACCGACACAGACTTCAGACGATAATCAGAACTGCAGAAAAAACAATTGCTGCCAATCTGCCTCCCATTAAGGACTTGTATACTGCACGAGTCAAAAAGAGGGTTGTGAAAATATTTACTGACCCCTCGCATCCTGGACATAAACAGTTTCAACTTCTACCCTCAAAACGTCGCTACAGAGCACTGCACACCAAGACAACTAGACACAAGAACAGTTTTTTCCTGAACATCATCACTCTACTAAACAAATATTTATTTATTTTATTTATTTATTTATTAGATTTGTATGCTGCCCCTCTCCACAGACTCGGGATGGCTCACAACAATAATAAAAAACAGTGTATCACAAATCTAATATTAAAAAGTCTCTAAAATAATTATAAATAATTATAAAAATAAAATAAAAACAAATAATTCCCTCAACAGTGTCAAACTTTTTACTAAGTCTTCTATTTCTACTAGTTTTTTCTCATCATGCCTATCACCCATTTCCTCCCACTTAGGACTGTGTGACTGTAACGTTTTGCTTGTATCCTAAGATTTTTATTAATATTGATTGTTTCTTCGTTGTTTATTTGACCCCTATGACAATCATTAAGTGTTGTACCTCATGATTTTCCTTTATGTACACTGAGAGCAGGTCTACATTAGATATTGCAAATCAGCCATGAGGGGTGAGTAGGGCATCTAAAAAAGGAAAGACACATTCTGGTTGATGACTCAATTGTAAGAGGTGTCCCTTTAGGAAAGGATGTGGACCTGGTCTCTCAAGGTTAGTGCAACTCCACCAGAATGAAAGATGTGAAATTACTGGATCTTGAAGATACATGCAGCCAAAACTATATGTTCTTGCTTGGCTCACCCAAAACCTCTTGTCCCCTGTCTCTACAATATTATTTTCTGAATTTATTTTATTTATTTATTCATTCATTCATTCATTCATTCATTCATTCATTCATTTATTTGTCCAATTCATTTGAATGATTAGATTAGCCAATCTGTTCGCCTTTGGTAGCGTAAGCAGGGTGAGATGGTTCCTCTCCTTCTCCCTTAGGGTTTTATGGATTCATACCTGCCACGGTTGCAGCCTTGGATCCTCCAATGTCTTTTCACTCTTCTTGCTTCTCTTCCCAGATCTGGATGAATATGCAGCTTTCAAGGCATAGGCCAGAGTCCTAATAACATCGTGCAGATGGAGGTGAAAAGGGATCCATATCTTTCTCCTTTCCTCTACGGGCCTCAATGGTTCTCTCTGGGTGCATCTTTTCCAACCTTTGACAGAAAAAATATGCTTTGAAAAAGAACACTGAAAATAACTCTTTTCCAATTGCACAAAGAGTTTGGTTCCAAGGAGATAATCTTTTAGTCTTTTCTTTTCCTGAAAAGCAAAGCTCCAAATGCTATGGACATATTTGTAAAGGTTTGCCTTTCCCAATACCAAATGATCAATACTTTCCAGTATCCAGATCTTTCCTTCAATAGGCCCTGGAACACCTTCAAATGTTAAGTGCAACGTATGAATTCTTTCCCAAGCGTTAACATGCTCTATGTAGTTCACAAAGACATTGACTTGTCTCCATTTAGAGATGGCATCCCTCAGGGGTGTTGTATGTCCAGTTGCTGAGAATCGTTGTGCTATAACCACACAAATTCCATTGTGGACAAGCATAGGAATAAAAATCCTCATGAAATTCTCTCCCTCCTCTGTGTCTGAAGCAAAGAGACTAATCAAGGTCCATCGGAAATGAAGGAGCAGTCGGACAATTGCTGGGTATGTGATTCCTTTTTTGGGGAGAATCCGGTAGAAAAAAGGAAATTGACTTTTATCACTCAGAGTCTCTGAAACAATTGCATCACTGATCTGCAAAATCAATGAAGAAGGCTATGAATGGATGGAAGTTGAAAATATCTAAGTATGTGAATAATTGTTTTTATTTTTTATTTAGAATAGAATAGAATAGAATTTTATTGGCCCCTTCCTACCCCGATCCGCCCCTCTCTCCGGTTTTCTCCTCCACCTGCTGTCTTGGGGCGTGGCTCCTCCCGCAGCGGTGGCGGCAGTGGCGGTGGCGGCTTCTCCTCCTCATCTGCGCGCTCAGCGAGGGGGCTGCGAGAGCACTTTCTCGGAGCGCTTTGGGAAAACCCATCCGCAGCCCCTTCACTGGGAGCACTTTCGTTCCGGGCTGTCAGCGAAGAGGCGGCAGGAGAGGCTGGGCAGGCATTCCTGAAGCGCTCTGAGAAAGCACTCTCACAGCCACTTCACTGACAGACAGAGAAAGAGAGAGAGCAACAGACAGAGCGAGATAGAAAGGCCGACCGCAGGAGAAGAGACTGAGGGTGGGAACGAAGGAGGCGAAAAGGAGGAGGAGGACAGAGGTGGAGGAGGCGGCTGGAGGGAGGGAGGGAGTCCCTGGCGCAGCTGGCAGTGAGCTTCAATGGACTCGGGGGTGGGAGGTGAATGGCTTCCCCGATCCAAGGATCCAAAGGAAGCTCAGCTCGGGGGCGGGCCCGTAGCAGCAGCAACAGCCGCCGCCTACTCTGCCCCGCGCTTCGGCCGCACTAGGGCCAAGTAAGCCAAGGCTAGGCCCATCGCTCCCGGCTCCAAGGGGCAGCCCCCAGCGTGGGGCTTGGGTGGCAAGCGAGCATCGGGAGGGCCTCGCCGTCACCTGGCCAGGGAAGAGCTCCCTTACCCGCGATCCGGGATGGTGTGGCATTTGAAAAATGTGCCATTAAGCCCTGCAGAGCTGCTGCTGAGGAGGAGGCGGAGGAGTGAAACGCCGCTTTGCCGATCCCGGCAAAGACCTAGTGGTGGTGGTAGGTGGTGGCGAGGGGGGCCCTCCACCATCCTCCTCTCTGAGCAGCCGTAGAAAAGCGTGCGCCAGGCATAAATTTTTAGTGCACTCCAGCCCACTGCGCAGCTTAGAGGGAACTATATTTAGTACTACTTATAATGTTGGGGAGATGGAGTTATGGGAGGGGAGGGGGAAGGTAGAAAGTAAAGAAACTCCTTAAAGCACGTTAATGATATGGAAAGTTGGCATATGTATCTGGTTTGATATTGGTATTGTGTTTTGTTACTTACATATGTTTTATCTTAAGGTGGAGAAAAATTAAAAAAAAATATGCCCCCCCCCAAAAGAAGAAGGCTATGTTGTATTTGGGGTCAGATCAAGTCTAAAATACTAGATTTTAATTAATCCAACTTGCTACTCATGAACGTATTAAATTAGTATATTGTTAATTGCTCAAACCCTATCATTCATAGTTCCCTCTAAGCTGAGCAGTGAGCAATCGCTCACTTAAAAATCATCATCAACTCAGAGTTTTCCAAACCTGCCCAGAAGCCGAGAGGGAAAGAGTGAGAGGGAAGGAGAGAGAGAGGAAGAGAGAGAAACAGATAGAAAAATGAGAGGAAGGAAAAGAGAAAGAAAAAGAATGGGAGTAAGGAAGAGAGAAAGAAAATCAAAATCTAGTTTGAAACTAGCTCAACTATTTAAGTGGCATTTTGATATTGACAGAGTTGCCCTATTATGAGCTCACTGTTATAGACACACAGTACAGTATTTTATTTTGAAATTCTCTGAGGCAAAACAGGGTGGGTTTTTTATTTGTTTGTTTGTTTGTTTGTTTATTTATTTATTTATTTATTATTTCTGTGCTGCCCAGTCCCAAAGGGACTGCTGCTCAGACACTATACTTTGCCGCCCCCCCCCCAAAAAAAAAAATTAGATGGAACACTGCGTATCATTAATATATAACAAAATACAGAATATGGAACATTAGCAAAAAAATTATTTTGGGAAAGAAAGTAAAAAAGTTAAAAAGAGAAAAGAATAAATAATTCAAATCTTATTTATCTACCGTGTTAAAGTAAAAGGAAACCTCCTGATGCAATTTTTTAGTTGTAGAATCCAAGAGGTGTTTAATTAAAATTTTATTTTGGAATTCTCTCATTTTCCATAGCTTTACTTTAGACTACTAAACATAAAACATAAAATTCAAAAGTAATATTAAAAACCAATTACTCCCATTTAAACAGTCAGACATACAGTACATTCCATTCATTGGCCGGGGGGAGAATATGTTAATAGTCCCAAGCTTGCTGCCACACTGGATATTTTTAAGATGTTGGATAACTGTTTGTTTTAAGTGGTGTAGGGTTTCCTGCCTACACAGGGGGTTGGACTAGAAGACCTCCAAGGTCCCTTCCAACTCTGTTATTCTATTTTATGAAGCATCTTCTAGAAAAGCAGATATCCATAGAGCTTCATCAAAAACTCCCTGACCCACCAACGTAGCATAGCACAACTAACATAAATTGTGAAAAGGATAATATTGCTGTACATTAAAAAAACCATCTCAGAAAACACCAACAAACTATTACAACTACATGGTATCATTGTAGCAAACAATCTAGGAAAAATATAGCAAACATGCTACATTGTAGCAAAAAATTCTATAAATCTCCAAAACATCCAGAAGCCCCAGACAAAAAAGAAACAACTGGAGTCCTGTACAACATAGAGTGTATGGACTGCAACAGACACTAAATAGGATAAAGAGGCAGAAGACTTGCAGAACATATCCATGAACCAAAACAAACAGCCAGAAGACCCCTTGATTGAACACAGAACAGTTATTAGAGAATAGAAGCTAAATATTCTTAACAAACTACAAAATCCAACTTTATATCATATTCTCAGAGTATAATAAGGTACTACCATATGTATTTAGTGCCTTAGGCATGTGTATTCCAGAATCCTTCATTCATCCTGGCAAGTAATGGTCATTAATGTCTAGACTGAATAGCAGTGGTTGAGGAATGTATTTGAGTTACCCCTTGAAAAATATTAACCCTACATCTCATGGGTCCAAACCAAATTGTCATGCATGAGCTTGGATCTGCCCCGAGAGGGGCGGCCTACAAATCTAATAAATTATTATTATTATTATTATTATTATTATTATTATTATTATTATTATCATCATCATCATCATCATCATCATCATCATCATCATCATCATCATCAAACTTGGGACAAGGGCAACCTTTGTAGTTCTATTTTAAGGACAATCCTCAATAATATTTCTCTGTTTAGTATGTCGGATGCTGGAGTGAGATCTATAAAGGCAGCAAATCAGTGTTTCCCCAGATTGACACGTTTTGTAATTGGGTGGTTCAAGACAAAGCAATTGTGAACAGTGGATTGACTCTAAAGCTTGCTTGGTCTTCTGCAAGGCACGCCCTTTCCGAATAATCCAGTCTCCATTCTATTCGAGAAGAACATAGAACATATTTTAGCTACAGTATCTATTAGATGAATTGGCCAGTAGCTGCTATGTGTTTTAAAAAATATTCCTCACTGTCACAACTATATAGCAGAAGCCACCAAAGCATTGGGGATGGTGTCATAAGAGGATATTTATTTATTTAATTTATTTATTCATTTTGTCCAATACACAAATACATAGGAAGAAAAAAAGAAATGTGGTAATATATATAAGGGTAAAAGTGAACTTAGAGGAGAGGATATATGAAAGGAAGGGAATATATATGATAGATGAAAGAAAGGAAAGACAATTGGACAGGGGACGAAAGGCACACCAGTGCACTTATGTACGCCCCTTACTGGCCTCTTAGGAACCTGGAGAGGTCAATCGTGGAGAGTCTAAGGGAGAAATGTTGGGGGTTAGGGGTTGACACAATTGAGTTTGGTAATGAGTTCCACGCTTCGATAACTCGATTGTTGAAATCATATTTTTTATAGTCAAGTTTGGAGCGGTTCGTATTAAGTTTGAATCTGTTGCGTGCTCTTGTGTTGTTGCAGTTGAAGCTGAAGTAGTCATTGACCGGTAGGACGTTGCAGCATATGATCTTGTGGGCAATACTCAAATCGTGGTTTAGGCGCCGTAGTTCTAGGCTTTCTAGGCCCAGGATTGTTAGTCTATTTTCGTAGGATATTCTTTTTCGAGTGGAGGAGTGAAGGGCTCTTCTGGTGAAATATCTTTGGACATTTTCAAGGGTGTTGATGTCTGAGATGTGGTATGGGTTCCAGACAGATGAGTAGTAGTCTAGGATGGGTCTGGCAAAAGTTTTGTAGGCTCTTGTAAATAGTATGAGATTGCCTGAGCAGAAGCTGTGTAGAATCAGGTTAACAACTCTAGAAGCTTTTTTGGCGATATAGATGCAGTGGGCTTTAGCACTTAGGTCATTCGATACTAGTATTCCAAGGTCTTTTACTGAGTGTGGATTAGCAGTGAGTGATTGTTTATTCAGTTCGTATATTGTGCGGTTTGGATTCTTTTTGCCGATGTGGAGGGTAGAGCATTTGTTGGTTGATATTTGAAGTTGCCAGGTGTTAGACCAGTCTGAGACAAAGTCCAGGTCTTTTTGGAGAGTGAGTGTGTTATCAGAGGTGTTGAAAAGTTTCACATCATCGGCAAAAAGAACACAGTTGCTTTCGATATGGTCACAGAGGTCATTAATGTAGAGAATGAAGAGAGTAGGACCTAATACGCTTCCCTGGGGAATGCCGCTTATGACAGGGGCGGGGGTGGAGATGGCGCTACTAATTTTGACAATTTGTTGCCTCTTTGACAGGAATGCGGTAATCCAGTTGTGGAGGAATCCTGAGATGCCATAGGATTTGAGTTTTAGGAGTAGTTTGTCATGGACCACGGAGTCGAAAGCTTTGCAAAAGTCTATATAAATTGCATCAATGCATTTTCCTTGGTCGAGGTGGGTAGTCCAAATGTTTTTGCAATGAAGTAGTGCTTCCCCCACTCCCCATAGTGTATCTCAATCCATGGCTATGACACCTATAAAGGCCATGATGGAAAGCAGTTGTGGCATTCCATAGACAAAATAATGGCTCACCCACAACTTCCCCATTTATTTTACCAGATGGAGAAATACACACACAACCTGTGGGACTTTGGAGATGCCTATTAATGTTGACATCTGAATGGAGGTTTCCCTCTTAGCTGCATCAACAAGAGCCAAAAGGTTTTCCTTCCTTCCACAGCTGTAGTTGGGGACATTGGCTTGTCCAGTAGAGAGTATGTCCAGCAAGGCTTCTGAAGTGCCAAGAGTGTTGGCATAGTTGTCATGGATGTTGTAGCCAAGTGTGAGATTGGGCAGAAACTGGGGATTCTTATTCACCGTTTGAATGGCAAAAATCAAGATTAGCTGTTTAAAATAATTTGTACGGCTGTAAAAAAAAGAGTTCATGTTATTAACATCATCATCATCAAGAGAAACAATAAAAATATTTCTTTAGTTTACTCCTCTTATCTGCGGAAACCAAATATGCCTTAAGCCAATATAGATCCAAAGCTAAAGGCAAATGATAGCCACCCATCAGCAAGTAATTTTTATGAGCATTGAGAAGATGGGATGGAGAGAGTCTTCCACCACAGTTAAAAATCAGAAATACATCCTTATTTGTATCAGTCCTAATATTCATCTACCCAGTAATCTTTATTCAAAATCATTTGGCTATTAAAGTAGAGCTACCATAAAATGAAGAGTAAGTGTCCATAAAGACATCCTCTATTCCTGTAAAGATGAAGAGGAGTACCATATTTTTTGGGGTATAAGACGCACCTTCCCCCTCCCAAAAGAGGGTGGAAATGTTGATGTATCTTATAAACAGAATGCAGCCATTTTTGGCCTCCCGAAGCCCTGCTCCACATCCCATTTTTGTAAAAGATGGGCCCGTGTTTTGAAAAAATGGGGGGAGCAGATGTCTGGGAAGCCTGCAGAGAGATCGTGGAGGCTGGGGGAAGGCGAAAACACCCGTATTTTGTGAAAAAAATGGCAAAAAATTGGAACCCTTTGTAAAAACAGAGGCATTTTTGCCTTTCCAAGCCTCCAAGAGCTCTCTGCAGGATTCCCAGGAGTACCATATTTTGGGGGGGTATAAGACGCACCTTCCCCCTCCCAAAAGAGAGTGGAAATGTTGGGGTATCTTATAAACAGAATGCAGCCATTTTTGCCCCACATCCCATTTTTTATTATTATTATTATTTATTATTATTTATTAGATTTGTATGCCGCCCCTCTCCGTAGACTTGGGGCGACTCACAACTATAACAAAGACAATGTAAGAACAAATCTAATAATTTAAAAAACACTAAAACCCCCATTATTAAAAGCAAGCATACACCCAAACATACCATGTATAAACTGTATAGGCCCGGGGGAGATGTCTCACTTCCCCCATGCCTGACGGCAGAGATGGGTCTTAAGAACTTTACGAAAGGCAAGGAGGGTGGGGGCAGTTCTGATCTCCAGGGGGAGCTGGTTCCAGAGGGTCGGGGCCGCCACAGAGAAGGCTCTTCTCCTGGGTCCCGGCAAACGACATTGTTTAGTCGACGGGACCCAGAGAAGGCCAACTCTGTGGGACCTAACCGGTCGCTGGGATTCGTGTGGCAGAAGGCCCGTGTTTTGCAAAAATGGGGTGAGCAGATGTCTGGGAAGCCTGCAGAGAGATCTTGGAGGCTGGGGGAAGGTGAAAACACCCCTATTTTGTGAAAAAAATTGGCAAAAAATTGGAACTCTTCATAAAAACAGAGGCATTTTTGCCTTTCCAAGCCTCCAAGAGCTCTCTGCAGGATTCCCAGATCGTCTGCCGACCCCATTTTGGGAAAAAAAAAAAATATGCGAAGGGGGGAGGCATTTTTGCAAAAAAACAGAGTATGCAGAGGCCAGG
The DNA here is from genome assembly GCF_031021105.1 of Erythrolamprus reginae. Lineage (NCBI taxonomy): Eukaryota > Metazoa > Chordata > Lepidosauria > Squamata > Dipsadidae > Erythrolamprus > Erythrolamprus reginae. The sequence continues at coordinate 21,262,103 of NC_091951.1, read as the reverse complement.
GAGGGCAAAAACTTTTTTCTTATCTCTTTGAAATCATTTTTGTGTCTTATACACTGCTGCATCTTACGGTCCGAAAAATACGTTAAGTAAAATAATGAATATTAGGACCACAATTGGAGAACATGCAAGTCCATCACAGTGAATAACTTACGAGCGAGACTGACTAGAAGGAGCTGTGTTGAAAGGCAATGGTCTAGGTGAGGATGTGGTTTCAGTGGTGACTATACCAAGGAAATGGTCTCCTGGTCGGTAAAAGTTCCATGGTTTTTTCCCATCCCGGATATTAAAATTCAGTGGGCATTTCATGCTAAGCTTCTCAGAGAATGCATAAAACATTAAAAGCAGCAACATTAAAAGCAGAAGATTCATAATTTATAGCACTGAGTCAATCCCCTTCCTGTGTCTAAACGAGAAGAATTCTATGAATTCAAAGCATCCTCACTTTCCTAAATCAGTCAGAGAAAAACCAATCTTGGTTGGAAAGGAGAGAAAAGTACATTCAAGAGCACAGTCGCTGGCTGTCCATGAAACTTGTGTCACACAAAGTCTGGACTCTGGCATTTATCCTTTCCTGATATTAGATAGCTTTCTTGTTCCTTTAGTACGATGTTCACATCAAAGGCAGTCAGTATAGGCGAAGATGTCTTAAAGACCAGGTTGGGGATAATTACAGTGAGAAATAATTTCTCCTCTGGGGAATCTTGAAGTTCTTCCAAGACTTCAAGTGCAGAGGGTCAGCAGGAGAATAGCATATAAACAAAAAAAATCACAAATACACCCCTATGGGTGTTGTGATTCCTCCCGTCAGGACATGTCCAAAAAGTGATGCTGGAGGAAAATAGTTCAATCAGCATCCAGGTAATTGACTTCTTCTGCTCTTTATCATGGTCCCTTGTGTCCAGAGACTGCTGGGGAACGTCACCTGGAGTTATGGAGTTTGATTAAACTCTCCATTGATGATACAACTTAGTCCTGCTTGTCTTCTAATGCAAATATCCTTTAACCCTTCCAAACATTAACAGTAAGATTTTTTGTGTGTGTGATTTTTCTTTTATTTATTTATTTATTTATTCATTCATTCATTCATTCATTCATTCATTCATTTATTATACAAATAACAGCCGCTACAAAAAAGAAGTCAAGGAAAAAAACTAATTTCTAAAATCATAATTAAAACTAAAGACAATCCAATTGCATACATACTAATCATTCAAACCAGTTCAGGCACATGGACAAGCTAGTGGTTGATTTAGGGCCCCCAGGCCTGCCGGCATAGCCACGTCTTTGTGGCCTTATGGAAAGCCATCAGGCTGGGGGCCATACAGACCTCGGGGAGGTAGTTGATTCCATAAAGTTGGGGCAACAACAGAGAAAGCTCTCCCCTGCAGCCCCACCAACCTGCATTGCTTAGCTGATGGGACCTGGAGGAGGCCAACTCTATGCACTCTAATTGGTCTCTGGGAGGTATGTGGCAAGAGACGGTCTCATAAATAAACTGGCCCTGAGCCATATAGGGCTTTATAGGCAATAACCAACACTTTGAATTGTGCCTCATGACTAATAGGGAGCCAGTGCAGCTGACAGAGTATCGGTGTTATATGGGTACCGAGGTGCACCCATGACAACTTGTGTGGCTGCATTCTGGACCATTTGGAGTCTCCGAACACTTTTCAAAGGTAGCCCCATCTAGAGCGCGTTGCAATAATATTTTTTAAAATATTTTTTAAATTGGTTTTATAATATAAAACACACACACAACATATAACAAGTACACAGTGATTTATTTTATTTTTATTTATTTATTCATTTGTCCAATACACAAATACATAGGAAGAAAAATAGACATGTAGCAATATATATAAGGGTGAAGTGCACTTAGAGGAGAGGATATATGAAAGAAAGAAAATATATATGATAAGTGAGAGAAAGGAAAGACAATTGGACAGGGGACGAAAGGCACACCAGTGCACTTATGTATGCCCCTTACTGGCCTCTGAGGAACCTGGAGAGGTCAATCATGGATAGTCTAAGGGAGAAATGTTGGGGGTTAAGGGTTGACACAATTGAGTCTGGTAATGAGTTCCACGCTTCGATAACTCGATTGTTGAAATCATATTTTTTACTGTCAAGTTTGGAGCGGTTCTTATTAAGTTTGAATCTGTTGCGTGCTCTTGTGTTGTTATGGTTGAAGCTGAAGTAGTCATTGACTGGTAGGACGTTGCAGTATATGATCTTGTGGGCAATACTCAAATCGTGTTTTAGGCACCGTAGTTCTAGGCTTTCTAGGCCCAGGACTGTTAGTCTATTTTCGTAGGATATTCTGTTTCGAGTGGAGGAGTGAAGGGCTCTTCTGGTGAAATATCTTTGGACATTTTCAAGGGTGTTGATGTCTGAGATGTGGTATGGGTTCCAGACAGATGAGCAGTAGTCTAGGATGGGTCTGGCAAAAGTTTTGTAGGCTCTTGTGAGTAGTGTGAGATTGCCTGAGCAGAAGCTGCGTAGGATCAGGTTAACAACTCTAGAAGCTTTTTTGGCGATACTGTTACTGTGGGCTTTAGCACTTAGGTCATTCGATATTAGTATTCCAAGGTCTTTTACTGAGTGTGCGTTAGGGTTAGGGTTTGTGCCCACTACCAGACAATCATTCGTACCCCACCACCAATCGGGAGTGCTTCTTGTATAAACCATTTTAACCCAAGAGCAAAATATCTTTTTACATATTATAAAGATGGGAAGTGATGAGGGCCTGAGCGACTGTGCGTAGAGCCTCTGGGTCCCGATAGGGTTGCAACTGGTACAACAGGTGGACTTGGGCAAAGGTCCCCCTCGCCACAGTCGAGAGATGATGTTCAAGGTTCAACTGTCCCCAAGTTGTGGACCCTATCTGAGGTGGTTAAGGTTCCTCGATGGTTGGACAGATTGAATAGTCCTTAAGAGGAAATGCCCACAGCAACTTGGTCTTGTCTAAGTTAAGATTGAGCATGTTGGCCCTCATCCAGACTCTCACAGCCTCCAGGCACCAGCACATCACATCCACCACTTCATTGAATTGGCATGGGGTGGAGATGTATAGCTGGGTATCATCAGTGTACTGGTGATACCTCACCCCATGCCAATGGATGATTTCACCCAGTGGCTTCATGTAGGTGTTAAATAGTAGGGGGGAGTGGACAGACCCCTGCAGCACACCACAGGGGAGAGGACGAGTGGTGGACCTCTGCGCCCCCCCCCACTAACACTGACTGCAAATGACTGGAGATATAGGAGGAGAACCACTGTAGGATGATGCCCCCCACTCCCAGTCCCTCCACACATTGAAGAAGAATACCATGGTCAATGGTATCGAAGGCCACTGAGAGGTCAAGGAGCACCAGGACAGAGTAATATCCCCTGTCCCGGGCCCACCAAAGATCATCCATCAGCATGACCAAAGCGGTTTCCATGCTGTGACCAGTCCTGAAGCCAGACTGAAAAGAGTCCAGATAATCAACTTCTTCCAAGGACCGCCAGAGCTGAAGTGCCACCACCTTCTCAACAACCTTACCCAAGAAGGGCAGGTTGGAGACTGGCCTTTACTTCTTCAATTTGCCTTGATCCAGGGATGGTTTCTTGAGGAGGGATTGCACAACTGCTTCCTTTAACTGCTGTGGAAATGACCCCTCTCTCAAGGAAGCATTAATAGCTGCCTGGATCCAGCTGTGTGTCACCTCCTGACTGGCTGAAACCAGCTAGGAGGGGCACGGGTCCAGTAGGCAGGTGGAGGAACTCACAGCTCCCATGGCCTTGTCCAGGGATTACCAGGTCAAACTCCTCTCAAAGGATTGAACTAAGACTTGACCCTGTCACCTCGGTCTGAATTGCCCAATTGGAGTCCAGATCATTCTGAATCAGAGCAACTTTATCTGCAAGAAACTGAGCAAATTCCTCAGCTCTGCCCTGAAACGGCTCCATCGCCTTCACCTTGTTACCCTAAACAGGGTGGCTGGGCAAGAATCTGCAGATCCAATACGGGTGGTAATGCACACAGACTTTGCCGCCTCTATCGTCACAAGGTAAGTCTTAATATAAGCTCTTACCCATGTTTGGTTAGACTAAGAGTTACTGGACTTCCATGATTGCTCTAGGTGTCTCTTCTGGCGTTTCATTCCCTGCAGTTCCTCACTAAACCAAGGAGATAAAGACAAAACCTAGGTTGCAGTGACCACCTATGTTTGTGGTTTGATGTAAAAACTGATTGTGAGCAATCCTATACTACAACCAAAGTATTGGATTTCAGAAAAACAAATTTCAATGAAATGGGAGAATATTTAAATAATGAATTAAAAAGCAAGGATAAAATGGCAGGAGCGAGCGCCCAGTGGACTGTATTAAAAAGGCCATAAAAAAGGCAAATAACTAAAGGTAAAATGAAGAAAAACCCGCTATGCTTTAGCAATGATGTAAGGGCTATAGTCAATGAAAAAAAGTCTGCCTATAGGAGGTATAAAGAGTCTGGAAGTATAGCTGACAGAGAGGTGTATAAAATGAGACAGAAGGAGGCGAAACAGATAATATATGCTGCTAAAGCCTCAAAAGAGGAATAAATTGCCAAATCTGTAAAGAAGGGGGATAAAACCTTCTTCAGATATATTAGTGATAGGAAGAAGAAAAATGGCAGCATCACATACTGGAGATAATACATACATTGATGGGAATAAGGAGGTCTCTGACCATTTGAATAGCTACTTCTGTTCAGTTTTCTCAGAAAGCAGCTTACAATATAATACTATGGATGGATATAGCATTGCTTCCAGCTGTAGGGATACAGCTCCAGTGATCTCAGAGGCCGATGTCTTAGAAGAACGTGAACAATTAAAGACAAATAAGGCAATGGGTCCAGATGGCATCCACCCCAGAGTTCTTAAAGAAATCAGATTTGTGATAGCTACCCCCCTGACTGATTTGTTTAGCCAATTCCTTTTAACAGGAGACGTTCCTGATGATTGGAGAATGGCCAGTGTTGTGCCTATCCATAAGAAGGGCAGTAGAGAAGAAGCTAGTAACTACAGGCCAGTTAACTTGACATCAGTTATAGTTAAAATGATGGAGACTCTACTCAAAAAGAGGATAAATCAGCACCTAAAAACCAATAACTTATTGGACCCAAATCAGCATGGCTTTACTGAGAGCAATTCATGTCATACTCTGACCTTCAGGAAGTTCCTCCTTATCTCCATGTTGAATCTCTCCTTGGTCAGCTTCCAGATGAGGAACAACAGCTGGAAGCTGACCAAGGAGAGATTCAACATGGAGATAAGGAGGAACTTCCTGACGGTCAGAGTGATCAACCAATGGAACAATCTACCAGTGGACGGTGTGAACTCCAACACTCTGGACATTTTTAAGAGAAGATTGAACTGCCACTTGACTGGTATACTATAGGGTTCCTGCTTGGGTAGGGGGTTGAACTCGATGGCCTTCATGGTCCCTTTCAACTCTAACAATAAATAAATAAATAATCTCATTTATTTCTTTGACTATGTCACAAAGGTGTTAGATGAAAGTGGTGCTGTGGATATTGCCTATCTGGACTTCAGCAAAGCCTTTGATACGGTTCTACATAAAGAGCTGATAGATCAATTAGTGAAGATTGGACTTAATCTCTGGATAGTTCAGTGGATTTGCAGCTGGCTGAAGCATAGATATCAGAGGGTTGTTGTTAATGGCAAAGATTCTGTGCAGAGCCTGGTTACAAGGGATGTGCCCCAATGGTCTGTTCTGGATCCTATTCTTTTTAATATGTTTGTGAGTGACATAGGGGAAGGTTTGGTAGGGAAGGTTTACCTATTTGCTGATGACTCTAAAGTGTGCAATAGGGTTGATATTCCTGGAGGCCTGTAATACGGCAAATGATTTAGCTTTACTAGATAAGTGGTCAAAGCAATGGAAACTGCAGTTTAATGTTTCCAAATGTAAAATAATGCACTTGGGGAAAAGGTATCCTCAATCTGAGTAGTGTATTGGCAATTCTGTGTTAGCAAAAACTTAAGAAGAGAAGGATTTAGGGGTAGTGATTTTTGACAGTCTCAATATGGGTGAACAGTGCAGTCAGGCGGTAGGGAAAGCAAGTAGAATGCTTGGTTGCATAGCTAGAGGTATAACAAGCAGGAAGAGGGAGATTGTGATCCCGCTGTATAGAGCGCTGGTGAGACCACATTTGGAATACTGTGTTCAGTTCTGGAGACCTCACCTACAAAAAGATATTGACAAAATTGAACGGGTCCAAAGATGGGCTACAAAAATGGTGGATGGTCTTAAGCATAAAACTTACCAGGAAAGACTTAATAACCTCAATCTGTATAGTCTGGAGGACAGAAGGAAAAGGTGGGACACAATCGAAACATTTAAATATGTCAAAGGGTTAAATAAGGTTCAGGAGGGAAGTTCTTTTAATAGGAAAGTGAACACAAGAACAAGGAGACACAATCTGAGGTTAGTTGGGGGAAAGATCAAAAGCAACATGAGAAAATATTATTTTACTGAAAGAGTAGTAGATCTGTCAGTCTTCTATATGTATACGTATATGTATGTACATGTGTATATATATATATATATAATGCCATGAGGATTAAAAAATATCACTATCTTCCAAGCCCCCTTTAATTATATCAAACAAAATAATTCGCCCATTATGTATGGACGACATGGTTGGGTCACTGTCTAGGTATGGACTGTTGATAAATGTTCAGACTAAAAATTCCTCTGTCTCACATTTGTACATTATTTTTGGTTGTAAGCTGCTCCTTTATATTAAGATCTGGCCTCAGAATGATGATGTAACACTTGGGGATGAAGATGCAGCCCAGCAGACCAGCACTGGAAGTCAAGATGGAGAAGACCTGAACAGCCACCATGTATTTTCCTTTGGTGCTCAGGTAAGTGGGCACGAAACTCACCCAGACACTGCAGAAGACCAACATGCTAAAGGTTATCAGCTTGGCTTCATTGAAGACTCCAGGCAGATTCCTGGCCAGGAAAGCCACCGTGAAGCAGATGGCAGCCAAGATACCCATGTAACTAAGGCTGATGTAGAACATGACAACAGACCCTTCATTGCATTGCAGGATGATCCCTCCAGGCTGGGAATGAAGGTCAGAGTCAGGGAATGGGGGAGAACCTCCCAGCCAGATGGAGCAGATGATAATTTGAACAATAGAACAAGAAAGAATGATGGAATTGGCCAAGCTCTTCCCCAACCATTTCCTCACTCGGTTTCCAGGTTTTGTGGCCAGGAAAGCGAGTACCACTGTGATTGTTTTAGCCAGGAGAGAAGAAATTGCAACTGAGAAGATGATACTGAACACCGTTTGTCGTAGGAGGCAGGAGACTTTCCTTGGTTGACCAATGAAGAGAAGAGGAGACAAGAAGCAAAGGAGGAGGGAGAACAGGAGGATGTAAGATAGGTCCTGGTTATTAGCTCTCACAATGGGAGTTTCTTGGTATTTAATGAACATGATTAAAATAAGGCCTGTGCTTAGGAACAAAATTATGGCAAAAGAGACCAGAATGATGCCCAGATATTCTTCATAAGACAGGAAGATTATAATTTTGGGGATACATTGGACTCGGTCCTCATTTGGATATTGATGATCCAGACACTTGGTGCATTTTGACATATCTGAGAATACCAAAATGATTATATTTCAACAATGTCTCAATTCACATTTTAAGAACCCTTGACATTTCCAAAGGCCTTTTTAACATTTTCCCAAAACAAAGATAATAACAATTCCCCACCCTCTCTTTCTTTCTCTTTTTTCCCTCTCTCTCTCTCTCTGATTGTTACAATGAGGGGGAGGGATGCTTCAAAGTAATGCCTGACTGCCCTACTTTACCCCCCAGAGAGAGAAAGAGGCAATACACAAAGGGGAAAGAGGCAATAGAAATTGCATCACCATCTGTCAGCATGACTAAGGCAAAATCAATGAAGCCAATTACAGGAGGGTGGAAAGGGTGTGGGCCTATTATGTGTGCAATGACTAAATCGATCAACATTAATAAAAGCAAGCATCTCCTCAATGGGAATTTTATACTCTGATGATGTCTCCAGGGGCTGAGAAAAACTTAGTATAATAATTTTTTTAAAAAGTTCTGGAGATGGTTTCTTCATCTATAACTATACCTGAACTCACATTTTTAGGGAAATTCGACACACACAGACACACACACAGACACACACACAGACACACACACACACACACACCATATTTTGGCTGATAATGCAAAGGAAGGGATAGATCTATTTCAAGGTAAATTGCTCTCATCAGCTAGCCATAACCTTACCCAGATTTGAAACCATGCAGGGCATGGCTAGTTGATGAGAGCAAAATAGCTTGAAATAGATCTATACTAGTCTCCCTTCCTTTTCATTATCGGCAAAAATATGTTACACATATAGAATAAAAATTAACTGCCTTGAATGGCCCCTGAAGGGGCCGAGTGGCAAAAAGGAAGCAGTATGCGTCCTCCCATATTTGTGTATACCAAAGTGATTCTCTGGTATTTGGAGCTTCTTCAAACTGGCCATAATGTTAGCTACAGGTTAGCTAGCCTACCCCTGGTTCTTACACACTTATGTGCCAGTTATTTCCGGCCCTAGGGGTGGTGCTCATCTCCATTTCCAAGTCAAAGAGCCAGTGCTGTCTAATGATGTCTCCATGGTCATGTGGCCAGCACGACTAAATGCTAAAGGCACATGGAGCATCTTTCCACCAAATTGCTACCTATTTTTCTGCTTGCATTTCTATGTGCTTTTATACTCCTAGATTGGCAGAAGCCAGGACAAATAATGGGAGCTCACTCCATTACGCGGTACTAAGGATTCGAACCAGTGAACTGCTGACCTCAGTCAGCCACTGAACCATCACATTTTAGTGGTTAGAGATTAATCACAAGGGGGGGAAAAAAGTAAAATCCTGACTTGGACTTTAAGAGAGCAGAGTTCAACAAACTTAGAGAGTGCTTGCTGAGGTTTCCGTTTGATAGAAATCCTCAATGGGAAAATGTATCTTTTAGCCTTGACTTTCAAGAAAAAAACTCTGGATGAATCTACTTCTACAAAACCTGCTCTTTTCTTAGAGGTCATCCACCTTCCTCAGTGGAGATGGTCCCCTCTGGACAAGGAATGCAGTCATAGCAGCAAACTGGCTCTCCTTCTCGAGACCGCTTGACAAATGCAGGACGACAATTTTCCACACATTTGGACTGAGGCAGAGACTAAGCAGAAAAACAATTAATGCCAAAGAAAATCTGTTAGAATTCACCATCCCTGGAAAGTGGTGGTGAACATGAATATTAATCAGAATAGAGCTGGAAGAACCTGAAAACTAATTTATGCTGCCAGGCTTGGGGTCTTTAGATCCCAGGCTCTGGCCACTGAATATCTTATAGTTTATGCTTGTATGAATGGTTTTTAATGTTTAGCTTTTTATAATGTTTTAAATTAACTATTTATATTAATGGGATCTAGTTGTACAGTGGTACCTCGACATACGAGTTTAAATCGTGCCAGAGCTGACCTTGTATGTTGATCATCGTATCTTGAACAAATGCATTTAGATTTGGCTTTTTGCGCGGAGATAACTGGAAAAAATGGAATTCTTGCGCCACCTAGTGGACGCTCGGCTCGTATCCCGAATTTGAGCTCGGGTGTCGAACAGAAATTTTGCTCGCGTCGCAGCTCGTAACTTGAAATACTCACATGTGCAGCAACTCGTATCTAGAGGTACTACTGTATTATTGAGGCAGCATACAAGTCCAAGTAATAAATAATAAATAAATAAACCACTGACAGATTCTTCATTTCTACTTAATTAAGCCTGGAAGGATGGAATTAACTTTTTAAAAGCATTAATTGACAACCAGTGGGGTTTTCTTTCATGGTTGTATTGACATTAATTCCTCAATTCTTCATGTATCTGTGATTTTAAATTATGATAATGTATTCATGTTAAATTTTGGAATGGTATTTTTCTAAAAAGTTATTGAAGTTTTATTCTCTTAATTTTAAAATAGAATAAATGTGGTGAAAAAAGGAACATATGACTGGTAGGATCTGCAAAGGATTCTGAAAAGCTACTAAAAATTGTAAAGCCGCTCTAATCTATAATAGTCTCCTGGTTAAGAAATATCGTAGGAACATCAATATTTCTCCTACCTTGTTGCAGAACTTTAGCCATGACAGAATATCTCTATTGATAATAAATCTCCTCCTTTCAAAATGCCCCAGTTGCTTGTCAATGGGTTTCAGTCTGGGAAGAAGCACCCAGCTTATGACGTTGAGATCTGCAGCTACATCTCCATTTTGGTCCAAGTACAATTTTCTATGGGAAATATTGCAAAACTCATTCTTCTCCAGAAATGGATGGAACTAGAATAGAAAATTCCAAGGATTTTAAAAGCAGAAATTTGGTTTCTTATCCCAGGTAGGCTTTTTACATTGGAATCTTTCTTTTACAGTTGTCTAATCTGCAACTAAAGTGAGCTGGGAGAGCACTATCTTCAAAAGTGAAAAGGACTCATAGAAACATAGATGTCTGACGGCAGAAAAAGACCTCATGATCCATCTAGTCTGCCCTTATACTATTTTCTGTATTTTATCTTAGGATGGATATATGTTTATCCCAGGCATGTTTAAATTCAGTTACCGTGGATTTATCTACCACGTCTGCTGGAAGTTTGTTCCAAGGATCTACTACTCTTTCAGTAAAATAATATTTTCTCATGTTGCTTTTGATCTTTCCCCCAACTAACTTCAGATTGTGTCCTTGTTCTTGTGTTCACTTTCCTATTAAAAACACTTCCCTCCTGGACCTTATTTAACCCTTTAATATATTTAAATGTTTCGATCATGTCCTCCCATTTCCTTCTGTCCTCCAGAGTATACAGATTGAGTTCATTAAGTCTTTCCTGATACGTTTTATGTTTAAGACCTTCCACCATTCTTGTAGCCTGTCTTTGGACCTGTTCAATTTTGTCAATATCTATTTGTAGGTGAGGTCTCCAGAACTGAACACAGTATTCCAAATGTGGTCTCACCAGCATTCTATATAGTGGGATCATAATCTCCCTCTTCCTGCTTGTTATACCTCTAGCTATGCAGCCAAGCATCCTACTTGCTTTCCCTACCGCCTGACTGCACTGTTCACCCATTTTGAGACTGTCAAAAATCACTACCCCTAAATCTTTCTCTTCTGAAGTCTTTGCTAACACAGAATTGCCAATACACTACTGAGATTGAGGATTCCTTTTCCCCAAGTGCATTATTTCACATTTGGAAACATTAAACTGCAGTTTCCATTGCTTTGACCATTTATCTAGTAAAGCTAAATCATTTACCATATTACAGACGCCTCCAGGAATATCAACCCTATTGCACACTTTAGAGTCATCGGCAAATAGGCAAACCTTCCCTACCAAACCTTCCCCTATGACTCAGATAAATTGGTCAATATATGTTGAAAAAAGTATACATGAACAGAATATATAATTCACCAAATTTGTTTATTAAAGGAAATATTTTAACATATCACAAATAAATAGAGCAAAGAAAGAAACAAAAAAAATTCAGAAATTCCTTGGAAATTCCTTAGAAACCATGGCATTTTCAAGAAGAAAATTGACAGGCTAATCTTCCATGTCGACCAGTTGGGAAATATGGCTATCTGAGCGTATTCTATATTATTGTAAGGGTATATTAAGAAACACTTGCAAATTGTATTGTACAAATCTCCCACCAACTACATCAGGGGTGTCAAACTTTCTCCCCCTTTGCTAAATGAGCCACTGTGTGATGCACCTGGCCCTTTTGCTGCAAGTTTGACACCTCTGCAATTCATAAACAAAGCTACAGTGGTACCTCATGATATGAACTTAATTGGTTCCAGGAGGAGGTTCATAAGGTGAAAAGTTCATAAGATGAAACAATGTTTCCCATAGGAATCAATGTAAAAGCAAATAATGCGTGCAAATCCTTCAGGAAAATCCCAAACTTTAGAAGGGAGGCGAACGGAGGGCAGGGAGGAGCAGCTAAAGTGGGCGGGTGGAAGAAGCAAGGCTAGGCTAAAGGGTGAGTGGGAAGGAAGAAAGGCAAGGGGGGCACCCCTCCCCTTTCTTTCTTCAAAAGACACCCTTTCAATTCCTTTGCAACCACCTTGTTCTCGGCAAAATTCTTCCTCCTGCAAGCTGCCCCTCTCTCCTCCCCTTTCTTTCTTAAAAAGACACCCTTTCAATTCCTTTGCAACCACCTTGTTCTCGGCAAAATTCTTCCTCCCGCAAGCTGCCCCTCCCTCCTCCCCTTTCTTAAAAAGACACCCTTTCAATTCCTTTGCAACCACCTTGTTCTCGGCAAAATTCTTCCTCCCGCAAGCTGCCCCTCCCTCCTCCCCTTTCTTCAAAAGACACCCTTTCAATTCCTTTGCAACCACCTTGTTCTCGGCAAAATTCTTCCTCCTGCAAGCTGCCCCTCCCTCCTCCCCTTTCTTAAAAAGACACCCTTTCAATTCCTTTGCAACCACCTTGTTCTCGGCAAAATTCTTCCTCCCGCAAGCTGCCCCTCCCTCCTCCCCTTTCTTAAAAAGACACCCTTTCAATTCCTTTGCAACCACCTTGTTCTCGGCAAAATTCTTCCTCCCGCAAGCTGCCCCTCCCTCCTCCCCTTTCTTTCTTAAAAAGACACCCTTTCAATTCCTTTGCAACCACCTTGTTCTCGGCAAAAAAATTCCTACTCCAAGCCACCCCTCCCTTTTCTTTCTTCAAAAAAGTTGAAAAAAAGAAACCTCTTCATCCCAGCAGCAGCTGCTTGGGTTCGTAAGGTGAAAATAGTTCGGAAGAAGAGGCAAAAAAATCTTAAACACCGGGTTCGTATCTTGAAAAGTTCGTTAGAAGAGGCGTTCGTAAGATGAGGTACCACTGTATTTTGATGTCATTTCAGGAATAAAGAGTTTGTAGAAAAATATTTATGTTTCCCTTAATGTTTTCCCTTAGACACATGTGCAAATAAGCCACGGCACATTTTTCATATTTTCAAAATCCTGGGGAACATTGAGCGGGGGGGGGGGGGGGGGGGGCTAAAAAAAAGTTTGGACAAAAAACCTGTCTTCCTCCCTTTTGCTCTATTTCTCTCTCCCTCCCTCTTTCTCTCTCTTCCTTCCTTCCTTTCTCTCTCTCTCCATCCCTCTTTCTTTCTCTCTTCCTTCCTTCCTCTCTTTCTCTCTCCCTCCTTCTCTCCCATTATGTCTTTCTCTCTCCCTCCTTCCCCCTCTCTTGCTTTCTTTCTCTCTCTCTTTCTCTGTCTCTCTTGCTATCTCTCTCTTTCTCTCTCTCTCTTTCGCTCTTGCTATTTCTCTGTCTCTCTTGCTATCTCTCTCTCTGTCTCTCTTGCTATCTCTCTCTCTCTCTTGCTATCTCTCTTTCTCTCTTGCTATCTTTCTCTCTCTTTCTTTCTCTCTCTTGCTATCTCTTTCTTTCTCTCTCCCTCCTTCCCTCCCTCTATGTCTTTCTCTCTCCCTTCTTCCCCCCTCTCTTTCTCTCTCTCTTGCTTTCTCTCTCTCTCTCTCTCTTGCTATCTCTCTCGCTCTGTCTCTCTTGCTATCTCTCTTTCTCTCTCTTGCTATCTCTCTCTATTTCTCTCTCTCTCTTGCTATCTCTTTCTTTCTCTCTCTCTCTCTCTCTCTCTTGCTATCTCTCTTTCTTTCTCTCTCTTTCTCTCTGTCTCTTTCTCTCTTGCTATCTTTCTCTCCCTCTCTCTCTCTTGCTATCTCTCTCTATCTCTCTATCTCTCTCTGTCTCTCTTGCTATCTCTCTCTCTTTCTCTCTCTCTCTCTCTTTCTCTCTCGTTATACCACCCCAACAACAGCGGCATTGGGCAGTAGCCAGGGGTGGCGGCAGAGTGGTTGACTGCGAGCGGGAGCCCTGATGGCGGCAGCTGGAGATGCTGCTGGACGCCGTATATGCTGGTGCTGTGCTGGGCATGGGCGTGGGGCTGTACGGCGTCCAGCAGCATGTCCAACCACCACCGTCGGTGCCTCCACCTTGGAGCTCCCTCTCACCGCCGCCATTCCCCGGCGACTGCCTGGGGCCTCTGCAGCTGGCAGCTTCCCATTCCCGCTGCCATTGCCCTCCTGCCAGGCCCCAAAGGACAATTGTTGCCACCCTCACCAGGAAAGCTCCAGCTGGACACGGGGTGCTGCCGGTGGCTCTGCCCTGGAGCTCTTGCTTGCCGCCGCCATCCCCCGGCAACTGCCTGGGGCTGCTGCAGCTGGCAGCCTCCTGTTCCCGCTGCCAGTGCCCTCCCGCCGGCCCCCAAAGGACATTTGTTGCCGCCCCCACCAGAGAAGCTCCAGCTGGGTGCGAAGAATAAAGCTCAGCTTCCGGTCTCGGAAGCTGAGCTTCGCGGCACACCTGACCATGTCTCGCGGCACACCGGTTGAAAAACACTGATTTAGGAAAGGATGTGGACCAGGTCTCTCAAAGTTAGTGCAACCCCATACAGAACTAAAGATATGAAATTAACTGGATATTGAAGATCCATGCAGCCAAAACTATTTGGTCTTGCTTGGCTCAGCCAAAACATCTTGTCCCCTTATCTCCACAATATTATTCTATGAGTGATTAGATTGGCCAAGCTGTTAGCCTTTGGTAGCATAAGCAGGGTGAGACGGTTCCTCTCTTTCTCCCTTGGAGTTTCATGGATCTTGGTAGGGAGTCCATACCTGCCATGGTTGCAGCTTCGGAGCCTCTGATGTCTTTTCACTCTTCTTGCTTCTCTTCCCAGATCTGGATGAATAGGCAGCTTTCAAGGCATTGTCCATTGTCCTAATAACATCGTGCAGATGGAGGTGAAAAGAGATCCATATCTTTCTCCTTTCCTCTACGGGCCTCAGTGGTTCTCTCTGGGTGCATCTTTTTTGACCTTTGACAGAAAAAACGTGCTTTAAAAAAGAACAGTGAAAATATCTATTTTCCAATTGCACAAAGAGTTGGGTTCCAAAGGGATCATTTTTTGGCCTTTTCTTTTCCTGAAAAGCAAAGCTCCAAATGCTATGGACATATTTGTAAAGGCTATGCCGCCCCAATACCAAATAATCAATGCTTTCCACTATCCAGACTTTCCCTTCAATAGGCCCTGGAACACCTTCAAATGTTAAGTGCAAATTATGAATTCTGTCCCAAATGTTAACATGCTCTATGTAATTCACAAAGACATTGGCTTGTCTCCATTTAGAAATGGCATCCCTGAAGGGTGTTGTATGTCCAGTCGCTGAGAATCGTTGTGCTATAACCACACAAATTCCATTGTGGACAAGCATAGGAATAAAAATCCTCATGAAATTCTCTCCCTCCTCTGTGTCTGAAGCAAAGAGACCAATCAAGGTCCATCGGAAATGAAGGAGCAGTCGGACAATTGCTGGGTATGTGATTCCTTTTTTGGGGAGAATCCGGTAGAAAAAAGGAAATTGACTTTTATCACTCAGAGTCTCTGAAACAATTGCATCACTGATCTGCAAAATCAATGAAGAAGGCTATGAATGGATGGAAGTTGAAAATATCTAAGTATATTAATATATATATATATATTTTTAGAACAGAATAGAATATAATTTTATTGGCCAAGTGTGATTGGACACACAAGGAATTTGTCTTGGTGCATATGCTCTCAACGTACATAAAAGAAAAAGATACATTTGTCAAGAATCATGTGATACAACACTTGCAGAACATATCCATGAATCAAATCAAACAGCCAGAAGACCTCTTGATTGAACACAGAACAGTTATTAGAGAATAGAAGTTAAATATTCTTAACAAACTACAATATCCAGCTTTATATCATATTCTCAGAGTATAATAAGGTACTACCATATGTATTTAGTGCCTTAGGCATGTGTATTCCAGAATCCTTAATTCATCCTGGCAAGTAATGGTCATTAATGTCTAGACTGAATAGCAGTGGTTGAGGAATGCCTTGAAAAATATTAACCTTACTTCTCATGGGTCCAAACCAAATTGTCATGCATGAGCTTGGATCCGCCCCGAGTCTTCAGAGAGGGGCGGCATACAAATCTAATAAATTATTATTATTATTATTATCAGCATCATCATCATCATCAAACTTGGGACAAGGGCAACCTTTGTAGTTCTATTTTAAGGACAATCCTCAATAATATTTCTCTGTTTAGTATGTCGGATGCTGGAGTGAGATTTATAAAGGCAGCAAATCAGTGTTTCCCCAGATTGACATGTTTTGTAATTGGGTGGTTCAAGACAAGGCAATTGTGAACAGTGGATTGACTCTAAAGCTTGCTTGATCTTCTGCAAGGAATGCCCTTTCCAAATAATCCAGTCTCCATTCTATTCAAGAAGAACCTAAAACATATTTTAGCTACAGTATCTATTAGACGAATTGGCCAGTAGCTGCTATGTTTTAAAAAAAAATATTCCTCACTGTCACAACTATATAGCAGAAGCCACCAAAGCATTGGGGATGGTGTCATAAGAGGATATGAATGCTTCCCCCACTCCCCATAGTGTATCTCAATCCATGGCTATGACACCTATAAAGGCTGGATGGAAAGCAGTTGTGGAACTCCATAGACAAAATATTGCTCACCCACAACTTCCCCATTTATTTTACCAGATGGAGAAATACACACACAACCTGTGGGATTTTGGAGATGCCTACTAATGTTGACATCTGAATGGAGGTTTCCCTCTTAGCTGCATCAACAAGAGCCAAAAGGTTTTCCTTCCTTCCACAGCTGTAGTTGGGGACATTGGCTTGTCCAGTAGAGAGTATGTCCAGCAAGGCTTCTGAAGTGCCAAGGGTGTTGGCATAGTTGTCATGGATGTTGTAGCCAAGTGTGAGATTGGGCAGAAACTGGGGATTCTTATTCACCGTTTGAACGGCAAAAATCAAGATTAGCTGTTTAAAATAATTTGTACGGCTGTAAAAAAATGAGTTCGTGTTATTAACATCATCATCATCATCAAGAGAAAAAATAAAATTATTTCTTTAGTTTACTCCTCTTATCTGCACAAACCAAATATGTCTTAAGCCAATATAGATCCAAAGCTAAAGGCAAATGATAGCCAATCACAAATACACATTTATTTCCACCAGATCTAATTTTTATTTGCCCAGTAACCTGTATTCAATATTATTCAATCATGGGTGGGGGGGGGGCGGAGAAATATTTTTTTCAGTTTACTCCAGTGTTTCCACAAGCCTACTATGTCATAAACCAATATAGATTCAAAGCTAAAGGCAAATGATAGCCACCCATCAGCAAGTAATTTTTATCAGCATTGAGAAGATGGGATGGAGAGAGTCTTCCACCACAGGTAAAAATCAGAAATACATTCTTATTTGTATCAGTCCTAATATTCATCTACCCAGTAATCTTTATTCAAAATCATTTGGCTATTAAAGTAGAGCTACCATAAAATGAAGAGTAAGTGTCCATGAAGTCATCCTCTATTCCTGTAAAGATGAAGAGGAGTACCATATTTTTTGGGGTATAAGACACACCTTCCCCCTCCCAAAAGAGGGTGGAAATGTTGGTGTATGTTATAAACAGAATGCAGCCATTTTTTACCTCCCAAAGCCCTGCCCCACATCCCATTTTTGCGAAAAATGAGCTCGTGTTTAGCAAAAATGGGGGGAGCAGATGTCTGGGAAGCCTGCAGAGAGATCGTGGAGGCTGGGGGAAGGTGAAAACACCGCTATTTTGTGAAAGAAATGGCAAAAAATTGGGACTCTTTGTAAAAACAGAGGGATTTTTGCCTTTCCAAGCCTCCAAGAGCTCTCTGTAGGATTCTCATCTGCAGACCCCATTTTGGAAAAAAAAAATATGCGAAGGGGGTGTGTGTGTTAATTTTTGCAAAAACCAGAGTATGCAGAGGTGATGGAGGGCAAAAACGTTTTTCTTATCTCTTTGAAATCATTTTTGTGTCTTATACACTGGTGCATCTTATGGTCCGAAAAATACGTTAAGTAAAATAATGAATATTAGGACCACAATTGGAGAACATGCAAGTCCATCACAGTGAATAACTTACGAGCGAGACTGACTAGAAGGAGCTGTGTTGAAAGGCAATGGTCTAGGTGAGGATGTGGTTTCAGTGGTGACTATACCAAGGAAATGGTCTCCTGGTCGGTAAAAGTTCCATGGTTTTTTCCCATCCCGGATATTAAAATTCAGTGGGCATTTCATGCTAAGCTTCTCAGAGAATGCATACAACATTAAAAGCAGCAACATTAAAAGCAGAAGATTCATAATTTATAGCACTGAGTCAATCCCCTTCCTGTGTCTAAACAAGAAGAATTCTATGAATTCAAACAACCCTCATTTTCCTAATTCAGACAGAGTTGATTGGAAAGGAGAGAAAAGTACATTCAAGAACACAGTCTCTGGCTGTCCATGAAACTTGTGTCACACAAAGTCTGAACTGTGGCATTTATCCTTTCCTGATATTAGATTGCTTTCTTGTTTCTTCAGTCTGATGTTCACATCAAAGGCAGTCACTATAGCAGGAGATATCTCAAAGATCCAGATGGTGATAATTACAGCGAGAAATAATTTCTCCTCTGGGGAATCCTGAAGTTCCTCCACGACTCCAAGTGCAGAAAGTCAGCAAGAGAAGAGCATGTAAGTGAAAAATCACAATACCCTCCTGTGGAGGTTGTGATTCATCATGTCAGGACATGTCCAGAATGCTGGAGGAAAATAGTTCAATCAACACCCAGGTAATTGACTTCTTCTGCTCTTTATCATGGTCCCTTGTGTCCAGAGACTGCTGGGGAACGTCACCTGGAGTTATGGAGTTTGATTAAACTCTCCATTGATGATACAACTTTAGTCCTGCTTGTCTCCTAATGCAAATATCCTTGAATCCTCCCTAACGTTAACAGTAAGATTTCTTGTGTGTGTGATTTTTCTTTTCTATTAGATCTGCAATTCTAAATTGAAGCTGATTTTACAATTCTTATGTCTGAAGTGAAAGTTCATTTCCCATCACCTCTGGAAATTTGGGGATAACCATGTCCTGGATGACTGAGAATCTCTATAAACCTGTGATGGTGAACCTAGGGTACACATGCCACCACCGTTCCCTGTAAGCTGCGTGCATGCATGCCCCAAAATACCCTGTGCGTGCCCTTTTCCATGGGCGCACGCTCCCCATCCCCCTGCCAGCCTGTGGGGGGGGCAGGGGCGGGGAGGTGTGGCAGTAGGAGGAAAGGGAGCCGCGGCCGCCCCTGCATCCCCACGGTGCCTCTGGCCAAAGGCGCCCCTGGCTTCTCAGCCCTGCCCCCCGCCCACCCGATCTGCCCCCTCTCCTCCTCCACCGCCTCCTGCCTTGGGGCGCGACTTCTCCCACGGCGGTGGTGGCTGCGGGACAAAAGTGCTGCCAGCCAGGGGGCTGCGAGAGAGGGTGTTCTCCGCGGGCTTCGTGAATGCCCGCCCCGCCCCTCTTGCAGCCCCTTCGCTGGGAGCGCTTTCATCCCAGACTTCCAGCAAGGGGGCTGCAGTAGAGGCAGGGCAGCTGTTCCTGAAGGGCAGGGTGATCAGCTGTGAGGCAGAGCTCCGGAACTGAGGCACCAATGGCAAGGGGGCTGGGAGAAAGTGCTCTCGCAGCCCCCTCGCCGACAGTGCCTCAGTTCCGGAGCTCCGCCTCACAGCGGATCACCTTGCCGCCACCCTACGGCTACTGCCCAATGCCGCTGCTAAGAGAGAGAGAGAAAGGGGGGGAGAGAGAGATAGCAAGAGAGAGAAGAGAAAGAAAGCAATAAAGAGAGAGAAAGAAAACAAGAGAGAAAGAGAGAGATGAAAGGGGGAGAGAGAGCTAGCAAGAGAGAGAAGAGAAAGAAAGCAAGAGAGATAGAAAGAAAAAGAGTGAGAGAGAAAGAAAGCAATAGAGAGAGAGAAAGAGAGAGAGAGAGAAAGAGAGAGAGAGAGAGCAAGAGGGGGAGAGAGAAAGAGAGAGAAATGACTCTTGATTTAAAGCACATGGTAAAAAGCACCCAAATAATAACAGACAGAAAAAACCCCAGCCGTTTGTGTGTGTGTGTGTGTGTGTGAACTCTTGAACCATTTCCAATAGCTCACCTGTTATTGGAAATGGTTCAAGAGTTCACACACACACACACAAACACAAGGGGGGAGGAGACAGGGATGGAAAAAGAGAAAATAATAATAGTAATAGATTTTGGTTTTGGTTTTTTATTATTATTTTTAAATAAAAAAGAAGGGAATTTTTTTCTTATTGTCGCTCAGACACTATACTTTTCTGCCCACACCGAAAAAAAATTAGAGGGAACATTGCATGCCACAGGTGGCACATGGAGCCATATCTGCTGGCATATGAGCCATTGCCCTAGTTTATCTCCAAGATGTATGTATGCATCAGCCAGCTGATTTCTGACTTGCGTGGAGGCTATGGGAGGGCATTTTTAGCCTCCAGAGGGCCTCCGGGGGTGGGGAGGCCCTTTTCGCCCTTCCCAGGCTCCAGACAACCAGAGAGGCAACCAGAGAGGTTGAAAAATGGGCCTACCGACCCCACCAGAAGTTGGGGAGGTGGGCCTCATACATGCATGTGCATGGGGCAGTGCATTGCCTGGGGTCTTCAATGAAGCCAAGCTGATAACCTTTAGCATGCTGGTCTTTTGCAGTGTCTGGGTGATCTTTGTGCCCACCTACCTGAACACCAAAGGGAAAAACATGGTGGCTGTTCAGGGTTATTGTTCAGCTCCATTTTCACTACCCCACTGCGTTCCCCTCCCATCCAGGCAGTAACCCACCCCTGATTGTATCTTATGATTAGGGTCATCATTTATCACTTGTTGCTTGTATCTACACTGAGAGCTTATGCACCAGAGACAAATTCCTTATATGTCCAATCACTTTTGGACAATAAAGAATATTCTGTTCTAGAGCTGCCTCTCATCTAATGCCAAGGGAGCAATCAGTACCATTGAACTTGGCCTAATGTTACAAATAGAGCCTGTTTGTTTAAGACTATTGTCTTAAAGCCCATTAAAACTTAATGTTAAATTCAAAGAATAGTCAGAGCCATTGTAGCACAAGTATCTTTTATTGAACAACTGGCTGGAACAATCAATGAAGATGCGCTAACTATTTGCAATACAATCCTGGGCTTAGAAAGCCTAGAACTACGGCGCCTAAAACACGATTTGAGTATTGCCCACAAGATCATATGCTGCAACATCCTACCGGTCAATGACTACTTCAGCTTCAACCACAACAACACAAGAGCACGCAACAGATTCAAACTTAATACGAACTGCTCCAAACTTGACTGTAAAAAATATGATTTCAACAATCGAGTTATCAAAGTGTGGAACTCATTACCGGACTCAATTGTGTCAACCCCTAACCCCCAACATTTCTCCCTTAGACTCTCCACGATTGACCTCTCCAGGTTCCTAAGAGACCAGTAAGGGGCGTACATTAGTGCACTGGTGTGCCTTTCGTCCCCTGTCCAATTGTCTTTCCTTTCTCTCACTTATCATATATATTTTCTTAAGTTCACTTTACCCTTATATATATTACTACATGTCTATTTTTCTTCCTATGTATTTGTGTATTGGACAAATGAATAAATAGATAAAATAAAATAAAGTACAATATGCAAGGTGCAAGGCTCTTTTTAAAGGCAGGCTTGCTGGAGCCCTTGCTTTAAAGCTCTTGCTTGTTTGACAGCACTTTGAATTTGCCGGTCACGTCTTAACCAATCTGCAACTGGCGGCATACAAGAGGGGCTGCATACAAATCCAATAAATAAATAAATAAATTTATTTAGATTTACGAGAGTCACTCATACACAACACTTCTGAATTCTGTAAGATTTCATAGTCAAAGCTTCACTTTCTTCTTACTTTTGTTTGTTACAGTAGAGAATTTATGGAGTGTTTGTGTCCTCTTGTGAGGTGGTCAAGCTTTTTTGTTAATTCTTTTGCAATGTTGTACATAGGGGGGCCCTATAATGATATTATTGGACCAGTGAAGGGCTACCAAAATTTTTACTACCACACTGTGGACGTGGCTCATGCATTTTATTTCAACATATTTCAGTGCAAATTGCTTTATTTACTTACTTACTTACTTACTTACTTACTTACTTACTTACTTACTTACTTACTTACTTATTTTGTCCAATACACAATGAGGGTTTTAGTGGGTATATATCTATATACACATAGTAAAATACATGATGAAGGTTATAGAGGAGATACTCATAGTAAAATATATCTAAGAAATAATAGAAAAGAAGGTATAGTAATAGAACATATCAATGAAAGAATAGAAGAAGAGATATAGGAGAGCAATATCACAGGGGACGGAAGGCACTCTAGTGCACTTGTACTCGCCCCTTACTGACCTCTTAGGAATCTGGATAGGTCAACCGCAGATAATCTAAGGGTAAAGTGTTCGGGGTTTGGGGATGACACTATGGAGTCCAGTAATGAGTTCTATGCTTCGACAACTCGCTTACTGAAGTCATATTTTTTACAGTCAAGTTTGGAGCGGTTAATATTAAGTTTAAATCTGTTGTGTGCTTTGGGGTGGAGCTCCATTTTTTGCTACCCCACTGCGTTCCCGCCCCCCCCATCCGGGCAGTAGCCCACCCCTGCATTGGACAAAGAGTTATGTCAGTCTTGTGTATCCCTAGCCAAAATACAGAAGTCTGACATACTGTATCTCTCCATCCAATCGTATCATTAACAGGGATCCCTACATACAACATCACAAAATAAACTTCGACAGTACAACCCAAAATCTCTGAGTGTTGTGGTCCACCAGTGGCCTGCAGAGCTAGCAGAAGAGTCAGACAGTGAGGAGGCTGGGGAGGAACATGGTCCAGGCCTGCAGTCTGGAGAAGGCTCGGTGCCAGAAGCAGAGGTCCAGTCCAGGACATCTGGGAAGTCTGTGCTGACTCCAGAGCCTCCAGATGCTGACATGAGCGAGGCAGAGGAATAGGGGGAACTTGTTCCCAATGTGCCCATTTGCAGAGCTGTCAAAAGGCAAGAAGAGTTACAGAGGAGAAGGACTACTTGGCAGTAATGTTTGGAAATGATTGGCCCCTCCTATAGGTTATATAAGTGGAGCAAATGGATGCGCTCCTTAATTTTTTCTGGTTTTAATGTTTAATGCAATTGATTATATTGTACGCTGCCTAAACCTTTCTATGAGGGAGATGGGCAGTTATGAGATATGAAATATAAATAAATAAACAAATATTGCCAGCCAAATAGACTTCTGCACAGATTTTACATAGAAACATAGAAGATTGACGGCAGAAAAAGACCTCATGTTCCATCCAGTCTGCCCTTATACTATTTCTTGTATTTTATCTTAGGATGGATCTATGTTTATCCCAGGCATGTTTAAATTCAGTTACTGTGGATTTACCAACCCTGTCTTCTGGAAGTTTGTTCCAAGCATCTACTACTCTTTTAGTAAAATAATATTTTCTCATGTTGCTTTTGATCTTTCCCCCTTATGCACACTCTTAAACGAGACTGTTATTTGAAAGTAGGAAGGGAGATGGTGTTGAGTTCCGATACTGAAGAGACAGGAGACTGGTGTAGTGATTTCAGCTCTTTATTAGGTTACAGCAGTGCTTCTCAAGTAGTGGAGGGGACCCTTGGGGGGGCGTGAAGCTATCCCAGGGGGGCGCATGATCCCAGGGAACGTGCTTTTTGGGGTCTTACTTTTCAGAGAGTAGAGGGGGTTGCACTGAACAATAGCACACAGCACAGAGCAAGAGATATGAAGTGCAGATAACAAACCCTTAAGAGACATCATGGAAAAATATTTAACAGGGATGAAAAGAAAGGAGGAGAGAGATGGAGATAATGAGACAAATGTAAATCTCCTGAAAGCTAAGACGAAGAAGTATGATGAAGCATATGTAGCATTTGGCTTTACCGTGACTACAGTGTGAGATGAAGAAAGATCGGTATCATTATTGTATTTAAAAATGTTGGCAGTGGACAGCATGAACCCAAATAAATTAAGGCGACACTTAAACATTCCAATCAAACTGATAAGCCATTTGAGTTTTTAAAGCAAAAACGTGCCAAATATTTTCAAACAATCATCCTGGCGGAGAGTTGAGGGGACATAAAATGTTTATTTCTTCCTAGGGGGTGGGGTTGTAACAGAAAATAATTGAGAAACACTGGGTTATAGGGAGTAACTTCCAGCAGCTGTATACAAAAGACAGGGGGTTTAAATAGGGAGCCAATCTGGCAGAAAACCAATCAGAATTTTCCTATTTAATATATTAAGCCTGAATTTTCATAATTAGCAAACATTGAGTTACTTTGCTGTTCATTTACAGTTACTATCCTAAAAATATTGCCTAAATAAAAAGAAATCTGTGAGTTGTGTTGCCGTTCTGAACAATCAATTCCTTCCACATTTCTAGCACTTTTTCAAAAACTTGTTTTATTCCCAGTCCTATTTTCCAGCTGACCTATCTGTATTTGAACCAAAATTATTGTTTCTCCTGATGTAAGGAGAACAGCTTGGATCATTTCCTAAATGTGACCTGTTGGATCATGTTGAGAATCAAAATTTCTGTGTTACATTTCTGCCTGTTGCAAGGTGCACCTTTGTATTCAGATCTGGCCTCAAAATGATGATGTAGCACTTGGGGATGAAGATGCAACCCAGCAACCCAGCACTGGAGGCCAAGATGGAGAATACCTGAACAGCCACCATGTATTTTCCTTTAGTGCTCAGATAGGTGGGCACAAAAGTCACCCAGACACTGCAGAAAATCAGCATGCTGAAGGTGATCAGCTTGGCTTCATTGAAGGTTCCAGGAAGATTCCTGGCTAGGAAAGCCACTGTGAAACAAATGAGAGCCAAGAAGCCCATATAGCTGAGGGTAGTGTAGAACATGGCAACAGATCCTTCATTGCATTGCAGAATGATCCCTCCAGGCTGGGAGTGAAGGTCAGAGTCAGGAAATGGGGGAGAAACTCCCAGCCAGATGGAGCAGCTGATAATTTCAACAGTAGAACAAGAAAAGATGATAGAGTTAGCCAAGCTCTTCCCCAACCATTTCTTCACTCTGTTTCCTGGTTTTGTGGCCAGGAAAGCCAGCACTACAGTGATTGTTTTGGCTAAGAGAGAAGAAATGGCAACTGAAAAGACAACGCTGAACATTGTTTGACGGAGGAGACAAGTCTCTTTTCTTGGCTGACCAATGAAAAGAAAAGAAGACAAGAAGCAAAGCAGGAGGGAGACCAAGAGGATGTATGAGAGGTCCCGGTTGTTGGCTTTCACAACAGGAGTTTCTCGATATTTAAGGAATATGACTAAAACAAGCCCTGCGATTAGGAACAAGAGTAGGACAAAGGAGACCAGGATGATACCCAGATGTTCTTTATAAGACAGAAAGGTTATAACTTTTGGGATACATTGAATTCGGTCCTCATCTGGATATTTATCATCTGGACAGTTGGTGCATTTTTCTGTATCTGAGAAAAAACAACAAACAATATTTCTTTGAAATTATGTAGTTTTATCTTTGAAAAAACATATTCTCTGGACATCAGATAATACCAGGAGCATTTTATTGGGGGTGCAGTGGTTAAAGTGAAGCATTGCAAGCTACTTCTGCTGATCACCGGCTGCCAGCAGTTTGGCAGATCGAATCTCAGTAGGCTCAAGGTTTTATTTATTTATTTATTTATTTGTTTGTTTGTTTGTTTATTTATTTATTTATTTATTTATTCCAATACACAATGAGGGTTTTAGTGGGTATGTATCTATATACACATAGTAAAATACATGATGAAGGTTATAGAGGAGATACTCATAGTAAAATATATCTAAGAAATAATAGAAAAGAAGATATAGTAATAGAACATATCAATGAAAGAATAGAAGAAGAGATATAGGAATAGAAGAAAGGTATAGGAGATATAGGAGAGCAATAGGACAGGGGACGGAAGGCACTCTTGTGCACTTGTACTCGCCCCTTACTGACCTCTTAGGAATCTGGATAGGTCAACCGTAGATAATCTAAGGGTAAAGTATTGGGAGTTTGGGGATGACACTATGGAGTCTGGTAATGAGTTCCATGCTTCGACAACTCGGTTACTGAAGTCATATTTTTTACAGAAGTTTGGAGCGGTTAATATTAAGTTTAAATCTGTTGTGTGCTCTTGTGTTGTTGTGGTTGAAGCTGAATTAGTCGCCCACAGGCAGGACGTTGCAGCATATGATCTTGTGGGCAATACTTAGATCTTGTTTAAGGCATCTTAGTTCTAAACTTTCTAAACTTGACTCATCCTTCCATCCTTCCAAGGTCAGTAAAATAAGAAGCCAGATTGTTGTGAACAATATGCTTACTTTCTGTAAACCGCTTAGAAAGGGCTGTCAACAATGAAGGGCTACCAAAATTTTTACTACCACATTGTGGGCATGGCTTATGCAGGACCCCCTGCATTTTCTTTCAACATCTTTCAGTGCAAATTGGGTGCTCTGGGGTGGAGTTCCATTTTTGCTACCCCACTGCGTTCCTCCCCATCCGGACAGCAGCCCACCCCTGTCTGTAAAGCATTATGAAATGGTATATAAGTCTAAATACTAAGTGCTATTGTTACATTTCTTAACATTTCTATAGGACTTCATTGATTTCCCATCTTATCTGCAGAATCTTCATATGAACCTACGTTTTTAGAGGTAAATCATATATCATTTAATCTTTCTAAGTACACTTTCTGGGTTCTACCAGATGGCATTTCTTAATGCATTGGACTCAGAGGATGCTACCTTGTGGAATCTACCAAAGAAAACTGATCCTGAATGAAATATATAGAAACATAGAAACATAGAAGTCTAACGGCAGAAAAAGACCTCATGGTCCATCTAGTCTGCCCTTATACTATTTTCTGTATTTTATCTTAGGATGGATATATGTTTATCCCAGGCATGTTTAAATTCAGTTACTGTGGATTTATCTACCACGTCTGCTGGAAGTTTGTTCCAAGGATCTACTACTCTTTCAGTAAAATAATATTTTCTCATGTTGCTTTTGATCTTTCCCCCAACTAACTTTAGATTGTGTCCCCTTGTTCTTGTGTTCACTTTCCTATTAAAAACACTTCCCTCCTGGACCTTATTTAACCCTTTAATATATTTAAATGTTTTGATCATGTCCCCCCTTTTCCTTCTGTCCTCCAGACTATACAGATTGAGTTCATTAAGTCTTTCCTGATACGTTTTATGCTTAAGACCTTCCACCATTCTTGTAGCCCGTCTTTGGACCCGTTCAATTTTGTCAATATCTTTTTGTAGGTGAGGTCTCCAGAACTGAACACAGTATTCCAAATGTGGTCTCACCAGCATTCTATATAGCGGGATCATAATCTCCCTCTTCCTGCTTGTTATACCTCTAGCTATGCAGCCAAGCATCCTACTTGCTTTCCCTACCGCCTGACTGCACTGTTCACCCATTTTGAGACTCTCAGAAATCACTACCCCTAAATCCTTTTCTTTTGAAGTATTTGCTAACACAGAACTGCCAATACAATACTCAGACTGAGGATTCCTTTTCCCCAAGTGCATTATTTTACATTTGGAAACATTAAACTGCAGTTTCCATTGCTTTGACCATTTATCTAGTAAAGCTAAATCATTTACCATATTACAGATGCCTCCAGGAATATCAACCCTATTGCACACTTTAGAGTCATCGGCAAATAGGCAAACCTTCCCTACCAAACCTTCCCCTATGTCACTCACAAACATATTAAAAAGAATAGGACCCAGAACAGACCCTTGTGGCACACCACTTGTAACCTGACTCTGCTCAGAATACTCGCCATTAACAATAACTCTTTGATGTCTACGCTTCAGCCAGGTGCAAATCCATTGAACTATCCAGGGATTAAGTCCAATCTTCACTAATTTATCTATCAGCTCTTTATGTGGAACCGTATCAAAGGCTTTGCTGAAGTCCAGGTAGGCAATATCCACGGCGCCACCTTCATCCAACACCTTTGTGACATAGTCAAAGAAACCAATGAGATTAGTCTGACATGATTTGCCTTCAGTAAACTGGGAGCAATTGTGATACTAGTGTATTGAGATGCAAGAAAATAATTGAATTTCAATGTTTTATATCGCTGACTTTCATTAAAGTGCTCTAGATACATCATGTTTCATAAATCTTTTTTTGTGGCGCGACCCACCTTCCTGAGTGGAGATGGTCCCTTCAGGACAAGGAACACAGTCATAGCAGCAAACTGGCTCTCCTTCTCGAGCTCTCTTGACAAACCCAGGATGACATTTTTCCTTGCATTTGGACTGAGGCAAAGTCTAAGGAGAAAAACAAGGAATGTCAAAGAAAATATGTCAGGATTGCCTTCCATTGAGGAACTGTATACTGCACGAGTCAAAAAGAGGGCGGGGAAAATATTTACTGACCCCTCACATCCTGGACACAAATTGTTTCAACTCCTACCCTCAAAACGTCGCTACAGAGCACTGCACACCAAGACAACTAGACACAAGAACAGTTTTTTTCCGAACGCCATCACTCTACTAAACAAATAATTCCCTCAACACTGTCAGACTTTCTACTAAATTTTTTAAAAATGTTTTAGTAGAAATTTAGATTTGTTATATACTGTTGTTTCCACTTTGTTGTGAGCCACCCCGAGTCTGCGGAGAGGGGCGGCATACAAATCTAAATAAACATAAACATAAACAAACATAAACATAAATCTGCACTTCTATTCTACTAGTTTTTCTCATTATTTCTTTCACCCATTTCATCCCATGTTGACTGTATGACTGTAACATGTTGCTTATGTCCTAAGATTTTTATTAATATTGCTTCTTCATTGCTTATTTGACCCCTATGACAATCATTAAGTGTTGTACCACATGATTCTTGACAAATGTATATTTTATTTTATGTACGCTGAGAGCATATGCACCAAGACAAATTCCTTGTGTATCCAATCACACTTGGCCAATAAAAAATTCTATTCTATCCATGGAAAGATAGGCAGTCTACAGAAATCTTTGGACCTTCTTTAGGGGAGCAAAAGTTCTACTGTGTTTTCCCAGTAGAGTGAAAGAGAGACATGGATAATTTCTGGCCAGGTTTAGGCTGCTTGAAATCATTATAGAACATATATAGACCTGCCCTTTCAGGGGCATACTTTCCCTAATCAGGACAAGATAAAGCTTATTTCTCACTAGGACCAACAGATCTCTAACCAGTCATGATGGCTCCATTATATTTTAACATCCCAGAGGCTGGTGGGAAGACCTGCTGCCTGTGAATGGAAGAGACTGAAAGGGAGTATAGAAGATAAACGTAGCATGAATCATAATTTTTTAAAAATTTTATTTATTAGATTTGTATGCCGCCCCTTTCCGTAGACTCGGGGACCTGCCAGATGACATTGTTTAGTCGACGGGACCCGGAGAAGGCCAACTCTGTGGGACCTAATTGGTCGCTGGGATTCATGCGACAGAAGGCGGTCCCGGAGATATTCTGGTCCGATGCCATGAAGGGCTTTATAGGTCAAAACCACCACTTTGAATTGTGACCGGAAATTGATCGGCAACCAGTGCAGACTGCGGAGTGTTGGTGTAACATGTGCATACTTTGGAAAGCCCATGATTGCTCTCGCAGCTGCATTCTCAATTCTTAGTGAATGCTACCCATCTTGGTGGGTAGCCTTAGTCTTCTTGAAGGGGTCCTAATGTTTAGAAAAGGGAGAGAACACAGCGATATTTTACCTACCTTGTTGAGCAAACTTAACTGTGACAGAGCATCTTGGCTGATAACAAGTCTCTGTCTTTTGAAACTCCCCAAATGCTCCACGAAGGAATCCTCCTCGGAGAAAATCAACAGGCCCACAATTGCCAGATCTGCCACTACATCTCCATTTTTGTCTAAGTACAGTTTCTGCCATGAAATATTGCAAAACGCATTCTTCTCCAGGAATGGATGAAACTACAATGGAAACATGCAGGAATTTTAAAAGCAGAAACCTTGATTTATTGCCCCACATGATCTGTTCACACACGAATCTTTCTTTCTGAGTAGTCTGAAATATGTTTAATTCTGTTAAATTCATAAGGAAATACAAAGGTTTCAGTAAAATTTGCCAATTAGATATTGCCATTTTATATATTGTAAAGTTATAATTGACATTATTTGTCAATCATAGAGAACTTTTGTAGAGCAGGTATTATATAAATTGAAAAATAGAGATTATTTATAACTCATTGAAAGCACAGATTGATTACCAGAAATAATGGATTTTTCAAGATGAAAGTCTTCTCCCATGTAGACGAAATAGGATATACAGTGATACCTCGTCTTACAAACGCCTCATCATACAAACTTTTCGAGATACAAACCCGGGGTTTAAGATTTTTTTGCCTCTTCTTACAAACTATTTTCACCTTACAAACCCACCGCCGCCACTGGGATGGCCCACCTCCGGACTTCCATTGCCAGCGAAGCACCTGTTTTTGTGCTGCTGGGATTCCCCTGAGGCTCCCCTCCATGGGAAACCCCACCTCCGGACTTCCGTGATTTTGTGATGCTGCAGGGGAATCCCAGCAGGGGAATCCCAGCAGGGGAATCCCAGCAGTGCAAAAATGGACGCTTTGCTGGTAACAGAAGTCAGGAGGTGGGGTTTCCCAGTGAGGGGAGCCTCAGTGAAATCACAGCATCGCAAAAACACAGAGGTCCAGAGGTAGGGTTTCGAGGACTTTGGTGTTTTTGCGATGCTGTGAATTCACTGATGCTCCCTTCGTTGGGAAACCCCACCTCCGGACTTCCATTGCCAGTGAAGCGCTCATTTTTGCAATGCTGGGATTCCCCTGCTGGGATTCCCCTGCAGCACCGCAAAAACACGGAAGTCCGGAGGTGGGGTTTCCCATGGAGGGGAGCCTCAGGGAATCCTGCCGGCGTAAAAACGGGCGCTTCGGCTGGCAAAAGGGGTGAATTTTGGGCTTGTACGCATTAATCGCTTTTCCATTGATTCCTATGGGAAACACTGTTTCGTCTTACAAACTTTTCACCTTAAGAACCTCATCCCGGAACCAATTAAGTTTGTAAGACAAGGTATCACTGTACGTCCACATGAGCTAATTTTATTTACTGAAGTGTTACCAAGAGAATCTTGCAAGTCTATAAGTACAAATACCCCACCAATTTTTTTCTCAGCCTAAAAACATAGAAAGGATTCTTTCTGAGTTTCTTTCCTCCCCCCTCCATTATACTATTGGGGGCTTCTGACTCTCTTGTCTGATCATCCCTAGGCAACATCGCTTCTCTTGGTTCCAAAAATCATTCTCATTACACTTCCTAAATAGATTATGGGAATGCTGATGATATAACTTGATTTCAGCAAAGTATTGACAAATTGTTTTTGTATAATGAAGATTAGGAAGCTAATTAATTAAGGATTGGGAGGTAAATGGATTAAACTGACTCAAAAATTGCACTCAAATAATTGTTAATCTTTTAAATGTGTCTCATAAATATGTTTGATTATGAATACCAATTTGTGCTTTGGCATCAGGTTTTCTGTATTTTCCTTAATACTACTAACCACAGCATACAAAACATTCACCAGACCAATCCTTGTAAGTGCTTTAAAGGAGGATAACTTTCAATGAAAAATCCACTCTATTTATTTTTATTATATCTTTACATACCTCCAATATGTACTTGACAAAACAAACAAACAAACAAACAAACAAATAAAAATAAATAAAATAAAATAAAAAATAAAAAATAAATAAATAGAGTGGATTTTTCATTGAAAGTTATCCTCCTTTAAAGCACTTACATTGGCTGTGGGACTTTGGTAGTACAGCCAGGTTGAGACGGTACCTATAGTGCCCGTTTGAAATTGCCTTGACTTCTAATTTTTTGAGTCTGACATTTCAATTTCTATTTGACATTTTTTTTATAGCACTGAAAGGATACTTTGTGAATAGTAGTGAACTCCCAACCCCACACAGCACCCAGATAAATTTCCTATCCTGCATGCTCAATTCTTAGTGAAAATCATCCGCTCCAAATCTTCAGAGAGGGGCGGCAATGAGCCACTCTGAGTCTTTGGAGAGGGGTGGCATACAAATCTAAATAATAATAATAATAATAATAATAATAACAACAACAACAACAACAACAACAACAACAACTGATGGGTACGCCTTGACGTGCTAGTGGGGCTTGTGTGCTTCAATGAAGCTGAGAGCTGTGCCGGTGGTAGTGTAAACTACTGTTAGGTCTAATCTTGCCGGAATGGTCAAAGCAGAGGAGCCAGACTAAACGTACCTAACCCATTTAAACTAATGGAGAGACAAAACTCCAAGTCTACGGAGATGGGCGGCATACAAATCCAATAAATAAAATAAATAAATAAATAAATAAAAATAAAACAAAAAGAAGTCCATACTGGCTCGGTCATCGCCACGGATAAAAAGGTCTATGGTGGCTGCTGTGGAACCTGGGCAGCCATCGACAAATGAGCTACAGGAACAAAACAAACAAAGCTTACAAATCAAAAAGCGGCAGAAATTCTCAATGTCAGAGAATCGCACAATCATGAAGTGTTATTAAAACTCGGAGCCTGAAAAAGTGGATATCAAAGATGGATGTACCAATTATGGAAACAAAAATATGCAGACTCAAAAATAACGGAACTTCGACTGGCCGATCAGCAACAACTCATAATCAGGAACCAAATGTTCAGTGAAGTCGAATTAGAAGAAATACAGAAAATTTGCAAAATCGAAACACCAAAATCTGATCTGGCACCAGTAGAAGCTCCAGTAAGATCTGGAGTTACTGCACAACCGGAACCTGATGAAAACTTGGAAAGACAGCAAGAAGCTGCAGATGAGACACTTGGCACTATGACTCAAAGGCAGCAAGAACTGAAGGACCAAATACTTGCTCGTGCAGGGTCCAATGCAGAGCGAAAGAGACTGCCAGCCTTAAAAAACATAAGCAAGAAACTACTTGTCCCACT
This sequence comes from Erythrolamprus reginae, assembly GCF_031021105.1. Classification (NCBI taxonomy): domain Eukaryota; kingdom Metazoa; phylum Chordata; class Lepidosauria; order Squamata; family Dipsadidae; genus Erythrolamprus; species Erythrolamprus reginae. The sequence continues at coordinate 21,229,009 of NC_091951.1, read as the reverse complement.
GATGGAAGATATTAACTCTGCACTTGCAACTGTCAATGTAACTTCAATTGAAGAACTGAATCAGCTTGCCTACAGTACAGTTGTGATAGTAACTGAAGAGCTAGGGTTACTGCAACAGAAATCAATTGGAAAACCAACTGGAAAACCAAAATTGAAAATCCAACTAGAACTGAAAATCAAAAGCTTGAGATCAGATGCGAGTAACTTGAAGAACATTAAGGAGCAGAAAATGAACAATCAGAAGATCAAAGACTATTTGACAAAAAAGTACTGGCTTAGTACAAGAAAGATCGAGGAAGCTCTGGAAATTGTAAAGCAGCAGATAACAGCGACAGCCAGGAAAATTGAGTGGAACACTCAAAAAGGAGACAAAGGACTAATACTGGTGGCACAAGAACAGGCCATTACAACAAATGCTGTCAAAGCCAGAATTGAAAAATCAACAGACGATCCAAAGTGCAGACTCTGTAAAGAAACAGATGAAACAATCGATCACATACTCAGCTGCTGCAAAAAGATTGCACAGACTGACTACAAGCATAGACATAATGCTGTGGCACAGATGATCCACTGGAACTTGTGCTGGAACTACCATTTCCCAGTGGCAAAGAACTGGTGGGATCATAAGCCCGAAAAAGTGGTCGAAAATGAGCAAGCAAAACCTCTGTGGGACTTCCGACTTCAGACTGACTGAATTCTGAAGCATAACACACCAGACATCCTGACTGTGGAGAAAAAGAAAGTATGGATCATCGACATTGCAATCCCGGGGGACAGCAGAATTGAGGAGAAGCAGCTAGAGAAATTAGTGAAATATGAAGATCTAAAAATCGAGCTGCAATGACTCTGGATTAAGCCAGTGAAAGTGATCCCAGTGGTACTTGGCACGCTATGCGCAGTGCCACTGGATCTCAGCGGACATTTGAAAACCATTGGAATTGACAAAATCTCCATCTGTCATTTGCAAAAGGCCGCTTTATTGGGATCGGCAAACATAATTCGCCGCTACATCATGCAGTCCTAGGTGCTTGGGAAGTGCCCGACTGGTGATGGAATATGAAATCCAGCATAGTGATCTTGTTTGCTATTTTGTATTATTATTATTATTATTATTATTATTATTATTATTATTATTATTATTATTTGTTCTGTCTGGGTCCCTCCAGAAGCCAACACCAAACCAAAAAGAGAATCCAGACACACTGGTAAAAAGCAAAGGCAGTTTATATAATTCAAAGCAAACACAGGTAACAGAAACTGTTCTTACAGACAGGAACACGCTGGAACTTCACAGAGGTTTCATGAAGGCCATGAAATAAAACAGGATTCTTGCTGTTGAAAACAACACTGGAGATAACAAACCCACGCCTCCCCCAAGTCTTCCAGACTTCTAGGCCAAAAGCCAAGATCAGAGACACCGAGAAGCAAAGCAGGGTCACAGAACTTCCAGTTGATAACGCTCCACAAGGTTGCAAGGGCGGGCCTGCCTTTTAAACCCTGCTGAGGAGAACCACACCCAAATCCAGCTGTTGCCAATTCAGTGATACAAATACCTTTCTAATTGATCCCATTTCTGAGCTGCACGTCGCTGTCTCATGTCAATTATAGCCTGTGCGTCTTCATCCAATGAGTCCAGGCTACTAGATGGGGAGAGCACCCCCGGGGCTCTCAGGCTGCTCTCCCTCCTCCTCTTCCTGACTTTCCTCTCCCCTGTCTGCCTGGTCCTCCCCCTCCTGTTCACTGTCCTCCTCCGGGCATGGAGCCAGCAGAGACGCAGCCGGTCCCTGAGGAGCCTCAGGCTGAATCACAACATTATTATTATTATTATTATTATTATTATTATTATTATTATTATTATTATTATTATTATTAATAATAATAATAATAATATTTTTTCTCCTTTGGGTTCTTTCTCAAAAGGAACTAAGAATAATGGATCCATGTCAGGACCACATACCTGCCACGGCTGCAGCCTTATAGATCCCAATCTTTCTTTGCCCTCTTTCCTCCTCCTTGATTTGGACAAATATGCAGCATTCAAGGCATGGACCAGAGTCTTAATGAAACTATAATAATGTTCTGAATTTATGATCTGGATACTGTTCTTTTTTTCTTGGATTCCAAGTGGCACTTTCTGGGTACATCTCTTCCGTCCTTTGACGGAAGAGATGTGCTTTGAAAAAGAACAATGAAAAGGCTGATCTTCAAACTTGGAATTGAGATAGAAATAGGGTTCAAATGCCACATTTTTGGGTCTTTCTTTTCCCAAGTAAACAAAGTTCCAAAGGCTATGGATGTATTTGAGAAGTCTGTGATTTCCTTTAATATGAATCCCCAAACTTGTAGTGATCCAGATTTTCCCTTCAATGGGTCCTGGCATACGCATAAGTGCAAAATGGAAAGGAAGAATTCTGTCGAAAAGGAAATCATATTCTATAAAATGAACAAAGATGTTGACTTGCCTCCACTTAGAGAGGGCATCCTTGAAAGTTGCTGTATGTCCAGTGATTGGGAATCGTTGTGATATAACAACACAAATTCCATTCCTGACAAGCAAAGGAGTAAAAGTCCTCATGAAATTGTCTCCATTCTCTGTGTCTGAAGCAAAGAGACCAATCAAGGTCCATCCAAAGTGGAGGATCACTTGCACAATTCCTGGATACTGGATCCCTTCTTTGGGGAACATCTGGTGAAAAAAAGGGAATCGACTTTTATCACTCAGAGCCACTGAAGCAATTTTATCGCTGATCTGAAAAAGCAGTGAAGAATAATGTGTTATATTTGGCATCAGATCAAGTCCAAAGTTTTTACTTTTAATGAATCCCACTTTGTTTTTTAATTAACACATTTGAATATTTTGTTTGATTAGCCATTGCTTAAATATTAAACGTAGAATATTAATAAGTTTGTATATAAAAATGGGGTACAGAAACAAATTAATCATAGAAGAATAACAATGTTTCATCCATCGCTGTGAAAACAAAGCATTGGGATTGAAATGATTGTTATTTTATATACATGAGTTTTCCGTCATTGCAGCACAATACCCTTGTACCCAATACCCTTCGATTAAACACAGAGGTCTCCTCATCTCACAAGTGTGCAGAAGAAGGCCAAGAAGCAGTGAAGACAGTACTATAAGAGAAAATGTCTGTTGTGATCCTTGCTCCTGCCCTAATATATGTGACTACAGTGACCATACTTAAAAACAGTTCTTGAATTCTATAGAGAAGATTTGGTAGGATCTAACATTCACCCACTAACTTCTACTCATTTACTCAATTAGTGAAGATTGGACTTAATCCCTGGATAGTTCAGTGGATTTCAAGCTGGCTGAAGCATAGACATCAGAGAGTTATTGTTAATGGCAAGTATTCTGAGCAGAGACAGCTTACAAGCGGTGTGCCACAAGGGTCTGTTCTGGGTCCTATTCTTTTTAATATGTTTGTGAGTGACATAGGGGAAGGTTTGGTAGGGAAGGTTTGCCTATTTTCCAATGACTCTAAAGTGTGCAATAGGGTTGATATTCCTGGAGGGGTCTGTATTTTGGTAAATGATTTAGCTTTACTAGATAAATGGTCAAAGCAATGGAAACTGCAGTTTAATGTTTCCAAATGTAAAATAATGCACTTGGGGAAAAGGAATCCTCAATCTGAGTATTGCATTGGCAGTTCTGTGTTAGCAAAAACTTCAGAAGAGAAGGATTTAGGGGTAGTGATTTCTGACAGTCTCAAAATGGGTGAGCAGTGTGGTCGGGCAGTAGGAAAAGCAAGTAGGATGCTTGGCTGCATAGCTAGAGGTATAACAAGCAGGAAGAGGGAGATTGTGATCCCCATATAGAGCGCTGGTGAGACCACATTTGGAATACTGTGTTCAGTTCTGGAGACCTCACCTACAAAAAGATATTAACAAAATTGAACGGGTCCAAAGACGGGCTACAAGAATGGTGGAAGGTCTTAAGCATAAAACGTATCAGGAAAGACTTAATGAACTCTGTATAGTCTGGAGGACAGAAGGAAAAGGGGGGACATGATCGAAACATTTAAATATGTCAAACGGTTAAATAAGGCTCAGGAGGAAAGTGTTTTTAATAGGAAAGTGAACACAAGAACAAGGGGACACAATCTGAAGTTAGTTGGGGGAAAGATCAAAAGCAACGTGAGAAAATATTATTTCACTGAAAGAGTAGTGGATCCTTGGAACAAACTTCCAGTAGATGTGGTTGATAAATCCACAGTAACTGAATTTAAACATGCCTGGGATAAACATATATCCATTGTAAGATAAAATACAGGAAATAGTATAAGGGCAGACTAGATGGACCATGAGGTCTTTTTCTGCCGTCAGTCTTCTATGTTTCTACTGTACCCGATAGTGAAACACACACACACAAACCTGTGGGACTTTGTAGGTGCCTACTAATGTTGACATCTGGGTGGAGATATCCCTGGAAGCTCCATCAAGAAGAGCCAAAAGGTGGCTCTTCCTTCCACAACTGTAGTTGGGAACATTGGCTTCTCCAGTAGAGAGCATGTCCAGCAAAGCATCAGAAGTGCCAAGTGTGTCCAAATAGTTGTCATGGATGTTGTAGCCAAGTGTGAGGTTGTGCAGACGATGGTGATTTTTGTTGACCACTTGAATATTAAAAATAAAGCGTTGTATTTCTATCTTACTTAAAGGTAAACTAGTGTAAAAAAAGGCTCATGTTAATATCAGCATCGACAGAATAAGAAAAAAAATTTCTATTTAATCATATTTTTCTCCACTGAGTTTTAAGGCAATACTGATCCAAAATCAGAGGCAAATGATAGTCACCCACCACCATTTAATATTTCTGAGAGTTTAGAAGATGGGGTAGAAATAATCATTTACCAATGTTAAAAATCAGGAATGCACAACTATTTGTGCAGCACTAATTTTCATCTATCAAGCAGTCATGTTGCAAAAAAATTCTAATATTAGATTGGAACTCTTATAAAAGGAATAGGGTGTGTCATAAGTGACCTAGAAAAACCATTCTATAAACAAGTCAGCCTCTATTCCTATAAGGCAGTGGTTCTCAACCTTTCTAATGCTGTGATCCCCTAATACAGTTCCTCATGTTGTGATGACCCCCAACCATAAGTCTAGTGCCAATTCTCCCAACAGAGTTTTAAGCTGATTGGCAGGAAGGTCAGAGGGGCACCCCCACTGTAAATGACTGATTGGTTGGATTGTAAAAATATGTTCCAAGGTGCCATTATAGAAGCATTAGTTTCTAATACAATGGAAAATTTGTCTTTTCCCATGGTCATAGGTGACCCCTGTGAAACCCCCAGTAAAGACTGCTTTGAACTGTATTTTTGTTTGATGCTATAAGCATAATTAATTGAATATCAACGGGTGGTTATAAAAATATGGAAATGAGTTGGACGGAGGAAATTAGAATCATTTCAATCACTACTTTAAATAAGTCATGGACTCAGGATTGTTTGGTGAAAGGGAAGTAATGTGGAATTTTTTCAGGATTTATTTTTCTACCCCATCTTTGGATTTGAGTCTCCTCCACAAAATTAGACAAAAGACAGAAACTATGGAAAGGAAAACAATTTGAGAAATTAGTCAGATCCTGCAACATATGAGTAAGTGCCATAAGAAGAAAGTGGAGAGTGATAGAACAACAATTGAAGGAAATCTACGGAGAGGGGCGGCATACAAATCTAAATAATAATAATAATAATAATAATAATAATAATAATAATAATAATAATAATAATAATTGCATTTCCCTTACACTGAATGACTTACAAGCGAGTCTGACTAGGAGCCCTGTTGAAACGCAACATTATTCGTGATAATCTTGATGCACTGGTGACTATATTAATGAGATGGTGTCCTGGCTTGTAATAGCTCCATGGTTTTTCTCCAGCCTGGTGCTTGAAATTCAGTGGACACTTCATCCTGAGTTTCGCAGAGACAGGCCAAGAGGCTAGCAGCATCAGAAGCAGAAGCAGGTGGTCCATAATTCATAGAACTGAATCAATCCCTTTCTCATATTTAAACAAGAAAAAGAAATGTTAGAAACATTGTCTCATAAGATGGTGCCAGAGTCTTCTCTGATTCACTTGGAGACAAATAAATCTTCTCCTGGAAAGAAGAAAAAGGTTCGTCAAGAGCACAGCTGGCCTTAAACATGTGCCAGAAAAAGCATGACTTGAGGCATTTATTCTTTTCTGATGCAAGATCCTGCCCATGTTGTTTCAGTCTGATGTTTATATCTAAGACAGTCACTGGAGAAGTAGCACGAAAGGTCTCAAAGACTTGGATGATGTCAGTTACACTGAGGAGCGACATCTCTGGGGAACCTGAAACTTCTTTGGGGCTCCATGTGCAGAGAGAGAGCTGGAGAAGAGCACATTAGTGAAAAATCATAAATACACCTCTGTTGACACTATTATGTTGTGGTTGTGTTCCTTCATGTCAAGAAGAAATTGATTCTATTTATTTTTATTTTATTTATTTATTTTGTCCAATACACAATGAGAGTTTTAGTGGGTATATTTATATATATATATATATACACACACACACACAGAGTAAAATACATGATGAAGGTTATAGAGGAGATACTCATAGTAAAATATATCTATGAAAGAATAGAAAAGAAGATATAGGAATAGAACATATCAATGAAAAAATAGAAGAAAAGATATAGGAATAGAAGAAAGGTATAGGAGATATAGGAGAGCAATAGGACAGGGGACGGAAGGCACTCTAGTGCACTTGTACTCGCCCCTTACTGACCTCTTAGGAATCTGGATAGGTCAACTGTAGATAATCTAAGGGTAAAGTGTTGGGGGTTTGGGGATGACACTATGGAGTCCGGTAATGAGTTCCATGCTCCGACAACTCAGTTACTGAAGTCATATTTTTTACAGTGAAGCTTGAATTCTGGAGGAAGATAGTTCAACTCCCAGGTAACTAACTTGTGCAGTTCTCCAATGCAGAATCTTTTTTACCAAGATAGAAGGGGAAGGTCATTCACAGCTATGGAGTTTGCAGACAAGATTCTACACTGAAGAACTGCTCAAGTTAGCTGGGTGTTGACCTATCTTCCTCAATAATCCATTTCTGGACATTTTATTTATTTATTTATATTTATTTATTTATTTTGTCCAATACACAATGAAGGTTATAGAGGATATACTTGTAGTAAAATATATCAGAGAAAGAATAGATGAGAAGATATAGGAATAAAATATATCAATGAAAGAATAGAGAAAGGATATAGGAATAGAAGAAAAGATATAGGAGATATAGGAGGGACAATAGGACAAGGGATGGAAGGGACACTAGTGCACTTATGCACGCCCCTTACTGACCTCTTAGGAATCTGGAGAGGTCAACCGTGGAAAGTCTAAGGGTAAATATTAACCGCTCCAAACTTGACTGTAAAAAATATGACTTCAGTAACCGAGTTGTCGAAGCATGGAACTCATTACCAGACTCCATAGTGTCATCCCCAAACCCCCAACACTTTACCCTTAGATTATCTACGGTTGACCTATCCAGATTCCTAAGAGGTCAGTAAGGGGCGAGTACAAGTGCACTAGAGTGCCTTCCATCCCCTGTCCTATTGCTCTCCTATATCTCCTATACCTTTCTTCTATTCCTATATCTCTTCTTCTATTCTTCCATTGATATGTTCTATTACTATATCTTCTTTTCTATTATTTCTTAGATATATTTTACTATGAGTATCTCCTCTATAACCTTCATCATGTATTTTACTATGTGTATATAGATATATACCCACTAAAACCCTCATTGTGTATTGGACAAAATAAATAAATAAATAAAAATAAATAAATAAAATGTTGGGGATTAGGGGATGACACTACGGAATCTGGTAATGAGTTCCACGCTCCGACAACTCGATTACTAAAGTCGAATTTTTTACAGTCAAGTTTGGAGTAGTTAATATTAAATTTGAATCTGTTGTGTCCTCTTGTGTTGTGGTGGTTGAAGCTGAAGTAGTTGTTGACATATCTTGACGTGAAAGAGCATGACCACTGCAGAATAGTGTACCAGTATTTGTTGTGGCCCACCAGCAACCTGTGCAGCTGGTATCCAAGTCAGACAGTGAGGAGTCTGGAGAGTACTCAGTGCCACAGGCAGAGATTCAGGCAGAATCTTCAGAACTTCCAGAAACTCCCATCAGTGACCAGGAAGAAGAGGAGGTGCCTATTCTCAATGCACCGGCACACAGAGCTGCCAAAAGGCAGAAATAGCTCCTCAGGAGGAGGTTGCCTCTGGAGTAGGCTTGATGCTAATTGGCCCCGCCCTTAGCCTGTTTAAGGGATGACAATGCAGGCAGCACTTTGCAGGAAACAACATTCGTTCATATGCTTTGGTGTCTGGTGTTCTGAAACGTCTGCTTGGCTCTTGTTCTTTCTCTTGGCATTCTTCCTGCAAAGTACTTCGAGGCATTTTGCCAACCATTGTAAGATTCCTGATATTTCCAAGACTGTTGGTTCAGACTTGATTTATTATTTCATAGACTCATGCTAACTATTAAAGAATTTGAATTAATAGCCAATGTTCAGCAAAGATTGCTTTAAACTGTATTTTTGTTTGATGACTACTAAAAAAGCTCATTAGTACTCTTTAATTTAGTAAACAAAGGTTGGGACAGAATTTGTGTGTGCTGCGTTCTTTGTGGGCTATAGCTGGGCAGAACAGAATTATCTGCTTTCTGATACCAAGGAAGCAACAGTACACTTGAACCCTGCGTAAATGTTAAGAGCAGGCCCTGATTTTTTTCCCTATGAAATCTCCAAATATTAATCATAAATTGCAGCTGAGGTTAAAATTGAGTGTGTCTAAAGTGAAATTTCAAATTTCATCTCTTCTAGCAATATCACTTTGGGGGACACAATGACAAAAAAAAGAGAACTTTCAATTTCTTTTGTATGAGTACATTTTCTTTTATTTATACCACTTATTTTCACATCTTGCCTGATATCTCTATTCAAAACTTCCAACACCAATAAACAGCAAAGGAAACAAAGGACATTGTTGTCTTGTGCCCTTTCAGATTTCACATGCATTAGTTAAGTCACCATTAAAAACAATATTTGCTTGCTGTGATGTATAAACATCTTTGACCCCTTGAATAAAATTCACATCAAAGTCCATTTCTTTCAGGACTTTGAACATAAAAGACCAATTTAAGTTGTCAAAGGCCTTCTCTGCATCTAAAAATGGAATATTTAACAGATTAACAGAGTTGGAAGGGATCTTGTAGGTCATCTAGTCCAGGGATGAAATGCTCCTGGTTTGCTCGTGTCTGTTGGTCATTGGAGAGCCGGTCACAAAGGCAGTGTGAGGCTCCGCCCACCCACCCAAAGCATTCTGTGCATGCGCAGAGTGTAAAAGAACCCAAATGGCGGCATCCAGGCATTACACCACAGAAACACATTACAAAACAGCTAAGTAGCCTGCAAGCTCCAACAGGATATCACCCCCAATCCACAAACATCAACTAATCAGCATACATCAATTACATAAATGACCCCAGGTGTTACTCCACTGACTCACCAGGAAGTTTCAATACAGCTTGCAGCTGCTGAGCCAGCACACCATGCCCACCTACCAGTATTTATAGAGGGAAGGCACCTCAGGTCTTGATGTGTTCGCCATAGCACAAGGACTAAAGCACCAGCCTGAAGATGACGAGTGGGACCTCGTCGAAACATCGCCAGAAATCTCTGAATCCTATATGGGAAGAAACCCAAATATGCCAAGACCTTCATACCTGTACCCGTGAAAATCTACGAAATCGAATATTTTACCTCTATGGGGAGGATACCTTCTTGCTGACCAGGGCCTACGAGAAACTCAAAGTCCAAAGAGCCACCATCCTATGTGATCTTAAATTCCTATGCAACTGCCGAGACAGAAAGATGATCCCCAAATGCTGCCAACTAAAATTCCATTCTAAAACTCCATCCACTGAATGGATCCTGAAAAGAACTGAATTAGCCCTAATCAGAAACAAACTCCACAGGAAAAGATTCCTACTAGACCAAACCAACAAAGACCTACTCACCCTTCACCTCAAACTTAGCAACAGAATCCACCCAATACTCTGGGACAAATCCAAGCAACTAGCCCTCTGGAGAGCTGAAACAGAAACATCCTTCAATATAGACATACACACCAAGAAATTCCACAATTTGGAAAAACACCAGAAGCCCAAACCCTTTCCACAGCAACTCATGAAGCATACAGTACATAATATCTTGGACAGGACCCTCACCAAAGCAGAAACCAACGTCCTCTCCAAAGGATTCAACTTTGCAGTCGCTCCCAAATGCATCCCCACTGAAAACATCATATGCGTAGTTGAAGCCATCCTAACCAAAATCAACCCAGATGAAGCCAACAAAATCAGACTTGAAGTCACCAATGTCCTCTGCTCCAACATTCCACCCAGAAGCAACTTACATAAAGATGAACAAAAAGCACTCACCAACTTGAGGAAAGACAATGACATAGTCATCCTCCCAGCAGACAAAGGCAATGCCACTGTGGTGATGAACACATCTGACTACCAAGACAAACTATCCAACCTACTCCAAGACCCCGCTTACAAACCTCTAAGCAAAGGTCCTACCACCAACCTGGAAAAGAACCACCAAATCCAAAATAAAAACTTCTCCCATCAGTGAAGAAATCCAGCAAAGAATCATCCCCAGAGAAAAATCATCCAGATGCCCCAAGCTCTATGGCCTCCCCAAGATACACAAAGAAGGAACACAAAGAAGGAGCATTAGGGATTCGAACCGCTGAACTGCTGACCTTTCTGATCGACAAACTCAGAGTCTTAACACCTGATCTCTGTTTTACACACAGAGGATTAATGTTGCGGAGTGTTCAAGTGTCCTGATTGTTTCCTTGTCTTTGGAGACAAGATACTAGATTGAAAGACAGCGGAACTCAATTGCCTGGGTATTGAATTATCTTCATCAAGAATTACTTTCTGGAGAAGACCTGACAGGAAGTAGTACAGCAGACTCAAACTCAACCCTGATAAGACGGAGTGGCTGTGGGTTCTGCCTCCCAAGGACAATTCCATCTGTCCATCCATCACCCTGGGGGGGAATTATTGACCCCCTCGGAGAGGGTCTGCAACTTGGGCGTCCTCCTCGATCCACAGCTCACATTAGAGAAACATCTTTCAGCTGTGGCGAGGGGGGCGTTTGCCCAGGTTCACCTGGTGCACCAGTTGCGGCTCTATTTGGACTGGGAGTCACTGCTCAAAGTCACTCATACCCTCATCACCTCGAGGCTCCACTACTGTAATGCTCTCTACACGGGGCTACCTTTGAAAAGTGTTTGGAAACTTCAGATCGTGCAGAATGCAGCTGCGAGAGCAATCATGGGCTTTCCCAAAAATGCCCATGTAACACCAACACTCCGCAGTCTGCATTGGTTGCCGATCAGTTTCTGGTCACAATTCAAAGTGTTGGTCATCACCTATAAAGCCCTTCATGGCACCAGACCAGGGTATCTACGAGACCGCCTTCTGCCGCACGAATCCCAGTGACCGGTTAGGTCCCACAGAGTTGGCCTTCTATGGGTTCCATCAACAAAACAATGTCATTTGGCGGGGCGCAGGGGAAAAGCCTTCTCTGTGGTGGCCCTGGCCCTCTGGAACCAACTCCCCCCGGAGATTAGAATTGCCCCCACCCTCCTCGCCTTTCGTAAGCTCCTTAAACCCCACCTCTGCCATCAGGCATGGGGGAACTGAGATATTCTTTCCCCCTAGGCCTTTACAATTCATGCATGGTATGTTTGTATGTATGGAAGTTTGGTTTTACAATAAGGGTTTTTTAGTTGTTTTAGTATTGGATCTACATGCTGGCTTTTTTTATTACTGTTGTTAGCCGCCCCGAGTCTACAGAGAGGGGCCGCATACAAATCCAATAAATAAATAAATATACTGTAACAGAACAGAGTCCCAAGGGATGTACATGTGATTTTCACTAATATGTTTTTTTCCCAGGTATGGTATCCTTCTGCATGTGGAGCCCTGTTCAAATTCAGATCCCTAGAGGAGTAGTTACTGATTACAATGAATTATTATTCTGGTCTTTGAGACTTCTGCCATACTGAAGCAAGTATGGAAAGGATCTTGCATCAGAAGAGGATAAATGCTTCAGGTGGCACAATTTTGAGAGAGGCACGTGCTCCTCAATGCATCTGTCTCCTTTCCTTTCCAGGTGAAGCTTAGTATGTCTCTGTCTGAATTAGGAAAGCCACTGGCATTTCCAGCTTTTCATTCTTCCAATTCTTCTCGTTGTTGTTTAGAAACAAAAATGGTGATGGATTCAGCCTTATGAATTATGAACCTCCTGTTTCTGTTTCTGATGCTGTTGATATCCCAGCCAGTCTGTGGGAAGTTTAGAATGAAGTGCCTGCTAAGTTTGGAGGAGGAAGAGAGGAAAAAGCCATGGAGCTATTACAGGAGAGGAGACCATTTCATTAGTGTGGTCACCACAGCAACAATAATGCCTCATTTAGCATTACCTTTCAACATGACTCCTAATACACAATCACATTTGTAAGTCATTCAGTGTGTTGGAGTTGCATTCCCTCCATCTGTAATTCTAATTCTCTCTCTTTTCCCCCCCTTCATGTTTTACTTATCCCTACTGTATATTAAAGGACCTGTCTAATTTCAAAGAAACATAGAAGTCTGACGGCAGAAAAAGACCTCATGGTCCATCTAGTCTGCCCTTATACTATTTTCTGCATTTTATCTTAGGATGGATATATGTTTATCCCAGGCATGTTTAAATTCAGTTACTGTGGATTTATCTACCACGTCTGCTGGAAGTTTGTTCCAAGGATCTACTACTCTTTCAGTAAAATAATATTTTATCACGTTGCTTTTGATCTTTCCCCCAACTAACTTCAGATTGTGTCCCCTTGTTCTTGTGTTCACTTTCCTATTAAAAACACTTCCCTCCTGGACCTTATTTAACCCTTTAACATACTTAAATGTTTCGATCATGTCCCCCCTTTTCCTTTTGTCCTCCAGACTATACAGATTGAGTTCATTAAGTCTTTCCTGATACGTTTTATGCTTAAGACCTTCCACCATTCTTGTAGCCCGTCTTTGGACCCGTTCAGTTTTGTCAATATCTATTTGTAGGTGAGGTCTCCAGAACTGAACACAGTATTCCAAATGTGGTCTCACCAGCACTCTATATAGTGGGATCATAATCTCCCTCTTCCTGCTTGTTATACCTCTAGCTATGCAGCCAAGCATCCTACTTGCTTTCTCTACCGCCTGACTGCACTGTTCACCCATTTTGAGACTGTCAGAAATCACTACCCCTAAATCCTTTTCTTCTGAAGTTTTTGCTAACACAAAACTGCCAATACAATACTCAGATTGAGGATTCCTTTTCCCCAAGTGCATTATTTTACATTTGGAAACATTAAACTGCAGTTTCCATTGCTTGGACCATTTCCATAATCATTTTAATTTATGTGGCTTCCTTTTTCTCTCTTCTTCATTGTAAGAGTCTGAAATCCAAAGATATGGCAGAAAAATATCTCAAAGAAGTCCAGGCTATTTTCCTCTCTCCATGCAGCCCTTCATTCATCACTTGAATATTAACTTTTGTTTATAGTAATTATTAAAAGGGTTACAGTTGCCCCTGCAAAGCCCATTTCTTTTTAAAAAAATTATTTTTTACAAATATACAATAAATACATAAGAAACAGATAATTATGATTGACAATTAAAACATGGCAAATTACATAAGCAATAATCATGTGCTTTGACAATGAACCAAGACATAAAGACACAACAATCAATGAACATACAAACCTACAAAAGGAAAAAAAGAAAGAAGGAAAGAAGAAGAAGAAAGAAAAGAAGAAAGGAATGGGCGGGTGTACGGTAGAACTGTGTTAAGAATATGAACTAGTTTTATTTTCAGCAGCTCATTTCCTTACATCTAATTTTTAGAAATATAGATAAGTAAAAGCAAGTGTTGAATAAATCAAGGTAAAAGGCTTTAGAAAAAAAAAGTCATTCCACTTTTAGGGTAAATATCAATGTCTCTTACATCTATTGAAACAGAAGGAAAAGTTTTATACCAGATTTGTATCTGTTCAAATATATACAATTCTTATCATTTGTTAAGCGAGTTGTTCTTTTTTTTTTTTAGCCAACAGTAGAAAGGGTCCCAGCAATTGTTAAATGAGGATTCAGTATCGTTTCTAACTGCCATATTTTTATAACTGCTCATTGACATAAAAGGAAAGTTGATTTGATGTCAGAGTTTCTTTTTTGGCTTACTCATAAAACATTCTCTTCATTTTATGGTGGCTCTGGCTTAATAAATGGGCGGTATTGAATGCTGGTTACTGGATAAATGAAAATTAGGAATGCTACAAACAGTGATTGTTTGTATTTTATGATTCCAAACTCTGATGGAGGTCTATCTATATTCTCAAAACATAAAAATTAAACGGTAATAGCAGATGCTCGTGAATCTAGTATAAGCTTAAAACTTAATAAGCTTGTGGAAACAAGCTGAGTCAATGTTTTATTATTTCTAATAATGATATTGACAATAACATGAATATTTTTGCAGTAGTTTATCTACTCATCAGTCCACAATCCTCCAATATATTTTTGCCATCCAAGTGGTAAATAGGAACTCCCAGCTTCTACAAAATCTCACTCTTGGACACAACATCAATGACAACTATCTGAACACACTAGGCACTTCAGATGTCTTGCTGGACATGCTCTCTACTGGTGAAGCCAATGTCCCCAACTTCAGCTGTGGAAAGAAGGACAACATTCTTTCCCTTCTTGATGGAGCTTCCAGGGACATCTCCATCCAGTTATCAACACTAGTAGGCACCTACAAAGTCCCACAGGTTTGTGCGTGTTTTTCTCTGTCTGATAAACTGAATGGGGTGGTAGTGCTTTAGTAATAGATTCCATCTTATTTATTCTGTTGAATCCAAGAGCTGGTTTTTTTTATCATGAAGAGAAATAAATACCCCCTGTTCTGTCGGGCTCTCTGGTAGACTCCTCCCAAAAATTCACAGGTACAAATTTCAGACACACACACGTTTGAAAATTCAAAACAATGTTCTTTATAATGAAAATTCACTTAACCTAAGCCCTCTTTTGGTATTGCAAAGAGCACTCGTCTCCAAACAAACTGGTAATTTGTACAAGTCCCTTATCAGTTCTGTGATACTTAGCTTGCAGCTGTGAGGCAATTCACAGTCCTTTTTCTTTCACAAAGTGAAACACACTTTGCTCTGGTTTAGTTTCAAAGCGGGGAAAAATCAGCACACAAAAGGTCAAAGTCAGCAAGACAGGCACGAAACACAACGATCAGATAATCCTCCACAATGGCCAAACCCACAGGCTGCTCTTTCTAGCAGCCTCACTAATTACCACAGCCCCACCCAACCACAGGTGGCCTCATTTTCTTTGATAATAATCTCTCACTTGTTGTTGCCTATGCATCGCTCTCCGCATGCGTGGCTGTATCATTAACTCTTGTTCTGAATCCAAGGAGGAGCTAGATAATTGATCTCCTTCTGAGCTGTCTGCCACACTCTCCTCCTCCCTGTCACTCATGTCTTCTTGGTCAGAGGAGCCTTCATCAGCAGATTCCACCAGGGGCAAAACAGGCCTGCAGCATGTGGATGTCTCCCCCACATCCACAGTCCTTGGGGCAGGAGCTGGGCCAGAGCTAACCACAACACCCCCTTAAATAAATAAATAAAATTAATCTTTACCAATTTTGTGGTATTTTCAATAGTGAACAAATCCTTTGCATAGAAACATAGAAGACTGATGGCAGAAAAAGACCTCATGATCCATCTAGTCTGCCCTTATACTATTTTCTGTATTTTATCTTAGGATGGATATATGTTTATCCCAGGCATGTTTAAATTCAGTTACTGTGGATTTACCAACCACGTCTGCTGGAAGTTTTTTCCAAGGATCCACTACTCTTTCAGTAAAATAATATTTTCTCATGTTGCTTTTGATCTTTCCCCCAACTAACTTCAGATTGTGTCCCCTTGTTCTTGTGTTCACTTTCCTATTAAAAACACTTCCCTCCTGGACCTTATTTAACCCTTTAACATATTTAAATGTTTTGATCATGTCCCTCCTTTTCCTTCTGTCCTCCAGACTATACAGATTGAGTTCATTAAGTCTTTCCTGATACGTTTTATGCTTAAGACCTTCCACCATTCTTGTAGCCCGTTTTTGGACCTGTTCAATCTTGTCAATATCTTTTATTTGTGGAAATAATTGCAATGGAATAGGTTATCTTGAACTGATAAATCACTTGTGTCTTATGGATTCATAGGGATCCTATCATTAATTATCCACTTTATTTTGAAAGAATGAAAAACATTTTAGCCAAGATGTTATTTTTAGCCTAATATTTTCATTATAAAATTAATTTTTTTAAAGGGTAGTAGAGCCTCTTGGAGAGGATTTAACTATTAAACTGAGTGAACTATTTAAAAAATAACCCAACTCATGGGACCTTCTAAACACATTTACTTTAAATATAAAATATCTGCTGTTGGGTGGAAGATGATAATAATAATTTCTATATATGAAGAAAGGAATAAAAAAGATCCCAATTATTAGAAATCAATTCATCTAATTGATACTATTGCTGAAATATATGCTGGTTCCCTTTTGAATCAAATTGGATGTGGTTGCATTCCTTCACTGAAAACAAGCAAACTTTAGGTATATTGAGAAAATAATCTAAAGAATCTATAGAATCTAGGCATCTAAGGCCTAGATGGATACAAAACACTCTTATTAGAGTACTAAACTTCCGACCTTTTGGACAGCAGTCCTTGCCAGAAAAGCAAGAATGGAGAAAAACATGTTTATTGCAAACCAGTCTGCTGACAAAGTTAGTTATGAGCCAAAGAGATCAGGGTGACCGAAAAACAAATATGATAGATGATTCTGAGGAAAAGTTGGGAATAACATTAAGAAATAGGAAGTTGGCTGAAAATGATATGTCCATATATGGAGAGGAAGGGGGTGTAAATTAGACATGAAATTACTATAAAAGATGGTTCTTGAAGTTAGGTACTTTACCTTTTTAAGTACACCTTTTGAGTGTCTTCAATTGGTCCTGATATGATACAGTGTTATCATATTGGTGTCTTTATGTTATGTGTTGATATATGTTATGTGTTGATATATGTTATGTTTAATAAATGTTTCTATGATATATATATCATGTGGTCTTTTAGCTTTTATTCTCATGGTCTGGGAATTTTTTTAACAATTGGCGCCCGAACGTGGGGCCCGAGAACTTTTTTCCTGGATGGAGGACGAGAGAAACCTGGCAGGGCCCTTACTGGAGTTTTTTCCAGTGGCTGGTTTTCTCTTGCTTCCATGTCCAGGAATTAGCTTCTTTTCGAACTGAGAGGCCAAGAGAATAAGAGGTTTCCCGGGGAAAAATTGCAGCTGCCGGCGAGAGCAAGCGTCCTTGGTGAGTAAAGGTGGCCAAGGGGTCTGATCCTGAGTTGGTGATATGCACTAGCATGATTGAATACATGTGGGCACGCAGAGCATGTGAGAGAAATGTCTCTATATTTGTGCTGGGTTCTTGTGCACGAGAACTAATTTAAAACACATGTTGGGTGGTGACACTGTGGAGAAAGAGTTTTAAAGGGATCAGAGTGGATATTTACATAGTTGAATATCGGCTTGCTTATGTTTCACTTCAGGGTGAACGTTTATGTCATAATGAAACAGGGGTTTTATTATGGAACAAAAATATGGGTGTTGACTTTAAATTTAGGACATAGCGTATGCTAGGAATGGGTTTCGTCTACTTACAACTGACAGCAGATGCTGTGGTAGAAGTATGTGTTTTGTTTTGTTTTGTTTTGTTTTTCTTCTTTCTTTTTCTTTCTCCCTCTCTGACAAGGGATGACGGCTGCTGGTAAGTTGTATCTTGAAGAGCAGAATGGTGTCTTTATGGGGGGATAGCAGCTGTGCTATGTAATATTTTGTCCTTTTGCTGGTATGATTTAAGAAGTGTAATACATATGGTTATAGTTAGATTGCTGGTAGAGCGAAAAGATTATTGCAAGAGGTGTAGGGAAGTCTAACTGATATTTTTGAATTCTTGAGAAATAGAGCTTTTGATAAATGTGATTAATAATCGAAGATAGAGGTTTTGGGTGAGCAGATGGTAAGTACTAAGGGTTTTTTGTTTTGTTTGATGAATTGGAGTTGAGACTGTATGTGTAGGGTTTATAGTATTGCTTGTTTAAGACAAGGAATGTGAGAATGTGAGGCTGTTTTGAAGTTAAGTGGGTAGACAGGCTGTGTTTTCTTTTTGAGGAGGTAAGTTGTTAATTGTTGAGGGGCTATTGTTGTTCCTGGGATAGTTTGGTGCAGTAGGTTTGAAGGAGAATAAATTGATTGCAGCAGGCTTGGTTTATAAGCAGCTGGAGATAAGGGGATTTGTGGATATTGGTTATTTGAGAGAGTAGAGAATTTAAATATTGTATTGGGATAGATGGCATGTGTTTAATACACAGGCGAAAGGTTTGCAGTTCTGTGGCTGAGTTGTTACGTATATTAAGAGGTTGAGGATGAGAAAGAGTTATAATGGGTTTTTTTTAATGACTTTATGTGGCAGTTGGAGGGAATTCCGTATTGGTGAATTCCAAGATTAGTGTATAGATGTGGGTATGAAAGAGGTTTTTTTTTCTATGTATAGTAGTGTGTATGTTTTACATATGATGAACTGGAGTCCAGTATTGAGGACAATAACTGGCTATTTTTGATGTTTTTTGATATAAGTGTTTATCTTGGTTTAAATCAGAGAATTGAGATGGAATGTCAAGCCTACTAAGTTACTTGTAATTACTTATTAAGTTAAAGTAAAAGCTAACACTGTATCTCTAAAACAACCTAGTTAAGATACATAGCAGGAATTGGATTTTTTTTTAACAATTGCCTTTTATATCTGTTGGAGGTAATAGTCTCTTATTGTATGCCCATAAGAAAATTGCTAGCTGGGAGATTTTGAAGGATATCTTGAGTAAAGATGAGGGGAATCATATTTTTATTTTATTGTAAAAAGCTTTGATTATGAATTATGAATTGTACACAAATCTGATAAATGGAATAAAGTACTGGTAGGGAGTCTTGTGGTGTTATGAAATGAAAATATTTAATTGTTGCTGTGACAATTGTTGCTGGATTTTACAATGCTCGTAAGGAAGCTAAACATTTTAGGAAAAATTTCACAATTGAGTAGAATTCGATGATAGATAATTGTTTTCTGGATTAAATCTGTGGCATCATTGAATACAGCTGAGAAGCTCGTGTAGATTTAGATAAATTGGTTCTGTGACAATAGATTTTTGCACTGTATGGTAACGTATTTCTGGATTTGGCTCTGTTTTAAGGGAAGAAAAAGTTGTTTATGAGTGTATGAATGTTGATTGTGCAACATTTTTTTCTTTTACATATTATTTTCTCTGGTTTGTAATGTGGTTTGTAATCTGAGAGAATGCAGGGAAGTGTGGTTGTTTTGTACAGTATGGTATAAGTAGTGTTTATACATATGTTTGGGATTGTGGTTCTGTGTTTTATATTGTTTATTGATGAAGAAATACTCCTATGTGAAAACTGTTAGAAGATATGATGTGGGATGATACGTATGAGGATGCTGGAATGCAGCCAGCGATTACATAGTGGAGCGGTTTGCCTGTTGTCATTTTTATGAATTGGTAGAGAGCTGTTTGCTGAAGAAAGGGGGTTGGATTAGATGACCTTTGAGGTCCCTTCCAACTCTGGCTGTTATAATAGTAGTGCTGGTATTTGGGTTGTTTGTGGCAGTAAATGTTGGGTTAGCTACAGAATGTAATAAAAGTGTATAGCTATATTAGATAAACCTGTTGTGATTTAGAAGACAGGTAGTTTTGATAATTTTGGATTGATGATTTCATGTGGTGAAGGAAGGTGTTAGAGGCTGAAGGCATTTGAATGGATTAGTATAGACTGGTGTCTGTTTATAGTATAATTTTGTTTAGCTGCTAGTAAGTGAACTGGGAAAGGTTTTGTGAAAGGGGGTTGCTTTACAAATGTAACAAAATTGGATAGAATAGATTTAACAAGCAGTGGTAGTAAGCAATGTATGTGATAAGTAGGGGTTTGTATAGGCTGTCTGGAATAAGCTGAATGATCGGTGTGACTGATTATAAGAAATGCCTGTATAAGATGTGGATTATTGAGTAAAGATGAGGTGCTGTAAAAGAGGCAGTAGGGAAGAAGAAGGTCAAATAATTTAACTTAGTGTGAGAAATATGTTGGACATATGCATGAAAGGATGCATAACTGTTTTTCATTCATTGTGAAAGAAAGTTTGTTTTTGATTGAGTGTGAATGAGTGTATATACTAAAACATGGATATTGGAATAACATAAATAAGGGAATACAGTGGTTGGGATGAATAACCTGATACTGTTGATAACAAAAGTAAATCTGGTGTACCTGGTGAAGAAGGTACTCCAGGACAAGCTGATATTAGTAGTAGTCAGCCCTGCTGGCTTTAGTGGTGTTGCTGGGTTTTTTTTTGTTTTGAATTACTTGGTTTTCCTGTTGACCAGGAATCTCCAGGCGAGCCTGGTGAACCTGGTTAAACAGGGCCTCAAGGTTTTTGTGGTTCAATAGGTTTTTTTGGAGAATCTGGATCTTGTGATCCAGGGTCTTATGGCAAATATGGTGGTACAAGGTTTAGGTGGTGATATTAGTCTCCACTGGTGCACCTGGTCTGATGGGTCTATGAGGACTTCCAGGACAATTTGGAAGCCCAGGTCTAGGTCTTCTTGGTTCAACTGGACCTGATGGTTGCCCTGGTCCAGCTGATCCAGCTGGTCCACAAGGTGAACCTGGTAATATTGTATTCCCAGGACCAAAGGGTCTTTAATGGTGAACTTGGAAAATCTGGAGAGGAGAGTATTTCTGGATCTCAGTGTACTGTTTGAATTCAAAGGAATGAGAGGACTAATTGTAGTAGGTAACCTGCTGGCTGGTTATTTCAGTGAATTGAGTGGAAGAAAAAAAAAATGCCAGCAGTTGAGATATGTATTTGGGTAAGAATTGAATCCTTTAAGTGGATGGGTGAAAGCATTTTCATTTGTAATGATAAATACTTAAGATAAGAGTGAATATAATAGTAAAATAAATATGCCTTGGTATGGAAAAGTATATGTATATTAATAATGTATATTAATAATGATAGAGGTACACGTTTTATGGTCTATTTAGTAGAATAGGGAACTGAAAAGGATTCCCTTCTGTCTGAGTGTATTTGGCAAAGGCTGGGGAGAAAATTGAATCCCAGAAGCAGTATAAAGTTATAACAACTTTGAAACGTTTACCTTTAGCATTTGTATGTGTATAAATGTTTGTGCAATGTATATTTAAATGTGTAATACTGGAACGAGATGCACTGAGATGCTAAATTGTCTCTGAAACAACTAAAAAGAAATTGTCCCAGTTTTTTCTCATTTAAGGTCTGACGGGCTGGTGGCTTATTTACAAGTGCATAATTTTAAGAGTGAGGACTGATTCCTGAGTGAAAACTTAAAAGGACACATCTGGAAGTTTATTTGGGAATGTCCATTGAAAAGACTGATAATGATTGAGATGACTGTGCATGCCATGGACACATATGAAGGGTTTTATGCATGAAGGAATGGACTTTGTCAGTTTATCAGTGTCTCCCGGAAGAAGAGTGAGAGAAAGGAGGACTAAGAAACCTTTTAATGTTTTTTTTTCATAAATGGAACTTTGGAGGGTGGATTTGTGAATCTGGATAGGAATGTTTTATTTTGCCATTTTCATTTTTATATTTGAATAAGTCACATTTATGTTGTGGAAATTTGTGAATGTAAGCCCCTGAATTCAGAGTGTTAGTGTATACAATACTATCACATATACACATGACATGCAACTATACGCTGGGGGGGCCTAGTACACATAATACATAGCAGCATGAATGTGATAATAAAGTTGGTGATTGTTTTGTGGAATGTTATACTGTACACAAAGGGGATGGGATCAGAGGCTGTGTTATCTAATCACCTGGTGATAGGATAGCAGCTCTGTTGCCATACCGGACAGGATCATTTGTATACACAAACATAATCACTAGTATTAATTGATCCAGATTTGAAAACTGGAATATGCCTCAGATCCACTAGCTATGAAGTGGAAGTAATTTATAAGTAATATTTTTATAAGTATAGATTACACACCTTTGTATGAGAAGTGAAGGATTATAGAAGAAGAATCATTATTGCTATAGCATGAAACAAAAACACCTTCCAAACTGGTATTTTTATACAATGTAGCCTTAGCAAAACTGTGCAATAAGCTATGTGAATGAAATGAGACGAAGTTAAACAAGGGAGATGGGAGACACATTAGGAAAAGGGGAATTAACATATCCAGATACAATGTATATATGTCCCCTATTGTTTGAAGAAGTCAAGATTGTTATGAAATCTAACTTGCAAGGGTGATTACTTGGGATGCCCTAAATGGACAGAGTAAAATATGCCTGGTGATTGTAGGGAAATATGTTACCAGCTAATTAGTATGTAACATATAGGCAAGAGGTGTGAACACAATTATCCATAGAGTTGCTGGAAAGGGAAAAAAGCTGAAGCCCTAAGACAAGTGGGGTTTTATTTGGTGACTTATATGTTCATGCTTATGCATTTTTGTAACTGGATTAGATGAGCCCTGCACAATAGACAAATCTAACATTTATGGAGGTAACATTTTTTTGTAAACAAATGGGTCATTTGTGAAAGGGTAACTGAGAGGAAAAAAATCATTCTACATTATAACATGATAGTCATGTATTAGTAGGCATTACATAAACATGTCCCAGAAGGTGGAGAAATGGTATATGTACACCATTATAAGCATATACCAAGATAATGGTTTATTTAGAGGCCTATCTTTACAAAAATTGTTTGATCAAGGCCCGGAGAATAGAATGTAATTGGTGACATATCCCACACTTATGGATAAGATACAAGGAGTAGTAAGGTGGGAGTAGTATAAACATATAAGATGATTTGTTGAGTATACGTCCCTGATATGCCTTAAGGAACTCAACTTAAGCAAATGAGGTATTGTACCTGTGCAATAGAAAGGGAGATAATGAATCGATAATGTGAAATAGAGTGACCATAAAGACATATGGATATAGCCATGGGAGATGAGTTATTCAAGTAGAAATAAAGCACAAGGAACTGTAGTTAAGAGTAGAATCATACAATGCTGCATCTAGTGACATATGGAACACCCCAACTCTTGGTTGCCAGACTCATTTGTAGGAGTTATTATAAGCATTGTATTAAGTTATGTATTAAGTTCTGTATCTGTATCAAATGTATGCTGGTTTGCTGGGAGGCCCGATGACATAAGGATGAATATCCCCACGAATTGGGTGGTCTGTGATAGACATGTTCTAAGAATTTGAGTAAAAATTCTTAGAAGAAAGAGAGCAGGGATTGAGAAAATAATCTAAAGAATCTATAGAATCTAGGCATCTAAGGCCTAGATGGATACAAAACACTCTTATTAGAGTACTAAACTTCCGACCTTTTGGACAGCAGTCCTTGCCAGAAAAGCAAGAATGGAGAAAAACATGTTTATTGCAAACCAGTCTGCTGACAAAGTTAGTTATGAGCCAAAGAGATCAGGGTGACCGAAAAACAAATATGATAGATGATTCTGAGGAAAAGTTGGGAATAACATTAAGAAATAGGAAGTTGGCTGAAAATGATATGTCCATATATGGAGAGGAAGGGGGTGTAAATTAGACATGAAATTACTATAAAAGATGGTTCTTGAAGTTAGGTACTTTACCTTTTTAAGTACACCTTTTGAGTGTCTTCAATTGGTCCTGATATGATACAGTGTTATCATATTGGTGTCTTTATGTTATGTGTTGATATATGTTATGTGTTGATATATGTTATGTTTAATAAATGTTTCTATGATATATATATCATGTGGTCTTTTAGCTTTTATTCTCATGGTCTGGGAATTTTTTTAACATATAGCTAATCCACTGTTAACATTAGCTTTACCTTGAATCATCCAATTACAAAATACACCACTTGGAGAAACAGTTGTTTTTGCACTTCATACATCTCAGACTAACATCTGACATGATGAACATAGAAATATTATGGAGCATTTTAATTGATTGCCTTTAAAATGGAACCCAGGCTGTTAAGTCTGATCAAAGTGTTTTATACAAGCATGTGTCAGAGAGTGTAGTTTGGGCTCAATGGAACCATGATAAGTAGGATCCATTCTTACTACGGAACAGAACAGAATAGAATATAGAGCTGGAAGGGACCTTGGAGGTTTTCTAGTCCCGCTCCTTGCTCAAGCAGGATAACTTATACCATCTTAGACAAGTGACTGCCCACTCTCTTAAAAACCTCCAGTGATGAAGCACCCACAATTTCTAAAGGCAAGTTCTTCCACTAGTTAATTGTCCTCATTGTTAGTAAGTTTTCCTTAATTCCAGGTTGATTCTCTCCTTGATTAGTTCCATCCATTGTTTCTTGCCCTGCCCTCTGGTGCTATGGAGAATAATTTGACCTTCTCTTCTTTGTGACAGACCCTCAAATACTTGAACAAATAACTGGAAATAACAGGATAATTGGATCTAAAAAGATTACTGCACAAAAATTTGGGATATCAAAGCAGAGAAAGATAACTCAGTAACCGAGTTGTCAAAGCGTGGAACTCATTAATGGACTCCATAGTGTCATCCCCAAACCCCCAACATTTTACCCTTAGATTATCTACGGTTGACCTATCCAGATTCCTAAGAGGTCAGTAAGGGGCGAGTACAAGTGCACTAGAGTGCCATCCATCCCCTGTCCTATTGCTCTCCTATATCTCCTATACCTTTCTTCTATTCCTATATATCTTCTTCTATTCTTTCATTGATATGTCCTATTACTATACCTTCTTTTCTATTATTTCTTGTATATAGCTATATACCCACTAAAACCCTCATTGTGTATTGGACAAAATAAATAAATAAATAAAAATAAATAAGCTATAGCTATCGTTAGGAAAGCTGGCGCACTGAAAAGGATGACTCACTAAAATTATACCATTACAATTGCCAAGTATTTCAAAACAGGAATAACTAAACATCAATTTACTTTATCAGGATTTGAGCAGATGCACACAGTGAATAAATATAGAATTTTTACCACGTTTCTATTTGCAGAGCTCTAGAGACAGAAGATTTGTATATTTTATTCAACTTTTATATATGGTCCTCGGAGAGGGGCGGCATGCAAATCCAATTAAATAAATAAATTAAATAAATAATATTGTGATTGCGATGTCCTATATCTTGATATGCCCAAGTTATTAATCAACAATAAACTATTTAAAAATATACTTGACAACCAAATGTACAATTACTATTTTAGATTTTAAATTATTAGATTTGTCAATACATATTGTTCTTTATCACTGTTGTGAGCCGCCCCGAGTCTACGGAGAGGGGCGGCATACAATTCTAATAAATAAATAATAAATAAATAAATAAATAAGTGTATTTGTTAAAATCAAATATTTTGTACTTGATCTGACACCAAAATATAATTCAGCATCCTTTATTATTTTTTTCAAGATGAGTTATGCAACTGGTTCAATGGCTCTGAGTGATAAAATTCAGTTCCCCTTTTTCCACCGGATGGTGCCCAAAGAAGGAATCCAGTATCCAGGAATTATTCAACTGCTCCTCCACTTCAGATGGACCTTGATTGGCCTCTTTGCTTCTGACACAGAAAAAGGAGAGGACTTCATGAGGACTTTTACTCTTGCGCTAGTCAGGCATGGAATTTGTGTGGTTATATCACAACGGTTCTCAACGACTGGACATGCAGTACCCCTCAGGGATGCCCTCTCTAAGTGGAGACAAGTCAATGTCTTTGTTCACTTCACAGAATACGATTCATTTATGGACAGAATTCTTTTTTTCCATTCAACCCTTGAAGATTTGCCAGGACCCATTGAAGGGAAAGTCTGGATCATCTCACCCCTCATCAAACTGACAATGAGAAGGCACATACGTTTCAAATATGTCCATAGTATTTGGAACTTTGTTGTCAGAGGTAAAGAAAGTCTGCAGGATGATGGCTTTGAACCCGTTCTCTTTGTACAACCTGAGTTTCAAGACCAGTCTTTTCACTGTTCTTTTTCAAAACAGTTCTGTTCTATCAAGGGCCGAAGAAAATGCACCCAGAAAGCACCACTGGAAACTCAGGAGAAAAGGAACAGCGTTAAGATACCAAATGATCACCATGTTTACAGTATCATTAAGACTCTGGCCCATGCCTTGAGTGCTGCGTATTCATCGAGATCCAGGTGGATAAGGAAGGCAAGCAAGGAGGGGTTGGTGGCTTCAAGGCTGCAACCTTGGCAGGTACGGGGTCCAGACAAGGAAGTATCAAAGCAGTGAAGGGCTACCAAAATTTTTAGTACCATGCTGTGGGTGTGGCTTATGCAGGATGCCCTTCATTTTCTTTCGACATCTTTCAGTGCAAATTGGATGCTCTGGGGTGGAGCTCCATTTTCACTACCCCAATGTGTTTTCCCCACCATCCGGGCAGTAGCCGACGCCTGCATCAAAGCTAATTCCCTTGGAGAAGGAATACAAATGAGAGGGAGGAGAACCTTCTCAGCTTCCTAGTGCCACAAAAGATCAACAAGTTAGGCAAATGTTGTCCCAAACTATGGAATAGCAACTGTTCTGTCGGGCTCTCTGGTAGAATCCTCCCAAAAATTCACAGGTACAAATTTCAGACACACACACATTTGAAAATTCAAAACAATGTTCTTTATAATGAAAATTCAAAACAATGTTCTTTATAATGAAAATTCACTTAAACCAAGCCCTCATTTGGTATAGCAAAGAGCACTCATCTCCAAACAAACTGGTAATTTGTACAAGTCCCTTATCAGTTCTGTGATACTTAGCTTGCAGCTGTGAGGTAATTCACAGTTCTTCTTCTTTCACAAAGTGAAACACACTTTGCCCTGGTTTAGTTTCAAAGCGGGGAAAAATCAGCACATAAAAGGTCAAAGTCAGTAAAGCAGTCACGAAACACAACGATCAGATAATCCTCCACAATGGCCAAACCCACAGGCTGCTATTTATAGCAGTCTCACTAATTACCACAGCCCCACCCTACCATAGGTGGCCTCATTTTCTTTGATAATAATCTCTCAGTTGTTGTTGCCTATGCATCGCTCTCCGCATGTGTGGCTGTATCATTAACTCTTGTTCTGAATCCAAGGAGGATTCTTGTTCAGAACTCTTGTTCAGAACTCTTGTTCTGAATCCTTGTTCTGAATCCAAGGAGGAGCTAGATAATTGATCTCCTTCTGAGCTGTCTGCCCCACTCTCCTCCTCCCTGTCACTCATGTCTTCTTGGTCAGAGGAGCCTTCATTAGCAGATTCCACCGGGGGCAAAACAGGCCTGCAGCATGTGGATGTCTCCCCCACATCCACAGTCCTTGGGGCAGGAGCTGGGCCAGAGCTAACCACAACAGCAACAAAAAGAGCTTAAGCTTCTATTTCAGTTATTGCATCTACCCTTATCCAACCAACTGATTTTGTAGTTGGAAAAGGTGCTTCCAGACTCCTTCTGATCCTCAGTTCTCATAGACTAGCAATGGGTTTTCTCAGGGGCAGGCTTCAAAAAATTTAGCATAGAGTTCTCTCCCAGTTGCTGGGTGGGCATGGACATGATGGGCATGGCCTAGTTGGCCTTCTGAACCATGCGGATGTGTGTGTGTGCCCTATCAGGGCTCCGGAGAGTTTTTTTGAGCCTCCGGGAGGGCAAAAATGGCCACCCCTGGCTTCAGAGGCTCTCTGGAGGCCGGAAATGGGCCTGTTTATGGCCTTCCCAAAGTTCTGGTAGGCCTGTTTTTGCCCTCCCCAGCCTCCGCATGTGCCCTGCACTTACTTGCATTCAAAACAGACCATGTGGGACTTCTGGGAGGGAATGGGTGGGGTGAGCGGGGCCAGCTAGGAATGGGATTTGGGGGTTCTCTGAACTGCACAGAATCTTAGGTAGAGGTTCTCCCGAACCCCTGCAAAACCCCATCAGCCTATCCATGGGTCTTCTCATTGTCTTTCCTCAAGGCTAAGTGCAGCACTTTTGATTTCTTCCTTGACTTTACTGTCCTTCACTAAATCTGATCCAGATTTTGTGGAAATATCTTCTCCAACTGTGGTGCCTGCTAGGGGACCTGGTATTTCATCTCCCCAACCCAGAACATTCACTTTCTGAGATTCCTATGGATACGTTAGCCTTTCCATGAGCATCACATTGCTGACTCCCATTCAGTTTGCAGTGAACGTTATTTTAAGATGTTTTTCTTATCAATTTTGGTTTTCATTCTTTTTAATTAATGTGCATAATTAATGATTAATGTAATTGTTATCTAATTATTAAAATACTACTGTCAGGCTCTAAGTAATGCATCCATTTCAAATCGAACACCAAGGCATTACTACTACTACTATTATTACTACTACTATTACCACCACCACCATCACCACCACTATTACTACTATATTATTATTAGTGATTAGGATACACACATGATATTATCAGAAAAACTACAAATGAAATTTTTAAAAATCTCTTTAGTATCTTCCATCCATTTATATTTATAAGGAACACTGTAACACCAGTTGCTAAAATGAAAATATTTTCTACTAGATTTGTTTAGCATTTCCTTTATCAAGGAATTGATATTTGAAATTGATATCTTTGAATAGATATCAAAATAGTTTTGCTTATGAGTTTATTTATTTATTTATCTCTCTGTCTGTCTGTCTGTCTGTCTGTCTGTCTATCTATCTATCTATCTATCTATCTATTTATTATTATTTATTTATTAATCAGATTTGTATGCCGCCCCTCTCCACAGACTCGGGGCGGCTCACAGCAATCGCCATACAATGTAAACATACTATTAGATTTGTATACTGCCCCTCTCCGTAGACTCGGGGCGGTTGGTATAAATCCTTCATTAAAAATCAAAATCAAAATTAAAAATCAAATAATGATTTGTTATCACTGGCTGCATAAAAGTAAGGAGTTTCCCAATTTTTTCCGGCTTAAGAAGGAGTTGTTGGGAGGTTAGCACTTTCAGAATTGCAAGATTTGGTTCATGTAGCCTTACAATAAAGTAGAATTAGCTCAGAGTTGGAAGATACCTTGGAGGTCTTCTAGTCCAACTCCCTGCTTAGGCAGGAAACTCTCCACCACTTCAGACAAATGGTTATCCAACATCTTCTTTAAAAGCTCCAGTATTTGAGCATTCACAATTTCTGGAGCAAGCTGTTCCATGGATTAATTGTTCTGTCAGGAAATTTCTCATTAGTTCTAAGTTATGTCTCCCCTTGAGTAGTTTCCATATGTTGCTTCTTGTTCTGTTCTCAGGTGTTTTGGAGAACAGCCTGGCTCCCTCTTCTTCATAACAACCCCTGAGATATTGGAACACTGCTAACATGTCTCCCCTAGTCCTTCTTTTCATTAAACTAGACAAACCCAATTCCTGCAACCGTTCTTCATATGTTTTAGCCTCCAGTCCCCTAATCATCATTGTTGCTCTTCTCTGCACTATTTCTAGAGTCTCAGCCTTATCAAGGCATTATAAAGTGGTACTCACATGATCTTAATTCTATCCCTCTGTTAATGCAGCCTAGAACTGTGTTGACTTTAACTGGGAGAGGGTTAGTCTGGCAAATTACTTCATGACAAGACCATAGAAAAATAGAAACATAGAAGAAAAAGACCTCATGGTCCATCTAGTCTGCCCTTATACTATTTTATCTTACAATGGATATATGTTTATCCCAGGCATGTTTAAATTCAGTTACTGTGGATTTACCAACCACGTCTGCTGGAAGTTTGTTCCAAGGATCTACTACTCTTTCAATAAAATAATATTTTCTCACGTTGCTTTTGATCTTTCCCCCAACTAACTTCAGATTGTGTCCCCATGTTCACTTTCCTATTAAAAACACTTCCCTCCTGAACCTTATTTAACCCTTCAACATATTTAAATGTTTTGATCATGTCCCCCCTTTTCCTTCTGTCCTCCAGACTATACAGATTGAGTTCATGAAGTCTTTCCTGATACGTTTTATGCTTAAGACCTTCCACCATTCTTGTAGCCCGTCTTTGGACCCGTTCAATTTTGTCAATATCTTTTTGTATGTAAGGTCTCCAGAACTGAACACAGTATTCCAAATGTGGTCTCACCAGCACTCTATATAGCGGGATCACAATCTCCCTCTTCCTGCTTGTTATACCTCTAGCTATGCAGCCAAGCATCCTACTTGCTTTTCCTACTGCCCAACCACAGTGCTCACCCATTTTGAGACTGTCAGAAATCACTACCCCTAAATCCTTCTCTTCTGAAGTTTTTGCTAACACAGAACTGCCAATGCATGCTTTCCAATAATCATGCTTTCCAGTAATCTCACTGTTCTTTTCAAGTAGTTTATGAATATCTCTGTTTATTTATTTGTAAGCTGCTCCAGAATTTTCCTTATAATTGAACAATTTTACCAATTATTTATTTTGTTAAAATATTTATTTTGTAGATACTGTATCTTTTAAGTTGCTGATAAATACTAAATAAGTGGGCATAACCTGAGGTTATTTGGGGGAAAGTTCAGAAGCAATGTGAGAAAATATTATTTTACTAAACGAATAGTAGATGCTTGGAACAAACTCCAGCAGACATGGTTGGTAAGTCCACAATAATTGAATTTAAACATGCCTGGCATAAACATATATCCATCCTGAGATAACATACAGGAAATAGTATAAGGGCAGACTAGATGGACCATGAGGTCTTTTTCTCCCGTCAGTCTTCTATGTTTCTAAATCTTGTTCTCCTAACTAAGCATAATAGTAGCTTAGAAGATTCTACCAGAAAGATTCAAATGAGAAAGCACCACATGGTATAAGAGACATTTTCTTGCGTTAAAATTCTTGCATGTTCCTATTTTAGTTCCACCCCTTTCTGGAAAAGAATGAGTTTTGCAATCTTTCCAGCTTCAAAATGTACTTGGACCAAAATGGAGATGTAAAAGCAGATTTGGACATCATGAGCTTTCTTTTTCTCCCCAATGAGGAACCCATCCAAGACCAACTAGGAAGTTTTGAAAAACAGAGACTTATTACCAATAAAGATTCACTTTTGCGGTTAAAGATGTTGAACAAGGTAGGGAAAATATTGGAAACCATTGTTTGTTTTCCAAAGCCTTAGGAGTCATTTCAAATAATAAGCTGAGTTACCAAAGAGAATGATTTTTGCTATCTGTTGAATGTGGTGGTGAGTATATTCCTTAAAGATTTTTAAAATGGCTTTGGAGCAGGAGTGGGTTCTGGGTTTTTTCGCTGCCTGTTTGCTCCTTGATGTGCCATGACCAAAGTGTCCTTCAGTTGCCATAATATGGAACACCATTTTAAGCTTAGGTGGTGTTGCTGTCTAACCCACATTTTTCTGCTTTATCTAGTAGTACCTTATGGTCTACTTTATCAAAGGTCTTACTTAACTGGGATAACTGGGAGGTGATTTTAAACTACTTTCAAAGAGGAGCTGCTTGGCAATGTTTAACATAGTTTGGAAGAAACCTAGAGCTGGAAACAACTAGCACGCACATGCGAGGAACCTTTACTTTTAGAAGAAATCTTTTTAGAACCTACTGGTGTGGGATAAATTAACAGGTGTTAAGCTGAATGTACGGGTAAGAAGGATGCAGGGGAGGCAGGGGCAGTTACAGAGGCTCAGAAAGAGGAAGTGAGCACAGCTATGCACAGTCTGCACTCCCAGAGAGTATATAAGGGGGAGGAGTTGGAAGATGCTCTTTGCAAAAAGCCAACATTCATGTGTGAAAAGTGTTTTTGCCGGACAAACCTTGATACAGTACTGGAGATTTATAGAATTAATATTCTTGTAAGTAAACTTTGGCTCGAGAAGCAACTGTTGGGAATTTATCTTATCAACTTGGCCTCACACCTGGATTTTGGCAGTCATAAGATATTGTTTGGTTTGTGTTCTGGTACAAGCTCAACTTTTCCCAGTCAGATAACTCAGCACAAAGAGATATCACAGATAATTTTATTACAGGCATTCTCACAATAACTCACAGTTATGATGTGATTCTTCTGCAGTATAATCTTTCCCATTGTGCAGGTAAAAAGAGGTTGAATTGACCTGGGCTCTAGGTAGAGCATCTACATGCTGGCTGGCTTAGTGAAAGAGTGAAGACAAAGACCCTCTGGAATGTTCTCTCCAATTACCCCTCATCCCGAGTCAGAGCCAATAGGAATACACAAATGTGGTCACATGTAGAACTACATTACCCAGAGTGCAATTTCACTACATTTCCCCTAATGCAATATCTTAAAGAGACATGCCTAAATACAGAGTGCAATTTCACTACATTTCCCCTAATGCAATATCTTAAAGAGACATGCCTAAATACAGTCCAACTATCTCTGTCTCTGGGGATAGCACAGTTTGCATTTGTGCAGTTCAAAAAATGTCCTTGTAAATAGACTCTTGTTTATCTTGAAACCTTTGTGTTTTAATTTGGGTCTAATTACTGGACAGCTGCTGAGCAAGACAGAACAAGCACCCCCCCATAGAGTTGAGGATGACCAACCATATGTGCAAAGGGAACCTTTACCTTTAAGTGAAGACTACTTGACTTGTCTACCACAATTTTCTTTCGGTTTCTTTGTTTCTCTGCTTAGTCTCTGCCTCAGTCCAAATGTGTGGAAAACTGTCATCCTGGATTTGTCAAGCGGGCTCAAGAAGGAGAACCAGTTTGCTGCTACGACTGCATTCCTTGTCCAGAAGGGACCATCTCCATTCAGGAAGGTGGGTGACACTGGAAACCTTGTGGAAATGGATTCATCCAAAGCAATTTGATGGCAATGCGTGTTAAAAGATGCACCGAAGCTTAACTGTTCTCCTATTTATTATCAAAATGCCCAATAGTTTAACTATGGAGAAAAATATCAAAAAGATGACAGATGGCAGAATGGGCAAGCTTTACCTCTGCCAAAGTTTGGAAAGTTTGCACTTTGATATGGCCCAATAGCTAATCAATAAAGACTCATGTCATGTCAATGGCACAACCAGTAGTGCACTTCTGAACTTATGGTTGGGCTGTTTTTCACCATTCACAGGCTCCGGAGGCTTTCCTATAGAAAGTGAAAATGACCTCCTGCTCCCCTCTGGAAAGCCAAAAATCATTTGGAATCCATTTTTCACTATCCACAGGCTTTGGAGGCTTCAATGAGTCCGGCGCACATGTGCGTGCGAGGCAGCACAGGGGGGTTGTCCGTGCATGCACAGTGAGGAAGGCATTGCATTACGGGTGCAGGCACATGTGCTCATGCTATTGTGTGTATTTATTTATTTATTTATTTGTTTGTTTGTTTGTTTGTTTATTTGTTTGATTTGTATGCCGCCCCTCTCTGGAGACTCGGGGCGGCTAACAGCAACAATAAAGCAGTGTACAATAGTAGTCTGATGTTAGAAACAATTAAAAACCCATTAATATAAAGAAAAACCAAACATACATACATACATACATACATACATACATACATACATACGTACATACCATGCATAGAATTGTAAAGGCCTGGGGGGAAGAGGGTCTCAATTCCTCCATGCCTGATGGCAGAGGTGGGTTTTAAGCAGCTTATGAAAGGCAAGGAGGATGGGGGCAATTCTAATCTTTGGAGGGAGTTGGTTCCAGAGGGCTGGGGCTGCCACAGAGAAGGCTCTTCCCCTGGGTCCCGCCAAGCAACATTCTTTAGTTGACGGGACCCGGAGAAGATCCACTCTGTGGACCTAACTGGTCACTGGGATTCGTGCAGCAGAAGGCGGTCCCTGAGATAATCTGGTCCAGTGCCATGAAGGGCTTTATAGGTCATAACCAACACTTCCAACATAACCAACAGCATTTCCTTTTGGTACCCGGGCAAAAAGAAAAGTTCACCATCACTGTCCTAGGATTTCCCTCTATTTCATAGATCTTAGTTTTAGAAATTAGTTTTTTGTTTTCTAGAAAATGTTATTCATTTTATTAGAAATGATGGGGGTTTTTTTAGAAAATAGACTATAATAGAATTGTTTATTGGCCAAGCGTGATTGTACACATAAGGAATTTGACATTCATCTTAACATTTTTTGTAGAATTGTTAAGAAATGCATTTTGTAACATTGTCCTGGTATCAGATATTTTTCCATGAAGGCATTTCTTGAAAGGTAAAAGTGAAGAATGTTATAGAAATATTGCTTTTGGGTTTTGTCAGATACAGAAAAATGCAACAAATGTCCAGATAATAAATATCCAAATGAGGACCGTGTCCAATGTATCCACAAAAGAATAACCTTCCTGTCTTATGAAGAATATCTGGGATTCATCCTGGTCTCTCTTGCCCTACTTCTGTTCCTAACCACAGGTCTTATTTTACTCATATTCATTAAATATCGAGAAACTCCCATAGTCAAAGCCAATAATCGGGACCTATCTTACATCCTCTTGGGCTCCCATCTACTTTGCCTCTTGTCCCCTTTCCTCTTTATTGGTCAACCAAGGAAAACCACTTGTCTTCTCCGACAAATATTTTTCAGCATTATCTTCTCAGTTGCCATATCCTCTCTCTTGGCCAAAAGCATCACAGTGGTCCTGGCTTTCATGGCCACAAAACCAGGAAACGGAATGAAGAAATGGTTGGGGAAGAGCTTGGCCAATTCCATCATATTTTCTTCTTCTGCTGGCCAAATTATCATCTGCTCCATCTGGCTGGGAAGTTCTCCGCCATTCCCTGACTCTGACCTTCACTCCCAACCTGGAGAAGTCATCCTGCAGTGCAACGAAGGATCTGTTATGATGTTCTACATCACCCTCAGCTACATGGGCTTCCTGGCTATCATCTGTTTCATGGTGGCTTTCCTAGCCAGGAATCTCCCTGGAGCCTTTAATGAAGCCAAGCTGATCACCTTCAGCATGCTGGTCTTCTGCAGTGTCTGGGTGACATTTGTGCCCACCTACCTGAGCACCAAAGGGAAATACATGGTGGCTGTGCAGGTCTTCTCAATCTTATCTTCCAATGCTGGTCTACTGGGCTGCATCTTCGTCTCTAAGTGCTACATTATCATTTTGAGGCCTGACCTAAATACAAAGGAACAGCTTACGACCAGAAGAAATGTAAAAAATTGACAGAGGAATTTCAAGTCTCAATATGTTCCAACAGGCCACACTAATAAAATGGTCCAAGATGTTCTCAAACATGAGTGGGCAATGATTTTGCTTGAAACAATTAAAGGGCATCTGGAAGAGTCTCCAATATTTGTCCAGTGAAATTCCAAGATGTCCACAGAGCTCTGTTGAACTCTCCGAGAAGTATATTTTGTCATCTGTCCTTAGCCTGAGATACTAAATTCAGTTCTTTGAAATATGACATTTCTGTAATGATATGGCAAAAAAATTGATATGTGTTCTGCCGGGCTCTCTGGTAGGAGCCTCCCGAAAATTCAAGGGTACAAATTTCAGACGTTTGAAAATTCAAAACAATGTTCTTTATCACAAAATTCAAAATAAACTAAGCACTCTTTTTGTATTGCAAACAGCACTTGTCCCAAAACAACCAGGTAGTCTGTACAATTTCCCTTAAGCAGTCATTAAATACTTAGCTAGCAGCTGTGAAGAAACCTCACACCCCTTCTTCTTCCAACAAAGTGAGACACACACACACACATTGCTCTGCTTTGGTTTCAAATGCGTGAAAAATCAACAAACAAAGTCCAGAAAACAGCAACACAGGATTCCTGAAGAACTGCGATCAGATACTCTTATTTATTTATTTATTATTTATTTATTAGATTTGTATGCCGTCCCTTTCCTTAGACTCGGAACACAATGTCCAAACCTACACACTGCTATTTATAGCAGCAGCCCTAATTACTGGAGCCCCACCCAAACATAGGTGGCCTCTCTTATCTCCTGTAATATGTCCTTACTTGGTCTCTTCTATGCATAATTCTGCGCTTGCGTGGGTCCAAGACGTCTTCATCCTAATCAATGGAAGATAATGGAGATTGAATGCCTGGGCTGTGTGCCAAGCCCCCCTCTTCCAAGTCACTCCCACCTTCTTCTTCGTCCGAGGAAATTGAACTCTGAATTGACTCTGTCGGCAATAACACAGGCCTATAACATGTTAAAGTTTCCCCTGCATCCACCTCCACATTCCCTGGGGCAGGAGCTGGGCCAGAGCCAACCACAACAGATATGGCAGAAACATAGTAGATATTTACAACAAAGACTTGGGAAACTCTGAAAATGAGAGTCAATTGTTGGGGAAATTCCCAGTGAAAATCTAAGGAATGATTTTCTTACATATTAAGAACCAAATCAGGTTATTTGATCCTGGATTCAGAATGACCAGGGTGATTTGTAGTAAATAAGGAAACACATAAGATTTTCTATGAGTAAATTACAATAAAAACTGTTTGTTAACAGAGTACTTGGAACTTTAACCTCTTAACTATTTCATCTTTCATATATGAAATGTATGGACAGATCTGTTGGGTTGCAAATAGATGTACAAGATCCTAAATGTTGGACCTGCCTTGCAGCATGGGAAGCTATTGTTGTTCCAAGTCAGTCTTAGAGATGATAATATGCAGTCTTTTGGGCCTTCACTTTTTAATTCATATTTTTAATGCTTTAGACTAGTTTTGTTTTGCCTCTTTTAATTTTTTTCTTTTGTATTTTGTATTTTAATCTTTTGAATAAAATAAATTTGTAAAAAAATAAGTGTGTGAAGGAGGATCTCTAAATATCTTTTCACAATTCATGAGACAGAAAAAGATATATAGACACACACACACACACACACACACACACTATTTATTTATTTATTTCTATAGCGCCCCTCTCCGAAGATTCGGGGAAGCTCACAACATATGAAAAACAGTAAATTACAATAAAATTAATCCAATTAAATTAAAACTACATGGTTATCTAAAATCCCTAATTGTATTAAAAATCAATTCCAGTCATTCATACAGCAATCATACAATAATTCGTTGCCTGATGACATTAATGAGTCTTAAGACTCTTACAAAAGGCAAGGAGGGTGGGGGCAGTACGAATCTCTGGGGGAAACTGATTCCAGAGGGCCGGGGGTCCCACAGAGAAAGCTCTTCCCCTCAGTCCCATCAAATGACATTGTCTAGCTGATGGGACCTGCAGAAGGCCGACTTTGTGGGACCTAACTGGTCACTGGGATTCATGTGGCAGTAGGCAGTCCTGCAAGTAATCTGCCATGTAGTCATAACCAGCACTTTGAATTGAGTCTGGAAACCAATTGGCAGCCAGTGCAGACTGTGACGTATTGGAGAGACATGGGCGTACCTGGGCAGGCCCATGACCGCTCGTGTGGCTGTGTTCTGCACAATTTGCAATTTCTGAACACTCTTCAAAGGTGGCCCCATGTAGAGAGCATTACAGTAGTTGAACCTCGAGGTGATAAGGGCATGAGTGATTGTGAGTAGAGACTCCCTGTCCAGATAGGGCTGCAGCTATAATATGGCCCCTAGTGGGACGAGAATATGGCCCCTAGTGGGGCCAAGAGGCAAAAAGGAAGCTGTATGCTCCTCCCTTATTTGGGTATACCAGGGTGTCACATATAACCCTTCCCTGGCACAAGCTGATAAGGAGGAGAACCTGTAGTCTAAAGGCTAAGGCCACTGCCTTACAAGGCAGAGGGTGCAGGTTCAAATCCCAGTAAGGATATGGCTGGCTGACAAGAGCAAATAAGCTAAAAAAAGATCTATACTAGTCTCCCTTCCTTTTCATTACCAGCAAAAATATGTTGTTACACACACACCCACACCCACCCACCCACACACACACTCATTCAAACTTACAAAGAACTGATAAAGAAATAAAGGGAGACAAGTATAGATCTATTTTGAGCTATTTTCAAGTGGGGCTGAAAAGCAAAAGGAGCAGTATGCTCTCTCTCATATTTGGATATACCAGGTGACTCGACAGAAAATATATATGTAACATAGTTTTGTTGATAATGAAAAGGAAGGGAGTCTACTATAGATCTATTTTGGGCTTATTTGCCCAAAATATCACATGCACACACAGAGAGAGAGAGAGAGAGAGAGGAGAGGAGAGGAGAGGAGAGGAGAGGAGAGGAGAGGAGAGGAGAGAATAACAGAGTTAGATGGGACTTTGGAGGTCTTCTAGTCCAACATCCTGCTGAAGTAGGAAACTCTATACCACTTCAGACATGTAGTTATCCAACATTTTCTTTAAAATTTCAAGTGTTGGAGCATTCACAACTTCTGGAGGCAAGCTCTTTCACAGATTAATTGTTCTAACTGCCAGGAAATTTCTCCTTAGTTGCTTTTCTCTTTAATTAATTTCCACGCATTGCTTCTTGTTCTATGCTAGGTGCTTTGGAAAATAGTTTGACTCCCTCTTCTTTGTAGCAACCCCTAATATATTAGAACACTGCTATCGTGTCTCCCCTAGTCCTTCTTTTAATTAAACTAGACAAACCCAATTCTTGCAACCATTCTTCATATGTTTTAGCCTCCAGTTCCCTAATCATCTTTGTTGTTCTTCTCTGCACTCTTTCTTGAGTCTCAACATCATTTTTGCATCATGGCAATCAAAACTGCAGTGTTCCAAGTGTGGCCTTACCAAGGCATAATAAAGTGGTATTAACCCTCATGTGATCTTGATTCTATCCTTCTGTTAATACAGCCTAGAACTGTGTTGGCTTTTTTGGCAGCTGCTACACACTGCTGGCTCATATTTAAATGGTTGTCCACTAGTATTCCAAGGTCCCTCTCACAGTTACTACCATTGAGCAAGGTACCACATGTACTGTACCTGTGCATTTCTTTTCTTGCCTAAATGTAGAGTCTTATTGATGGATTATAGATTAGATTAGATTACCATATTTTTCAGTGTATAAAATGCACCTTTTTACCTCAAAAAAGTGCATCAAAAACTGGCTGCATCTTATACACCAAATGTTGCTGAGGCTGCCCAGCAGACCTCGGAGAGAGGCCAGTGACTTGGCCCTGGGGATGCCCCCAAAGGTGGGAGATTGGGGTGGTGGCTGATGGAGCTGAGCCCCCTCCCGCTGGATGATCAGGGCCACGCTGTGGGCCTCCTCCACTGGCTGATGTGCTGAGGGTATGCCCTGCCCGTTTCTCCACAGTTGCATGTGGTGAATCCTCCTCACGAGGGGCTCCCAGAGACTCCACTCTGCACCAGATTAAGCCTCAGCAGCAAAGTGTTGCATTCCAGATAACTGCCCAGGGCCTCCAGCTGGGAGGGACAAAGCAGGCACACCGCCTGAGTTAGCTGGTACCAGCGGAGACAGCGGCGGAGGTGGTGGCGGCAACTGCTTCCCTTCGAGGAGTAGCAGCACCGGGAATGTCATGTCCATACCCCAGGCCCCCACCCCCCACCACCCCTGCCACTGTCTCTGCCAGGACCAGTTAATTCAGGTGGTGTGCCCACCCTGCCAGCTGGAGGCCCCGGGGAGTTCCCTGGAATGTGATGCTTTGCTGCTGGGGCTTAACCTGGTGCAGAGCGGAGCCTCCAGCAGCCCCTCACAAGGAGGATTCCCTGTGTGCAGCTGCAGAGAAGTGGGCAATGCTTCCCCTCAGCACACCTTGGGAGTCCCAGTAGCAGCAGCTGAAACTGGAGCCACGGGGCGGAGCCTGGCTAGAGAGAGATCAGAGCGCAGAGTGCAGGAGAGGAGTCGATCCTGCTTGGCCAGCTGTAAAACCAGGAAGCGGTGCAGTTCTGTGTGAAACTGGAGGATAAGCTCAGAAGAGGTGGGGTAGGCTGCTGGCTGGTTCCCAGAGTGGCAGAGATGGAGGTAGAGAGACAAGAGGTAAAGAGAGAGAGGGGGGAAGTGAGAGGGGGAGGGAAGTGAGAGAGAGAAAAGGAAAAAGAGAACAATGAGAAAATGATGGAGGGAAAAAATGAGGTAGAGGAAGAACAAACAAATGAGAAAGAGAAGGGGAGAGAAGAAAAAAGAGGGAGAGGGAAGAGAAAACAGAAATGAAAGGGAGTGAGTGAGTGAGTGAGAGAGAAATGATAGAAAAAGGGGGAGAAAAAGAGAGAAATGTGAAAATGATGGAGGCAGAGAATGAGAAGAAAGAGAGAGAAACAAATGGGAGAGAGAGAAGTGACTCTTGATTTAAATCATACGGTAAAAAGCACATAAAGAAAAAGAGAGGGAATAAACCCAGCCTTCACTTGTTTTTTGAAATGGTTCAAGAGTGAACACACACACAAGGGGGGAGGAGACAGGGATGGAAAAAGAGAGGGGAAAGTGAGAGGGGGAGGTAATGAGAGAGAAAAGGGGAGAAAGAGAGAGAAATAAGGAAATGATGGAGGGAAAGAATGAGGTAGAGGAAATAGAGGCAAATGAGAGAGAAATGAAAGAAATGAGAGAGAAATGAGAGAAAGATTGAGAGGGAGAGAGAGAATGAGAGAGGGAGAAGAGGGAAACAAATGAGAGAGAGAAGGGGAGAGAAAGAAAAAGGGGAAGGGAGAGGGAAGAGAGAGAAAACAGAAATGAAAGTGAGAGAAATGAGAGCAAAAGGGGGGAGAGAGAAAGAATGAAAGAGAAAAGGGGGAGAGAGGGAGGGGTACACAGAAATGAGGGAGACCTGGAGTGCGAGAATGAGAGAGAGGGAAAAGAGAGAGAGAGAAGTGTAGAGAGAGAAAGAAAAGGGAAAGAGAGATGGAGGGAACGAGAGAAGTGGAGAGGAAGGAAGGGAGAGGGAGGGAGAGAAGGAAGGAAGGAAGGACAAAAGGAAAGAAGGAAGGGAGATATTTTCCACAGAAAACACCTAGAGCCACAAAGCCACCCACTTGTGGCTGGAGAGGTTACTACTACTACTACTATTACTATTTTATACTACACCATTTGGTTCAGAATACTTGTTTTCCTCCTCTAAAATCTAAGTGCATCTTATACGCCGGTGCGTCTTATACACCAAAAATATGGTACATTAGATAGTGTTGTGGTTGGCTCTGGGCCAGCTCCTGTTCCAAGGACTGTGGGGGTTGGTGTGGGAGAATCCTCATATTATCAGAGGCCAGTTTTACTGCCAACAGCTTTAGACAGTGAAGCTTCTGTGTCAGGGGAAGATTCTGGGAGTGAAGCAGGATCAGATGATGAGGTAATTACACGCAGCCCATTACCTAATTACCCCATTAGTGAGCCATCATCATCATCATCGTTAGATTCAGAAGAGGAGGGATTCATAGATGCACGCAGACACAGGTTTATGACAAGGAAGGAACAACTGCGCAGGTATTATAGAAAATAAGGGAGAACACCTGTGGCTGGGGCAATTAGGCTAATGGGGCTTCTGATAAATTGCAAGCATTGTTGCCTCTCAGTGTGGGAGATTATCCGTTTTGTGAGAGAGAGACTTGTGGTTTGCTTCAGGATTTACACAGACTTTTGTGAACTGCTTCAGGATTTTCAAGGACTTTGTGGAACAATTCTTCTTCTCCAGGTCCCGTCGACTAAACAATGTCGTTTGGCGGGTCCCAGGGAAGAGCCTTCTCTGTGGCGGCCCCGACTCTCTGGAACCAGCTCCCCCCAGAGATTAGAACTGCCCCCACCTTCCTTGTCTTTCATAAACTCCTTAAAACCCACCTTTGCCGCCAGGCATGGAGGAATTGAGATATCTCCCCCGGGCCTATACAATTTATGTATGGTATGCTTGTGTGTATGTCTGCTAAATAACGGGTTTTTAAAAAATGTTTCTTAAATTATTAGATTTGTCATGAATTGTTTTATTGCTGTTGTGAGCCGCCCCGAGTCTACGGAGAGGGGCGGCATACAAATCTAATAAATAAATAAATAAATTCAGTTAAGTACAGCATGAGGACTCTTGAAGGGGGGTGGCTGTGACGTCTTCACAACTGCCTTTTGTCTGCTTTGTTTTTGTTTTATGTTTTTCACAGCATTCAAACCTTGTGGTTTGTGGGAGAGCACTCTGGCTGATTAAAGTGCATTTGGACAATATTTTCCTTTTGATAAACCAACTTTGTTTACTTTACAACCGTGTGTGTTTGAATTTCTACTTTGGACTTAATTGGGGGCTCGTAATGTGAAGCCCGGTATAATAGATAGATAGATAGATAGATAGATAGATAGATAGATAGATAGATAGATAGATAGATAGATAGATAGATCGGTAGGTAGGTAGGTAGGTAGGTAGGTAGGTCGGTAGAGAGATAGAGAGATAGAGAGATAGAGAGTTAGAGATAGATAGATAGATAGATAGATAGATAGAGGCAGACAGAGAGGTAGACAGATAGACAGATAGACAGACAGATGATAAACAGACAGACAGATAGACAAATGATGGATTGGAGGATGGAGGATGGAGGATGGATGGATGGAGGATGGAAGATAGATGTTTATACTAGAGATATTTATGTTTGCTGTGTGTATTTATTTATTTATTTATTTATTTATTTCATTGGACTTGACCGGAACCCACACTGGATATTGAACATTAATACAATTGAGAGAGTCTAGAAATATTTCACAAGAAGAGTCCTCCACTCCTCTACTCACAAGAGAATACCTTATTCCACCAGACTTGAAATTTTGGGCTTAGATAGCTTAGAGCTAGGTTGCCTTCGATCTGATCTAAATGTAGTTCATAAAATCATCAACCACAATTTATTTTATTTATTTATTTATTTATTGGATTTGTATGCCGCCCCTCTCTGTAGACTCCCTAGACAATGTTCTATCTGACAATTAATACTTCTACTTCAGCTGCAACAATACACGAGCACACTATAGATCCAAACTCAATGTAAACCACTTGAAACTTGACTGCAGAAAATACGACTTTAGCAACAGAGTGATCAATGCCTGGAATGCACTACCTGACTCTGTGGTTTCTTCCCCAAACCCCAAAACGTTACCCTTAGACTATCTACATTCCTATCCCATTCCTAAGAGGTCTGTAAGGGGCGTTCATAAGCACACCAGATTACCTACACCCTTGTCCTACTGCCCTCATTTATCTGTATTTACTTTGTTAATGTTTCTTCCAATACTTGCTATTTTGTATATGTTCTGATGAAATAAATAAATAAAATAAAAAATAAAATAAAATAAATAGGCCATACACTTAAATTAATAGCATTCAAGGGCACTGATTGTTTCAGTGGTGTTAGAAGACAGAAGTAGAACTAAGTGTCCTCTATCTATAATTGCATCAAACTCGATAGTTCTGGGTAAGCTTCTCTAGCAATCTCTGGAGAGAAATGCCACAGATGTTGAACTATCTTCCTCCAGCATCACTTTCTGGACATGTACTGACAGGAAGGAATGCAACCACTACAGAATAATGCCCCAAGGGGAGGATCTGTTATTTTTCACTGACATGGCTTTTTTTCCTGCTACCCAAGTGCACATGGAGACCAGAAGAAGTTTAGGAATCCCTAGAGGAGACATTGTTTCTTATTCTAATTATCACCCTCCTAGTCTTTGATATTTCCTTGCTACTTCTCCAGTGATTGCCTTTGATGTAAACCTCAGACTGAAGCAACATGGAAGGGAATCTTACACCACAAAGGGGTAACTGCCTCAGGTCACACACCCTGTGTGACACA
Organism: Erythrolamprus reginae; assembly: GCF_031021105.1. Lineage (NCBI taxonomy): Eukaryota > Metazoa > Chordata > Lepidosauria > Squamata > Dipsadidae > Erythrolamprus > Erythrolamprus reginae. The sequence goes on along the minus strand of NC_091951.1, from coordinate 21,185,096 downwards.
AGGTTTGTGAAAGGCTTGAATGTACCTTTCTCTCATTTTCCCATGGGAAAATTGGTTTGTCTCTTTTTGAATTGATGAACGCCACAAGCATTTCCATTTTGCAAGAGGGCTCTAGATTATTCTAAGGCTTCTTGTTGTACGTGCTTTAGAAACAGGAAGGGGATTGATTCAGCCTCATCAATTATGATGCCGCTGCTTCTGCTTCTTATGCTGTTGATGCCACAGACAGCCTCTGAGAAGTTTAGAATGAGGTGCCCACTGACTTTGCAGCACAAAGTTGAAAACAAGCCATGGAGCTATTACAGGCCAGGAGACCATCTCATCAGTATCATCATCACAGCAACGATGAAATCGTCTACAATCTTGCCTTTCAGCATGGACCCTTATAGCCAGTCCATGTTGTAAGTCATTCAGAGTGATGGTTCACTCCATTGGAAGTTCTAATGCTTTTCCCCCTTCCCATTCCCCTTCTCCTTCTCCTTCCTATTTATTTTGTTGTACAAGATAGCAGGAATTGGTATAACATAAACAAAAGTAGAAACATAGAAACATAGAAGACTGACGGCAGAAAAAGACCTTGTGGTCCATCTAGTCTGCCCTTATACTCTTTCCTGTATTTTATCTTTATATTTAATGTAAAATAATGCACTTGGGGAAAAGGAATCCTCAATCTGAGTATTGTATTGGCAGTTCTGTGTTAGCAAATACTTCAGAAGGAAAGGATTTAGGGGTAGTGATTTCTGACAGTCTCAAAATGGGTGAACAGTGCAGTCAGGCGGTAGGGAAAGCAAGTAGGATGCTTGGCTGCATAGCTAGAGGTATAACAAGCAGGAAGAGGGAGATTATGATCCCGCTATATAGAATGCTGGTGAGACCACATTTGGACTACTGTGTTCAGTTCTGGATACCTCACCTACAAAAAGATATTGACAAAATTGAACGGGTCCAAAGACGGGCAACAAGAATGGTGGAAGGTCTTAAGCATAAAACGTATCAAGACTTAATGCACTCAATCTGTATAGTCTGGAGGACAGAAGGAAAAGGGGGGACATGATCGAAACATTTAAATATATTAAAGGTCCAGGAGGGAAGTGTTTTTAATAGGAAAGTGAACACAAGAACAAGGGGACACAATCTGAAGTTAGTTGGGGGAAAGATCAAAAGCAACATGAGAAAATATTATTTTACTGAAAGAGTAGTAGATCCTTGGAACAAACTTCCAGCAGACGTGGTAGATAAATCCACAGTAACTGAATTTAAACATGCCTGGGATAAACACATATCCATCCTAAGATAAAATACAGAAAATAGTATAAGGGCAGACTAGATGGACCAGGAGGTCTTTTTCTGCCGTCAGACTTCTATGTTTCTATGTTTCTATGTTTCTATGTTATCTTACAATGGATATATGTTTATCCCAGGCATGTTTAAATTCAGTTACTGTGGATTTACCAACCACGTCTGCTGGAAGTTTGTTCCAAGGATTTACTACTCTTTCAGTAAAATAATATTTTCTCATGTTGCTTTTGATCTTTCCCCCAACTAACTTCAGATTGTGTCCCCTTGTTCTTGTGTTCACTTTCCTATTAAAAACACTTCCCTCCTGAACCTTATTTAACCCTTTCACATATTTAAATGTTTTGTTCATGTCCCCCCTTTCCCTTCTGTCCTCCAGACCATACAGATTGAGTTCATTAAGTCTTTCCTGATACGTTTTATGCTTAAGACCTTCCACCATTCTTGTAGCCCGTCTTTGGACCCGTTCAATTTTGTCAATATCTTTTTGTAGGTGAAGTCTCCAGAAGTAGGTATAAGTAAATTTGGACAATAGGACAGTAAGACAAAGATGATAGGCACAATGGCACACTTATGCATGCCTCTTACAGACCTCTAAGGAATGGGATGAGGTCGACTGTAGACAGTCTAAGGTTAAAGTTTTTGGGGTTTGGTTTTTTAGCCATTCAGTGGCAGCTAAAAAAGCCAACACAATCTTAAGCTGCATAAACAGCAGATGCACTCCAAGACAAGGGAGGTGCTAATACCACTCTGTAATGCCCTAGTTAGACCATACCTAGAGTACTGCATTCAGTTTTGGTCACACTACAAAAGAGACGTTGATATTCTAGAAGAAGTGCAGAAGAAAGCAACCAGAATGATAAAGCAATTAGAAACTAAAACATACGAGGAAAGGTTGCAGAAATTGGGCATGGATGTCTAGCAAAGAGGAGGTCCAGGGTGGACATAATAGCAGTCTACAAATACTTGAGAGGCTACCACAGGGAGGAGGGAAACACATTATTTTCCAAAGCACCAGAGAGCCAGATTAGGAGCAATGGTTGGAAGCTGACCAAGGAGAGATTCAACTTGGAAATAAGGAGGAACTTTCTGACTGTGAGAGTGATCAACCAGTGGAATGGCTTGCCCGCAGAGGTGGTGAACGTTCCATCACTAGTGACCTTCAAGAAAAGACTGCATTGCTATTGGACTAGGGTAATGTAGGATCTCCTGCACCAGCAGGGGGCTGGACTAGATGACCTGCAATGTCCTTTCCAACTCTAATAATAAATAAATAAGAAACCACAGAGTCAGGTAGTGCATTCCAGGCATTGATCATTCTGTTGCCAAAGTCATATTTTCTGCAGTTGAGTTTCCAGTACTTCTTTCTCTTTCTTTCTTTCTTTCTTTCTTTCTTTCTTTCTTTCTTTCTTTCTTTCTTTCTTTCTTCTTCTTTTTCTTCTTCTTCTTCTTCTTCTTTTTTTTCTTTTTCTTCTTCTTCTTCTTCTTCTTCTTCTTCTTCTTCTTCTTCTTCTTCTTCTTCTTCTTCTTCTTCTTCTTCTTCTTCTTCTTCTTCACCTGTCTAAATTCTTGAATTGTTTTGATTTTTCCATGGCTTCTTCTCTTATTTTGTGGAAGAGACTCAAATCCAAAGATCAGGCAATAATAATAATAATAATGATAATGATGATGATGATGATGATGATGATGATAGTGATCGTGATCATCATCATCCTTCCTCCCGCCCCCCACTTGTCCAATACCGAGTTCATTATGCGAATATTGATTTTGTTTACAACAATGACTCATCAGTGGCTGATCCTTATAGAAATAGAGGTTTCCTTGTTTTTAACAATAGCTATTCTGGTCACTTATGAAACATCCTCTTTCTTTTATGGCAGTTGTACTTTAATGATTGAATGATTTTGAATACTAGTTACTGGAGAGATGAAATTAATACTGCTACAAACAGTGGAATATTTCTGATTCTGAACTCTGATGGAGGACGATTTCCAGTGTTGGGCTCCTACGGGAACAGTCAGGAATGCAGTTCCGGTAGCAAAATTTGGAGCTCCACCCCAGAGCACCCAATTTGCACTGAAACAAAATGCACAAGCCACACCCACAGTGTGGTAGTAAAAATTTTGGTAGCCCATCACTTACTACTTCCATCCCATCATCCCAACACTCATGAAAATGAAATATTAATGGATGACTATAATTGGCCGGTGGTTTTGAATTGGTATTGGCTTAGGACTCAGCATGCTAGTAGAAACAAAGAGGATTAAATTTTTAAAAGAATTTTTATTGCTGTTCGTGGTGATATTTTTATTAGGAATCATAAGACAAAACTTTAATAAAGAAAACAGATATATTATAATTCACATTATTACAGCCGCAAGGATTCTATATGCACAATACTGGAAACAGGAAAAACCCCCAACCGTTCTATCCCTTTTGATTAAAATAATGGAATGTGCAGAAATGTCCAAGCTAATAATGGAATTGCAAAACAAGGATGAGACAGATTTCTATAAAGCATGGGACAAATGGTACCATTGGTTAAAAAAAAGAAATTACTTAAAAATTATACATCAAGAAAAATGTCCAACTAAAACAGCATGTAAAACCAGTAAATAACGACATGAATCATAATACTAAATTGAAACGATAAAATGTAAACATCGATCGACACAAATTTTGAACTACAAAGAAACTGAATGAATAAATGTATAAATCGCTGATAAATGATGACACTAGCAACTACGTCAAATACATATGGATAAAACTTCAGGGAAATCTATACCACCTATATGCTTAAACTACAGGCCGCAAAACATAAAAGCTCCAGCTCTAACGCTGGTCCCCCACACTCTTCTTACTACTCTTTTCTTGCTTTATTTTTCTATTCTTCCTCCTCTTGTATTTCTTTCCCTTCTTTCTAAATCCCTTTTCCTTTCTTTCCCTCCCCTTCCCCAATCACGCATGCTATATAGCAGAGGTCCCCAACTGCCGGTCCGCGGACCAGGACCGGGCCGTTGGGGGTTTTCAGCCGGTCCGCGGCGGTGCTGCCCTCCCGGCAGAGAACATTATGCAGGACGGGGTGGGGCGTCGGGCGGTGACGCAGCCCTCCACACTTCTCCACAGGGCGGGGAGAATCAGGAGGCTCCTTTGGCGGCTGGGGGCTGCCTGGCTTTGTGATTTTGGCTGGGGGGGGAGTTAGGAAGGTCCTACTTCTCCCCCCCCAGCCAAAAATTCAAAGCCTATCTGCTGGATACGGGCGATGAGTGGGACAGAGCGGTGCGGAAGCCTCTTGCAGCAGCTGCCACAGCCACCGGCTTCGGCGCCGTTCGTCCCGCCCATCGCCCGTATCCAGCAGAAGCTGCTGCCCGAGTGCTCTTGGCCGGCGGGATTCAAAGTGCTGGGGTGGGGGGTGTCCCAGCGGGAGGCGAAGCACTGGGGTGGGGGGGCTGTCAGGACATCCCCACCCCAGCACTTTGAATCCCGCCGGCCAAGAGCACTCGGGCAGCAGCTTCTGCTGGATACGGGCGATGGGCGGGACGAACGGCGCCGAAGCCGATGGCTGTGGCAGCTGCTGCAAGAGGCTTCCGCGCCGCTCTGTCCCACTCATCGCCCGTATCCAGCAGATAGGCTTTGAATTTTTGGCTGGGGGGGGGAGAAGTAGGATCTTCCTAACTCCCCCCCCCTCAGCCAAAATCACAAAGCCAGGCAGCCCCCAGCCGCCAAAGGAGCCTCCTGATTCTCCCTGCCCTGTGGAGAAGTGTGGAGGGCTGCGTCACTAAGCTCCACCCCTCCATAACCCCACCCCCATATGACCAAAGCCCCCCCCCCACTGGGCCGTGGAAAACTCGTCTAACTTAAAGCCGGTCCCTGGTGCTAAAAAGGTTGGGGACCTCTGCTATATAGAATGTACATTACTGTATATATATTCCCTTTACTTTTCTGTACCCTGTTTTTAATGTAATAATTTTTTTTTTAAAAAAAGGACCCAGCATACTCGTAGAAACAATGAGGATTAAATTTTGAAAATAATTTTTATTGCTGTTCGCGATGATAATATGAGTGGGTTTTGTTTTTTTACTTTAGTTTCCTTCTTGAGAAGTCAAGAATCCTATGCTTCATTTTTGCTGTTCAAATGGTCAATAATAATCGCCAGCTCCTGCAGAATCTCACACTTGGCTATAACATCCACGACAACTATATGAACACACTTGGCACTTCAGATGCCTTGCTGGACATGCTCTCTTCTGGGGAAGCCAATGTTCCCAACTACAGCTGTGGAAGGAAGGACCACCTTCTGGCTCTGCTTGATGGAGCTGCCAGGGACGTCTCCATCCAGATGTCCACATTAGTAGGCACCTACAAAATCGCACAGGTTTCTTTGTGTACTTTTCTATGAAGTGAGAGGGCTAGTGGAGGTTGAACAATGTATCCAACCCTATCGTCTATGTCAGTGTTTCCCAACCTTTTTTGAGCCGCGGCACATTATTCATATTTTCAAAATCCTGGGGAACACTGAACGGGGGGCGCGGGGGGGCGCGGGGGGGCTAAATAAAAGTTTGTACAAAAAAAATATCTCTTCCTCCATTTCACTCTATTTCTCCCTCCCTCTTTTTCTCTCTTCCTTCCTTCCCTTCTTTCTCTCTCTCCATCCCTCTTTCTTTCTTTCTTCCTCTCTTTTTTGCTCTCTTTCTCTCTCCCTCCTTCCCTCCCTCTATGTCTTTCTCTCTCCCTTGCTCTCTCTCTGCCTCTCTTGCTATCTCTCGTTCATTCTCTTGCTTTCTCTGTCTCTCTTGCTATGTCTCTTTCTTTCTCTCTCTCTCTCTTTCTCTCTCTCTCTTTTTCTGTCTCTCTCTCTGTCTCTCTTGCTATCTCTTTCTCTCTCTCTCTTTCTCTGTCTCTCTTGCTATCTCTTTCTTTCTCTCTCTCTCTGTCTCTCTTTCTCTCTCTTGCTATCTCTCTTTCTCTTTCTCTCTCTCTCTTGCTATCTCTCTTTCTTTCTCGCTCTCTATCTCTTTCTCTCTCTTTTTCTGTCTCTCTCTCTCTGTTTCTCTTGCTATCTCTCTCTCTCTTTCTTGCTATCTCTTTCTCTCTCTCTCTCTTGCTATCTCTCTCTTTCTTTTTCTCTCTCTCTTGCTATGTCTCTCTTTCTCTCTCTCGGGCGGGTGGGGTGGGGTGGGGGGCTAAAGAAAAGTTTGGACAAAAAATATCTTCCTCCATTTCACTCTATTTCTCCCTCCCTCTTTCCTCCCTCCCTCTTTCCATTGTATCTCTCCCTCCCTCTTTCCTTTCTATCTCTCCTTCCCTCTTTCCTCCCTCCCTCTTTCCTTTCTATCTCTTTTCTTTCTATCTCTCCCTCCCTCTTTTCTCCCTCCTTCTTTCCTTTCTATCTCTCCCTGCCTCTTTCCTTTCTATCTTTCTCTCCGTCCCTCAGCGGCGGCAAAGAAGAAGGAAGACAGGCTGCAGAGGGCACCGAGGACAAGAGCGCTCGCTCCCTCCCTCGCCCTCTGACTTCCCTCCCTCGCTGCTGAAGGGACGAGCGCGGGCACGAGCGCGCGGGCGGCCCCGCTGCAAGAAGGTTTTTTTTTGCTTTTTTCCCCTTCCCCCGCCTCACGGGAGAGAGAGAGAGAGAAAGAGCAGCACCCTGTCGGTTCTGAGCACAGCCAGGGAAAGCAGCCTTGAGCCGAGTGCGAGCTGCGGGATGTGGCAAAGGACTCCTTGCCAACCAAAAAAGGGGTGGGGGTGGTGAAGGCAAAGCCTGGGAGGCAGGGAAGGGAAGAGCGGGAGACCCCCAGACAGAATGGCTGAGGGGAAGGACAGACGGAAGGAGGGAGGGATTGAGAAGCGAAGCCAGGGAGGGCTGAGAGAAAAGGGGAGCGGCGCGCGCGAGAGAGGGGCGGGGCGGGCATTCCCGAAACGGATGGAGAAAGCCCTCTCTCGCAGCGAAAGCACTCCCAGCCAGGGGGCTGCAAGAGAGGGCTTTCTCCATCCGTTTCGGGAAAGCCCGCCCCGCCCCTCTCGCAGCCCCCTGGCTGGGAGCGCTTTCGTCCCGAAGAGCTTCACGGCACACCTGACCGTGTCTCACGGCACACTAGTGTGCCGTGGCACACCGGTTGGGAAACGCTGGTCTATGTGGGATTCAAAAGGGACATTTTGCCAGGGTCATTGGAGATGTCATAGTTAGGGATCCTTAGAGGGAGGCAAATTTCAAAGCAACCAGATCCTGTTATGACACCATATCTGTTGCTTTGGGGGTTTCTGCTGGACACTTGTGAAGGCTCTGTGTTCATTAAAAGATCTTCTGTACAATAGCAAGGTGCAGCAAAAAGAGTTTTCTATACAAAAGGAAGGGACGTCAGTATTGGGGAGCTCATGTTTCCTCCATAATTTTTGCCACAATGACGACATTTTAAAATTGAACAAATTCCAAGTAGCAAGAAGAATTTGTACCACTGTGGTAAATTATAATTCAGAAATACGATTTGCATTTTTAATTATTCTTTTTTAATTTCATGTTTTGTGTTCCATATAGTCTTGTTAATAATTTGTTTTTAATATTGCGCACCTTAGAAACATAGAAACATAGAAGACTGACGGCAGAAAAAGACCTCATGGTCCATCTAGTCTGCCCTTATACTATTTCCTGTATTTTATCTTACAATGGATATATGTTTATCCCAGGCATGTTTAAATTCAGTTACTGTGGATTTACCAACCACATCTGCTGGAAGTTTGTTCCAAGCATCTACTACTCTTTCAGTGAAATAATATTTTCTCACGTTGCTTTTGATCTTTCCCCCAACTAACTTCAGATTGTGTCCCCTTATTCTTGTGTTCACTTTCCTATTAAAAACACTTCCCTCCTGAACCTTATTTAACCCTTTAACATATTTAAATGTTTCTATCATGTCCCCCCTTTTCCTTCTGTCCTCCAGACTATACAGATTGAGTTCATTAAGTCTTTCCTGATACATTTTATGCTTAAGACCTTCCACCATTTCCCATTCCCTTAACAACCATTTACTCACCATTATTACTGGTACTCACCATTGAATAAGACAGTGATCCTGATATTTATAAACATAATTATTTATTAACAATAATTATTTCTTTTGTTATTTATTTGCAAAAATTAAATGTTTGGAGATGAAAAAACCGCGAAGTATTTTTTAATTAATATTTTTTGAAAAACCGTGGTATAGACTATTCGCGAAGTTCGAACCTGTGAAAATCGAGGGAACACTATATTCTAATATACTGTATACAGTGATCCCCCGTTTATTGCGTCCCCAACCATTGCGAACAGGGTACTTCGCGATTTTTCAACCCGGAAGTCAAAATACCATCTACGCATGCGTGCGTTTTTTCTATGGGCACGCATGCGTAGATGGCAACCGGGAGATCAGCTGCTGGGTGGCTTTCCTGGGTCTTCCCCCTCTTGCTGGCGTCAGCGAGGAGTTTCCCCACCGCCCACGCAAACTCCTCGCTGCCGCCCGCCCTTCGCCCGCCCACGCCGTTCATTCTCGCCGCTTTCGAGCTGAGTCCTGAAGCGAATTCGCTCCCGGACTCAGCTCGAAAGCGCCGAGAGACAGCGCCAAGGAACGGCCTGTCCACGCTGTCTCTCGGCGCTTTCGAGCTGAGTCCGGGAGCGAGTTCGCTCCCGGACTCAGCTCGAAAGCGCCGAGAGACAGCGCCAAGGAACGGGCCTGTCCACGCTGTCTCTCGGCGCTTTTGAGCCGAGTCCGGGAGCGAGTTCGCTCCCGGACTCGGCTCGAAAGCGCCGAGAGACAGCGCCAAGGAACGGGCCTGTCCACGCTGTCTCTCGGCGCTTTCGAGCCGAGTCCGGGAGCGAGTTCGCTCCCGGACTCAGCTCGAAAGCGCCGAGAGACAGCGCCAAGGAACGGGCCTGTCGACGCTGTCACTCGGCGCTTTCGAGCCGAGTCCGGGAGCGAGTTCGCTCCCGGACTCGGCTCGAAAGCGCCGAGAGACAGCGCCAAGGAACGGGCCTGTCCACGCTGTCTCTCGGCGCTTTCGAGCCGAGTCCGGGAGCGAATTCGCTCCCGGACTCAGCTCAAAAGCACCGAGAGACAGCGCCCCCCGGACCCCCAACCCGGGTTTGGGGGGCTGCTAGGAAGCCCCCCATGCCGGCGGCAAACAGCCGCGCCGCCCCCAATCTTCGGCTCCTCGCTAGCGCTGTGGGAGTAAAAACACCATCTGCACATGCGCAGATGGTGTTTTTACTTCCGCATCGCTACTTCGTGAAAACCCGCTCGTTGCGGGGGCTCCTGGAACGGAACCCTCGCAACGAGCGGGGGATCACTGTATTCTAATATATTCACAATATATTAGAATATAGAATACACTGGAGCAGTGGTTCTCAACCTGGGGATTGGGACCCCTTTGGGGGTCGAATGACCATTTCACAGGGGTCTCCTATGACCATGGGAAAAGACAAATATCCCATGGTGTGAGGAACTAAAGCTTGTATTCTGGCACCTTGGAACACATTTTTACAATTCAACCAATCAGGCATTCACAGTGGGGGTGTCCCTCTGACATTCCTGTCAATCAACTTAAAATTCTATTGGGAGAATTGGGGCTAGACTTATGGTTGGGGATCATCATAACATGAGCAACTGTATTAAGGGGCCACACGTCATGGCATTAGATAGGTTGAGAACCACTGCATTAGAATATACTATTCTAATATATTCACATTGATTTATTACAAGGTAATATTTAGGACATGATCTGACCCCTCAATATAACACCAGAGTCTTCATTGTTTTTTCAGATCAGTGAGAGAATTGCTTCAGAGGCTCTGAGTGATAAAAGTCAATTCCCTTTTTTCCATAGAATGCTCCCCAAAACAGGGTTCCTCTACCCAGGGATTGTCCAACTGCTCCTCCATTTTGGATGGACTTTGATTGGTCTCTTTGCTTCAGACACAGAGAATGGAGAGAACTTCATGAGGAGATTTACTCATATGCTTATCAGGAATGGAATTTGTGTTGTCATATCTCAACAATTTTCAATACCTGGGCACACAATGCCTATGACAGACACCTTCTATAAGTGGAGAGGAGTCAATGTCTTTGTTCACTTCATAGAATATATTTCCATATTTGAAAGAATAATTCCTTTTCATTTAGTATTTGAAAGTTTGGCAGGACCCATCCAAGGGAAAGTCTGGATCATGACAGGCTTGGGAATCTATTCAATGAAAAGACACAGACTTCTCAAATACATTCATAGTATTTGGACCTTTGCTTTTCAGATGGAAGAAAGGACGAAAGATTCTACCTTCAAGCCCTATTTCTTTGTGGATTCTCAGTTTGAAGATAAGTCTTTTCAATGTTCTTTTTCAAATCATGTCTTTTCTGTAAAAAGCCAGAGAAGATGCATCCAGAAAGCACCACTGGAGACCCAAAATGAAAGGAACAGAACACGGATATCAAATGCTAACTATGTTTACAGTATTGTTATGACTCTGGCACATGTCCTTAATACTGTGTATTTCTCTACGTCCAGGAGGAGAAGGAAGGAAGGCAAACAACGTTTCGAGGCTACAAGGCTGCACCCGTGGCAGGTATGGTACCCCAACAAGGACTTATCAACAGTGTTCCCTCTAATTTTTTTGGGGGGTGGGCGGAAAAGTATAGTGTCTGAGTGGCAGTCCCTTCGGGACTGGGCGGCACAGAAATAATAAACAAACAAACAAACAAACAAACAAAAAACCCACCCTGTTTTGCCTCAGAGAATTTCAAAATAAAATACTGTACTGTGTGTCTATAACAGTGAGCTCATAATAGGGCAACTCTATCAATATCAAAATGCCACTTAAATAGTTGAGCTAGTTTCAAACTAGATTTTGATTTTCTTTCTCTCTTCCTTACTCCCATTCTTTTTCTTTCTCTTTTCCTTCCTCTCTTTTTTCTATCTGTTTCTCTCTCTTCCTCTCTCTCTCCTTCCCTCTCACTCTTTCCCTCTCGGCTTCTGGGCAGGTTTGGAAAACTCTGAGTTGATGATGATTTTTAAGTGAGCGATTGCTCACTGCTCAGCTTAGAGGGAACTATGCTTATCAAACTTAGTTCCTTCGGAGAACAATTCCAAATGAGGAGGGGAATCATCTCAACCAGGATTGAAATCCTTTAGGTCTGCTACTGGTTCACTTTGCACCTGCTTTGCACATGCCTGCGCATCACAGGCACTACTGTGCAGTTCTGAAAAAGGAGCATTTTGAAACCATCCTAGTCTGCAAAGGTAAGTAGAAGAGCAAGGGGGGATAAGGGGGCGTTTGCCCAGGTTCGCCTGGTGCACCAGTTGCGGCCCTATTTGGACCAGGAGTCACTGCTCACAGTCACTCATGCCCTCATCACCTCGAGGCTCGACTACTGTAATGCTCTCTACATGGGGTTGCCTTTGAAAAGTGTTCGGAAACTTCAGATCGTGCAGAATGCAGCTGCGAGAGCAATCATGGGCTTTCCCAAATATGCCCATGTTACACCAACACTCTGCAGTCTGCATTGGTTGCCGATCAGTTTCCGGTCACAATTCAAAGTGTTGGTTATGACCTATAAAGCCCTTCATGGCACCGGACCAGATTATCTCAGGGACCGCCTTCTGCTGCATGAATGCCAGCGACCAGTTAGATCCCACAGAGTGGGTCTTCTCCGGGTCCTGTCAACTAAACAATGTCGCTTGGTGGGACCCAGGAGAAGAGCCTTCTCTGTGGCGGCCCCGGCCCTCTGGAACCAACTCCCCCCAGAGATTAGAATTGCCCCCACCCTCCTTGCCTTTTGTAAGCTTCTTAAAACCCACCTCTGCCACCAGGCATGGGGGAATTGAGATACCCTTTCCCCCTAGGCCTTTACAATTTTATGCATGGTATGTCTGTATGTATGTTTGGTTTTATAATAAAGGTTTTTAACTGTTTTAATATTGGATTGTTATATGCTGTTTTTATTACTGTTGTTAGCCGCCCCGAGTCTACAGAGAGGGGCGGCATACAAATCCAATAAAATAAATAAATAAATAAGCTGTGTTGCATGATTTAGATTAGCTATAAAACAGGGATTCCTGCTTTCTAGCTAATCTAGATCATGTGGTACAGCTGATCATCACACAACTGATTGTTGGATATGCCAGTTTGCCTGAAGCATTTTTTACTACCAGTTCAGGAGAAGTGGTCCGAACAGGTAGCATTTCACCTCTGATCACAATCTCTTTACGCTGCTACAAGAGGCCAACTGATATGCCAGGGGATAATTTTCCAAAGAGCTTATACCATATAAGATAAATATTGATTCTAAAAGAATGTATGAGTTTGGAAATCAATCCCTGTATCACCGTTCCTTTTCCTCGGGTGCGTGCTCCCCATCCCCCTGCCAGCCCGCGGGGTGGGGGGGTGGGGAGGCACGGGCAGTAGAAGGGAGCTGCGGCTACCCTTGCCTCTCCATGGTGCCTCCGGCCCCCTCGCACTCCTGGCCTCTTGGCCCTGCCCCCCACCCGCCCGATTCGCCCCCTCTCCTCCTCTGCCGCCTCCTGCCTTGGGTGAGACTTCTCTCTCAGTGGTCGCTGCAGCTTCTTCTTCTTGTCCTCATCCGCGCTCCTGGCAAGAGGGATGCAATTGGGAGGGCGGGGCTGGAACAGAGGGGCAGCTGCGATGGGGCTGGCTTGGCAAAAGTGCTCCCAACGAAGGGGTTGTGAGAGGGTTTTCTCCATGCGCTTCAGGAATGCCCGCCCTACCCCTCTCGCAGCCCCCTCGCTGGGAGCACTTTCGTCCCGGACTTTCAGCAAGGGGGCTGCAGTAGAGGCAGGGCAGGCGTTCTCGAAGCACTCGGAGAAAGCGCTCTCGCAGCCCCCTCGCTGACAGAGAGAGATAGGGGGGAGAGAGAAAGTAAGTGAGAGAGAGAGAGAGAGAGAGAGAAAGGGGGGAGAGAGAGTTAGCAAGAGAGAGAAGAGAGGACTTCCACTTCGGGGGAGGAGGAGGGAGGGGGGAAAACGCGAGGCCGAGTTTACGCAGGGAAGTCCACCAGCGCGCGCTAGGCTTGAGTCTCTCTGTCTCACTCTCTCCCCGCCCTCCCACCTCTCCAGACAGTCTATGGGTGGGGGAGTTTTCCAAGCGCCGGAAACTTGCCTGAAAGTTCCGAGAAACACCCTCCACCGCGTCCCCCGCCCCACACAAGCACAGCGACCCACCCTTTTTGCCAGCAGCAGCAGCAGCGGCTCTTTGACGGGTTCGACGTCGCGCAGAGTTGAAGTTGAGTGAGTGAGGGGGCCATGTCCGGTGCCTCCAACGTCGCCGCCATGAAGAAAGTGGTGCAACAGCTGCGGCTCGAGGCCAGCATGAGTCACGTGAAGGTTTCACAAGCTGCAGCTGATCTGAAGCAGTTTTGCCTTCAAAATGCACATCATGATCCTTTATTAACAGGAGTTTCATCAAGTACAAATCCATTCAGACCTCAGAAAGTCTGTTCTTTTCTCTGATTTGATCTAACAACTTTTCCTAGCTGATTATGTTGAATATGGAAATGAAACAAGATGGCTTGGAACCTGTACAGAAACTTTGTATTAATGTGCCAACTTTGTGCTTGTAACATTGTTATTGTTTCAAAAGCCCTTAAAATCTACCTCTCTAACAAACTGTATGCTAGTTGCTATTACTCTGTGTTGTGAGGGAATCAATTTTATATTCAAGCAATAAAGGGTTGACATGATTTTTTTAAAAAAGGGAAAAAAAGGGGGGAAAAGAGAGAGAAGAGAAAAAAAGCAAGAGAAATATAAATAGTGAGACAGAAAGAAAGCAATAGAGAGAGAGAGAGAAAACAAGAGAGAAAGAGAGAGAGAGAGCAAGAAGGGGAGAGAGAGAAAGAGAGGGAGAGAAAGTGAGAAAAAGAGAGAGCAAGAGGGGGAGAGACAAAGAGAGAGAAATGACTCTTGATTTAAAGCATATGGTAAAAAGCACCCAAATAATAACAGAGAAAAAAAACCCCAGCCTTGTGTGTGTGTGTGTGTGTGTGTGTGTGAGAACTCTTGAACCATTTCCAATAGCTCACCTGTTATTGGAAATGGTTCAAGAGTTCGCACACAGACACACACACACACAGAGACACGCACACACAAGGGGGAAGGAGACAGGGATGGAAAAAGAGGAGAAGATAGTAATAATAATAGATTTTGGTTTTGTTTTATTATTAATTTCTTTTAATTAAAAAAAGGGAATTTTTTCTTATTTATTTATTTATTAATTTATTAATTTATTCATTCATTCATTCATTCATTCATTTATTTATTTATTTATTTATTTATACTTCTATGCCGCCCAGTCCCAAAGGGACTGCCACTCAGACACTATACTTTTCCGCCCACACGGAAAAAAAAAATAAGAGGGAACATTGCCCTGTATAGATGAGTTTCATATTTTGCTGAAATCTTTTTCATTTTAACTTTTAAGATGGTATCACCACTTCTCCCAATTAGGAATACCGGAAAGTTAAACTACTATTGGGGGGGGGGGATTCAAATATAAAAAGATCATGTGGGGTAAAAACCCAAGGTTTCTGCTTTTAAAATTCTTTCCATTCTAGTTCCATCCATTTCTCGAGAAGAATGAGTTTTGCAATCTTTCCCAGAAGAAATTGTACTTGGACCAAAATGGAGATGTAGCAGCAGATCTGAACATCGGGAGCTTGTTGGTTTTCTCCATGAATGATACCATATTACAGAAAATGGGAAGTTTTGAAAGGCAGAGACTTGTTATCTATCCAAAGGCTCTGTCACAGCTACAGTTGCTCAATAAGGTGAGTGGAATATTGTTATCTTTTCTGTTTTCAATTCCTTCAGGATCCATTCCAAGTAGGCCAAGTAAAAAAAAAAACTTCATTAATTTTGTTTTTTAGTAAATTCAGTAAAATGCGTACTTAATAGACCCTTTAGAATACATTTTATTCCAAGATTACCTCTGGAACCGCCTGCTACCACACGAATCCCAGCGACCAATAAGGTCCCACAGAGTGGGTCTTCTCCAGGTCCCGTCGACTAAACAATGTCGTTTGGCAGGCCCCAGGGGAAGAGCCTTCTCTGTGGTGGCCCCGGCCCTCTGGAACCAACTCCCCCCGGAGATTAGAACTGCCCCCACCCTCCCTGTCTTTCATAAACTACTCAAGACTCACTTATACCGCCAGGCATGGGGGAGTTGAGATATTCCTTCCCCTTAGGCCATTACAAGTTATGCATGGTATGTTTGTGTGTATGTTTTGTTTTATAATAAGGGTTTTTAGTTGTTTTGTTATTGGATTGTTACATGCTGTTTTTATCATTGTTGCTAGCCGCCCCGAGTCTATGGAGAGGGGCGGCATACAAATCCAATAAATAAATAAAAATAAGTAAATAAATAAGATTTAGTATAGATAGATTATTAGATGCAACAAATGCCAGTTGGACAGCCGCTGCATTTGATCACACAAAATGGCGTTTGTCGCAAAAAGTGGACCCTGCACCTGCAGACAGGAGGAGAAGGAGGAAGAGAGAGGGAGAAGGAGGAGCAGGAGGAGGAGGAGAAGGAAGAAGAAGAGAAGCGGAGGAGGGAAACATAGAAACATAGAATCATAGAAGACTGAAGGCAGAAAAATACCTCATGGTCAATCTAGTCTGCCCTTATACTATTTCCTGTATTTTATCTGACAATGGATATATGTTTATCCCAGGCATGTTTAAATTCAGTTACTGTGGATTTACCAAGCACGTCCGCTGGAAGTTTGTTCCAAGGATCTACTACTCTTTCAGTAAAATAATATTTTCTCATGTTGCCTTTGATCATTCCCCCAACTAACTTCAGATTGTGTCCCCTTGTTCTTGTGTTCACTTTCCTATTAAAAACACTTCCCTCCTGAACCTTATTTAACCCTTTCACATATTTAAATGTTTCGATCATGTCCCCCCTTTTCCTTCTGTCCTCCAGACTATACAGATTGAGTTCTTTAAGTCTTTCCTGATATGTTTTATGCTTAAGACCTTCCACCATTCTTGTAGCCTGTCTTTGGACCTGTTCAATTTTGTCAATATCTTTTTGTAGGTGAGGTCTCCAGAACTGAACACAATATTCCAAATGTGGTCTCACCAGCGTTCTATATAAGGGGATCACAATCTCCCTCTTCCTGCTTGTTATACATCTAGCTATGCAGCCAAACATCCTACTTGCTTTTCCTACCACCCGACCACAGAAAGAGGAAGAGAAGCAGAAAGAGAAGAAAGAGGAAGAGGGGGAGGAAGAGGAGGAGGAGGAGGAGGAAGAAGAAAGGGAGGAGGAGGAGTATAAATAAATCATTATAATTTTGAAACATGGATAAATAGATAAAAATGGACGATAGTATATTAATAAGGCCACAAGGAGGAAACCAATAGTTTTTTCTTAATGGTTGGAACTTTCCATAGTTCCTTCACCCCAGATTTTCTTAAATGGTAAATTACTTGCTTGTAATATAATCCTTAAAAACATTTGGAACTAGTGAGAAATTTCATAAATGAATCCCGGAGGCAACGTAGCTATTGATCATGACTATATCCATTCTCCATGGATAATGAATCCTAACATATTTTCTTTGGCATTAATTGTTTGTCTGCTTAGTCTCTGCCTCAGTCCAAATGTGTGGAAAATTGTCGTCCTGGATTTGTCAAGCGGTCTCGAGAAGGAGAGCCGGTTTGCTGCTATGACTGCGTTCCTTGTCCAGAGGGGACAATCTCTACTCAGGAAGGTGGGCCACAATGGAAAAAAAGGACAGCAAAAATATAAGGAGAACCTGTACAAAATGTTTTATAGATGGCATATGTCCCTAGAAAGATTGGCAAAAATGTTTAAAGATAAATCAGTTAAATGTTTGAAATGCCACCGGGCACTGGGATCATAGAAACATAGAAACATAGAAGACTGACGGCAGAAAAAGACCTAATGATCCATCTAGTCTGCCCTTATACTATTTTCTGTATTTTATCTTAGGATGGACGTATGTTTATCCCAGGCATGTTTAAATTCAGTTACTGTAGATTTACCAACCATGTCTGCTGGAAGTTTGTTCCAAGGATCTACTACTCTTTCAGTAAAATAATATTTTCTCATGTTGCTTTTTATCTTTCCCCCAACTAACTTCAGATTGTGTCCCCTTGTTCTTGTTTATTTATTTGTTTGTTTGTTTGTTTGTTTATTTATTTATTTGATTTGTATGCCGCCCCTCTCCAAAGACTCGGGGCGGCTAACAACAATAAAGAAAACAATGTAACAAATCTAATATTAAAAAGTAGTCTAAAACCCCCCCAATTTAAGAAACCACTTTGTGTTCACTTTCCTATTAAAAACACTTCCCTCCTGGACCTTATTTAACCATATTATCATATGTGGTGGACATGTGCAGAAACAATAGCAATAGCATTTAGACATATACCACTTCACAGTCCTTTAAAGGCCTCGCTAAGCATTTTTACAGGATCAGCATATTTTCTCCAACAATCTGGGTCCTCATTTTACCCACCTCGGAAGTATGGAAGGCTGAGTCAATCTTGAGCCTGGGGAGATTCGAACTGCCAAATTGCAGGCAGCAGGCAGGCAGCAGAAGTAGCCTGCAGTACTGCATTGTAACTACTGTGCCAACCACAGCTCTTATAATTCAGATTCTAGGACTTGCACCAATTTCATAGATCTTAGCTGTAAAGTTTTTAGAGAAACACATTCTCCTTATCATTCTGCGGAGATGCTAATAAAAGGACCTTGCAAAATGTTCCTATTAACAACTTTTCTCTAAAAAGTGATATTTCTTGAAAGCTAAAAGAGCAGAATATTTTTAAAATGGTTTTTTTTTGTTTCTTCAGATTCAGAAAAATGCACCAAGTGTCCAGATGATAAATATCCAAATGAGAACCGACTCCGATGTATCCCCAAAATTATAATCTTCCTATTTTATGATGAACATCTAGGCATCATCCTGGTCTCTTTTGTCTTATTCTTGTTCCTAATCACAGGATTCATTTTAATTATATTCATTAAATATAGAGAAACTCCCCTTGTCAAAGCCAACAACCGGGACCTCTCTTACATCCTTCTAATCTCCCTCCTGCTTTGCATCTTATCTTCTTTTCTCTTCATTGGTCAACCAAGGAAAGCCTCCTGCCTTCTCCAACAAACAGTGTTCAGCATTGTTTTCTCAGTTGCTGTTTCTTCTCTCTTGGCCAAAACAATCACAGTGGTTCTGGCTTTCCTGGCCACAAAACCAGGAAACCACATGAAGAGATGGTTGGGGAAGAGCTTGGCCAACTCCATCGTCCTTTCTTCTTCTGCTTGCCAAATTATCATCTGCTCCATCTGGCTGGGAATTTCTCCCCCATTCCCTGACTCTGACTCCCAGCCTGAAGAGATCATCCTGCAATGCAATGAAGGCTCTGTTGTCATGTTTTACATCACCCTTAGCTACATGGGCTTTCTGGCTGTCATTTGCTTCACATTGGCTTTCTTGGCCAGGAATCTGCCTGGGACCTTCAATGAAGCCAAGCTGATCACATTCAGCATGTTGGTTTTCTGCAGTGTCTGGGTGACATTTGTGCCCACCTATCTGAGCACCAAAGGGAAATACATGGTGGCTGTGCAGGTCTTCTCCATTTTGGCCTCCAATGCTGGTCTGCTGGGCTGCATTTTCATTCCCAAATGCTACATTATCATTCTGAGGCCCGACCTGAATACAAAGGAGCAGCTTACAACCAGAAAAATGTAGAAATGTGAGACAGAGGAATTTTAAGTTTCAACATTTTCCAGTTTGTCCACACCTAGGAAATAGTCAAGTTGTTCTCCATACGTGAAGGGACCAACCATTTTGGATGAAATACTTAAAGAATGATTGGAAAATATTGTTTCCAACTTTGTACAGTAAAATTCTAAGATATCCACTGAGTGTTTTTTGGACCCTCAAAGCACCAGATCTGTCCAGTTTCCTTACCTGAGGCTTAGAATATAATTCTTTATTGGACAACTGTGATTGGACATATAAGGAAATTGTCTTTGGTGCATATGCTCTCAGTTTATATAAAATAAAAGATATATTTGTCAAGAATCATGAAATACAACACCTAATGATTGTCATAGGGTACAAATAAGCAATCAGGAACAATCAATATTAATATCAATCAATCAATATTAAGATAAAACAATCAATATTAATAAGGATACAAGCAACAAGTTACAGTCCTGCAGTCATAAATTGGAGGAGATGGGTGATAGGAGCGATGAGAAGACTTATAGTAATAGTAATACAGCCTTAGTGAATAGTTGGACAGTGGGGGGGAAATGTTCTTGTGTCTAGTTGTCTTGGTTTGCAATGCTCTACTGTGTCATTTTGAGGGTAGGAGTTGAAACAATTTTATTAAATTGATGTGAGGACTTAACAAATTTATGTTCAGGATGTGAGGGGTCAGTAAATATTTCCATGGCTCTATTTTTGTCTCGTGCAGTATACAGGTCCTCAATGGAAGGCAGGTTGACAGTAATTATTTTTTTCTGAAGTTATGATTATCCTCTGAAGTCTGTGTCTGTCTTGTTGGGTTGCAGAACCAAACCAGACAGTTATAGAAGTGCAGATGACAGACTCAATAATTCCTCTGTAGAACTGTATCAGCAACATCTTGGCCATTTTGAGCTTCCTGAGTTGGCACAGAAAGAACATTCCTTGTTGTGCTTTTTTGATGATATTTTTAATATTACTGACCATTTTAGCTCTTGAGATATGATAGAACCTAGAAATTTTAAGGTCTCTACCATTGATACTGTGATGCCTAGTATTGTAAGAGGTAGTAGAATGGGAGGGCCTCTCCTAAAGTCTACCACCATTTCTATGGTTTTGAGTGTGTTCAGTTCCAAATTGTTTCAGTCACACCCCGAGGCTAGTTGTTCAACCTTCTGTCTGTACACGGTTTCATCGTTGTCTTGAATGAGATCAATCACTGTTATATTATCTGCAAACTTCAGTAGCTTAAGAGATGAATTGTTTGAAATGCAGTCATTGGTACAGAGAGAGAAGTGGTGAGAATACATTACTGGGGGGGAGGCTCTGCTAATTGTACATGTATCTGATGTGGTTTTGCCTAGCTTCACCTGCTGCTTCCTGTCTGTTTGGAAGTTTGTGATCCACAAGTGTGTTCAAGTATTGCTAGCTGATTTACTTTAGTTAGAAGAATGTTCAGTATGATGATATTGAATGCTGAACTAAAATCTACCAAGAGTACCCTTGCGTAGGTCTTTGGAGATTCAAGTTGCTCTAGGATGTAGTGCAGAGCCATATTAGCAGCAGCATCAGTCAATCAATTTGCATGGTGTGCAAAACCATGATGGTTTTCAAGTGGAACATCATTAGCCTTTCAAAGGTTTCCGTAAGTAGAGATGTTACAGCAACTGGTATGTAGTCATTCAGTTCCTTGATGATGGGCTTCTGGGCATTGGGAAGATAGTGGAGCATTTGAAGCAAGAAGGGCCCCTCAGCAGTCAGGATTCAGGGCCAGCTATAGCACGGAAACTGCTTTGGTCACGTTGATGGATGATCTCTGGCGGGCCAGGGACAGACACCTCTGTCCTGGTGCTTGACCTCTCAGTGGGTTCTGATACCATCGACCATGGTATCCTTCTGCACTGGCTGGAGGGGTTGGGAATGGGAGGCACTGTTCTTCAGTGGTTCTCCTCCTACCTCTGCGATCGGTTGCAGTCGGTGTTGGTGGGGGGGGGGGTCAGAGGTCGGCCTCTAGCCTTCTCCCTTGTGGGGTGCCTCAGGGGTCAGTCCTCTCCCCCTGCTATTTAATATCTAAATGAAACCGCTGTGCGAGATTATCCAAGGGCATGGGGTGAGGTATCATCAGTTGATGATACCCAGCTGTACATCTCCACCCCATGTCCAGTCAACGAAACAGTGGAAGTGATGTGCCGGGGCCTGAAGGCTGTTAGGGTCTGGATGGATGTCAACATACTCAAATTCAACCCTGATAAGATGGAGTGGCTGTGGGTTTTGCCTCCCAAGGACAATTCCATCTGTCCGTCCATTACCTGGGGGGGAGGGGAATTACTGACCCCCTTAGAGAGGGTCCGCAACTTAGGGGTCCTCCTCGATCCACAGCTAACATTAGAGAACCATCTTTCGGCTGGGGTGAGGGGGGTGTTTGCCCAGGTTTGCCTGGTGCACCAGTTGCGGCCGTACCTGGACCGGGAGTCACTGCTCAGTCACTCATGCCCTCATCACCTCGAGGTTCAACTACTGTAATGCTCTCTACATGGGGCTACCTTTGAAGAGTGTTCAGAAACTTCAGATCGTGCAGAATGCAGCTACAAGAGCAATCATGGGCTTTCCCAGATATGCCCATGTCACAACAACACTCCGCAGTCTGCATTGGTTGCCGATCAGTTTCTGGTCACAATTCAAAGTGTTGGTTATGACCTGTAAAGCCCTTCATGGCACCGGACCAGAATATCTCCGAGACCACCTTCTGCCGCATGAATCCCAGCGACCAGTTAGGTCCCACAGAGTTGGCCTTCTCTGGGTCCCGTTGACTAAACAATGTCATCTGGTGGGACCCAGGGGAA
The DNA here is from genome assembly GCF_031021105.1 of Erythrolamprus reginae. Classification (NCBI taxonomy): domain Eukaryota; kingdom Metazoa; phylum Chordata; class Lepidosauria; order Squamata; family Dipsadidae; genus Erythrolamprus; species Erythrolamprus reginae. Next base: position 21,163,195 of record NC_091951.1, on the reverse strand, counting down.
GAGCCTTCTCTGTGTTGGCCCTGACCCTCTGGAACCAGCTCCCCCCCAGAGATTAAAATCACCCCCACCCTCCTTGCCTTTCGTAAACTCCTTAAAACCCACCTCTACAGTAGTCGAACCTCGAGGTGATGAGGGCATGAGTGACTGTGAGCAGTGAGTCCTGGTCCAGATAGGGCCGCAACTGGTGCACCAGGCTAACCTGGGCAAATGTCCCCCTCGCCACAGCTGAAAGATGGTTCTCTAATGCGAGCTGTGAATCAAGGAGGACACCTAAGTTGCGGACCCTCTCTGAGGGGGTCAATAATTCCCCCCCCAGGGTTATGGATGGACAGATGGAATTGTCCCTGGGAGGCAGAATCCCCAGCCACTCCATTTTATCCGGGTATACCTAGGTATGCCCTTATTACTCCATCTTTACGCGAGCTGTATTGGTTGCCAGTTGGTCTCTGAACCCAATTCAAGGTATTGGTTATCACATTTAAAGCCTTAAATGGCTCAGGGCCAGACTATTTATAGGACTGCCTCTGACATCATATCTCATTGCATCCAGTAAGGGCCCAGAGAGTGAGTCTTCTCCAGGTCCCATCTGCCAAACAATGTTGGTTGGCGGGACCTCGGGAAAGAGCCTTTTCTGTGGTGGCTCTGACCCTATGGAATCAACTGCCCCCAGAGATTTGCCCTTCTTCTCCCTACCAGTCTTCCAGAAAGCCATTAAGACCTGGCTTTTCCAGCAGGCCTGGAATTAGATTTGAGTGCTGTGTATGTATGGTTCTTTTTAGGATATTATTTTACTGTTTTATTATATTACTGATTTTATTGTGTATTTCGATTGTTTTTATTACTGTTGTATTCATCCCACTTGTTAGCCAATCTGAGTCCGCTTCAGAATGAGTGGTATATAAATACGATAAATAAATAAATAAATAAATAGATAGATAAATAAATGATTGAATGATTGATTAAACAAATAAACAAATAAACAAATAAACAAATAAACAAATAAACAAATAAACAAATAAACAAATAAACAAATAAACAAATAAACAAATAAACAAATAAACAAATAAACAAATAAACAAATAAACAAATAAACAAATAAACAAATAAACAAATAAACAAATAAACAAATAAACAAATAAACAAATAAACAAATAAACAAATAAACAAATAAACAAATAAATAAATATCCAGAGTTGCCAGTCTCTGGTAAGATGTCCGTCTCGTGGCTTGCTCCATACCATCTCAATCAAAAGCAGCTGCTTTCTCTGGCAGGCCGGTCAAAGGGGCAGGAGGGACCCAGCTGGAAAGCCTCTCCACAACTAAGCTGCAATAGGAAGAATCCGGGCTGGGGTGGAGTCTTCGGAGAGGGGCGGCATACAAATCTAATAAATTGAATTGAATTGAATTGAATTGATTGCAGGGCACAAGCATGTCTGTGCAACCCAGATTCTGTGATTTCCCATGGTTCCTGCCGTGCCTGGGGGTGTTTTGGGGGGGGGGTGCAGCCAGGTCCTCTTCCTCCCCCCCACCTTTTCCCAAGCCAGGATCAGATGAACTTTCCTCCCTCCCTGCTACCCAATCCAGTGCCTCACCTGCATTTTTCCCTAGGTGTCACCCTTTCCTTCCCATTGTCTCCCTGCCCCCCCGCACTCATCCACTGAATTTATAAACATAGGCATGTCCTCCAGACTGCAAAGTTGAATGTTTTGATTCCTTCTGTTCTGTCGGGCTCTCTGGTAAACTTTTCCCAAACATTCACAGGTACAAATTTCAGACACACACACGTTTGAAAATTCAAAGCAATGTTCTTTATAATGAAAAGTCACTTAAACTAAGCCCTCTTTTGGTATAGCAAAGAGCACTCGTCTCCAAACAAACTGGTAATTTGTACAAGTCCCTTATCAGTTCTGTGATACTTAGCTTACAGCTGTGAGGCAATTCACAGTCCTTCTTTCACAAAGTGAAACACACTTTGCTCTGGTTTAGTTTCAAAGCGGGGAAAAATCAGCACACAAAAGGTCAAAGTCAGTAAAGCAGTCACAAAACACAACGATCAGATAATCCTTCACAATGGCCAAACCCACAGGCTGCTATTTATAGCAGCCTCACTAATTACCACAGCCCCACCCAACCACAGGTGGCCTCATTTTCTTTGATAATAATCTCTCAGTTGTTGTAGCCTATGCGTCGCTCTCCGCATGCGTGGCTGTATCATTAACTCTTGTTCTGAATCCAAGGAGGAGCTAGATAATTGATCTCCTTCTGAGCTGTCTGCCCCACTCTCCTCCTCCCTGTCACTCATGTCTTCTTGGTCAAAGGAGCCTTCATCAGCAGATTCCACCAGGGGCAAAACAGGCCTGCAGCATGTGGATGTCTCCCCCACATCCACAGTCCTTGGGGCAGGAGCTGGGCCAGAGCTAACTACAGCACCTTCTAGGCAAAGTATGGCTTTTCCATACCCTAAAACCTCTGGTGGTCTATTTTTGGGAGTTTCCCCCCTCTCTTTCCCTCCCTATACTTCCCTCTCTCAGGGTCCCCCAAAAAATTACCACTGTTTCGGTGGGTGTGGCTAGATGGGAGGTGTCATGTGACTAAGTGTGCATGAGTGATATCAAGTTGGCCACACCCATTCAGTCACATGCCCTCCACCTAGCCACACCCACAGAATAGATAGTAAAAGAAATTAGAACCCACCCTTGCCTCAGAGATATGAAGCTGAAAGAGCCGCACTACCATGGATTGCATCCACATAACCAAAAAAAAGCAAACCATGTCTCTTCAAACTGGTTTTTGATGGGTGTGGTAATGAATTGGTCTTAAGGGAAAAATATTTCCACTAAATCTTTCTCCATATTTACACAATGATAAAAACATTCAGTGTCCTCGGCCTAAAGTGGCACCAAAATCCGTAGCTTTGGGTGACCTTATCCTGCAGTCTCTGGATAAAAAAAATACCATGTTGAAGGACAGCAGAAGTCAACAATATAGGTGTTGAAATATTGTCTCTTTCTCTAGCATCATTTTTGGACAGGTCCTGACAGAAATGTTTATGAAGATTCTCAGTCATCCAGATCATGGTTGTCCCAAAAGTGCATTTTCAAGAGGCAAATGGACTTTTTGGTTTTATTTAGATGACATGCTTCACCTCTCATTTAAGAATCTTCTCCAGCTCTGGAGAAGAGAGCTGAAGAAGCTTCTTGGATGAAAAGCGAAACATCTTCAAAGAAAAACCAGAAAGTCCAGTTGCCTCTTGAAAAAGCACCTTTGGGATGTCCTGACCAGGAATGGGTTCTGGCTTTCTTCATTGCTGATTTAAGGGGTGACTTGATCGAAGTGTATAAAATCATGTATGGGATAGAAAAGGTGGATAGAGAAAAACTATTTTCTCTATCACACAATACTAGGATGAGGGGGCACTCCCTAAAGCTCATAGGTAAGAAAACAAGGACAAATAAAGAGAAATATTTCGTCACCCAGAGGGTCGTTGGTTTATGGAATTCACTTCCAGAAGAGGTTGTGACAGATGTCAGCCTGGATAGCTTCAAGGCAGGATTAGACAGATTCATGGATGCCAAGTGTATCGGTGGCTATTGAAATGGATGTCCATGTGCCACCTCTATGTTAGTTGAGGCAGGCAGGATTCCCTTGAGTATCATTTGTTGGGAGTCAAGAGAAAGGAAGGGTTTTGCCTTCTTTTCTGCTCAAGATCCCCACATACAATTGGTGGGCCACTGTGTGACACAGAATGCTGGACTCGATGGGCTTTTGCCCGATTCAGCATGGCTCTTCTTATGTTCTTATGCTCTTATGTTCTTGTAGGTTTATTATCTTTTTTTAAAAAAATATTTTTTAATTGATTTTTAACAATTTAAAATCACACAACATAAAACAGTGCGTAGTGAATTGTGAATTGTGCCCACCACCCCGACATACACACATTCCCCACCACCAAATTGGGGGTATTTCTTTTATAATCCACTTAACCCAAGAGCAATATCTCTGTGTACATATTATAGAGTGATTCTAGTTTATTTCTTGTAGCTTGGTCTCGGATTCTGCTCGTCATATATCGTCTTACCTTGTCCCACCGTCCCATCAGCCGTCCCAAATCAGTTTCATTATCCAAATTTATCCTTTTTTCCATAATTTCAAATTGAATATGATCCACCATGTACCTATACCAATTTTGCATTGTCCATTTTGTCGCATCCTTCCAACCCAAAACTATTACTGCCTGAGCACTTTCTATTGCTGCTTTTTTTATTTCTCTAAATTCTCCCATCGCATTGCTTTTTACTAGTACTGCCATTTCCTTAGTGATTGTCCATTGTATATTTAACATTCCATTGATATCCTCTTTCACTTTTTGCCAAAATTCCTGCACTATCGGGCATTCCCAAAACATATGCATAAACACTCCTTTATCTTGACAACCATGCCAACAATTCCCCCTGACATTCTGCTGAAAATGTGCAAATTGAACGGGAGTAAAATACCACTTATGTAATATTTTCCTTCTCATTTCCCTAATTCTTGTATTTTTAATTTTCCTTATATCTTCTACTATATTTTCCATTTCTTGTACCTCTACTAATATCTCATTTTGCCACCATTTAGTCAATCCATCAATGGTGTCCCCATCTGACTGCACTAGCAGTTTGTATATATTAGTTGCTTGCGCCTTTATCCCCTCACTTTTTTCTCTTATTATTTTCTCTAACCCTGTCTCCTCCCGCCATAATACTTCTTTATTCTCCCTTTCATTGAGATATTTACATATTGCATTTATTTGTAGCCACCTTCCCTTACCTAACCACCATTCTATATGATTTCTACTTGGCCTGCCATCCTTCTCGTATAACTGTTCTATCTTAGTTATCCCTCTTCCCTTCAACTCTCCTATAACCCTATTTAAGTTAATTTCGTTTTCTCTATTTATTACATAAAGCGATGACAGTTTAGATTTATATAATCCTATTTTTCCTTGCCATTTTTTCCAAATTTCCATAGTCCCTTTCATTGGGCCTATTAATTTACCTATATCTCTCCTATTCCACTTCCTAAAAATTAATTCTCTATTGTTCATCCCGTTTATCTGTTTTTCCAATTTTGCCCATTTATTTTCACTTAATTGCAACTCCATTAACCTTTCCATTTGAAAAGCTTCCCTATACAGCTCCAAACATGGAACTTCCCATCCCCCCTCTTTTTCATTCGCAATTAACCCCTTTTTCCTTATTCTTGGTCTCTTATCTTCTTCAATCCAATAATTTAATTTTTTGTCCCACTCTTTAACCTTACATACCGATAACCCCCCCGACAGCACCTGAAATAGGTACATCATCTTGGGAGCTATCATCATTTTTAAAGCTCTTATTTTAGAGAGTCTCCTTAGCTTTTTATCTTTCCAGCTCCTCATCTGTTTCAACATTTTCCTCCATGTTATTCTATAATTAATCTCTTCCATTTTCACTGGGTTTTTTAATAACCAAATTCCCAAATATTTTATTTTTTTAAGTCCTAATTTCAACCCTGATTCTTTCCTAATTTCTATCTGTTCTCTCGGATCTATATTTAAACACATAATCTCTGATTTTTCCATATTAACCGACAGTCCCGATTCCTGCTTAAACTCTTGTAAAATATTTATTATACCTTTAATCATCTCCATCGGGGTCTGGGTCAATATAATTGCATCATCTGCAAATAAATTTATTTTCATTTCTAATTCCCCTATTCTATATCCTGCCCAAGTGTTATCTTGTCTTATCTTATTAGCTAAGATCTCTATTGCTATTATGAATAATTTTGGAGACAGAGGGCATCCCTGCTTGGTGCCGTTTAATATTTTAATACTCTGCGTTCTTTGTCCATTCACTCTTATATATGCTTCATTTCCTTTATAAATCTCTTTTATAGTTTCACAAAATTTCCCCCCCATATTTAATTTGTTACATAATTTATATAAGTAACTATGGTTAACTTTATTGAACGCTTTATAAACATCTAATTTCAAAATTCCCAATTTCCTTTTAGTAGCGGTAGCATGGTGCATCACATTCATTACATTTCTAATTGGTTCACTTATTTTCCTTCCCTTCACGAATCCATATTGATCCTCTTCAATTATTTTTGGTAAAATATTTTCTAATCTATTTGCCAGTATTTTCATAAATATTTTATAATCCTGATTTGCCAAACTGATCGGACGGTAAGACCCAGGCTCTCTTAAATCTCGACCCATCTTCGGAATGGTAACAATTTCTGAAAGCTTCCATGTCTGCGGGATATCACGATTTGACAATATATTATTAAACAATTTCCCCAAATGCGGCAGCAAAACATTCACATAAGTTTTATAGAATTCCCCTGTAAACCCATCTGGGCCCGGTGCTTTGGCTTGTTATAACCCTTTAATTACTCTAGCAATTTCATCTTGTGTAATTTCTGCATTCAAAATTTGTTTGTCTTCTTCACTTACTATTTTCCCAACCTTGAGGACTTCTATCTTCACTTGCTCCTCTTTATACAAATCTTCATAATATTTCCTCATTATCTCCTCTAACTGGTCATTACCATATCTAACCACTCCACTGGTGTCCCTCAATGCTAAAATACATGATTTTTCTTTCCTCTTCTTCAGATATCTCGCCATTTGCTGCATTGATCTTGTCCCCCAACTCTGTATTTTTTGTCGCATCGCCATTCTCATCTTATTCCATTTAATCTCATCATACACCATCAACTGTTTCTTTTTCAATTTCAATAAACTATTCCAATCTCTATTTTTCGTTATTCTTAACTGCTCTTGTATCAAATCTATTTCCCTTATCTTCCTTTCCCTCTCTCTACCCCACCTCTTCCTAATATCTGCTTCCATACATATACATTGTCCCCTCATGAAGGCCTTACATGCATCCCATACAATTGATTGTTTAATACCACCCACATCATTAATTCTAAAATATTCTGATAACTCTGTTTGCAATTTCTCTTTATCTTGTTCCCTAGCAGTTACAACTGCATTATATCTCCAAATTTTTTGATTTCGTTCCTGACCTATTTCCAATTCTGCCAATAGTGGGGCATGATCTGATATCCATATACTTTTAATGTCTACTTTTTTAACTTGTATATTACCTCCCCTATTCATTAGTATGTAGTCTATGCAGCTAAATGTGTGATATCTTGCTGCATAATATGTAGCTCTGTTTAAAATATCTGCATGTAGATCCACCATATTAAGTCTATTTAAATGTAACATCCTGCTATTTGCAGTCCCATTTGTTAATTGCATATTAAAATCTCCTGCCAAAAAAGTTGAGCCCTCCTTAAAATTGTCTAACTTCTTCTTAGTATTTATTATAAATTGTTTTGTTTTCCCATTTGGGGCATAAATTGCTGCTAATGTCAACTTCTTTTGATTTATTTTCCCTTTAACAAATATCCACCTTCCTTCTCTGTCTTTCTGAATTCCGACCTCTTCAAAATTAACCCTCTGATGAATCAGAATCGCTGTGCCTCGACTATTTTGTGTTCCTCTTGACTCAAACACCCATTTCCAATTTCTATCATTAATCAAGTTATCCCTTCCTCCCCTTCTTTTATGTGTTTCTGTCAAAATCATAATATCCACCTTATATTGCTTAGCCATCCTTAATATCCTAAAACGTTTCAAATCCGATCCCAAACCATTCACATTTAAAACCATTATCTTACACTCCGTCATAATATACCAAAAACACCCTTTTCCCCTCTTGTTTTGCCCTTGGTTTATATTTTTCCCTTTTCTTTACCCCTATTACCCCCCCCCCACGTGCCTCCCCCTGTGCTCCCCCCACTGAGAGGGGAGAAGACAAGAAAAAACCTTGCCCATACCTGAAGCACATTATCTGGATTGCGTTCCCTCTCAAACTAGCTCCTCTTTCAACCCTTTTTAGTTTTATAAAAGAGAAAATTTCTCCCCCCCCTCCTTTCTCCTTTAAATAATTCCTTCTTTAATTTCTTCTTTAATTTTAAATTCTTAACCCACCTTTTTCTCCCCCTTAGACTTCCCCCACTGAATGACAGATATACAGGAATCCCAAGGCATCTCCAAGAAAAATAATAATAACAACAACAATAATAGTAATAGTAATAGTAATAATTCTTTTCCTTTTCCTTCCCCCCCCCCCACAACAAGACAAGGGACCAAACACCATCACTTTCTGGCTCTCTTCTCACGCAGAGCCCGTGTTCTTCTCTGCTCCTTTCTGATGGCCTCCACCTGCCCGCTTAACTCCTTCAGCTGCTCTTCCCTTCGTCTTTCCTCCTCATCTGGGGTACTCCGACCGTCAAAAGCCTCTTCTCCTTCATATGCTAGTGCTCCAGTTTCATCAAACTTAATCCCCAGTTGATCCAGTAAAGCCTTTCCCTCCTCCAATGAACTTGCTCTGTACATTTTATTGTCCTGGAACACCAAGATGGCCACTGGGTAGCCCCAGCTAAATCTGGTTCCACTTTGATATAGCCGGCTTGCAATTGGTTTCAACACAGCTCTTGCTCTCAGGGTTTCCCAGGAAAGATCCCTCAGAACCCTTATCTCATTTCCGTCTTGTTTAAGGCTCGTAGAAGTCTTCAAAGTTTTATAAATCATCTCTGCTTTTTTTTCACTGAGGAAAGCGATGATCACATCTCTCTGTCTGCCGTCTCTCCTGGGGGCTGCCCAATGAACACGCAACAGCTCCTCCACGCTGACATGCACGCCTGTCTGTTTATTTAACCAAGCACAGACAGCTTCTGTTAACTTAAAATCAGAGGGCAAATCCATTCTGAACCCTCGTAAATGCAAATTCCTCCTTCTCTGTCTGTCCTCCAAATTTGCGATTCTGTCATTTATTTGTCTTATTTTTCCATCGTAATCCATCACTTGTTTCTCAACTTTCAGTATCTTTCCAGCAGAAGAATCCCCTTCCTTTTTAATTTGTTTAACTTCTAAATCCATCTGTTCCATTTTATTCTCAACTTTGTTGAATCTCTGTTCAAATCCACTGCAAATATCCAGCAGTTTATCCAGCTTTTTCTCAATATTAGCCAGGCTAGAGATGTCTTCTTTTTTCCCTCCCTCCGCCATTTTAAGATTTATTGTACTCACTTATCACTTCCTTGTTACAGTGAAAGCGCCTCTGTCTTTGCTTGAAATCGTAAATCTTCAAATTCACTTTGATGCCGGCAGATTCTTGTTTCTTCCTATATTTTTCTAAGGAAGATTTATAGTCTTTTTAAGGGGGAGAAAACTCTTTACATTTTATATTTATTCGGAGCCAGAGGTGAAATGCCTAGAAAGCAATTCGGCACATGCGCAATCTCTTGTAGGTTTATTATCAATACCTGCCAAGCATGTGGAATGCCTGTCTGGCTGATATAGCAAACCTACTTATTTAATCTGTTTAAGGAAATAATTATTTACTCAGTTTTTGTTTATCTGAGTTAATTAAAACTCTTCTGTTTGTCTAAAGTAAAAAAACTTAATTAGACACTTCTGTTTAGTTAGCAATCACACATTGATATGATTTGTCTGTACACTATGTGCCATACATTAACCATTTAGCATTGTAACTAAATTAGTAAAAGTTAATCTTTTATACTTGTATACACAAGAAATTTATTATAAAAAAAATAAACGCAGGTCCAGGAAGACGAGAGCTTCTGAACACGGGACCAGCTCTGGTCAGAGAGATTTTTCTTCCTAACTTGAAAAAGCTTTTGCTCGAAAAATCATGTCTCTGTGTCTATGATTCCTACAGCATGGGTGTGAATGCATATGCATTGTTTAAAGCGTAGCTTAAGTGCATGCACAGAAGCAAACAACAAGATGGCATCACATATGGCGCCACCAAGAGAGCCAGTTTGGGGGTGTGGCAGCCCTGGGTCGCTGCCAGCTTTAGCAACCCAGAGCATCAAGTTACTACCGGTTCTATAGAACTGGTCCAAACCAGGAGAAGCCCACTTCTGGTCCTGACAGGAAAGACTGCGGATGCCGCAAAGTCCCTGTGGGAAACAGGGTCTTCAGAGGGACTTAGGGCAACCCAGACACGTGGGGTCACTCACGAATTCGAATCCTAGAAAGAAAACTTGTACACATTTCTCTCCGGGTGAAATGACACAGTTTTGGGCCATGCACTTCCTTTTATTGGGGGGAATATGCAAATTGGGTAAAGTTATACGTATATGTCAAGTGGTATACAAACATCCAATAACATGACTCTAAGATATGACACAACTTCTGAGTCCTTCCTATCTACATATGGCACGTAACTAGTTTCTACTGAACAAATGTCTCTTATGGCCAATTTCCTGGGACCTTTGTTGTGAATATGGTTATCTCCTGTTTACCACAAAGCAAGGTCTTTTATTGCTGCTTTCGTCCGGTGTGCCCCAGGAAATGTAAACATGCATCCTTTTATCACAGTTCTCATCCTGCTGGCACATTCTTGTTACTCAAGGGGGGGGGGGGGGCTGCCATGAAGCGCTTTATGGCCAGTCACTTCCTCAAGCAGAGTTCACCAGAAATGCAGACTTGTCCTTATGTGGTTTTTACGTTCAGTCCTGTTCTGGCTATTGGAATAAAAGTGTATAAGACAGTTATGTTAGAAGTCCAGATATTAAATCCTATCCTAACATGATATGGCAGCCACAAAAGACCATAACCACCACAGAACTCTGCCTTCAAGGGTGGATCTGTAATTTTTCACTAACATGCTGTATTCCAGCTTCCTTTCTGTAAATGGAGCCAAGGAAGATCCCCAGAGGAAAAGTTGCTTCTCCCTGTAATTATCCTCATCCTGAGATGTCTTCTTCTTCGTCTCCAGTGACTGCCTTTGATGTAAACATCAAACTGAAGCAACATGGAAGGGATCTTGCATCAGGAAAGGATAAATGCTTCAGGTCATACTCTGTGTTATACAAATTTTAGGACAGGCAGGGGCTGTGCTGTTAAATGTACCTTTCTCTCCTTTCCAGATTAAGCTTTGTTTGTAAATATTGTATTTATTTGTCTCCATTTTATGTACTTATAAACATGTTTATACTTATATCTGTTATCTTATACATGCTTGACAAAAAAAATAATTAAACAAACAAGTAAATAAAATGCTTGCTTTGTCTCTGTCAGGAAAGCCGCCAGCTCTTGTGAGAGAGATTTTAATTCTGTTCTTGTTTAGAAATGGGAAGTTGATCCATTCATCCCGATGAATTATGGGCCTCCTGCTTCTGCTTCTGATGCTACTGTTGTCCCTGCCAGTCTCTGGGAATCGTAGAGTGAAATGTCCACGGATTTTGGAGCACCAGGATGAGGGAAAACCCTGGAGCTACTACAGACCAGGAGATCATCTTATTAGTATTATCATCACTGCAACAAAGATATTGAATATAACGTTCCCTTTCAATGTAGTTCCTTCTATTCAGTCTCATTCGTAAGTCAGATTAACAGATCTGATAATTGCTGATAATCGAGTTGCATACACTCCATTTATAATTTGAATACCTGTCTTTGTTCTCCTTATTCCAATTTCTTTTGCATTACAGCACTTTCTACTTCCCTGAATCATTTTTATTTCCATGTTGTCTTTGTCTTATTTGGAGGAAGAGATTCAAATCCAAAGATGAGATGGGGTGGGGGTGGGGGAATCTGAAAGAAGTCCACATTATTTTTTTCTCCCCGTTCAATCTTGAATTCATGGACTGGAATACTGAGTTGTGTTTCAGTGACTGATTGTTGTGGTTTTCCCCTGCACAGCTCATTTCAAATATAACCACTCATTGATATTTAGTTCCTGATTCTTATAGAAATACAGGATGAGTTGTTTTTAAAATTGGTTTCTGAGTCACTTTTGAAAAACACTCTTCTTTTTATGATGGTTCTACAGTACTTTAATTATTCAATGATATTGACCCCTAGTTACTGGGCAGAAGAAAATTATGGTAGTACTGCCACAAAGAATGGTGTATTTGCAATCCTTAATCCAGGTGAAAGGCTGTATCAATTCCATCTTCTCAACATTCATTAAAATTAAATGCAGATGGGTGAGTATCATTTGTCTCTGAGTTTAGAGTCAGTATTGGCTTAAGACTCTTCAAGAGACAACAAAGTGGATTAGATTGGGGGGATAATAATATTGTTCATTAGGGTTTATGATGATAGCACGATCATTTTTACAGGAGTTTATGTACTGCTCTTTCAAAAGTGCAATGCTTTATTTTCACCAGTCAAGCAAAAATATAAAATACATATTTTGCTACTGATGAGGGTGGTGATGATAAAATGAACTTTTTTTCACAGTAAAGTATCTTCAGATCAGTCTAAAATCCTACGCTTCATATTGGCTATTCAAGTGGTCACTACGAATTCCCAGCTCCTGCAGAATCTCACACTTGGCTACAACATCCACGACAACTATTGGAACACCCTTGTCACTTTGGATGCCTTGATGGATATACTTTCTACTGGAGATGCCAATGTCCCCAACTACAGCTGTGGAAAGAAGGACAACCTTTTGGCCTTTATCGACAGAGATGACAGGGACAACTCCATACAGATGTCAACATTAACAGCCCCCTACAAAATTCCACAGGTTTGTATGTGTGCATCTCTATCTAGTAAAGTGAGAAGATTACTAGGATAGTTAAGCTAAACATTCGGCTAAACAAATAATTCACTCAAAGCTACCAAGCTATTTACTAAGGCTGCATTATGGTACTTGAAGATTGATATCTTCTCATTGTTTCCATCACTCATCTCCTCCCACTAATGACTGTATAACTGTAACTTTGTTGCTTTAAATTGACTGGTTCCTAATACGATTGGATTACATATTTTTACTCTACGACTATCATTAAGTGGAGTACCTTATGATTCTTTGCTATCTTTTCTTTTATGTACACTGAGAGCATGTGCACCAAGACAAATTCCTTGTGTGTCCAATCACAGTTGGCCAATAAAATTCTGTTCTGTTCTGCTCTGCTCTATTCTATTCTAGTCCATTCCATTCCACAATAAATCCAACCATATATACTCTATGGAATTCAAGAGTTGCTTTTCTCTATGGCCACTCTAGGTAAGTTGTCTAGTGATGGGACTGACATTTGGGAGAGGGAAAGCATGAAAGCAGCCATATCATCTCAATACACCATCCCCATTACTTTGGGAGCTTCTGCTGCATCATTGCAAAGATAGGGAAAAGATCTACATCCCAATCAAAGGGTCTTCTTTGCAACAGGAAGCACTGATGGAAAGCTCTTACTGTCTACCTCTTAGACAAAGTAATGATATACAAATTCCAGATTCATGGAAAGAATCCCAAATGGCTTACCTGATCTAAGGTTTATAAGGCATATAACATAAAGACTCTGTCTGCAATCTGGAGTTTGACTTGGCTCAGCTTTCCATCTTTTCAAGGTTGGTAAATTGGTAACATACAGATTGTTGGGGAAAATATGCTGACATTGTAAACTGCCCAGAGAGTGGTGTAAAGAGCCAAGGAGGTTCAGTGGTTAGAGTGCAACACTGCAGGCTCCTTCTGCTGACCACTACCGTGTTTCCCCGATAGTAAGGCAGTGTCTTACTTTCTTTTTACCCCCAAAAGCCCCACTATGTCTTACTTTCGGGGTATGTCTTACATTGGAAAGGAGGCGGGTGAAGGAGGGCGCAGCTCTGGACCCCCCCTTTCCACCCCTTGTCGCCTGAGACAAGGGGCAGCGAGGCAGGGGAAGAGGCGGTGGCTTCCGAGAACATGTTGCTGTTATTTCGTTGACAGAAAGCCTGCAGCGAGGCACATCGGAGCAGTAAATGGAATTACTACTTGGGTTACAATCTTGCGCCCGGAGCGCCGCTTTAGCCCCAAAGCTGTTTCCCTGCAAGTGAGCGGATGTGCACCATCCCCAGAAGCGAGCCAGTTTATGCCCTGGAAACCAGTTACTCTTCCAGCCAAGGCACCTTTTGAACTGGGGGAGACCCCCACCACCTGGCAATGCACAATGGCCCTCCTTGCTCTCCCTTCTCCCCCACCCCACCCCAAGGTTGGGCTTCTCCACACGCTTCTGTTCAGCCCCAACTCCGAGCGAACCACCTTCCTTCTTTCCCCAACGGAGTGGTGTTGCAAAAAAACCCCAAACACATCTTACCTCTCCCCTTCCCCCAACCCCGGGCTCTTTCACACAACCCAACCCGGAGAGAGCGCTGGAGACGGCACACGATTTGCAGAAGTTTCTCCTTTGTCGGGTGACAAGGGGTGGAAAGGGGGGGGGTCCTTTCAAGCGGCGCTGGGCGAAAGAGGGCGGGCGGCCAGCAGCAGAAGGTGAGAGGTGCCTTCTTCTCCGGCTCTCCGGCAGATCGAGCACGCGAAGAGGCACCTCTCACCTTCCGCCGCTGCTGGCCGCCCTCTTTCGCCCAGCGTCGCTTCAGAAGCCACCGAACGCCGTAAGGGGGGCGCTTGGCGACCGCCTCTCCGCTCGCCAAGTAGCAGTCGCCAAGTGCCCCCCTGACGGCGTTCGGCGGCTTCCGAAGCGACGCTGGGCGAAAGAGGGCGGCCAGCAGTGGCGGAAGGTGCGCACGCTCGATCTGCCGGAGAGCCGGAGAAGGAGGCACCTCTCGCCTTCTGCTGCTTGCCGCCCACCCTCTTTCACCCAGCGCCGCTTGAAAGGACCCCCCCTTGGCTTCTGCTGGGGGTGGGGGGGGTTCCGGACGCCCCCTTCTCCGGCTCTCCGGCATATCGAAGAGCGGAGCGGGGAGAGCCGCCTGGCAGAGCACTTGCAGGCGGCGGCGGGGGGGGACGGCGGCGGCGGGGGGGACGTATGTCGAGGTTCTACTGTCTTTTCATACCGTGTTTCCCCGAAAGTAAGACATATGTTTTACTTTCGGGGTATGGCTTATATTAGCCGACCCCCCTGGAACCCCCCATATGTCTTACAATCGGGGGGGGGGTCTTACTATCGGGGAAACACGGTAGCTGCAGTTTGGCAGTTCAAATCTCACCTGCTCAAGGTTGACCCAACATTTCCATCCTTTCAAGTTGGGTAAAGGGAGAACCCAGATTGTTAGGGGCAATATACTGATCCTGTAAAACCACATAGAGAGGGCTGTAAAAGCACTGTGAAGCATTTTATAAGTCTAAGAGCAGTTGTTGTTACTATTTTGGGACAGTATATACCCTGTGACGAAGCTGGAACAATCTGTAGCTGAACAAACACTGAAAACTGTAGAGGTGAAGCCCTCCTACTCTACCACCTCTTAGAATATTACCCAACACAATATCAAGGAGTAGAGACCTTCAGGTTGCTGGGATATGTAATTTCTCAGGATTTGAAATGGATGCCTAATATTAGCTCCACCATTAAAAAGACACAACAAAGAATGTTCTTCCTGCATCAACTCAGGAACTCAGTTTAAGACTACCCAAGGAGCTGTCGATATAGTTCTACAAAGAAGTTATTGGGTTTATCGTCTTCAAACTGTCTGGTTTGATGCAGCAACTAAACGGGACAGGTACAAACTTTGACGGATAGTTAGGACTGCAGAACAAAAACAATTGCAAGCAACCTGCCTCTCAGTGAGGACCTGTTTGCTGCATGAACTAGTAACAAGGCTGAAAAATATATACAGACCCCCTCACATCATGGACATAACTGTTTAAACCTCTCCCCTCAGGACACTGGTATGGGGCATTGCATGCCAAAACAAGTAGACACAAAGACAGAGTTTTCCCCTCATGCCATCACTCTGCTTGAATACCTAATTATCAGAGTTATCTTATGTTTAAGGATGTTTACCCATGTTATATGGCTGTGTTATTATTATCCTTCTTATCTTTTCTACTCCTTTTGGCATCTAATGATTGTATTACCTTGCTGTATGTAGAATTGTTTTTATGTACATATTGTTTGCATGTTTTTATGTGCACTGATTATATTACCTGGTTGTTTGTCTATAGCAGTGATGGTGAACCTCTGGCACGGGTGCAACTGTATTTAACAATTGTCAACCCCAAGGGGGGAGATTGTTAGTATATGGTACACACCGACATTTGGGGTTGCCATGTATGTTAAACTACCAATTGTAGTTTGTATTTTTACAGTTGCAATATCTCTTTAAGGACTATGGCTGGTTAGCCATAAGAGGGCGCCAGCACTCTCTCCTATTGATGATGCTGGATTGCTCATTCATCTTTTTGCCTTTTTCCTTGTGGGAGGAGTATTTTTCCGCTTCGTGCTGCTATGTGCGGTTTGTTGATTATTTTCTGCTTTGTGCTTGTAGATATGTAGATATGTAAATAATACTTGTTTAGCCTACTAGATCTGTGTTGTTACTGGCTATATCACACATCCACACTCTTCCTTAAACTCTGCTCTGCATATGTCAAAGCTCTCACAGCCTAGCTGCACCGAGACATACCAACACATGTGCACTTGTTGGGGCTGCGCTCAGGGAAAGCCAAACTTCCAGATGCTAACACTCATGCATGCCCAATGATAAACTGAGCGGGATACATGCGCAGGACAGTTTTCAACACTACCACACGCATGAAGGGATTGCGCTCCAGAAATTTGTCGGGCAACGTGGTTTCGCATGCAACTTTGGGCAATCATGTGATAGGCCCGCCATCACGGTCCTATACCATTTCAGACAAATAGCTATCCAGCCTTCTTAAAGTCCTCCAGTGATGGAGCACTCACAACCTCTGAAGGCAATTTATTCCACTAGTTAATTATTCTCACTGTTAAGAAGTTTCTCCTTAGTTCTTGGTCACTTCTCTCCTTGATTAGTTTCCATCCGTTGCTTCTTGTTCTGCCTTCGGATACTTTGGAGAATAGCTTCACTCCCTCTTCTTTGTGGCAGCCCCTCAAATATTGGAACACTGATAACATGTCATCCCTGATCCTTCTTTTCACTAGACTAGACATATCCAGTTCCTTCAACCATTCATGTATTTCATATGTTTTATGCAATAACATATACAGCATATAAATATATGTTCATATCAGATTTAACCAAGTCCTTTCTAATGAAAAGATTTATATTTTTGGAAATCTAGAGAAGAAGACTTAACACATCTATTATTTCAAAGTCAATGCACAAGAAAGGAACAGATGTGTAGTCCAATGTGGACTACACATTAAATAAATGACCTTTTGCATTCCATACATTAAAACAACAAGACATTTTCTCTGTGGACAGAATTTAAAACTTACATATAATATGGCTTTTTATTTGAAGAAAAAAGTTCAGTTGAAATCTGCAAATGTGAGTCTGATTGCAGAAAAAAAGTAGGGATGAATCAGAAATATGATTTGCAATCTTTATTCTGATTCTTACTTAGTGTGTTTCTTTCATTTCTTTTCTGGTCTTGTTAATATTCTGTGTTTAATGTTCTGTATTGTGATATGGTCTATTGGCTAACGATCAACAATACAATATTATAATATGTTCATAACAAAACTGTTGGAGTTTTTGAAAGCTAATAACTGATCCTAAATACAGTATTCTTCCATTTTTTCAGATCTGCTTCACTGTTTCAGAAGCTCTGAGTAATAAAAGTCAATTCCCTGTTTTTTATTGGATACTCCCCAAATTAGGTATTCTCTACCCAGGAATTGTCCAACTACTCCTCCATTTCAAATGGACCTTGATTGGCCTCTTTGCTACAGACACAGAGAAGGGAGAGAATTTCATGAGGATGTTGACTCCTATACTTGTCAGGAATGGAATTTGCATTGTTGTATCGCAACAATTCTCCACCACTGGACACACAACACCCTTCAGGGATGCCCTCTCTAAGTGGAGACAAGTCAATGTCTTTGTTCACTTCATAGAATATTTTGCCATTTGGGACAGACTTCTTCCTTTCCATTCAACCCTTAAGAGTTTGCCAGAACCCATTGAAGGAAAAGTCTGGATAATTGCAAGCCTTGGAGAATTTCAAATAAGCAGACACACATTTCTCAGATATGTCCATAGTGTTTGGTCCTACTCTTTTCAGCGGAAGGAGAGGCCAAATGTCAGTTCCTTCGAACCAGATCTCTCTGTGCAACCACAGCTCGGAGATCAGTCTTTCCGCTGTTCTTTTTCGAAGGACATCATTTCTCTCAAAGGCCGGAGAAGATGCACTGAGAAATCACCATTGAAAACAAAAATGGAAAAAAGTAGGATCTGGAACCGATATAACCACATTGCTTACACTTTGATTAATAGTCTGGCCCATTCCTTGAATGATGCATACTCCTCCATAGCCAAGAGGAGAAGGAAAGAGGGAGAAGTGAGGCTGGGGACTCAAAAGCTGCAGCCATGGCAGGTATGGGGTTCTGAAAAAGATCCATGAAACTTACTTTCTTTGGCAAGGGAATAAAAGGGAGGAGGGGTAGCATCTCAACCCTTTTGTGTTTCGAAAGCAGAGGTGATATTTATTATTATTATTATTATTATTATTATTGTTGTTGTTATTATTATTATTATTATTATTATTATTATTATTTATTAGATTTGTATGCCGCCCCTCTCCGCAGACTTTAGCCAGTTCTGACCAATTCTGGAGAACCAGTAGTGGACATTTTGAGTAGTTTGGAGAATCAGTAAATACCACCTCTGACTGGACTCACTCTCATCTATTCTTTGCCTCCAGAGTCCAAGCTGATCAGGAGGAAATGGGGATTTTACAGTATCCTTCTCCTGCCATGGCCACAGAACTGGTAGTAAAAAAATTTGAATCCCATCACTGTCAAAAGGCCAACATGTTTGGCCAATATAATCACTTGGGGATAATTTTCCAAAGAGTGGGTACCATGACATACATACGTTGATATTAATCAGGAATGTTGATGATGATGATGATGATAATAATAATAATAATAATAATAATAATAATAATAATAATAATAAATTATTAGATTGGTAAGCCGCCCCTCTCCGAAGACTCGGGGCGGATATTAAAGCTGCCTTACTTTATCAAGTCCCTAGTTGCTAAAAATCAATATTTTTCTACCAGCTTTCATTTATGCATTGATCTGTATCAAAAAATCATATATATTTTTTCTTGAAGCTTTACTTTTAAATCAGTTCAATCCAAAAATCGCGATCTGTCAACTCTGGTTTTCTGTAATACAGAAAATATATAAGAATAGATGACCAAGGAATAATTGTTATTTATAAATAATAGTTTTTATGGGGAACATTTAAAATTATTGAGTACAATAGCCAGATAATTTTTATCCATGTATTATCATACCATCCAGACATCACTTAAGTAGACTCATAATTACATCAAAAAATTGTTTTACTGAAATTAGCAGCATTCCTATAGTCTGTTTAGTAAGTATAATGATATGTGAGAATGACTGTTGTGAGAGGGAGAAGAGTTGCTGCCCAGGGAAGGATTGGATAAGTAGGGAGATGTGCACCACAGTATAATGTGAGAGAAAATACCCGAAAAAGGATTTGCCTAAATATTCAGGCTGGAAAAAAACATTGACAGTAGATTTGAACTTTCAAAATTGCAAAATTCTTTTCATGTAGCATTAAAATAAACAAGAAGTAGCTTATCTGGCCACCTTTCACATCTGGTTAAGCTGGGACAACATCAGCCTGACAACTTTTTCCCTGGTAAATCCATGCTTTCTAGTAATTACTCTGTTGTTTTCCAGGACTTTATGAATAATTTGTATTTGTATTTATTAGTTTGTCAAACATGTACAAGATAGCTGGTATAAATATAAACATGGACATAGACATGAATGAAAAAAATGAATACAAATAAATGGGGACATTTGGAGAGGGATGGTAGGCATGCTAGCATGCTTATGCATACCCCCTTTACAGACCTCTTAGGAATGGGGTAAGGTCCACGGTCAACAGTTTAAGGTTGAAGCTATGAGGGTTAGAGCAGTGTTTCCCAACCTTTTTTGAGCCGCGGCACATTATTCATATTTTCAAAATCCTGGGGAACACTGAAAGGGGGGGGGGGCGGGGCGGGGGGGCGGGCTAAAGAAAAGTTTGGACAAAAAAACCCTATCTCTTCCTCCCTTTCGCTCTATTTCTCCCTCTTTCTCTCTTTTCCTTCCTTCCCTTCTTTCTCTCTCTCTATCCCTCTTTCTTTCTTTCTTCCTCTCTTTTTTGCTCTCTTTCTCTCTCCCTCCTTCCCTTCCTCTATGTCTTTCTCTCTCCTTTGCTCTCTCTCTCTCTGTCTCTCTTGCTATCTCTTTCTTGCTTTTTTCTCTCTCTTGCTCTCTCTCTCTCTTTCACTGTCTTGCTATATGTCTCTTTCTTTCTCTTTGCCTCTCTTGCTATCTCTCTTTCTGTCTCTCTTTCTCTGCCTCTCTTGCTATGTCTCTCTTTCTCTCTCTCTTTCTCTCTCTCTCTTTCTCTGCCTCTCTTTCTTGCTCTGTCTCTCTTTCTCTGCCTCTCTTGCTATGTCTCTCTTTCTCTCTCTCTTTCTCTCTCTCTCTTTCTCTGCCTCTCTTTCTTGCTCTGTCTCTCTTTCTCTGCCTCTCTTGCTATGTCTCTCTTTCTTTCTTTCTCTCTCTCTCTGCCTCTCTTGCTATGTCTCTCTTTCTCTCTCTTTCTCTATCTCTCTTTCTCTGCCTCTCTTTCTTGCTCTGTCTCTCTTTCTCTGCCTCTCTTTCTTGCTCTGTCTCTCTTTCTCTATCTCTCTTTCTCTGCCTCTCTTTCTTGCTCTGTCTCTCTTTCTCTGCCTCTCTTGCTATGTCTCTCTTTCTCTCTCTCTCTGCCTCTCTTATATGTCTCTCTTTCTTTCTCTCTCTCTCTCTCTCAGCTGACTGCAAGCGGGAGCCCTGACGGCGGCAGCTGGACATGCTGCTGGACACCGTATATGCCAGGCCCGCAGCGCCAGCATGTACGACGTCTAGCAGCACGTCCAACTACCACCGTCAGGGCTCCCGCTTGCAGTCAGCTGAGAGAGAGAGCGCTCCCTCTCGCCGCCGCCATCTCCCCGCGACTGCCTGTGGCCGCTGCGGCCACCCCCCCCCGCTCCCATCGCCAGTGCCCTCCCGCCGGGCCACAAAGGACACTTGCCATCGACGCCAGAGAAGCTCCAGCTGGGCGGGGCGCTGCCGGTACTTCCGTCTTGGGGCTCCCGCTTGCAGCTGTCAACCGGCTCCTGCTCGATGCCACGGTTTTCGGCATCGAGCAGGAGCCGGGGGACAGCTGCGAGCGGGAGCCCTAGGACGGAAGTACCGGCAGCGCCCCGCCCAGCTGGAGCTTGGCGGCACACCTGGCCATGTCTCGCGGCACACCAGTGTGCCGCGGCACACCGGTTGGGAAACGCTGGGTTAGAGGATGTAAGAGGATGTAGAGCATCCCAGGCATTGACCCCTCTGTTACTGAAGTCATTGAATTGTTGGGCCCTTTTTTTTCATGCAGACTGGTCAGATATTTATGCCAAAATCCATGCAGTTGATCACTGCCAGGTGATGTTCAGTTCTTTACTTTCCTCACTCGTTTGCTGATCATTTCAGTTGTTATTTACATCGGCTCCATTTTGTTCTGTGAGAATTTTTCCTCAAATTCTTTTATCCACACAGCATTTTTGTTGTAGTCTTTCTCATTTTCCCAAAGGCCTTTCCAAAATGCAGTTGTTGCAGTTTCAAACTACTATATCTGTTTTCAACTACTATATCTGTTGCTTTATTCAAGCTCTGGTAAAACTGTCTTTGGTCTAATTGAAATAGTTGGTTTTGTAATAATAATAATAATAATAATAATAATAATAATAATAATAATAATAATAATAATAATAATAATAATAATAACAACAACAACAACAACAACAAGAAAAATAAAAATAAAAATAAAAATAAAAATAAAAATAAAAATAAAAATAAAAATAAAAATAAAAATAAAAATAAAAATAAAAATAAAAATAAAAATAAAAATAAAAATAAAAATAAAAATAAAAATAAAAATAAAAATAAAAATAAAAATAAAAATAAAAATAAAAATAAAAATAAAAGACGACCCTGCAGTGACATTGACTGTATTTACCAAGGAAAATAGGCAGCAGAGGACTTTTGCAATTGAAGCAGACAGTGGAAGAAGAGAAGCATGCATTAGCTGACTATGTGAAGGGGAGCAAAGAGTCAGCGTTGATGGAGGTCAACAATAGTAAGCTTCTCAAGGTGAAGCAAACTAAGGACCAATACAGAAAAACTGTAACTCAATGTCGTAAGGACAGTTGGCAGAACAAAGCATTGCATGGCCAGTTCTTGGAGAAGGTTGAAGGCAAAGTGGATAAAGAAAAGACCTGGTCATGGTTTACAAGTGGAACACTCAAAAAGGAGACAGAAGGACTAATACTGGCGGCACAAAACCAGGCCATTAGGACAAATGCTGTGAAAGCCAGATTTGAAAAATCAACAGATGATCCAAAGTGCAGACTCTGTAAAGAAACAGATGAAACAATCGATCACATACTCAGCTGCTGCAAAAAGATCGCACAGACTGACTACAAGCATAGACATTCAATTTTCAATTCAATTTATTGGATTTATATGCCGCCCCTCTCCGAAAACTCGGGGCGGCTAACAACAGTCATGAACAATATACATGAACAATATACAGTATAAATCCAATACTAAAAACTAACTTAAAACCCCTTAATGTATAAAACCAGCATACGTACAAACATACCATACATACAGTTGTATCATCCTAGGGGGAGAAGAAGTCTTAATTCCCCCATGCCTGGCGGCAGAGGTGGGTTTTGAGTAGCTTACGAAAGGCAAGGAGGGTAGGGGCAGTTCTAATCTCTGGGGGGAGTTGGTTCCAGAGGGCCGGGGCCGCCACAGAGAAGGCTCTTCTCTTGGGTCCCGCCAAGTGGCATTGTTTCGTTGACGGGACCCGGAGAAGACCCACTCTGTGGGACCTAACTGGCCGCTGGGATTCGTGCGGCAGAAGGCGGTCTCGGAGATATTCTGGTCTGATGCCATGAAGGGCTTTAAAGGTCATAACCAACACTTTGAATTGTGACCAGAAACTGATCGGCAACCAATGCAGACTGCGGAGTGTTGGTGTGACATGGGCATATTTAGGAAAGCCCATGATTGCTCTTGCAGCTGCATTCTGCACGATCTGAAGTTTCCGAACACTTTTCAAAGGTAGCCCCATGTAGAGAGCGTTACAGTAGTCGAACCTCGAGGTGATGAGGGCATGGGTGACTGTGAGCAATGACTCCCGGTCCAAATAGGGTCGCACCTGATGCACCAGGCGAACCTGGGCAAACGCC
Source organism: Erythrolamprus reginae (assembly GCF_031021105.1). Lineage (NCBI taxonomy): Eukaryota > Metazoa > Chordata > Lepidosauria > Squamata > Dipsadidae > Erythrolamprus > Erythrolamprus reginae. The sequence goes on along the minus strand of NC_091951.1, from coordinate 21,139,931 downwards.
CCCCTCGCCACAGCTGAAAGATGTTTCTCTAATGTGAGCTGTGGATCGAGGAGGACGCCCAAGTTGCGAACCCTCTCTGAGGGGGTCAATGTTTCTCCCCCCAGGGTAATGGACGGACAGATGGAATTGTCCTTGGGAGGCAAGACCCACAGCCACTCCATCTTGTCTGGATTGAGTTTGAGTTTGTTGACACCCATCCAGGCCCCAACAGCCTCCAGGCACCGGCACATCACTTCCACTGCTTCGCTGACTGGACATGGGGTGGAGATGTATAACTGGGTATCATCGGCATATTGATGATACCTCACCCCATGCCCTTGGATGATCTCACCCAGCGGTTTCATGTAGATGTTAAATAGCAGGGGGGAGAGGACCGACCCCTGAGGCACCCCACAAGGGAGAAACCTAGAGGTCGACCTCTGACCCCCCACTAACACCGACTGCGACCGACCGGAGAGGTAGGAGGAGAACCACTGAAGGACAGTGCCCCTCACTCCCAACCCCTCCAGCCGGCGCAAAAGGATACCATGGTCGATGGTATCGAAAGCCGCTGAGAGGTCAAGAAGCACCAGGACAGAGGACAAGCCCCTGTCTCAGGCCCGCCAGAGATCATCCATCAACGCGACCAAAGCAGTTTCTGTGCTGTAGCCGGGCCTGAATCCAGACTGCTGAGGACCTAGATAATCGGCTTCTTCCAAGGACCGCTGGAGTTGGAGTGCCACCACCTTCTCAACAACCTTCCCCATAAAGGGAAGGTTGGAGACTGGACGATAGTTATTAAGCACGGCTGGGTCCAGGGAAGGCTTCTTGAGGAGGGGGCGCACAAGTGCCTCCTTATAAAGGGCTGGAAAGGACCCCCTCCCCAAGGAGGCGTTGACAATCTCCTGGGCCCAGCTCCGTGTCACCCCTCGACCGGCCGAAACCAACCAAGAGGGACACGGATCCAGTGAACAGGTGGCGGAACTCACAGCTCCAATGGCCTTGTCCACTTCATCAGGTGTCACCAAGTCAAACTCCTCCCAGACAGATGGACAAAGACGTTTAGCCCCAGTCACCTCGACTGACTCATTGTCAGTCGACTCTGTTTTACAATTGGAGTCGAGGTCCGCCCGGATCCAAGCGATTTTATCAGCGAAAAACGTGTTAAAGTCCTCGGCACTACTCTGTAAGGGCTCCCCAACTCCCCCCTGATTAAGAAGGGAGCGGGTTACCCTAAACAGAGCGTCCGGGCGGGATTCCGCTGATGCAATCAAGGCGGCATGATACGCGCATCTTGCCGCCTTGAGCGCCACTTTGTAAGTCTTAACATGTGCTCTTACAAGTGTTCGATCGGATTCAGACTTACTCTTCCTCCATCGCTTCTCCATCGCGTCTCTTCTGGCGCTTCAACTCCCGGAGCTCCTCGTTGAACCATGGAGCTCTACGGGGTCTAGCGCCACGGAGAGGTCGCAGCGGTGCAAGACATGATGCTCCGGCACAGATGATCCACTGGAACTTGTGCCAGAACTACCATTTACCAGTGGCAAAGAACTGGTGGGATCATAAGCCTGAAAAAGTGGTCAAAAATGAGCAAGCAAAACTACTGTGGAACTTCCGACTTCAGACTGACCGAATTCTGAAGCATAACACACCAGACATCTTGATTGTGGAGGAAAAAAAAGTATGGATCATCGACATTGCAATCCCAGGGGACAGCAGAATTGAGGAGAAGCAGCTAGAGAAATTAGTGAAATATGAAAATTCTAAAAATCGAGCTGCAACAACTCTGGCATAAGCCAGTGAAAGTGATCCCAGTGGTACTTGGCATGCTGGGCGCAGTGCCAAAGGATCTCAGCAGACAATTGAAAACCATTGGAATTGATAAAATCTCCATCTGTCAATTGCAAAAGGCCGCTTTACTGGGATCGGCAAACATAATTTGCCGCTACATCATAGGTGCTTGGGAAGTGCCCGACTGATGATGAAATACGAAATCCTGCATAGTGATCTCGTTTGCTGTGTTGTATTGACATAATAACAATAACAATAGCAATAACAACAACAACAACACTATGTCATGACACATTTTGCTGAACCTTTCTTTTTCACTTTTGAGGACAATGATGGCCTGTGTTCTCCCAACTCAGGATATTTGCAAATGATAGAACTGTAGTAGAAAGATTTAAATGTGAAAAGACTTGAGGGATAAAAACAAACAAAAAACAAGGTTTTTGCTTTTTAAATTCCTGGATATTTCTATTCTAGTTCCATCCATTTCTGAAGAAGGATAAGTTTTGCAATCTTTCCCACATGAAACTGTACTTGGACCAAAATGGGGATATAGCAGCAAATCTGAGCATCATAAGTTGGATAGTTCTCTCCAGGGAGGATCCTATTAGAGAACAACTAGGAAGTTTTGAAACACGAAGACTTACTATCAGTCAAGATGCTTTTTCACGGCTAAAGTTGTTCAACAAGGTGGGTGAAATATTGATTTTATTTTATTATTTATTTATTATTTGGATTTGTATGCCGCCTCTTTCCGAAAACTCGGGGCGGCTCACAACAAGTGAAAAGACAATCCAATACATTAATCCAATTAATTAAAATATTATAAATTTAAGAAAAACCCCTATACTAACATACACACACACAAGCATACCATATATAAATTCAACGTGCCCAGGGGATATCTTTTCTTGTTTTACAGATCCTTGGGACAGATGACTAAACCTACTCTCCAAATACCATGGCCTTCAGTGAGAACTGAATGTGGGAAGTAGAGTGGAATGGGAAGGAGGGGAGTGGAATAGAATATCAGAGTTTTATTTTATTTATTTATTAGATTTGTATGCTGCCCCTCTCCTCAGACTTGGTTGGAAGGGACTTTGGAGGTCTTCTAGTCCAACCCCATCATGCATGGGATAGAAAAGGTGGATAGAGAAAAATTATATACTCTTATCACACAATACTAGGACGACGGGGCACGCCCTAAAGTTCATAGGTAAGAAAGCGTGGACAAATCATGGGAAATATTTCTTCACCCAGAGGGTCGTTTTATGGAATTTACTTCCAGAAGAGGTCGTGACAGCTGTCAGCCTTGATATCTTCAAAGCAGGATTAGACAGATTCATGTATGCCAAGTGTATTGGCGGTTATTGAAATGGATGTCCATGTGCCGCCTCTATGTTGGTTGAGGCAGGCAGGATTTCATTGAGTAGCATTTGTTGGGGGTCAAGGGAAAGGGAGGGTTTTGCCTTCACTTTCTTCTCAAGTTCCCCATGTACAATTGGTGGGCCACTGTGGGACACAGAATGCTGGACTCAATGGGCTTTGGCCTAATTCAGCATGGCTCTTCTTATGTTCTTATGTTCTTATGTTCTTATGCTCAAGCAGAAGACCCTATACAATTTCAGACAAATGTCCAATGTCTTCTCAAAAATGTCCAGCATTGGAGCACCAATAATTTTGGAAGGCAAGCTGTTACACTGATTGATTGCTCTCACTGTGAGAATATTTTTCCTTAGTTATAGGTTGGATTATTTTTCTTGCCTTCAGGCCTTTGGAAAATAGGCTGACCCCTTTATATAAACATTTGGGAAACAGGCGCACACATATACACACACACTCAAACTTACAAAGAACTGATAAAGAAATAAGTGGAGATTAGTATAGATCTATTTCAAGCGATTTATCTCTCATCAGCTAGCCATACCTTTCCCTTTTAGCCACAAGTTCTCCCCACTTATCAGTTGAGCCAGGGAAAGATTAAATGAAAGGCAAAAGGAAGCAGTATGTTCCCTCTCATATTTGGATATACCAAGTGACTTGACAGAAATACATACGTACATATTTACATACAGGGGTGGGCAGCAGGCAGGACGGGGTGGAACACAGTTCCACTGGCGGAAATGAAGCTGTGTGTTCAGCTCCAGCTGACTATCTCCCCCTCCCATCCTCTTCCTCCTCCTCAGAAAGTGGCATGGAGACTAGATCTCATTCACCGAGCTCCCCAGCCTGAGGCAGGGGGCGACCCAAGAAGAAGAGCATGGGAAACGCAAAGCAAATTGTCACCCCAGAGTGAGACACTGGTGAGGTTGTAAGTCAAGGACTTAACAATTCACTTGAACGATGATGATCGTTCAAGCCACTCCTACTCGGTCACATGGCCGGCAAGCCACTACCCAGTCACATGACCATCAAGCCACACCCACAAAATAAGCCACACCCATAGTGTGGCAGTAAAAATTTTGGCTGCCCATTACTGCTTAGACACATACATACATAGAGGCGGGGGTTGCTACTACTGATGCTACCAGTGCACTACCAGTGGATTTTGCAGAAGCACAATCTCATTGGGATGCACATGCACACACCAGAGATCCAAGGTTCCATGAGTAGCTCCAGTTTTACTACCGATGTGGTATCCTCATGTGTACCAGTAGGAACTCGATACTGCATACATATATATATGCACATACATACATACACACATACATATAATTGGCAAGGTATCCTTCAGATGCTATAATATAGAACACTAATTTCAATTGATTTAGTTGTGTCCAGTGTGGGATGCTGGATGATTATTTTTTAGCTTGCCATGGCCACAGTGACTGTGGGAGGGATCTAGGAGCCTTGGTGGATGATCACTTAAACGTGACGCAGCAGTGTGTGGCACCAGCCAAAAATATACTGCTCAAAATAAGGGAACACTCAAATAACACATCCTAGATCTAAATGAATGAAATATTCTCATTCAATATTTCATTTGCACAACTACTCCATTTGCATAACAGCATGTGAAATTGACTGTCAATCAGTGTTGCTTCCTAAGTGGACAGTTTGATTTCACAGAAGATTGGTTTACTTGGAGTTATTTTTTTATTTTTTTCAGCAGTGTACAATCCTTGGTTGCATAAACAGAGGCCCAGAAGCAAAATCAGGGGAAGTGCTTAGTACCACTTTATAAAGCCTTAGTAAATTACTTAGTAGTAACATCTGGAATATTGCCTCCAGTTTTGATTACCAAATTACCAGTAATGGGAAGCCAAAGTTTTTGTGGATGTGGCTTAATGGTCATATGACTGGGCAGGAGTGGCTTGCTGGCCATGTGATCACACCTCAGGCTGGGTAGCTAGGCAACAGGTGCTGCCAGAAGCATAAATGCTGCCAGCGCCACTTCCACCCATGCCTTCTGCTTGCACCTCAGGTGGGAGGTGGCCGTGTGAGGCTGAAGGGGAGCCAAGCAAGAGAGAGGGAAGCTCGTCTGAGGCCAGGAAAGTGGAAAGAGGAAAAAAGCAAGGAGTGTAGATGCAGCAGCAGCAGCAGCAGCAGCAGCAGCAGCAGCAGCAGCAGGGAAAAAAAGAGACCTGAGCCGAGAACAGTAATCCAGGAAGTGACAGCCGCCGATCAGCCGGAGCGGTGCACACATCTTCATTTCTGCCGGTGGAACTGTGTTCCATCCCGTCCTGCCTGCTGCCCACTCCTGCACATTACAAAGAAGATGTTGAGACTTGGAAAAAGTCAAAGAAGAACAACTAACCATGATTAAAGGACTAAAGGTGAAAACACTTGAAGAATGGTTTCAGGATTTGTGTTTAGCTAGTCTAGAGCTGTGATAGCGAACCTATGGCATGCGTGCCAGAGGTGGCATGTGGAGCCATATTGGAGGGCACACAAGATTTTTCTTTCGTAAACTCCTTAAGACCCACCTCTGCCATCAGGCATGGGGGAACTAAAACACCTCCCCCTTGCCCATGTTGTTTTGTTGATTGATTGACTGTGTGCCTGTTTTTTATATATACCGTTTTTATGAGATTACTAATTTTAAATTGTAATTAGATTGGTGGGCATTGGATTTGGTATTATGTACTGTGCTTATTTATTTATTTTTATTTATTAATAGAGTTGAAAGGGACCGTTAGGTCATCGAGTCCAACCCCCTGCCTGAGCAGGAAACCCTACAGCACCCCAGCCAAATGGAAGTCCAATCTCCTCTTGAAGGTGTCGAGAGTTGGGGAGTTCACCACCTCCCCTGGCAGGCAGTTCCATTGGTTGATCGCTCTGACCATCAGGAAGTTCTTCCTTATTTCCAGGTTGAATCTCTCCTTGGTCAGCTTCCAACCATTGTTCCTCGTCCGGCCCTCTGGTGCCCTGGGGAATAAAGAGACCCCCTCCTCACCGTGGCAACCCCTCAAGTATCTGTAAACTGCTATCATGTCCCCTCTAGACCTTCTTTTTTCTAGGCTGTCCATGCCCAGTTCTCTCAATCTCTCTTGGTAAGTCTTGGTTTCGAGTCCCCTAATCATTTTGGTTGCTCTTTTTTGCACCTTCTCCAGAGTTTTGATGTCTTTTTTGTAATGAGGTGACCAGAATTGGATGCAGTACTCCAGGTGGGGTCTGACCAGGGCATAGTAGAGTGGTATTAGTACTTCCCTGGTCTTGGAGTGTATTCCTCTGTTGATGCAGCTTAGGATTGAGTTGGCTTTTTTGGCTGCTGCTGCACATTGCTGACTCATGTTTAGTTGATTGTCCACCAAGACTCCAAGATCTCTTTCACAGTCACTACTGCTGAGTGGGGTATCTCCCAGGCTATATGTATGTCTAGGGTTCTTTTTGCCGAGGTGAAGGACTCTGCATTTGTCGGTGTTGAACCACATTTTGTTGGTATGGGCCCACTGTGATAGTCTGTCTAGGTCTTCTTGTACTCTGAGCCTGTCCTCAAGGGTGTTGGCTACCCCCGCCAGCTTGGTGTCATCTGCAAATTTTATTAGTTCCCCTTTTATTCCCTCGTCCAGGTCGTTGATGAAGATGTTAAAGAGTACAGGACCCAGGACAGAGCCCTGTGGTACTCCACTGTCTACTTTTTTCCATGTGGATTTGGTGCCGTTGAGGACAACTCGTTGGGTGCGGTTGGTCAGCCAACTGTTTATCCATCTACATGTGTAGTAATCTACTCCATTTTTTTCTAGTTTGTGGATTAGGAGATTGTGGTGCTGTTTTTTTATTATTGTTGTGAGCCGCCCCGAGTTTGCGGAGAGGGGCGGCATATAAATCCAATAAATCTAATCTAATCTAATCTTCTTTGTTTCAGCTCCAGTGCACGCGTGTGTGCTGGCCAGCTGATTTCCAGCCTTTGGAAAGACAGTTTCATCCTCCAGATGCTTCAGGGAAGCTTCCCTGAAGGTCTGAGGCAAAAAAAAAAATTATCCCCCAATGGACAAACCAGAAGTTCAGAAAAATGCACTTCCGATTTGCCGGTTTAGGCATTTTTTTTCAGTGGTGGGTTCATACCAGTGAGGCTCTCTGCAGGACAAAAAACAATGTATGGAAAGCAGCCTGGAATTTAGGAGAAACTTCCTAACAGTGAGGACAATTAACTAGTGGAACAGCTTGCCTTCAGAAGCTGTAGGTGCTTCCTCATTGGAGGTTTTTAAGAAGGGACTGAAAAGCCACTTGCCTGAAATGGTATAGGGTCTCCTGCTTGAGTAGAAGGCTGGGCTAGAAGACCCCCAAGGTTTCTTCCAGCTCTATTCTGACTGAGGTTTATATTCTTAAATAAGTCATACCGGTCAGAATTTTCCATACTTGTCCTTCATACCATGGGGACAGAAAAATAGGCCTTCTGCTCATAGGATGAAGGTCCTAGGCTTTCAGTTCACATGATATCAAAATGACTGTTCCAGAGGTGGGTTCCATCCCTGGTTCAGACCGGTTCACCTGAACTGTTAGTGACCCAATGGTGATATCACGATGATTAGGCAAGGGTTCCCCATTGCTGGTGCTTATGAGGTGCTCACGGTGATCAGCACAGGTGCGCGGGCATGTGGGCGATTGGTGGGTGGGCGTGCATGTGTTGGCATGAAATTCAGCTTCTGCACATGTGCAAAAAGCCGAATTTCACACAACGATGCTTGCATGCATGAGATTCTGCCAATTTTCAGTGTTTTTTGCTTCGCGGAAGGAAAAAAAGCTGAAAATCAGGGAAATCTTTTGCACACAAGCATCATCGCATGAGATTTAGCTTTCTGTGCATGCACAGAGGCCAAATCTTGCACGGATGTGGGCACTCACATGTCAGGGATGCAGAGCTGCACATGCAGTTCCAGTTTCCCTACCATATTGGACCATACCACTGCAACCCCCTACTGACAATGATGTTATGAAACTGGCTTGATCAGTGCGGGTTAATGGAGGCTGCCATCTTTTTTTTAAAAAAAATTGGAATCTTTTTCCCCCCCGATAAAAATAAAATCCCATTTTTTTTCTACTGTAAATGCAAGAAACCAAGTTTCCAGCACACTGCATGTGGTTGCCATCTTGTTTTTGGCTTTTGGGGGGAATTGGATTTTTTTGCCACTGCACATGCACATGTGTGCCCATAAGGCACAGCCACATGGCACAGGAGGGAATGAACTGGCAGTGAGGTAAGTTAGAACTCATCCCTGGACTGTTCTGATGTGCCCTGACACAGAAAACTGAAACAGTGAAACATGACTAGCTCTAAACAAAAGCCCGTCCTCATACTGGAAGAAATGAGGGACTATTTGCCTCCTATGGGGTGACCATGTGGTCATTGCATCCCGCCTGTGTGCTGGCATTCTTGGGATCTTCCATGAGGGCAATTTAGGGATTGTTCAGATGAAAGCCCTTGCTAGAAGTTATGTCTGATGACCAAATATGGACCCAGAAATCCAGGACTGGTTAGAACACTATAGCCCTTGCCAGATGTCTGGGCCAGCTCCTCCAAGTTCACAAGTGGGGCAAGCCCAAACTCCCTTTGCAGGCCCATTTCATGGCCAGACATTTATGATCCTGGTAGATCCCTATTCCAAATGGGTTGAGATCAGTGATGGGCCGCTCTTCTTACCTGCCACCGGAGCTCCCTCGGAGGTTATCACAGGCACGCACAGGCCCATCGATTGCACACATGCTCATCAGAACAAGATTTGGCTTCTGCACATGCAGATCAAGCCAAATCTTGTGTGAGAATGCGCATGAGAGTAAGATGTTGGCTATTTTCATTGATATTTTTGCTTCCATGAATGCGCGGAAGCAAAAAATTAGTGAAAATAGCCAACATCTTGCTCTCGCACATTTCTTCACGCGAGATTTGGCTTGCTGCACATGCACAGAAGCCAAATCTTGTGTGTGGGCACATCAGAGGCACGCAGCTGCGCATGCATCCGGGAGTTTCCTACTGGAGCTGTGCACCTGGAAGCTCCAGGCTGTTGCCCATCAGTGATTGAGATTTTCCTAATGGGCTCAACCTCTGCAGAAGTGGTAATAAGGTCCTATGGTGACTATTCACCATCCATGGTTCCTAGATGTCCTAATATCTGATAATGGGCCCCAGTTCACCACGACTCAGTTTGAGGGTTCCTAGCAGACTTAGGGATCCACCATGCCCTGTTCCTGCCATTCACTCTGGCATCAAATGGCAAGGCGGAGAGATTCATGATATTCACCAAAGAAGCCTTGGGAAGGCTAGGCTCCGGGGACTGGTAAGCTAGGGTGAACAAATTCCTTCTGGTCCAATACATCACCCCTAGTGCAAACACAGGCCACAGCCCTACTCATAGGCTGCAGGCTCTGCTTGGTCCTAGACTTCCAGCACCCCAACTACATACCAAAAACCTATGGCGACCCAAACCAAGCCATGGATCCTTCTCCAAAGGAGACCTAGTATTCACCCGCAATTACTGTTCCCTATGGCTTGTTGGGGAGGTGGAGAAAATCTTGGGCCCCATGTTCTATTTAATCAGGTTAAGCAATGGCTGGCCATGGAAATGGCACATCGACCAACTTAGAAAACAAATAAAGGGAGAATTACAAAATCCTCAAAATGTAAATAACTATACTCCTTCCCTAACTGACTCAATCCCGATAAACTCAGAAGACCTACCTGAGTCACCTGAAGTGAAGCAGCGATCACCTGACAAACTGGTTCTAAAATCCAAAGAGGCCACGCCCAAAAGCTTCCAGGAGCTTCCAAGCTGAATCCTCAGGGTAGCAGCAGACCTGTCCGCCCAGGCTGCTGCCTCACCAACAACTGAGCTGCGCAGGTCAGGGAGGGTTCCCAAACACCCCACCTACCTACGGGATTATGTATGCCACATGGATTGCTCCACTGAGGAGGGAACAGGTGTTATGCACATTGGTGGTACAGGGGTTAGAGTGCAATACTGTGTCGGGATTAAGCATATCCTGAGGTAATATCTAAATGCAGAAGGAAAGATTACAAAGAGAATGCTGAGTCATTCTGAGTTAATTAAGCATGCAGCAACCTTATTGGGTGATAAGTATTTAAAAATGTAAGAGCTTTAATATTGTTCTCTGATGTTCTCTGATGTTCTCTGATGTGTGCTCTGTTCTCCGTGCTCTGATCTGAAGTTCCTGTTGCTGTATGATCTGTTGGTTCCTGTGAGTTACTGTAATTGAGATAGTTGTAGTGAGATACTAGTGAGATACTAGTGTGATGTATGTATAGAAAGATAGAATAGAGTTAGTAGTGTAAATAAGAAGTAAATATATTTTGCAAGACTTCCTGCAGCTGCTGTATTTCATTGAAGACTTCAACTCCATATCTATTGGTTTGTGGCTGGCTGGTTGGGTTGGTTAGCTGGTTGGGTTGGTTAGCTGGTTGGGCTGGCTGTCATCTGAAAGTGCAGCTCTGACATACTGCAAGCTACTTTTGCTGACCACTGGCTGCCAGCAGTTTGGCAGATTGATTATCAGTAGGCTAAAAGTTGACTTAGTTTTCCATCCTTCCAAGGTCGGTAAAATGAGGAGCCAGATTGTTGGGGGCAATATGTTTACTCTCTGTAAATGGCTTAGAGAGGGCTGTAAAGCACTGTGAAGCAGTATATAAATCTAAATGCTAATGCTATTGCTATTATTTAGGAGCCATTTCCATACTGCATTACTGCATCTCTGACATGGGCAAGTTCGCACACACCCCTGCACTTAGGGCAACCTTCTGCTGGCCCTCACTTCACCGGCTGACATTTCCGGGATTGATGCTGAAGTTAGTGCCTGGTTAGCACATTTGAATACGCAAACATTATTGGTTGATGCATCTGACAGCTCCCTATAAAAGGACTCGCTGTCAGACTTCACGTTGCTGGTTGTACAGAGAGGTTGCCACGTAAAGAGGTACCTTTTGAAGTCTGTCTCCTACCATTATTCCTACAACTCAACAGTTTGATGGAGGTATCTACATGCATACCTCCATTTTTCATTGATGGTTAATTCTAACATACTTCATTTGGCATTCCTTGTTTTTCTCTTTAGTCTCTGCCTCAGTCCCAATGTGTGGAAAATTGTCATCCTGGATTTTTCAAGCGGGTTCGGGAAGGAGAGCCAGTTTGCTGCTATGATTGTGTTCCTTGTCCAGAGGGGACCATCTCTACTCACAAAGGTAAGTCATACCAGAGGAAAGGGTACTGGATTCATCCAGTGCAACTTGATCAATATGCATTTTAAAAGAGACGTCTAAAGTTCAGAGTGGGTTTCTTTTAATTTCCCTACCGGTTTGGAAGTGCATGCGAGTACTGACTCTCTGTGCCTGAGCAGAAGCCTTAGTGCTTGCGCAGAGGGCTCATTGACAGCCACTTTCAATCAGCAGTGACTGGAGAACTGGTTCGGGGATGTGTCAAGCTGGCCACCACTACTGGTTTGGCAAATGGAGTCAAATTTCCACTACCAGCTCGGGTGAACTGGTCCAAACTCGTAGCAGCCCAGCACTGCTAAGGTTGCTAATTTTGTGGTTTTTAATTTTCAATGTGCCCAATTTTTTCCACAACATTCCACAATATTAAATTACTTTTAATATTAGATTTGTTTATATTGTATTTTTTACTGTTGTTAGCCACTCCGAGTCTGCAGAGAGGGGCGGCATACAAATCTAATTAATAAATCAATATGAGGAATAAGAAAGTCTTGAAGGATGAGGTAGGACGAGATAGAAGAACATGGTGGATTGTTACGGTTACTTACATCAGAGGATATTTCTCATTTTTTAACAGTTTGGAACTGTCATCCCATGTTTACCATTTTTAGGAACATCTGCATTCTTTGAAATTGAGAAATGGATTCTGATCAACGGCTTTTGTCACCCAAATCCTGTTTATATTATAGGCCAAAAGATATATCAATCAATCAATTAATCAGTCTTTATTAAGGTCAGGGAACCAATATAAACAGAAATATCTAATTCAGGGAAGCACGGAGGGAGATGGTTTGGGTTCAATGGACAATAGAAATACATATACCAATAGCAATAGCACTTAGACTTATATACCACTTCATAGTGCTTTCATAGTCCTCTCCAAGCGGTTTACAGCAGTTTACAACAATCTGGGTTCTATAGTAGACTTGCCATAAAAGACATGGAGAAGTTATCCGTGTGAAAGAAGGGACATAAGTTAAATTTACCATTATTAGGGGTAAAATCTGCCTCTTTTATTTTTCATGCTTATGATATAAAGTTTGTGAAATGTTCCCACAGTCACAATTAGTATTATCAATCAGTTCCCTAAAAAAGCGTGGTGGCATAGTAGTTAGAATGCTGTCTTGCAGGCTACTTCTGCTGACTGCCGATTGCCAGCAGTTCAGCAGTTTGAATCTCACCAGCTCAAGGCTGACTCAGCCTTCCATCCTTTCAAGGTCGGTAAAACAAGGTCAGATTGTTGGAGGCATTATACTGATTCTGTAAACTGCTGAGAGAGAGCTGTAAAACACTGTGCAGTGGTGTATATCTCTAAATTCTATTTGTATTTTGAATATTGGCACCTATCGTGCTTGATCAGTATCATCTAACATCCAAAGTAGACTTTTCTTGAAAGATGAAAAGATATATAAAATAAATATTACTTTCTGTCTTTCTCAGATATTGAAAGATGCACCAAGTGCCCAGATGATCAATATCCAACCAAAAACAGAGTCCAATGTATCCCCTAAAGAATAGCCTTCCTGTCCTATGAAGAACCTCTGGGCATCGTCCTGATCTCATTTGCACTACTCTTGTTCCTAACCACAGGATTCACTTTAATCATATTCATTAAATACTTGGGAACTCCCATTGTCAAAGCCAACAACCGTGACCTCTCTTTTATCCTCCTGGTTTCCCCTCTTTCTTTGCTTCTTGTCCTCCTTTTTTTTCATTGGCCAACCAAGGAAAGCCACCTGTCTTCTTCGGCAAACAGTATTTAGCATTGTATTCTCAATAGCTGTGTCTTCTGTGTTGGCCAAAACGATCACAGTGGTGCTGGCATTCCTAGCTTCTAAACCAGGGAACAGTGTGAAAAGATGGTTGGGGAAGAGCTTGGCCAACTCCATCATCCTTTATTGTTCTACTGGCCAAATTTTCATCTGTGCCATATGGCTGGGAATTTCTCCCCCATTCCCTGAATCTGACTTATACTTCCAGCCTGGAGAGATGATCCTTCAATGCAATGAAGGCTCTGTCACCATGTTTTATCTTGTCCTTGGCTATTTGTGTTTCCTAGCTGCCATTTGTTTCATTGTAGCTTTCATAGCCAGGAACCTGCCTGGGGCCTTCAATGAAGCCAAGCTGATCACTTTCAGCATGCTGATCTTCTGCAGTGTCTGGGTCTCCTTTCTGCCAACCTACCTGAGCACTAAAGGAAAGTCCATGGTGATTGTGCAGGTCTTCTCCATCTTGGCCTCCAGTGCTGGTCTGCTGGCTTGCATCTTCTTCCCCAAATGCTACATTATAATCCTGAGACCAGATCTAAACACTAAAGAACATCTCATGGTTAAAGTACGGAAATGACTGTAATATTGTTTCTTGGACATGTAACATGTAATTTTTTGATTGCAGTTATTGGGCTTTTGTATTCTTCCTTTTCATCAATATGAAAATTAAGCTTATTTAAAACTGAAGAAAAAAATCATATGAAGAATAAAACTAATGAAATTAAATTCCAACGTGATATCGAACAGTAAAATAAACCAATTAATAATTACAATTGTCATGAATATTCAAACAAGAGGTCTTCAAACTTGTTTGGAATAAAGATGATGATGATGATGATGATGATGATGATGATGATGATGATTATGATGATGATGATGATTATTATTATTACTATTATTATTATTTATTAGATTTCTATACCGCCCCTCTCCGGAGACTCGGAGCAGCTCACAACAACGGAACACAGTACAAATCCAATAGTTAAAAACAATTTTAAACCCTTAATATAAAACAGTCATACATCCCAGACAAACCTTGCATAAAACGGAGTGGCCAGGAGAATCAATTTCCCAATGACTGATTGCAGAGGTGGGTTTTAAGGAGTTTGCGAAAGGCAAGGAAGGTGGGGGCAGTCCTGATCTCTGGGGGGAGTTGATTTCAGATGCTTGGGGCCACCACAGAGAAGGCTCTTCCCCTGGGTCTCACCAGACAACAGTGTTTCGTATACGGGACCTGGAGAAAGCCAACTCTGTGGGACCTAATCAGTTGCTGGGATTTGTGCGGCAGAAGGCGGTCCCGGAGATATTCTGATCTGATGCCAAGAAGGGCTTTATAGGTCATAACGAACACTTTGAATGGTGACTGGAAACTGATCGGCAACCAATGCAGACTGCGCAGTGTTGGAGTGACATGGGCATATTTAGGAAAGGCCATGATTGCTCTTGTAGCTGCATTCTGCACGATCTGAAGTTGCTGAACACTCTTCAAAGGTAGCCCCATGTAGAGAGAATTACAGTAGTCGAACCTCGAGGTGATGAGGGCATGAGTGACTGAGCAGTGACTCTCGATCCAGGTAGGGCCGCAACTGGTGCACCAGGCAAACCTGGGCAAACGCCCCCCTCACCACAGCCAAAAGATGGTTCTCTAATGTTAGCTGTGGATCGAGGAGGACCCCTAAGTTGCGGACCCTCTCTAAGGGGGTCAGTAATTCCCCTCCCCCCCAGGTAATGGATGGACAGATGGAATTGTCCTTGGGAGGCAAAACCCACAGCCACTCCATCTTATCAGGGTTGAATTTGAGTATGTTGACATCCATCCAGACCCTAACAGCCTCCAGGCACCGGCACATCACTTCCACTGCTTCGTTGACTGGACATGAAGTGGAGATGTACAGCTGGGTATCATCAGCATACTGATGATATCTCACCCCATGCCCTTGGATGATCTCAACCAGCAGTTTCATGTAGATAGAAACATAGAAACATAGAAGTCTGACGGCAGAAAAAGACCTCATGGTCCATCTTGTCTACCCTTATACTATTTTCTGTATTTTATCTTAGGATGGATATATGTTTATCCCAGGCATTTTTAAAATCAGTTACTGTGGATTTATCTACCACATCTGCTGGAAGTTTGTTCCAAGGATCTACTACTCTTTCAGTAAAATAATATTTTCTCATGTTGCTTTTGATCTTTCCCCCAACTAACTTCAGATTGTGTCCCCTTGTTCTTGTGTTCACTTTCCTATTAAAAACACTTCCCTCCTGGACCTTATTTAACCCTTTAATATATTTAAATGTTTCGATCATGTCCCCCCTTTTCCTTCTGTCCTCCAGACTATACAGATTGAGTTCATTAAGTCTTTCCTGATACGTTTTATGCTTAAGACCTTCCACCATTCTTGTAGCCCGTCTTTGGACCCGTTCAATTTTGTCAATATCTTTTTGTAGGTGAGGTCTCCAGAATTGAACACAGTATTCCAAATGTGGTCTCACCAGCATTCTATATAGTGGGATCATAATCTCCCTCTTCCTGCTTGTTATACCTCTAGCTATGCTAGACTGAGGATTCCTTTTCCCCAAGTGCATTATTTTACATTTGGAAACATTAAACTGCAGTTTCCATTGCTTAGACCATTTATCTAGTAAAGCTAAATCATTTACCATATTACAGATGCCTCCAGGAATATCAACCCTATTGCACACTTTAGAGTCATCGGCAAATAGGCAAACCTTCCCTACCAAACCTTCCCCTATGTCACTCACAAATATATTAAAAAGAATAGGACCCAGAACAGACCCTTGTGGCACACCGCTTGTAACCTGACTCTGCTCGGAATACTCGCCATTAACAATAACTCTCTGATGTCTACGCTTCAGCCAGCTGCAAATCCATTGAACTATCCAGGGATTAAGTCCAATCTTCACTAATTTATCTATCAGCTCTTTATGTGGAACCGTATCAAAGGCTTTGCTGAAGTCCAGGTAGGCAATATCCACGGCACCACCTTCATCCAACACCTTTGTGACATAGTCAAAGAAATCAATGAGATTAGTCTGACATGATTTGCCTTCAGTAAAGCCATGCTGATTTGGGTCTAATAAGTTATTGTTTTTAGGTGCTGATTTATCCTCTTTTTGAGTAGATTCTCCATCATTTTAACTACAACTGATGTCAAGCTAACTGGCCTGTAGTTACCAGCTTCTTCTCTACTGCCCTTCTTGTGAATAGGCACAACACTGGCCATTCTCCAATCCTCAGGAAGTTCTCCTGTTAACAAGGATTGGTTAAACAAATCAGTCAGGGGGGTAGCAATGACAGATCTGAGTTCTTTAAGAACTCTGGGGTGGATGCCATCTGGACCCATTGCCTTATTTAATCGTTCAAGTTCTTCTAAGACATCGGCTTCTAAGATCACTAAGATATTAAATAGCAGGGAAGAGAGGACTGACCCCTGAGGCACCCCACAAGAGAGAGACCTAGAGGTCAACCTCTGACCTCACTAACACCAACTGCGACCAACCAGAGAGGTAGGAGGAGAACCACTGAAGGACAGTGCCTCCCACTCCCAACCCCTCCAGTCGATGGTATCAAAAGCCACTGAGAGGTCAAGAAGCACCAGGACAGAGGCTGGATCAGTTTTAGGGAAGGCAGAGAAGTCTAGAACAAGGACAGAAGCACCAGCCTGAAGATGATGAGTGGGACCTCGTCGAAACATCGCCAGAAATCTCTGAAACCTACACGGTAAGAACCCCGAATATGCCAAAACCTTCATACATATATATGTGTATACGAATCTTGGAAGGGTTTCATTTTGGTGTGGAGTTCAGCGCATAATAAGCAACTAAAATTTTAAATCTGGTGGAAGAAAACTCACAAGTTTTCTCTTTTTTTTCTCTATCACACAATACTAGGATGAGGGGGCACTTCCTAAAGCTCATAGGTAAGAAAGTTAGGACAAATAAAGAGAAATATTTCTTCACCCAGAGGGTCGTTGGTTTATGGAATTCACTTCCAGAAGAGGTTGTGATAGATGTCAGCCTGGATAGCTTCAAGGCAGGATTAGACAGATTCATGGATGCAAAGTGTATTGGTGGCTATTGAAATGGATGTCCAACTGCCGCCTCTATGTTGGTTGAGGCAGGCAGGATTCCTTTGAGTACCATTTGTTGGGAGTCAAGAGAAAGGGAGGGTTTTGCCTTCTCTTTCTGCTCAAGATCCCCACATACAGTTGGTGGGCCACTGTGTGACACAGAATGCTGGACTCGATGGGCTTTGGCCCGATTCAGCATGGCTCTTCTTATGTTCTTATGCTCTTATGTTCTTATAGGTTTATTATCAATACCTGCCAAGCATGTGGAATGCCTGTCTGGCTGATATAGCAAACCTACTTATTTAGTATGTTTAAGGAAATAATTATTTACTCAGTTTTTGTTTATCTGAGTTAATTAAAACTCTTCTGTTTGTCTAAAGTAAAAAAAACTTAATTAGACACTTCTGTTTAGTTAGCAATCACACATTGATATGATTTGTCTGTACACTATGTGCCATACATTAACAATTTAGCATTGTAACTAAATTAGTAAAAGTTAATCTTTTATACTTGTATACACAATAAATTTATTATAAAAAAAATAAACGCAGGTCCAGGAAGACCAGAGCTTCTGAACACAGGACCAGCTCTGCTCAGAGAAATTGTTCTTCCTAACTTGAAAAAGATTTTGCTTAAAAAAAATCATGTCTCTGTGTCTATGATTCCTACAGCTTGGGTGTGAATGCATATGCAGTGCTTAAATCATAGCTTAAGTGCATGCACAGAAGCAAAAAAAAAGATGGCATCGCCTATGGTGCCACCAAGAGAGCCAGTTTAGCGGTGTGGTAGGCCTGGGTCACTGCCAGCTGTAGCAACCCAGACCATCAAGTTACTACCAGTTCTATAGAACCAGTCCAAACTAGGAGAAGCCCACTTCTGGTTCTGACAGGAAAGACCATAACCGCCACAGAACTCTTCCTTCAAGGATGGATCTGTAATTTTTCACTAATATGCTGTATTCCAGCTTCCTTTCTGTAAATGGAGCCAAGGAAGATCCCCAGAGGAAAAGTTGCTTCTCGCTGTAATTATCCCCATTCTGCTCTCTGAGATGTCTTCTTCTTCATCTCCAGTGACTGCCTTTGATGTAAACATCAAACTGAAGCAACATGGAAGGGATCTTGCATCAGGAAAGGATAAATGCTTCAGGTCATACTCCGTGTAATATGAATTTCAGGACAACCAGGGACTGTGCTGTTAAATGTACCTTTCTCTCCTTTCCAGATTAAGCTTTGTTTGTAAATATTGTATTTATTTGTCTCCATTTTATGTACTTATAAACATGTTTATACTTTTATCTGTTATCTTATACATGCTTGACAAAAAAAATAATTAAACAAACAAGTAAATAAAATGCTTGCTTTTTCTCTGTCAGAACAGCCACCAGCTCTTGTGAGAGAGATTTTAATTCTGTTCTTGTTTAGAAATGGGAAGTTGATCCATTCATCCCGATGAATTATGGGCCTCCTGCTTCTGCTTCTGATGCTTCTGTTGTCCCTGCCAGTCTCTGGGAATCGTAGAGTGAAATGTCCACGGACTTTGGAGCACCAGGATGGGGGAAAACCCTGGAGCTACTACAGACCAGGAGATCATCTTATTAGTATTATGACCACTGCAACAAAGATATTGAATATAACGTTCCCTTTCAATGTAGTTCCTTCTATTCAGTCTCATTCGTAAGTCAGATTAACAGATCTGATAATTGCTGATAATCGAGTTGCATACACTTCATTTATAATTCTAATACCTGTCTTTGTTCTCCTTATTCCACTTTCTCCTGCATTACAGCACTTTCTACTTCCCTGAATCATTTTTATTTCCATGTTGTCTTTGTCTTATTTGGAGGAAGAGATTCAAATCCAAAGATGAGATGGGGGGAATCTGAAAGAAGTCCACATTATTTTTCTCTCCCCGTTCAATCTTGAATTCATGGACTTGAATACTGAGTTTTGTTTCAGTGACTGATTGTTGTAGTTTTCCCCTGCACAGCTCATTTCAAATATAACCACTCATTGATATTTAGTTCCTGATTCTTATAGAAATACAGGATGAGTTATTTTTAAAATTGGTTTCTCAGTCACTTTTGAAACATCCTCTTCTTTTTATGATGGTTCTACATTACTTTAATTATTCAATTATATTGACCCCTAGTTACTGGGCAGAAGAAAATTATGATAGTACTGCCACAAAGAATGGTGTATTTATTTATTTATTTATTTATTTATTTATTTATTTATTTATTATTTGGATTTGTATGCCGCCCCTCTCCGAAGACTCGGGGCAGCTCACAACAAGTGAAAAAAAATACCAATACAATCCAATTAATTAAAATACTATAATGCAATCCTTAATCCAGGTGAAAGGCTGTATCAATTCCATCTTCTCAACATTCATTAAAATTAAATGCAGGTTTACAGTCAGTATTGGCTTAAGACTGTTCAAGAGACAACAAAGTGGATTAGATTGGGGGGATAATAATATTGTTGATTTTGTTTATGACGATAGCACGATCATTTTTACAGGAGTTTATGTACTGCTCTTTCAAAAGTGCAATATTTTATTTTCACCAGTGAAGCAAAAATATAAAATACATATTTTGCAATTGATGAGGATGGTGATGATAAAATGAACTTTTTTTCACAGTAAAATATCTTCAGATCAGTCTAAAATCCTACGCTTCATTTTGGCTATTCAAGCGGTCACTACGAATTCCCAGCTCCTGCAGAATCTCACACTTGGCTACAACATCCACGACAACTATTTCAACACCCTTGTCGCTTTGGATGCCTTGATGGATATGCTTTCTACTGGAGAAGCCAATGTCCCCAACTACAGCTGTGGAAAGAAGGACAACATTTTGGCCTTTTTCGATGCAGATGACAGGGACAACTCCATGCAGATGTCAACATTAATAGCCCCCTACAAAATTCCACAGGTTTGTATGTGTGCATCTCTATCTAGCAAAGTGAAAGGATTACTAGGATAGTTAAGCTAAACATTCAGCTACTAAACAAATAATTCCCTCAAAGCTATAAACTATTTACTAAGTCTGCATTATGGTACTTGAAGATTGATATCTTCTCATTGTTTCCATCACTCATCTCCTCCCACTAATGACTGTATGACTGTAACTTTGTTGCTTTAAATTGACTGGTTCCTAATACGATTGGATTACTTATTTTTACTCTACTACTATCACTAAGTGGTGTACCTTGTGATTCTTTACTCTTTTCTTTTATGTACACTGTGAGCATGTGCACCAAGACAAATTCCTCGTGTGTCCAATCACACTTGGCCAATAAAATTCTATTCTATTCCATTCTGTTCTGTTCTGTTCTGTTCTGCTCTGCTCTGCTCTATTCTATTCTATTCTATTCTAGTCCATTCCGTTCCATTCCATTCCACAATAAATCCAACCATATCTACTCTATGGAATTCAAGAGTTGCTTTTCTCTATGGCTACTCTATATAAGTTGTCCAGTGATGGGACTGACATTTGGGAGAGGGAAAGCATGAAAGCAGCCATATCATCTCAAGACACCATCCTCATTGCTTTGGCGGCTTCTGCTGCATCATTGCAAAGGTAGGGAAAAGGTCTGCATCCCAATCAAAGGGTATTCTTTGCAACAGGAAGCACTGATGGAAAGCTCTTACTGTCTACCTCTTAGACAAAGTAATGATGTACAAATTCCAGATTCATGGAAAGAATCCGAAATGGCTTACCTGATCTAAGGTTTATAAGGCATATAACATAAAGACTCTGTCCGCAATCTGGAGTTTGACTTGGTTCAGCCCTCCATCTTTTCAAGGTTGGTAAATTGGTAACATACAGATTGTTGGAGAAAATATTCTGACATTGTAAACTACCCAGAGAGTGCTGTAAAGAGGCAAGGAGGTGCAGTGGTTAGAGTCCAAAACTGCATGCTACTTCTGCTGACTGCTAGCTGCAGTTTGGCAGTTCAAATCTCACCTGCTCAAGGTTTACCCAACGTTTCCATCCTTTCAAGTTGGGTAAAGTGAGAACCCACATTGTTAGAGGCAATATACTGATTCTGTAAAACCACACAGAGAGGGCTGTAAAAGCACTATGAAGCGGGTTATAAGTCTAAGAGCAGTTGCTGTTGCTATTTTGGGACAGTATATACCCTGTGACGAATGTTCTTCCTGCGTCAACTCAGGAACTCAGTTTAAGACTGCCCAAGGAGCGGTTGATATAGTTCTACAAAGAAATTATTGGGTTTATCTTCTTCAAACTGTCTGGTTTGATGCAGCAACTAAACGGGACAGGTACAAACTTTGACAGATAGTTAGGACTGCAGAACAAAAACAATTGCAAGAAACCTGCCTCTCACTGAGGACCTGTTTGCTGCATGAACTAGTAACAAGGCTGAAAAATATATACAGACCCCCTCACATCATGGACATAACTGTTTAAACTTCTCCTTTCAGGACACTGCTATGGGGCATTGCATGCCAAAACAA
Organism: Erythrolamprus reginae; assembly: GCF_031021105.1. Classification (NCBI taxonomy): domain Eukaryota; kingdom Metazoa; phylum Chordata; class Lepidosauria; order Squamata; family Dipsadidae; genus Erythrolamprus; species Erythrolamprus reginae. The sequence continues at coordinate 21,118,158 of NC_091951.1, read as the reverse complement.
TTAGACATAAAGACAGAGTTTTCCCCTCGTGCCATCACTCTGCTTGAATACCTAATTATCAGAGTTATCTTATGTTTAAGGATTTTTATCCATGTTATATGGCTGTGTTATTATTATCCTTCTTATCTTTTCTACTCCTTTTGGCATCTAATGATTGTATTACCTTGCTGTATGTAGAATTGCTTTTATGTACATATTGTTTGCATGTTTTTATGTGCACTGATTATATTACCTGTTTGTTTGTCTATATCAGTGATGGTGAACCTATGGCACGGGTGCAACTGTATTTAACAATTGTCAACCCCAAGGGGGGGGAGATTGTTAGTACATGGTACATTCCAATATTTGGGTTTGCCATGTATGTTAAACTACCAATTGTAGTTTGTATTTTTACAGTTGCAATATCTCTTTAAGGACTTTGGCTGGTTAGCCATAAGAGGGCGCCAGCACTCTCTCCTATTGATGACGCTGGATAGCTCCTTCACCCTTCTGCCTTTTTTCTTGTGGGAGGCGTATTTTTCTGCTTCGTGCTGCTATGTGCAGTTTGTTGATTATTTTCTGCTTTGTGCTTGTAGACATGTAGATATGTAAATGATAGTTGTTTAGCATATTAAGTCTGTGTCGTTACTGGCTGTATCACACATCCACACTCTTCCTTGAACTCTGCTCTGCATATGTCAAAGGTCTCGCAGCCTAGCTGCACCGAGACATACCAACACATGTGCACTTGTTGGGGCTGCGCTCAGGGAAAGCCAAACTTCCAGATGCTAACACTCATGCATGCCCGATGATCAGCTGACCGGGATACATGCGCAGGACAGTTTTTAACACTACCGCACACACGTAGGGATTGCGCTCCAGAAATTTCAGCGAGCCAGCATGCATGAATGCACTAGTTTACAACACTGCCATGCAAGTTGTGTGGGCATGCACACAAGAAACCCAGAAGACAAACAGACAAGGACACATGTGCCGGGCAACGTGGCTTCGCAAGCCACTTTGGGCACCCATGCGATAGGTCTGCCATCACAGTCCAATACCATTTCAGACAAATAGCTATCCAGCCTTCTTAAAGGCCTCCAGTGATGGAGCACTCACAACCTCTGAAGGCAATTTATTCCACTAGTTAATTATTCTCACTGTTAATAAGTTTCTCCTTAGTTCTAGGTCGCTTCTCTCCTTGATTAGTTTCCATCCGTTGCTTCTTGTTCTGCCTTCGGATACTTTGGAGAATAGCTTCACTCCCTCTTCTTTGTGGCAGCCCCTCAAATATTGGAACACTGCTATCATGTCACCCCTGATCCTTCTTTTCACTAGACTAGACATATCCAATTCCTGCAACCATTTATGTACAGTATTTCATATGTTTTATGCAATAACATATACAGCATATAATCATATGTTCATAACAGATTTAACCAAGTCCCTTCGAATGAAAAGATTTGTATTTTTGGAAATCTAGAGAAGACGACTTAACATATCTATTATTTCAATGTCGATGCATAAGAAAGCAACATATGTGTAGTCTACACATATGGACTACACATTAAATAAATGACCTATTGCAATCCCTATATTAAAATAATAACACATTTTCTCCTCGGACAGAATTTAAAACTTACATATAATATGGCTTTTTATTTGAAGAAAAAAGTTCAGTTGAAATCTGCAAATGTAGGTCTAATTACAGGAAAAAAGTAGGGGTGAATCAGAAATATGATTTGCATTCTTTGTTCTGATTCTTACTTAAAGTATTTCTTTTATTTGTTTTCTGAACTTGTTAATATTCTGTGTTTAATGTTCTGAGCTATGATATGGTCTATTGGCTAGTGATCAACAGTACAGTATTATAATATCTTCCTAACAAAACTGTTGGATTCTTTGAAAGCTAATAACTGATCCTAAATGCAGTATTCTTCCGTTTTTTCAGATCCGCTTCACTGTTTCAGAAGCTCTGAGTAATAAAAGTCAATTCCCTTTTTTTTATTGGATGCTCCCCAAATTAGGTATTCTCTACCCAGGAATTGTCCAACTACTCCTCCATTTCAAATGGACCTTGATTGGCCTCTTTGCTTCAGACACACAGGAGGGAGAGAATTTCACGAGGATGTTTACTCCTATACTTGTCAGGAATGGAATTTGCATTGTTGTATCGCAACAATTCTCCACCACTGGACACACAACACCCTTCAGGGATGCCCTCTCTAAGTGGAGACAAGTCAATGTCTTTGTTCACTTCATAGAATATTTTGCCCTTTGGGACAGACTTCTTCCTTTCCATTCAACCCTTAAGAGTTTGCCAGAACCCATTGAAGGAAAAGTCTGGATAATTGCAAACTTTGGGGAATTTCAAATAAGAAGACACACATTTCTCAAATATGTCCATAGTGTTTGGTCCTACTGTTTTCAGTGGAAGGAAAGGCCAAGTGACAGTTCCTTCAAACCAGATCTCTCTGTGCAACCACAGCTCGGAGATCAGTCTTTCCGCTGTTCTTTTTCGAAGGACATCATTTCTCTCAAAGGCCGGAGAAGATGCACTGAGAAATCACCATTGAAAACAAAAGTGGAAAAAAGTATAATGTGGAACCGATATAACCACATTACTTACACTTTGATTAATAGTCTGGCCCATTCCTTGAATAATGCATATTCCTCCATAGCCAAGAGGAGAAGGAAAGAGGGAGAAGAGAGGCTGGGGACTCAAAAGCTGCAGTCATGGCAGGTATGAGGTTCTGAAAAAGATCCATCAAACTTACTTTCTTTGGCGAGGGGATACAAGGGAGGAGTGGTAGCATCTCAACCCTTTTGTGTTTTGAAAGCAGAGGCATTATTTAGCCAGTTCTGACCAATTCTGGCGAAGCAGTAGTGGAAATTTTGAGTAGTTCGGAGAATCTGTAAAGACCACCTCTGACTGGGCCCACTCTCATCTATTCTTTGGCTCCTGTTCTGGTTTCTGGTAGAAGTTTAGTAATTACAAATAACTCTCATGAAATGCATCATTTCATGAATAAAGCAACTCCGTTTATTTCTCTGCTCTCCTGTTTTTCAACACCTTCCAGATATCACTTGGTCTGTCATCTCTCTCTCAGCCACATTTCTCACATTCCTTTTCCTGCTTCACTTAGACAAGATTTATTTCCTAACTACATAGCTATAAAAAAAACAGCAGCACTGACTAAATACAATACAAAATACTTTGGCTTACTTTAGCATGGTGAAAGACCCCTCCATATTTCTTTTCAGCAACATTGAAACTCCACCCTTCTTCTCCACTAGCCCCCTGACATGCCAAATACCTCACTACAATATTTAACCCATTTTTCTCCTTTATATCTTCTTCCAGACCTTTGCTCTCTACGTTTCTGAATCCTTCTGAATTTAGGGTTAACCCAGCGCACGTCTGATTCTCCCTCACTAGATCCTGAACTCATATCCCCATCCTGTGGCTGGACTCCCACCTGTTCTACTACTTGTAACCCCGGGCCCCCCACTACTTCATAAACACTATCTGAATCTGAGTCCTCAATATCTTTATCATCCTCCAACTGATCAAGAGTATGTACAACACCTCCCAAATCCCAGCTGATCAGGAGGGAATGGAGATTTTACAGTATCCTTCTCCTGCCATGCCCGTCAAGCTACATCATGCCCACCAACCCGTGGCCACAGAACTGGTAGTAAAAAAAATTTAATCCCACCATTGTCAAAAGGCCAACATGTTTGCCCAATCTAATCACTTGGGGATAATATTCCAAAGAGTGGGTACTGTGACATACATACATTGATAATAATCAGGGATGTTGATAATAATAATAATAATAATAATAATAATAATAATAATAATAATAATAATAATAATTTATTAGGTTTGTATGCCGCCCCTCTCCGAAGACTTGGGGCAGATATTAAAGCTGCCTTCCTTTATCAAGTCCCTAGTTGCTAAAAATCAATATTTGTCTACCAGCTTTCATTTAAGCATTGATCTGTATCAAAAAATCATATATATTTTTCTTGATTACAGAAAACCAGAGTTGACAGATCTCGATTTTTTGATTGAACTGATTTAAAAGTAAAGCTTCAAGAAAAATAGAAACATAGAAGAGCTGTCAATCTTCTATGTTTCTATTTTTCTTAAAGCTTTACTTTTAAATCAGTTCAATCAAAAAATCGCGATCTGTCAACTCTGGTTTTCTGTAATACATCAAACTTACTTTTTTTGGCAAGGGAATACAAGGGAGGAGGGGTAGCATCTCAACACTTTTGTGCTTCAAAAGCAGAGGCGTTATTTAGCAGGTTCTGACCAATTCTGGAGAACCAGTAGAGGAAATTTTGAGTAGTTCGGAGAATCAGTAAATACCACCTCTGACTGGATTCACTCTCATCTATTCTTTGCCTCCAGAGTCCAATGTGATCAGGAGGAAATGGGGATTTTGCAGTATCCTTCCCCTGGAGAGGAGAGGGAATGGAGATTTTACAGTATCCTTCTCCTGCCATGCCCACCAAGCTACACCACACCCACTAAGCTATGGCCACAGAACTGGTAGTAAAAAAATTTGAATCCCACCACTGTCAAAAGGCCAACATGTTTGGCCAATATAATCACTTGGGGATAATGTTCCAAAGAGGTGGTACCATGACATACATAGGAATGTTGATATTAAAACTGCCTTACTTTATCAAATCCCTAGCTGCTAAATCAATATTTTTCTTCTAGCTTTCATTTATGCATTGATCTGTATCAGGAAATCATAATCTTTTTTCATGAGGCTTTACTTTTAAATCAGTTCAAAATATTTTTGTCTATGAGTTGTTACAAATACTTTAACCAAAAATCACGATCTGTCAACTCTGGTTTTCTGTAATACAGAAAATATATAAGAATAGATGACCAAGGAATAATTGTTATTTATAAATAATAGTTTTGATGGGGAACATTTAAAATTATTGAGTACCGTATATACTCGAGTATAAGTCGGGTTTTTTTAGCCCAAAAATGGGCTGAAAAACCCGACCTCGACTTATAATCGGGTGACTGACATGTCACCACAAGAGGGCGCAAGCGGCTGAGGGAAAGACAGCCGTCTGCCTTTGCTTCAGCTAGAAAGAAGCGGCAACTGCCCGGTCAAGAAGCAAGAATCCACCTAGCCAAACGGCTTTTTTCTTGTTTAGCGCGGCGTTCAAGTGGTTGGCAGGTTCCTTTGCTTGCACGCAAGAGCCAACCACTCGAACGCCACGCTAAACAAGAAAAAAGCCGTTTGGCTAGGGGGTAGATTCTTGCTTCTTAACCGGGCAGTTGCCCCCTCTCCCAGAACTTCTTTGGAGCTGAAGCAAAGGCAGACGGCTGTCTTTCCCTAAGCCGCTTCCTGGAGACCGCTAAAGATATCGCTCTGGGAGAGGGGGCAACTGCCCGGTTAAGAAGCAAGAATTCCCCCCCCCCAGCCAAACGGCTTTTTTCTTGTTTAGCGCGGCGTTCGAGTGGTTGGCTCTTGCGTGCAAGCAAAGGAACCTGCCAACCACTCGAACGCCACGCTAAACAAGAAAAAAGCCGTTTTGCTGGGGGGGGGGGGAAATTCTTGCTTCTTAAACCGGGAGCAGTTGCCCCCTCTCCCAAAGCGATGTCCCAAAGCGGTCTCCGGGAAGCGACCGAGGGAAAGGCAATCGTCTGCCTTTCCTTCAGCCCGAAAGAGAAGGCAAATGCCCCGCCTTCCCCCAGCCAGTTAACCGAGCGCTTCAAGTTAACCGGCTGGGGGAAGGCGGGGCATTTGCCTCCTCTTTCGGACTGAAGGAAAGGCAGACGATTGCCTTTCCCTCGGTCGCTTCCCGGAGACCGCTTTGGGACATCGCTTTGGGAGAGGGGGCAACTGCTCCCAGTTAAGAAGCAAGAATCCCTCCCCCCTAGCCAAACGGCTTTTTTCTTGTTTAGCGCGTCGTTCGAGTGGTTGGCTCTTGCGTGCAAACAAAGGAACCTGCCAACCACTCGAACGCCACGCTAAACAAGAAAAAAGCCGTTTCGCTGGGGGGGGGGATTCTTGCTTCTTAAACCGGGAGGAGTTGCCCCCTCTCCCAAAGCGATGTCCCAAAGCGGTCTGCGGGAAGCGACCGAGGGAAAGGCAATCGTCTGCCTTTCCTTCAGCCCGAAAGAGGAGGCAAATGCCCCGCCTTCCCCCAGCCGGTTAACTTGAAGCGCTCGGTTAACTGGCTGGGGGAAGGCGGGGCATTTGCCTTCTCTTTTGAGCTGAAGGAAAGGCAGACGATTGCCTTTCCCTCGGTCCCTTCCCGGAGACCGCTTTGGGACATCGCTTTGCTTGCGCCTGCCCCTCCTACAGCGGAGAGAGGCGGCAAATGGCCAGCCCTTCCCCCACCCGCTTAGCTGAGCCCTTCGGGAAGGTGCCGCCTGTCTTCGCTGTAGGAAAGGCAGGCACATCCGAAGCGCGTGGGGAAGTGGCTGTGGGAGGCAACGACATTCCTAAGCCGGTGAGGTGTAGGGGGGGGGGGGGTGGCGAGAAGATAGAAGCAAGAATCCACCCCCCCAGCTTTTCCCCCCTCTCCCCGCAAGAAAAGGAGCCAGCCAAACACTCCAATGCCGCGCTAGAGGGGGGAAAAGCCGATGAGGTGTGTGTGTGTGTGGGGGGGTGGATTCTTGCTTGTCTTCTCAACACCCCCTCACCCCACCTCTCGGGAAGAGAGCAACAGGAAAGGACGCGGTTTTCTTCTGCCGGGTCGAGGACAAAGCGGGTGTTGAGGGCGGCGGGCGAGCAACATTTCAGCGGGGAGAAAACCCCAAGCTGACAGTGCCTTTTAAAATCACTCTCCTCTCAGCCTGGGCAAGCTGCCGAGAAGTGGGGTTTTCGGAGTGGGGAGGCAAAAACGCTCAGAATGTCACCAACGAGGCATTTCTCCAAGGGGCGGGGGTCCCTAAACTTTCCTTTAACCCCAGCGGACACAAAGATGGGAATGCGTGGTCCTTGCCAGCCACCCATCTGCGGGGGCTGCTCCGCGCCAAGGCAGAATTAAATTCAACAACCAAAATATTATATTTTTAAAAAACATACTTTTTTGACAGTTTGTTTGCCTTTTAAGACATCTCTCTGGCTGTGCCTAATGTCAACAATAAAATTTTTTGCCAGGTGAATTTTTTTTTGCCAGATTAGCTATGGATCTCACTGAAGAAATTTTAAAGAATACTCAAAATGATTCTTCATTTGCTTTGTAACCTTAAATAAAAAAACAATACAGTATTGACTCTGTAATTTACCCGGGGAGGGGACAGGAGGGGGGCGCAGACAGACAGGAAAGGAAGACAGACAGACAGACAGACAGACAGACAGATAGAGACCTATGACCACAATTGAGCTCAAAATTTGTTGTTAAGCAAAAGCATTGTTAAGTGAAAATCACCACATTTTACTCAATCCATGACATTTCCTAGCTCTAACAGTGATGTGCAAGCTAGGGAAGTACCGGTACATCTGAAGACATGTGTAATGTTCTAGTTATGGTTAACTGTGTGGCAGAAAGTGGACTCTGGGTTTGTTTTCCTATTACAGTGAGGTTGAATGTACCATATATAATTTTACAAGAGCTCTCTCTCTTTCTCTCTCTGTATATACACATACAGTTTATATAGTAGATAATGTACAGTATATTTTTGTGTGCCTGTGTGTAATATTTATTTACACATATGGCATATATACATAGAATTAAGTATATTTTGGATGTTCAGTAATTGTAAATATAGAGGGAAATTGTATCTCTTTGAGGCAAGGAGAGGTCAAGTATCCTAACCCTAACCCAAACCAGCAGGAGCAGGGGATTAAGGTAAGTACCTAGGTACTTGCAATTTTTTTGCCTATACCTGCCTTGGGGGATATATACCTGTTTACCCTCTTTTAAACTTACAGAGCTAGTTTACTGGCTTTCTTTGAAATAAATATTCTAAAATATTTAATCTACTGATGCCTCAATTGATGTAATTTTATTGGTTTCCATTTTTATAAGTTACCAGTAGCCGCTGCAATTTCCACCCTCGACTTATACAGGGGTTTATAAATTTTCCCAGTTTTTGTGGCAAAAGTAGGCGCCTCGACTTATAGTCGGAGCGACTTATACTCGAGTATATACGGTACATTATCAAGATAATTTTTATCCATGTAATTATCATACCATCCAGACATCACTTAAGTAGACTCATAATTACATCAAAAAATTATTGTACTGAAATTAGCAGTACAGTATTCCTATAATCTATTTAGTAAGTATAATGATATGTGAGAATGACTTTTGGGAGAGGGAGAAGAGTTTCTGCCCAGGGAAGGATTGGATAAGTAGGGAGATGTGCACCACAATATAATATGAGAAAAAGAAAGCGAAAAAGGATTTGCCTAAATATTCAGGCTGAAAAACACATTGGTAGTAGATTTGAACTTTCAAAATTGCAAAATTCTTTTCATGTAGCAATAAATAAACTAGAAGTAGCTTATCTGGCCACCTTTCACATCTGGTTAACCTGGGACAACATCCGCCTAATAACTTTGTCCCTGGTAAATCCTTGCTTTCTATTAATTACTCTGTTGTTTTCCAGGACTTTGTGAATAATTTGTATTTGTATTTATTAGTTTGTCAAACATATACAAGATAGCTGATATAAATATAAACATGGACATGGAGATGGACGAAATAAATGAATACAAATAAATGGGGACAGTAGGACAGGGACGGTAGACATGGTAGTGCACATGCATCCCCCTTTTACAGACTTCTTAGAAATGGGGTAAGGTCCATGGTCAACAGTTTAAGGTTGAAGCTATGAGGGTTAGAGGATGTAACAATGGATCGGGCATTGACCACTCTGTTACTGAAGTCATTGAATTGTTGGACCATTTTTTCATGCAGACTGGTCAGATTTTTGAGCCAAAATCCATGCAGTTGATCATTGCCAGGTGATGTCCAGCTTTTTCCTTACTCATTTGCTGATCATTTCAGTTGTTAATTCTATTTATTTATTTATTTATTTTGTCCAATACATAATGCACATTGAAGAGAAAGATATGTAATAATATAAGTAAAGAAAAGAATAGAAGAAAAGATATAAAAGTATAGGTGAACATATTTGAAAGGAAGAAAAGATAAATGAGATAAGGAGAGACAATTGGACAAGAGATGGAAGGCACACTGGTGCACATATGCACGCCCCTTACTGACCTCTAAGGAACCTAGAGAGGTCAATCATGGATAGTCTAAGGGAAAAATATTTGGGGTTAGGGGTTGACACTACTGAGTCAGGTAATGAGTTCCACGCTTCGACAACTTGGTTGCTGAAGTCATATTTTTTACAGTCAAGTTTGGAGCGGTTAATATTAAGTTTGAATCTGTTGTGTGCTCTTGTGTTGTTGCGATTGAAGCTGAAATAGTCATTGACAGGTAGAACGTTGCAGCATATCATCTTGTGGGAAATACTTAGATCGTGTGTTAGGTGACGTAGTTCTAAGCTTTCTAGACCTAGGATTGATAGTCTGCTTTCGTAGGGTATTCTGTTTCGAGTGGAGGAGTGAAGGGCTCTTCTGGTGAAGTATCTTTGGACATTTTCAAGGGTGTTGATGTCCGAGATGTGGTGTGGGTTCCAGACAGATGAACTGTATTCAAGGATGGGTCTGGCAAAAGTTTTGTAGGCTCTCGTGAGTAGCATGAGATTGCCAGAGCAGAAGGTGCGTAGGATCAGGTTAACAACTCTAGAAGCCTTTTCGGCGATATTGTTGCAGTGGGCTCTGGCACTTAGATCATTTGATATTAGTATTCCAAGGTCTTTTACTGAGTGGGGGTTGGCTGTGAGATTTTGTTTATTCAGTTTATATATGAAGTTCATATTCTTTTTGCCGATGTGGAGGGTAGAACATTTGCTGGTTGATATTTGAAGTTGCCATGTGCTAGACCAATGTGAGACAAAGTTAAGGTCTTTTTGGAGAATAGATGTGTTATCCATGGTGTTGAAAAGTTTTACATCGTCGGCAAAAAGAACACAGTTGCTTGTGATATGATCACATAGGTCGTTGATGTAGAGAATAAATAGAGTAGGTCCTAGTACGCTGCCTTGGGGAACGCCACTTTTAACCGGGACAGGGGTGGAAATGGCGCTTCCAATTTTGACAACTTGTTGCCTGTTTGACAGGAATGCAGTAATCCAGCTGTGGAGGAATCCAGAGATGCCATAGGATTTGAGTTTTAGGAGTAGTTTGTCATGGAGCACTGAATCGAAGGCTTTGCAAAAGTCAATATAAATTGCATCAATGGATTTTCCTTGATCTAGGTGGGTAGTCCATATGTTTTTGCAGTGAAGTAGTAGAAGGTTGCAGGATAATTTCTTTCTGAATCCAAATTGTTTGTTAGAGAGTAGGTTATTAGATTCTAAGTAAAGGGTGATTGATTGATTGATTGATTTATAATTGATTCCATGACTTTACATGAGATGCAGCATAGCGAAATTGGTCTGTAGTTGTCAACGAGAGAAGGGTCTCCTTTTTTGTAGATGGGGATGACTACTGCTTTTGACCATAGCTTGGGGAGTGTGCTGGTCCTGAAGGAATTTTGAAAGATGATGCTTAGTGGTTTGGCTAAAGCTGAAGAAAGTTTTTTTTAGGAAATATGCGCAAAGATCATCTGGTCCGACTGATAAAGAGGTTCCATTTTGTTTTGTGAGAATTTTTCCTCAAATTCTTTTATCCACAATGCAGTTGTTGCAGTTTTCTCAGGCTTTTCAACTACTACAGTGATCCCCCGCTCGTTGCGAGGGTTCCGTTCCAGGACCCCCCGCAACGAGCGGGTTTTCGCGAAGTAGCGCTGCGGAAGTAAAAACACCATCTGCGCATGTGCAGATGGTGTTTTTACTTCCGCAGCGCTAGCGAGGAGCCGAAGATTGGGGGCGGCGCGGCTGTTTTAAAACGTCGCAGCCGGCATGGGGGGCTTGCCAGCACCCCCCGGACCCCCAACCCAGGTTTGGGGGGCTGCTAGGAAGCCCCCCATGCCAGTGGTGATGTTTTACAACAGCCGCGCCGCCCCCAATCTTCGGCTCCTCGCTAGCGGGCAGGCAGGCGGCTCGCTCTCGCCGCTTTCCACCTGAGTCCTGAAGCGAATTCGCTTCAGGACTCAGGTGGAAAGCGGCGAGAATGAACGGCGTGGGCGCGGGACGCGCGAGCGAGCAGCGGACAAGCCGTTCGCTAGCGCTCGCTCTCGCCGCTTTCCACCTGAGTCCTGAAGCGAATTCGCTTCAGGACTCAGGTGGAAAGCGGCGAGAATGAACGGCGTGGGCGCGGGACGCGCGAGCGAGCAGCGGACAAGCCGTTCGCTAGCGCTCGCTCTCGCCGCTTTCCACCTGAGTCCTGAAGCGAATTCGCTTCAGGACTCAGGTGGAAAGCGGCGAGAATGAACGGCGTGGGCGCGGGACGCGCGAGCGAGCAGCGGACAAGCCGTTTGCTAGCGCTCGCTCTCGCCGCTTTCCACCTGAGTCCTGAAGCGAATTCGCTTCAGGACTCAGGTGGAAAGCGGCGAGAATGAACGGCGTGGGCGCAGGACGCGCGAGCGAGCAGCGGACAAGCCGTTTGCTAGCGCTCGCTCTCGCCGCTTTCCACCTGAGTCCTGAAGCGAATTCGCTTCAGGACTCAGGTGGAAAGCGGCGAGAATGAACGGCGTGGGGGCGGGACGCGCGAGCGAGCAGCAGACAAGCTGTTCGCTAGCGCTCGCTCTCGCCGCTTTCCACCTGAGTCCTGAGGCGAATTCGCTTCAGGACTCAGGTGGAAAGCGGCGAGAATGAACGGCGTGGGCGGGCGAAGGGCAGGCGGCAGCGAGGAGTTTGCGTGGGCGGTGGGGAAACTCCTTGCTGATGCCCGCCACTCGCCCTCCTGCCAGCAAGAGGGGGAAGACCCAGGGAAGCCGCCCAGCAGCTGATCTGCCGGGCGCCATCTACGCATGCGTGCCCATAGAAAAAAAGGGCACGCATGCGCAGATGGTGTTTTGACTTCCGGATTAAAAAATCGCAAATTACCCTGTTCGCAATGGTCGGGGACGCAATAACCGGGGGATCACTGTATATCTATTTCTTGATTCAAGCTCTTGTAAAACCATCTTTGGTCTAACCCAAACAATTGGTTTTGTAATAACAACAATAACAAAAACAACAACAATATATCATGACACATTCTGCTGAACCTTTCTTTTTCACTTTTGAGGACAGTGATAACCCGTGTTCTCCCAATTCAGGATATTTGCAAGTGAGACAACTGTAGTAGAAAGGTTCAAATGTAAAAAGACATGTGGGATAAAAACAAACAAAAAACAAGGTTTCTGCTTTTTAAATTCCTGGATATTTCTATTCTAGTTCCATCCATTTCTGAAGAAGAATGAGTTTTGCAATCTTTCCCCCCTGAAACTGTACTTGGACCAAAATGGGGATATAGCAGCAAATCTGAACCTCATAAGCTGGATAGTTCTCTCCAGGGAGGATCCTATTAGAGAAAAACTAGGAAGTTTTGAAACACAAAGACTTACTATCAGTCAAGATGCTTTTTCACGGCTAAAGTTGCTCAACAAGGTGGGTGAAATATTGCTATTTTTTCTTGTTTTACAGATCCTTGGGACAGGTGGCTAAACCTACTCACCAAATACCATGGCCTTCAGTGAGAACTGAAGGTGGGAAGTAGAATAGAATGGAAAGGAGTGAAGTGGACTAGAATATCAGAGTTGGAAGGGACCCTGGAGGTCTTCTAGTCCAACCCCATGCTCAAGCAGAAAACCCTATACCGGTGATGGTGAATCTTTTTCCCCTCGGGGCTGAAAGAGTGTGGGCGTGCACTATTGCATAGGCATGAGTGCCCACACCCATAATTCAGTGCCTGGGGAGGGTGAAAACAGCTTTCCCCACCCCCAGGGTGGCCCTCTGCAGGCTGAAAATGGTCTGTTTCCCAACTTCTGGTGGGCCCAGTAGGGTCGTGTTTTTTTGCCCTCCCCATGCTCCAAAGGCTTCCCCAGAGCGGAGAGAAAGTAAAAACACCCTCCCCCTTCTGCCTGGAGGTTCTCTGGAAGCCAAAAATGCCCTCCCAGAGCCTCTGCCAGTCAAAAAACAGGTGGCCAGCAGATACATGCACGTTGGAGCTGAGCTAGGGCAACAGCTCATGTGCCAGCAGATATGGCTCCACGTGCCACCTGTGGCACCTGTGCCATAGGTTTGCCATCACTGCCCTATACAATTTCAGACAAATGTCCAATGTCTTCTTAAAAACTTCCAGCATTGGAGCACCAATAATTTTGGAAGGCAAGCTGTTAAACTGATTGATTGCTCTCACTGTGAGGATATTTTTCCTTAGTTATAGGTTGGATTTTTTTTCTTGCCTTCAGGCCTTTGGAAAATAGGCTGACCCCTTACATAAACATTTGGGAAACAGGTGCACACATATACACACACATTCAAACTTACAAAGAACTGATAAAAAAATAGGTGGAGACTAGTATAGATCTATTTCAAGCTATTTATCTACTTTTCCCTTTTAGCCACAAGTTCACCCCACTTATCAGTTGAGCGGGGGAAAGATTAAATGAAAGGCAAAAGGAAGCAGTATGTTCCCTCTCATATTTGGATATACCAGGTGACTCGACAGAAATACATACGTACATACTTACATACAGGGTTGGGCAGCAGGCAGGACAGGATGGAACGCAGTTCCACTGGCGGAAATGAAGCTGTGTGTCCAGTTCCAGCTGACTATCCCCCCCTCCCATCCTCTTCCTCCTCCTCAGAAAGTGGCAGGGAGACTAGAACTGGCAGGAGTTGCAGGGGGCTCATTTCCTCTCCCCTCTTTTCTCAACAGCTGATCAGTACCCATTCGCCGAGCTACCCAGCCTGCGGCAGGGGGCAACCCAAGAAGGAGAGTGTGGGAAACGCAAAGCAAATTGTCACCCCAAAGTGAGACACTGGTGAGGTTGTAAGTCAAGGACTAAACAATTCACTTGAACGATGCTGATCATTCAAGCCCCTCCTACCCGGTCACATGGCCGGCAAGCCACTACCTAGTCACATGACCATCAAGGCACACCCACAAAATAAGCCACACCCATAGTGTGGCAGTAAAAATTTTGGCTGCCCATTACTGCTTACACACATACATACATAGAGGCTGGGGTTGCTACTACTGATGCTACCAGTGCACTACCAGTGCATTTTGCAGAAGCAAAATCTCATTCGGATGCACATGCACACAAAGTTCCACGAGTAGCTCCAGTTTTACTACCGCTGTGGCGTCCTCATTTGTACCAGTAAGAACTCGATACTGCATACATATATATATGCACATACATACATACACACATACATATAATTGGCAAGGTATCCTTCAGATGCTACAATATAGAACACTAATTTCAATTGATTTAGTTGTGTCCAGTGTGGAATGCTGGGTGATTAGTCTTTAGTTTGCCATGGCCACAGTGACTGTGATAAGGACCTAGGAGCCTTGGTGGATGATCACTTAAACATGACGCAGCAGTGTGTGGCAGCAGCCAAAAATATACTGCTCAAAAAAAGCCTAGATCTGAATGAATGAAATATTCTCATTGAATATTTCATTTGCACAACTACTCCATTTGCATAACAGCATGTGAAATTGACTGTCAATCAGTGTTGCTTCCTAAGTGGACAGTTTGATTTCACGGAAGATTGATTTCCTTGGAGTTATATTGTGTTTTTAAAGAGTTCCCTTTATTTTTTTGAGCAGTGTACAATCCTTGGTTGCATAAACAGAGGCCCAGAAGCAAAATCAGGTGAAGTGCTTAGTCCACTTTATAAAGTCTTAGTAAATTACTTAGTAGTAACATCTGGAATATTTCCTCCAGTTTTGATTACCAAATTACCAGTAATGGGACGCCACGCTTTTTGTGGATGTGGCTTAATGGTCATGTGACTGGGCAGGAGTGGCTTGCTGCCCATGTGATCAGATGGGAGTGGCTTGAACAATCATCATCGTTCAAGTGAACTGTTAAGTCCTCGACTTACAACCTTACCAGTATCACTCACTGGGGTGACAATTTGCTTCATGTTTCCTGCGCTCTCCTTCCTGGGTCACTCCCCACACCTCAGGCTGGGCAGCTAGGCGAACAGGTGCTGCCAGAAGCATAAATGCTGCCAGCGCCACTTCCACCCATGCCTTCTGCTTGCACCTCAGGCAGGAGGTGGCCGTGTAAGGATGGAGGGGAGCCAAGCAAAAGAGAGGGAAGCTCGTCTGAGGCCAGGAAAGAAGAAAGAGGAAAAAAGCAAGGAGTGTAGACGCAGCAAGAGCAGCAGGGAAAAAAGGAGAGCTGAGCTGAGACCAGCAATGCAGGAAGTGACAGGCGCCGATCAGCCAGAGCTACACACACATCTTCATTTCCACCGGTGGAACTGTGTTCCATCCCATCCTTCCTGCTGCCCATTCCTGCACATTACAAAGAAGATGTTGAGACTTGGAAAAAGTCAAAGAAGAGCAACTAACCATGATTAAAGGACCAAAGGTTAAAACACTTGAAGAATGGTTTCAGGATTTGGGTTTAGCTAGTCTAGAGCCGGGATAGCAAACCTATGGCATGCGTGCCAGAGGTGGCATGTGGAGCCATATTGGAGGGCACACAAGATTTTTCTATGTTTCAGCTCCAGTGCACGCGTGTGTGCTGGCCAGCTGATTTCCAGCCTTTGGAAAGACAGTATCATCCTCCAGATACTTCAGGGAAGCTTCCCTGAAAATTTGAGGCAAAAAAAAATAAATCCCCCAATGGACAAAACAGAATTTCAGAAAAACGCACTTCCAGTTTGCCAGTTTAGGCATTTTTTTCAGTGGTGGGTTCATACCACTGAGGCTCTCTGCAGGACAAAAAACAATGGATGGAAAGCAGCCTGGAATTTAGGAGAAACTTCCTAACAGTGAGGACAATTAACTAGTGGAACAGCTTGCCTTCAGAAGTTGTAGGTGCTTCCTCACTGGAGATTTTTA
Organism: Erythrolamprus reginae; assembly: GCF_031021105.1. Lineage (NCBI taxonomy): Eukaryota > Metazoa > Chordata > Lepidosauria > Squamata > Dipsadidae > Erythrolamprus > Erythrolamprus reginae. Next base: position 21,102,154 of record NC_091951.1, on the reverse strand, counting down.
AGAAGGGACTGAAAAGCCACTTGCCTGAAATGGTATAGGGTCTCCTCCTTGAGTAGAAGGCTGGGCTAGAAGACTCTCAAGGTTTCTTCCAGCTCTATTCTGACTGAAGTTTATATTCATAAATAAATCATACTGGTCAGAATTTTCCATACTTGTCCTTCATACCATGGGGACAGAAAAATAGGCCTTCTGCTCTAAGGATGAAGGTCCTAGGCTTTCAGTTCACATGATATCATAATGACTGTTCCAGAGGTGGGTTCCCGCCTGGTTCAGACCGGTTCACCTGAACTGTTAGTGACCCGATGGTGATATCACAATGATTAGGCAAGGGTTCCCCATTGCCGGTGCTATCAAGGTGCTCACGGTGACCAGCACAGGCACACGGGCATGTGGGTGATTGTTGGGTGGGCGTGCATGTGTTGGCATGAGATTCAGCTTCTGCACATGTGCAAAAAGCCGAATTTCACAAGAGGATGCGTGCATGCACGAGATTCTGCCAATTTTCAGTGTTTTTTGCTTCGCGGAAGGAAAAAAAGCTGGAAATCAATGAAATCTTTTGCACGCAAGCATCCTCGCATGAGATTTAGCTTTCTGTGCATGCACAGAGGCCAAATCCTGCGTGGATGTGGGCACTCACATGTCTGGGATGCAGAACTGCACATGCAGTTCCAGTTTCCCTACCATATTGGACCATACCACTGCAACCCGCTACTGACAATGATGTTATGAAACTGGCTTGATCAGTGCGGGTCGATGGAGGCTGCCATCTTTTTTTTTTTTTTTTAATTGGAATATTTTTTCCCACGATTAAAAAAAAATTCCCATTTTTTTTTCTTCTGTAAATGCAAGAAGCCAAGTTTCCAGCACAGTGCACATGGTTGCCGTCTTGTTTTGGCTTTTGGGGGGAATTGGATTTTTTGCCACTGCACATGCACATGTGTGCCCATAACGCACAGTCTCATGGCACAGGAGGGAGTGAAACGGCAGTGAGGTAAGTTAGAACTCATCCCTGGACTGTTCTGATGTGACCTGACACAGAAAACTGAAACACTGAAATATGACTTGTTCCAAACAAAAGCCCTTCCTCATACTGGAAAAAATGAGGCACTATTTGCCTCCTACAGAGTGACCATGTGGTCATTGCACCCAGCCTGTGTGCTGGCATTCTTGGGATCTTGCATGAGGGCAATACAGGGATTGTTCGGATGAAAGCCCTTGCTAGAAATTATGTCTGGTGACCAAATATGGACCCAGAAATCCAGGACTAGTTAGAACACTATAGGCCTTGCCAGATGTCTAGGCCAGCTCCTCCAAGTTCAAAAGTGGGGCAAGCCCAAACTCCCTGGTCAAGATTACATATGGACTTTGCAGGCCCATTTCATGGCCAGACCTTTATGATCCTGGTAGATCCCTATTCCAAATGGGCTGAGATCAGCGATGCGCCACTCTTCTTACCTGCTACCGGAGCTCCCTCGGAAGTCATCACAGGCACGCACAGGCCCATCGATTGCACACATGCTCATCAGAACAAGATTTGGCTTCTGCACATGCAGATCAAGCCAAATCTTGTGCGAGAATGCGCATGAGAGTGAGATGTTAGCTATTTTCACTGATATTTTTGCTTCCATGCATGTGTGGAAGCAAAAAATGGGTGAAAATAGCCGAACTCTTGCTCTCGCACATGTCTTTACGCGAGATTTGGCTTGCTGCACATGCACAGAAGCCAAATCTTGTGTGTGGGTGCATCAGAGGCACGCAGCTGCGCATTCATCCGGGATTTTCCTACTGGAGCTGTGCACCTGGAAGCTCCAGGCTGTTGCCCATCAGTGATTGAGATTTTCCTAATGGGCTCAGCCTCTGCAGAAGTGGTAATAAGGTCCTATGGTGACTATTCACCACCAATGGTTCATAGATGTCCTAATATATGATAATGGGCCCCCGTTCACCACGACTCAGTTTGAGGGTTCCTAGCAGACTTAGGGATCCACCATACCCTGTTCATGCCATTCACTCCGGCATTAAAAGGCAAGGCGGAGAGATTCATGATATTCGCCAAAGAAGCCTTGGGAAGACTAGGAGACCTAGTATTCACCTGCAATTACTGTTCCCTATGGCTAGTTGGGGAGGTTGAGAAAATCTTAGGCCCCATGTCCTATTTAATCAGGTTAAGCAATGGTTGGCCATGGAAACGGCACATTGACCAACTTAGAAAACAGGTAAAGGGAGAATTACAAAATCCTCAAAATGTAAATAACTATACTCCTTCCCTAACTGACTCAATCCCGATAAACTCAGAAGACCTACCTGAGTCACCTGAAGTGAAGCAGTGATCACCTGACAATCTGGTACTAAAATCCAAAGAGGCCACGCTTCCAGGAGCTTCCAAGCTGAGACCTCAGGACAGCAGCAGACCTGTCCGCCCAGGCTGCTGCCTCACCAACAACTGAGCTGCGCAGGTCAGGGAGGGTTCCCAAACACCCCGCCTACCTACGGGATTATGTATGCCACATGGATTGCTCCATTGAGGAGGGAACAGGTGTTATGCACATTGGTGGTACAGTGGTTAGAGTGCAATACTGTGTCGGGATTAAGCATATCCTCAGGTAATATCTCAATGTAGAAGGAAATATTACAAAGAGAATGCTGAGTCATAAATAAGAAGTAAATATATTTTGCAAGACTTCCTGCTGCTGCTGTATTTCACTGAAGACTTCAACTCCATATCTATTGGTCTGTGGCTGGCTGGTTGGGTTGGTTAGCTGGTTGGGCTGGTTAGCTGGTTGGGCTGGCTGTCATCCGAAAGTGCAGCTCTGACATACTGCAAGCTACTTTTGCTGATCACTGGCTGCCAGCAGTTTGGCAGATTGATTATCAGTAGACTAAAGGTTGACTTAGTTTTCCATCCTTCCAAGGTCAGTAAAATGAGGACCCAGATTGTTGGGGCAATATGTTTACTCTCTGTAAATGGCTTAGAGAGGGCTGCGAAGCACTGTGAAGCAGTATATAAATCTAAACGGTAATGCTATTGCTATTATTTAGGAGCCATTTCCATACTGCATTACTGCATCTCTGACATGGGCCAGTTCGCACACACCCCTGCACTTAGGGCAACCTTCTGCTGGCCCTCACTTCACCGGCTGACATTTCCGGGATTGATGCTGAAGTTAGTGCCTGGTTAGCACATTTGAATACTCAAACATTATTGGTTGATGCATCTGACAGCTCCCTATAAAAGGACTAGCTGTCAGACTTCACATTGCTGGTTGTACAGAGAGGTTGCCCCGTAAAGAGGTACCTTTTGAAGTCTGTCTCCTACCATTATTGCTACAACTCAACAATTTGATGGAGGTATCAACATGCATACCTCCATTTTTCATTGATGGTTAATTCTAACATACTTCATTTGGCATTCCTTGTTTTTCTCTTTAGTCTCTGCCTCAGTCCCAATGTGTGGAAAATTGTCATCCTGGATTTTTCAAGCGGGTTCGGGAAGGAGAGCCAGTTTGCTGCTATGATTGTGTTCCTTGTCCAGAGGGGACCATCTCTACTCACAAAGGTAGGTCATACCAGAGGAAAGGGTACTGGATTCATCCAATGCAACTTGATAAATGTGCATTTTAAAAGAGACATCTAAAGTTCAGGGTGGGTTTCTTTTAATTTCCCTACCGGTTTGGAAATGCATCCGAGTACTGACTCTCTGTGCCTGAGCAGAAGCCTTAGTGCTTGCACAGAGCGCTCACTGACAGCCACTTTCAATCAGCAGTGACTGGAGAACTGGTTCGGGGATGTGTCAAGCTGGCCACCACTACTGGTTTGGCAAATGGAGTCAAATTTCCACTACCAGCTCGGGCAAACTGGTCCAAACTAGTAGCAGCCCACCACTGCTAAGGTTGCTAATTTTGTGGTTTTTAATTTTCAATGTGCCCAATTTCTTCCACAATATTCCACAATATTAAATTACTTTTAATATTAGATTTGTTTATATTGTCTTTTTTAGTGTTGTTAGCCGCTCCGAGTCTGCGGAGGGGGGCGGCATACAAATCTAATTAATAAATAAATATGAGGAATAAGAAAGTCTTGAAGGATGAGGTAGGATGAGATAGAAGAACATGGTGGATTGTGTACGATTGCTTACATCAGAGGATATTTCTCATTTCTTAACAGTTTGGAACTGTCATCCCATGTTTACCATTCTTAGGAACATCTGCATTCTTTGAAATTGAGAAATGGATTCTGATCAACGGCTTTTGTCACCCAAATCCTGTTTATATTATAGGCCAAAAGATATATCAATCAATCAATCAATCAATCAATCAATTAATCAGTCTTTATTAAGGTCAGGGAACCAATATAAACAGAAATATCTAATTCAGGGAAGCACGGAGGGAGATGGTTTGGGTTCAATGGGCAATAGAAATACATATACCAATAGCAATAGCACTTAGACTTATATACCACTTCATAGTGCTTTCATAGCCCTCTCTAAGCGGTTTACCGCAGTTTACAACAATCTGGGTTCTATAGTAGACTTGCCTGATGAAGTGGACAAGGCCATTGGAGCTGTGAGTTCCGCCACCTGTTTACTGTATCCGTGTCCCTCCTGGCTGGTTTCGGCCAGCAGGGTAGTGACACGGAGCTGGGTCCAGGAGATTGTCAACGCTTCTTTGGGGAGGGGGTCCTTCCCGGATCCCTACAAGGAGGCACTTGTGCGCCCCCTACTCAAGAAGCCTTCCCTGGATCCAGCCATTCTCAATAACTATCGACCAGTCTCCAACCTTCCCTTTATGGGGAAGGTTGTTGAGAAGGTGGTGGCGCTCCAGCTCCAACGGTCCTTGGAAGAAGCCGATTATCTAGGTCCTCAGCAATCAGGATTCAGGCCCGGCTACAGCACGGAAACTGCTTTGGTCGCGCTGATGGATGATCTCTGGCGGGCCCGGGACAGGGGTTTATCCTCTGTCCTGGTGCTTCTTGACCTCTCAGCGGCTTTCGATACCATCGACCATGGTATCCTTCTGCGCCGGCTGGAGGGGTTGGGAGTGGGAGGCACTGTCCTT